>NC_064637.1:156969240-157711740 GCF_023864275.1 Schistocerca cancellata
GAGGTGCGTGCTACGTAGCGCACCACAACGGACGAGCTGCACAGCGGGTTTATCAACAACAATATCCTAATCGCCGTATCCCGCATCATACGACCTTTGCTGCTGTGTACCAACGTCTGCGTGAGACCGGGTCATTCAGCAGATTACCTGGACAGGGACGCCGTCGCACGGTACGAACGTTGCAATTTGAGGAAGCTGTCTTGCAGCATGCGGAGCGGGATCCTTCAATCAGCACTCGTGCAATTGCATGTAACATGGGGACGAATCAGAAGAATGTAAGAACAGTCCATCGAGAGCAACTGTTACGTCCATTTCATTTACAGCGTGTCCACAACCTGGGAACCAGTTGATTATCCACCCAGAGCACAGTTTTCGCAGTGGTACCTGGAACAGTGTGAAATACATCCTACATTCCCATCCCCTGTGTTGTTTACCGTTGAAGCAACGTTCGGGCGTGATGGAGTCTTCAACATGCACAAATCGCATGTTCGGAGTGAGGATAACCCACATGCCACAGTTACTAGCACTCATCAAGTGCCGTTCTTCGTTAATGTGTGGGTAGGTGTTGTTGGGGACTGTTTATTTGGGCCGTATCTGCTACCTAGGCCATTAAATGGCAGGCACTAGTACAATTTTCTCGCCAGAGCATTGCCAGAATCGCTGGAAGACGTCCCGCTCCCTACAAGACAACTCATGTGGTTCCAAAATGAAGGGGCGCCGGCACATTTCAATCGTCGTGTGCGTTGATTCCTGGACCGATGGTCGCCAGAAACGTGGATTGGCAGAGGCGGTCCTGTATCATGGCATGCTCGATCCCCAGATATGTCCCCTCTGTTCTGACTTGGCAAGACAGCCAAACCACTATGACCGGTAGCCGAAAGGCACGCGTTTAAGCTCACGCAGGCTGGCGTGAGGTCTGGAACAGTTAAAGGAGTTGAGTCTAGTAAAAATAATACGTAGCAGCTGGAATACTTAACTTTAATCCATAATTGGTGAACATCGGTCTGACGGTACATGCATCACAAGATAAACAGCACATGATAATGGCGCCTTGCTAGGTCGTAGCAAATGACGTAGCTGAAGGCTATGCTAACTATCGTCTCGGCAAATGAGAGCGTAATTTGTCAGTGAACTCTCTCTAGAAAAGTCGGCTGTACAACTGGGGCGAGTGCTAGGAAGTCTCTCTAGACCTGCCGTGTGGCGGCGCTCGGTCTGCAATCACTGATAGTGGCGACACGCGGGTCCGACGTATACTACCGGACCGCGGCCGATGTAAAGGCTACCACCTAGCAAGTGTGGTGTCTGGCGGTGACACCACACCCTCTGGACTTTTTTGTGTGGGGAGAGATGCGCAACCTTGTTTACGCAACTCCTGTTGCATCAGAAGAGGATCTGATGGCCGGATAGCAGCAGCAGCAGGAACAATTCAGGATACTCTTGGTGTTTTTGCCCGTGTCAGACAGAACACGATCCGACGGTGTAACCTTTGTTTACGAGTCAATGGAGGCATTTTTGAAAATCTACTGTAATTGAAAGTGGCCTGTGTTAAAGTGTTGTCTCTTGGTCACAAAAAAAATGGAAAAGTGTTTGTTGGTTTAGTTAATTTGCCGCCAGAGAAATCTTCCTCTACCGGTTTAAATACCCCTCATAGGAAAAAATGACATTAGGGAAAAATATTTGCTTTGATGTCCTCTACAATCTAACCGAGTTTGTCGGTTTAAATACTTTTCACCCTGCTTCGGAGCAACATTGCCCAACAAAGGGTCAAAAGCATTTTTGCGAGATGTACGGTGACCCATTTTACACAGTACTCTCGCTGCTCGATTCTGCTGAACAAACAGTTTTCTTTTAGCCGCACTGCCTCAGAATACATCCGTAAAAAAAAACGAAATCGCGAAGTCCGCACTACTATCTTCCTATCAACACAGTGAGACACGCTTCTAAGAGCACAAAACACACACAAAGTAATCGGTAAAGCTACAGCTTCTCCCATGACGGTAATCATTATTTTTTCTTAAGATAGGGGCGTCGGCTACACGTGTCACGGGGTGACTGGTTTCTTGTAAGGCTCGCAGACGAGCCTGCAGAGATCTAGCAGAACTCCCGACCAGCTTTTATCTCACGTAGGCGTGACTCCAGCAGAAACACGCAGGCCTTCCAGCTGAGCTGACAGTAGTTTAGAGTCCACCTCACGTTTCCCAGCCGACTGCATCACTACCGGTCGACTGTTTGCGCGAGGCGACACGACATTTGACAGATAACGCTCATTTGTTCCTGTAGTATTCCGTCCTCGTCTCCACAGTAGGCCTGAGGTGTTGAACCGTAGAAAGCAAGGGGGAGGATGTTACTTTGGGTGGCCGGTATCCTCTTACAACAACACAAATGCACAACTGCATTAATATGACTTCATGTGAATAAACTGACACAGTTACTTATCTTTAATAGAGTCCATGTTCGTAATAGTCCTCTTGTAGACAATATCGGTAATCTTGCTATTACACACTTTCGTCATACCGGTACTGCTGGAATAGCAAGAGTCCCGCTATGCACTGTCGTAGCCTGTTACTAAGCAAGGCCGCTCTGCGAGTGAATGACAGACGCCAAACTAGAATGAGTCAATGACGGAGACTGAGCCCCGGTTAGCTGTGGCGGCGGCCTAAATACGCTACTGGCCATTGAAATTGCTACACCACGAAGATGACGTGCTACAGACGCGAAATTTAACCGACAGGAAGAAGATGCTGTGATATGCAAATAATTAGCTTTTCAGAGCATTCACACAAGGTTGGCGCTGGTGGCGACACCTACAACGTGCTGACATGAGGAAAGTTTCCAACTGATTTCTCATACACAAACAGCAGTTGACCGGCGTTGCCTGGTGAAACGTTCTGATGCCTCGTGTAAGGAGGAGAAATGTGTACCATCACGTTCCCGTCTTTGATAAAGGTCGGATTGTGGCCTATCGCGATTGCGGTTTATCGTATCGCGGCATTGCTACTCGTGTTCAACGAGATCCGCTGACTGTTAGCAGAATATGGAATCGGTAGGTTCAGGAGGGTAACACGGAACGCCGTGCTGGATCCCGACGGCCTCGTATCACTAGCAGTCGAGATGGCAAGCATCTTTTGCGCATGGCTGTAACGGATCGTGCAGCCACGTCTCGATCCATGAGTCAACAGATGGGGACGTTTGCAAGACAACAACCATCTGCACGAACAGTTCGACGACGTTTGCAGCAGCATGGACTATCAGCTCGGAGACCATGGCTGCGGTTACCCTTGACGCTTCATGAAAGGAGCGCCTGCGATGGTGTACTCAACGACGAACCTGGGTGTACGAATGGCAAAAGTCATTTTTTTTTTTGGATGAATCCAGGTTCTGTTTACAGCATCTTGATGGTCGCATCCGTGTTTGGCGACATCGCGGTGAACGCACATTGGAAGCGTGTATTCGTCATCGCCATACTGGCGTGTCACCGGACGTGATGGTATGGGGTGCCATTGGTTACACGTCTCGGTCACCTCTTGTTCACACTGACAGCACTTCGAACAGTGGACGTTACGTTTCAGCTGTGTTACGACCCGTGGCTCTACCCTTCATTCGATCCCTGCGAAACCCTACTTTTCAGCAGGATAATGCACGACCGCATGTTGCAGGTCCTGTACGGGCCTTTCTGGATACAGAAAATGTTAGACTGCTGCCCTGGCCAGCACATTCTCCAGATCTCTCACCAACTTAAAACGTCTGGTCAATGGTGGCCGAGCAACTGGCTCGTCACAATACGCCAGTCACTAATGAACTGTGGTATCGTGTTGAAGCGGTATGGGCAGCTAGCTGTACCTGTAGACGCCATCCAAGCTCTGTTTGACTCACTGCCCAGGCGTATCAAGGTCGTTATTACGGCCAGAGGTGGTTGTTCCGGGTACTGATTTTTCAGGATCTATGCACCCGAACTGCGTGAAAATGTAATCGCATATCAGTTCTAGTATAATATATTTGTCCAATGCCCGTTTATCATCTGCATTTCTTCTTGGTGTAGCAGTTTTAATGGCCAGTAGTGTACTTGCTGTGGTGCGTTGCTTGCGAGTCGTCTCTGTCCTCTCTCGTGAAAGACGTGTTTGACCCAGCGCCTACTATCGATCTTAGTGCTACATGTTTGCCGACAGGTGTGCTAGAGACAGCTTACGCCACCGCAGTTCCTGCCATCCGCTAGAAGATGGCGCACGGGAGAGACGATGGTCGAAGCAGTCGCTGGAGGAGCGAAGCGTTCCTAGTGATTGGAAAAAGACACTGTTCATTCCAGTTTTTAACAGGAGTCGTCGAACAGACGCACGAAACTATAGGACTTTATCCACAACGTCGCTCTGTTGTAGAAAGTTTGAACATGATTTATGCTCGCGTATTAAGGAATTTCTGCAGACCTAAAATCTCTGTGGCAATCAGCATGGCATTCGAAAACAACGATCGTCTGAAACCCAGCTCCCTCTGTTCGTCCACGAGACCCAGAAAGTACTAGATGCCGGCAACCAGATAGACGCCATGTTACTTGACTTCCGAAAGGCGTTTCGAACGTAACTACGGAAGTATCCCAAAGGAGTCCTGTAGGTCGATTACTTTTCACAGTTTATGTCCACTGAAGCGCCAAAGAAACTGGTATAGGCGTGCGTATTCAAATACAGAGATATGTAAACAGGCAGAAGGTGGCACTGCGGTCGGCAACGCCTGTATAAGAGAACAAGTGTCTGGAGCAGTTGTTAGATTGATTACTGCTGCAACCAAGGCAGGTTATCGAGATTTAAGGGAGTTTGAACGTGGTGTTATGGTCGGCGCACGAGCGATGGGACATAGCATCCCCGAGGTGGTGATAAAGTTTTCTTTACGACCATTTTACGAGTGTACCGTGAGTATCAGGAACCCGGTGAAACATCAAATGTGCGACAGCGGTGTGGCTGGAAAAAGATCATGCAAGACTGGGACCAACGAAGACTGAAGAGAATAGCTCGACGTTGCAGAAGTGCAATCCTTCCGCAAACTGCTGCAGATTTCGATGCTGGGCCATCAACAAATGTCAGTGTGCGAACCATTCAACGAAACAACATCGATCTGGGTTTTCGGTGCCGAAGGCCCACTCGTGTACCCCTCGGAAATGTAATCCATCCACGAAGAAAGCAGCTTACAGAACGCCAGAAATATGGAAGGTGCGAGATTCGGGCCGTAGGGAGGAAGAGGAAGAACAGCCCAGTGAAGTTTTGTGAGCTCCTCTTGGGCGGACAGACTCGTGTGGGGCCTTCCGTTGTCATGGAGAAGTTCGTTTGTACACTCCTGGAAATGGAAAAAAGAACACATTGACACCGGTGTGTCAGACCCACCATACTTGCTCCGGACACTGCGAGAGGGCTGTACAAGCAGTGATCACACGCACGGCACAGCGGACACACCAGGAACCGCGGTGTTGGCCGTCGAATGGCGCTAGCTGCGCAGCATTTGTGCACCGCCGCCGTCAGTGTCAGCCAGTTTGCCGTGGCATACGGAGCTCCATCGCTGTCTTTAACACTGGTAGCATGCCGCGACAGCGTGGACGTGAACCGTATGTGCAGTTGACGGACTTTGAGCGAGGGCGTATAGTGGGCATGCGGGAGGCCAGGTGGACGTACCGCCGAATTGCTCAACACGTGGGGCGTGAGGTCTCCACAGTACATCGATGTTGTCGCCAGTGGTCGGCGGAAGGTGCGCGTGCCCGTCGACCTGGGACCGGACCGCAGCGACGCACGGATGCACGCCAAGACCGTAAGATCCTACGCAGTGCCGTAGGGGACCGCACCGCCACTTCCCAGCAAATTAGGGACACTGTTGCTCCTGGGGTATCGGCGAGGACCATTCGCAACCGTCTCCATGAAGCTGGGCTACGGTCCCGCACACCGTTAGGCCGTCTTCCGCTCACGCCCCAACATCGTGCAGCCCGCCTCCAGTGGTGTCGCGACAGGCGTGAATGGAGGGACGAATGGAGACGTGTCGTCTTCAGTGATGAGAGTCGCTTCTGCCTTGGTGCCAATGATGGTCGTATGCGTGTTTGACGCCGTGCAGGTGAGCGCCACAATCAGGACTGCATACGACCGAGGCACACAGGGCCAACACCCGGCATCATGGTGTGGGGAGCGATCTCCTACACTGGCCGTACACCCCTGGTGATCGTCGAGGGGACACTGAATAGTGCACGGTACATCCAAACCGTCATCGAACCCATCGTTCCGGCAAGGGAACTTGCTGTTCCAACAGGACAATGCACGTCCGCATGTATCCCGTGCCACCCAACGTGCTCTAGAAGGTGTAAGTCAACTACCCTGGCCAGCAAGATCTCCGGATCTGTCCCCCATTGAGCATGTTTGTGACTGGATGTAGCGTCGTCTCACGCGGTCTGCACGTCCAGCACGAACGCTGGTCCAACTGAGGCGCCAGGTGGAAATGGCATGGCAAGCCGTTCCACAGGACTACATCCAGCATCTCTACGATCGTCTCCATGGGAGAATAGCAGCCTGCATTGCTGCGAAAGGTGGATATACACTGCACTAGTGCCGACATTGTGCATGCTCTGTTGCCTGTGTCTATGTGCCTGTGGTTCTGTCAGTGTGATCATGTGATCTATCTGACCCCAGGAATGTGTCAATAAAGTTTCCCCTTCCTGGGACAATGAATTCACGGTGTTCTTATTTCAATTTCCAGGAGTGTGTGTATATATATATATATATATGCATCAAACCAGTCTCAGGACTGAAGACCACAACAACAATATATAAGCCATGTAGTTAGCTGTTTATTAGGCACTTTCTGTTCTTAAAATGGAACGACATTCTGCACTAAATCTCTGTCGGTTACAAGAGATTCGTAAATAAACTGTCGTGTTACGTGCTCTTTCATATGCCTTTGAGTTGTAAGGAAACTCAACAAAGACAAATATGATGCCATCTCTTTGTTGTTCCCGCTATTTGTTACACTACATACGCTTCCTTTTATTTAAAAAACTGTCAGAAGTCAATAACAAAACGAAGCTGTCCTCTCATCCCCTATCATACTCAACACTGAAGCTTACTGTCAGCTTGGACACGTTATTATGCTCCGTTATCTGAATTAAAATACTGAAACTTTGAAAAACTGATTAATTAAATAAGATTAGTTTCTTCGTGATTGAGCAGAGGAACAACGGTTATTGTTGGTGTTGGTGGGCGTTCTTCCTACTGCATCTCTCACTCATCTAAAAGGAATGCAATGACTTCAAAATAAAATTAACTCCTGAAGTTTTTACCATTTAGGAGCCGTAGTAATTTATAACTCCACCACCAATATGGCAGCCTGTATCTGACAGAAGCAAGAGCAGCAGATTCGCAGGTCGGAGACAGTGGCTAGATCGTGCGTATTTCTTTCTTGCTCAAAATGATGGCAAATCACTGTTAAATGATCCGGAAATCTTGGGGACGCGTTTTGCTTATAACAGAACGAATGCAACGGCTGAAAGCGAATTGCATGAGGCACACGGCGTCTCTTTACCATGATCTGCTGAGCTCGCGGTTCCAGCTAGCTTTCCCGAAACAAATATTACAAAATTATAAATCATGTACACTTAATAATTGCGGGGATTACATATCTTTAAACTAAAACCCATTTCTAACATATTCTAAGATACGTGGAGAGACTTACATACATTACGTCTTCTCTGTTCAAAGGAGTAAAACAAAATAGATGCCGTTTGCTGACAGGAGCCATGATCCTCGATCACGTTTTGTTTTATATAAAACATATGACATTTCGTACCTCCGATTCATTTCAGCCACAGACTTAATACTCTAATATCTTTCATCAGAATTCACATTTCATGTATATCTTATTACAATTTTCACAGACAAGATGAAAAACAGAGCGCGCACATCCGCGCAAAAAAGATTTTGAATCATTTTTATGTTTAAAAAGAGATGACTTTCTACAAGTAATAATTCATTTTGTGGACCACCTGCTTCCATTGATCCCCAGTGTCTTCCCCAGAGGCAAACAGCATCTACCATCAGGACAACTTTGCGTGTAACAAGGCCATAATCGTGCTACAGTGGTTGGTGGAGGCCATAATCGTGCTACAGTGGTTGGTGGAACATGTCATTCAACTCGAGTTTACGTGTTGGCCACCGTGTTCCCCTGACCTGAACCCAATGGAATACTCTTGACACGTTATTGGGTGCGAGCTCAGCGCCAACAAACCACTGTACATAATTTACGTGAATTGCCTGTCAATATACACGAGGTACAACATACGTCCGGAAACTGAGCAACGACTTGCGAATCCGTGCTTCGCAGAATCACTGCTGTATTGAGTTAGAGGGGTGGACCTGCACGCTATTAATGAGCTAATGATAGTGTTTTGGCACATCAGTGTTTTCAGAGTCTGTAATTTGTAATGGTGTACTAGTTTTCCCACTCCGTGCCAATATTTTTATTTATTTATTTATTTATTGTTCCGTGGGACCAAATTAAGGAGAAGTCTCCATGGTCATGGAACAAGTCAATACATGAAATTATAACACGATAGTAGAAACAGATAAAATGAAATGTAAGAAACATATTCAGGCGACAATTCGAGAGTTTAAATAAAGAAAATCAACAATGTAACACTGGAATTTGCTTAATTTTTTAGCTCTTCCAGGAGCTCCTCGACAGAATAGAAGGAGTGAGCCATGAGGAAACACTTCAGTTTAGACTTAAAAGTGTTTGGGCTACTGCTAAGATTTTGGAGTTCTTGTGGTAGCTTATTGAAAATGGATGCAGCAGAATACTGCACTCCATTCTGCACAAGAGTCAAGGAAGTGCATTCCACATACAGCTTTGATTTCTGCCTAGTATTAACTGAGTGAAAGCTGCTAACTCTTGGGAAAAAGCTAATACTGCTAACAACAAACGGCATTAAAGAAAATATATACTGTGAGGGCAATGTCAGAATTCCCAGACTATTGAATTGGGGTCGACAAGAGGTTCTCGAACTTACACCACACATAGCTCGACAGCCCGTTTTTCAGCCAAAAATACCCTTTTTGAATCAGAAGAATTACCCCAAAAAATAATACGATATGACATAAGCGTATGAAAATATGTGAAGTAGACTACTTTTCGTGTTGAACTGTCACCTATTTCAGATACTGTTCTAATGGTAAATAAAGCAACATTTAGTTTCTGAACAAGATCCTGAACATGGGCTTTCCACAACAGCTTACTATGTATCCGAACGCCAAGGAACTTGAACTGTTCTGTCTCGCTTATAATATGCCCATTCTATCTGATCAAAATATCAGTTCTTGTTGAATTGTGAATTAAAAACTGTAAAAACTGAGTCTGTGATTTAGCATCAAATTATTTTCCACAATCCACGAACTTATTTCATGAACTACATTATTTGATACTGTTTCAATATTACACACAAGATCCTTCACTACCAAGCTGGTGTCATCAGCAAACAGAAATATTTTTGAATCACCTGTAATACTAGAAGGCATATCATTTATATAAATAAGAAACGGCAGTGGCCCCAGCACCGACCCTTGGGGAACTCCCCACTTTTTAATATTGAATAGTCTCACCAGTTGAACCTCTTATTCCGCCATCATTGTATCGTTGCCCACCTGTTCGTTTTGCAGCGATGTTCCGTTTGCGGCTGGTGCTGTTGGTGGCGGCCGCGGCGCTGCTGGCGGGAGACGTTGGGGTGGCCGAGGCCGGGGTGGTGAACACCGTCAAGGGCTGGTTCAAGGGCAAGCCGGCCAACGCCACCGCGGTCCGCAACGCCACGGACCCCGCCGCCCCGCCGGGCAGCAGGGAGTACCTCGCCAGATACACCGACGGTGCCGCATTCCTCAGGGAGCCCGGCGTCTGCGGCGTCACCAAAGTCCTGTGAGTACACCAGCCCGTGGCTTCATGTCTGTAAGTACTCACCCTCGCTGGCCAGGTCAGGACCTGACTCTGGAAGGCCAGGCCTGCCGCTCTGGCTTTGCCATCGAAGCTACTTTTGCTGTATTGTCCTCTTCGACTGCAGCAGCTAGGCCGCCACTCTGGCTTTGCCAAGTGGTCCTATCTGGCTCTTCTACTGCAGCCACCTTTGCCAGGTTGTTCTCTCTGGACTTTTCAGCCAACAAGCTGTGGAGCCACCACTTTGGACCCACTGCCACTGCCAGGCCAGCCTCTCTGGCTTTGCCAGCCCGCTGGTTGTGAATTTGCCAGCCAGCCACCTTTGCAAGATTGTCCTCTCTGGACTTGCTGGCCCACTGTCTCTGGCTTTGCCGGCCTGGCCGCTGCGGCTTTGCCGGCCTGGCCGCTGCGGCCTTGCCGGCCTGGCCGCTGCGGCCTTGCCGGCCTGGCCTCTGCGGCCTTGCCGGCCTGGCCTCTGCGGCCTTGCCGGCCTGGCCGCTGCGGCCTTGCCGGCCTGGCCGCTGCGGCCTTGCCGGCCTGGCCGCTGCGGCCTTGCCGGCCTGGCCGCTGCGGCCTTGCCGGCCTGGCCGCTGCGGCCTTGCCGGCCTGGCCGCTGCGGCCTTGCCGGCCTGGCCGCTGCGGCCTTGCCGGCCTGGCCGCTGCGGCCTTGCCGGCCTGGCCGCTGCGGCCTTGCCGGCCTGGCCGCTGCGGCCTTGCCGGCCTGGCCGCTGCGGCCTTGCCGGCCTGGCCGCTGCGGCCTTGCCGGCCTGGCCGCTGCGGCCTTGCCGGCCTGGCCGCTGCGCCCTTGCCGGCCTGGCCGCTGCGCCCTTGCCGGCCTGGCCGCTGCGGCCTTGCCGGCCTGGCCGCTGCGGCCTTGCCGGCCTGGCCGCTGCGGCCTTGCCGGCCTGGCCGCTGCGGCCTTGCCGGCCTGGCCGCTGCGGCCTTGCCGGCCTGGCCGCTGCGGCCTTGCCGGCCTGGCCGCTGCGGCCTTGCCGGCCTGGCCGCTGCGGCCTTGCCGGCCTGGCCGCTGCGGCCTTGCCGGCCTGGCCGCTGCGGCCTTGCCGCAATAATTAAAATAAATTATAGACATTTAAAACTAGGGAGCGACTTTTCACCTGCTCCTACACATTCTGCCAATCTTCTTTTAAGGCAAGGCCGCAGCGGCCAGGCCGGCCTGGCCGCTTCGGCCTTGCCGGCCTGGCCGCTGCGGCCTTGCCGGCCTGGCCGCTGCGGCCTTGCCGGCCTGGCCGCTGCGGCCTTGCCGGCCTGGCCGCTGCGGCCTTGCCGGCCTGGCCGCTGCGGCCTTGCCGCAATAATTAAAATAAATTATAGACATTTAAAACTAGGGAGCGACTTTTCACCTGCTCCTACACATTCTGCCAATCTTCTTTTAAGGCAAGGCCGCAGCGGCCAGGCCGGCAAGGCCGCTGCGGCCTTGCCGGCCTGGCCGCTGCGGCCTTGCCGGCAAGGCCGCTGCGGCCTTGCCGGCCTGGCCGCTGCGGCCTTGCCGGCCTGGCCGCTGCGGCCTTGCCGGCCTGGCCGCTGCGGCCTTGCCGGCCTGGCCGCTGCGGCCTTGCCGGCCTGGCCGCTGCGGCCTTGCCGCAATAATTAAAATAAATTATAGACATTTAAAACTAGGGAGCGACTTTTCACCTGCTCCTACACATTCTGCCAATCTTCTTTTAAGGCAAGGCCGCTGCGGCCTTGCCGGCCTGGCCGCTGCGGCCTTGCCGGCCTGGCCGCTGCGGCCTTGCCGCAATAATTAAAATAAATTATAGACATTTAAAACTAGGGAGCGACTTTTCACCTGCTCCTACACATTCTGCCAATCTTCTTTTAAGGCAAGGCCGCAGCGGCCAGGCCGGCAAGGCCGCTGCGGCCTTGCCGGCCTGGCCGCTGCGGCCTTGCCGGCCTGGCCGCTGCGGCCTTGCCGGCCTGGCCGCTGCGGCCTTGCCGGCCTGGCCGCTGCGGCCTTGCCGGCCTGGCCGCTGCGGCCTTGCCGGCCTGGCCGCTGCGGCCTTGCCGGCCTGGCCGCTGCGGCCTTGCCGGCCTGGCCGCTGCGGCCTTGCCGGCCTGGCCGCTGCGGCCTTGCCGCAATAATTAAAATAAATTATAGACATTTAAAACTAGGGAGCGACTTTTCACCTGCTCCTACACATTCTGCCAATCTTCTTTTAAGGCAAGGCCGCAGCGGCCAGGCCGGCAAGGCCGCTGCGGCCTTGCCGGCCTGGCCGCTGCGGCCTTGCCGGCCTGGCCACTGCGGCCTTGCCGGCCTGGCCGCTGCGGCCTTGCCGGCCTGGCCGCTGCGGCCTTGCCGGCCTGGCCGCTGCGGCCTTGCCGGCCTGGCCGCTGCGGCCTTGCCGGCCTGGCCGCTGCGGCCTTGCCGGCCTGGCCGCTGCGGCCTTGCCGCAATAATTAAAATAAATTATAGACATTTAAAACTAGGGAGCGACTTTTCACCTGCTCCTACACATTCTGCCAATCTTCTTTTAAGGCAAGGCCGCTGCGGCCTTGCCGGCCTGGCCGCTGCGGCCTTGCCGGCCTGGCCGCTGCGGCCTTGCCGGCCTGGCCGCTGCGGCCTTGCCGGCCTGGCCGCTGCGGCCTTGCCGGCCTGGCCGCTGCGGCCTTGCCGGCCTGGCCGCTGCGGCCTTGCCGGCCTGGCAGCTGCGGCCTTGCCGGCCTGGCCGCTGCGGCCTTGCCGGCCTGGCCGCTGCGGCCTTGCCGGCCTGGCCGCTGCGGCCTTGCCGGCCTGGCCGCTGCGGCCTTGCCGGCCTGGCCGCTGCGGCCTTGCCGGCCTGGCCGCTGCGGCCTTGCCGGCCTGGCCGCTGCGGCCTTGCCGGCCTGGCCGCTGCGGCCTTGCCGGCCTGGACGCTGCGGCCTTGCCGGCCTGGCCGCTGCGGCCTTGCCGGCCTGGCCGCTGCGGCCTTGCCGGCCTGGCCGCTGCGGCCTTGCCGGCCTGGCCGCTGCGGCCTTGCCGGCCTGGCCGCTGCGGCCTTGCCGGCCTGGCCGCTGCGGCCTTGCCGGCCTGGCCGCTGCGGCCTTGCCGGCCTGGCCGCTGCGGCCTTGCCGGCCTGGCCGCTGCGGCCTTGCCGGCCTGGCCGCTGCGGCCTTGCCGGCCTGGCCGCTGCGGCCTTGCCGGCCTGGCCGCTGCGGCCTTGCCGGCCTGGCCGCTGCGGCCTTGCCGGCCTGGCCGCTGCGGCCTTGCCGGCCTGGCCGCTGCGGCCTTGCCGGCCTGGCCGCTGCGGCCTTGCCGGCCTGGCCGCTGCGGCCTTGCCGGCCTGGCCGCTGCGGCCTTGCCGGCCTGGCCGCTGCGGCCTTGCCTTAAAAGAAGATTGGCAGAATGTGTAGGAGCAGGTGAAAAGTCGCTCCCTAGTTTTAAATGTCTATAATTTTTTTTAATTATTGAATATTTGCACATGAAACCAGTTATCTTTTTTCAGGTCTGAGAATATATGTACTCCATATACAGCGTGTTCCAAAAAGGTACGGCCAAACTTTCAGGAAACATTTCTCACACACAAATAAAGAAAATATGTTATGTGGACATGTGTCCGGAAACGCTTACTTTCCATTTTACAGCTCATTTTATTACTTCGCTTCAAATCACATTAATCGTGGAATGGAAACACACAGCAACAGAACGTACCAGAGTGACTTCAAACACTTTGTTACAGGAAATGTTCAAAATATCCTCCGTTAGCGAGGATACATGCAGCCACCCTCCGTCGCATGGAATCCCTGATTCGCTGATGCAGCCCTGGAGAATGGCGTATTGTATCACAGCCGTCCACAATACGAGCACGAAGAGTCTCTACATTTGGTACCGCGGTTGCGTAGACAAGAGCTTTTAAATGCCCCCATAAATGAAAGTCAGGAGGGTTGAGGTCAGGAGAGCGTGGAGGCCATGGAATTGGTCCGCCTCTAACAATCCATCGGTCACCGAATCTGTTGTTGAGAAGCGTACAAACACTTCGACTGAAATGTGCAGGAGCTCCATCGTGCATGATCCACATGTTGTGTCGTACTTGTAAAGGCTCATGTTCTAACAGCACAGGTAGAGTATCCCGTATGAAGTCATGATAACGTGTTGCATTGAGCGTAGGTGGAAGAACATGGGGCCCAATCAAGACATCATCAACAATTCCTGCCCACAGAAAATCTGTGTTGATGACGAGATTGCACAATTGCGTGCGGATTCTCTTCAGCCGACACATGCTGATTGTGAAAATTTACAATTTGATCACGTTGGAATGAAGCCTCATCCGTAAAGAGAACATTTGCACTGAAATGAGGACTGACACATTGTTGGATGAACCATTCGCAGAAGTGTACCCGTGGAGGTCAATTTGTTGCTGATAGTGCCTGCACACGCTGTACATGGTAGGGAAACAACTGATTCTCCCGTAGCACTCTCCATACAGTGACGTGGTCAACGTTACCATGTACAGCAGCAACTTCTCTGACGCTGACATTAGGGTTACAGTCAACTGCACGAAGAATTGCCTTGTCCATTGCAGGTGTCCTCGTCGTTCTAGGTCTTCCCCAGTCGCGAGTCATAGGCTGGAATGTTCCGTGCTCCCTAAGACGCCGATCAATTGCTTCGAACGTCTTCCTGTCGGGACACCTTCGTTCTGGAAATCTGTCTCCATACAAACGTACCGCGCCACGGCTATTGCCCCGTGCTAATCCATACATCAAATGGGCATCTGCCAACTCCACATTTGTAAACATTGCACTGACTGCAAAACCACGTTCGTGATGAACACTAACCTGTTGATGCAACGTACTGATGTGCTTCATGCTAGTACTGTAGAGCAATGAGTTGCATGTCAACACAAGGACCGAAATCAAAATCACCTTCCTTCAATTGGGCCAACTGGCGGTGAATCAAGGAAGTACAGTACATACTGACGAAACTAAAATGAGTTCTACCATAGAAATTAAGCGTTTCCGGACCCATGTCCACATAACATCTTTTCTTTATTTGTGTGTGAGGAATGTTTCCTGAAAGTTTGGCCTTACCTTTTTGTAACACCCTGTATACTCCTCCGTTGTCAACCAAACGATGTAACTGTATAGGAATGTGATCAATTGATACCTGAAGGAAAGTCACAGGTACATTTCAAAGGACAACTGTGACCCTTTCCTCTAATTCGTTCAGTGTGTGTGGCTTTAACACACCTCTTCTTTGGCCCAACCACATACGTCACAAAGCGTGAGGTCGGGACTTCTCAGGGGTCGTGCATGGGGTCCTCACCACCCCAACCAACGTCCTGGGAAGTGTTTGTCCAGCCAGTCACAAGCAGTGCAGGCGAAATGAGATGCTGCTCCGTCATGCTTAAAAAGAATATCCGCAACACTGCCCCACTGTGATACTAGTGGCCACACACAGTCCTTCAGCATCTGGCGATTCAAATCACATTTCATTGTCTCTTTCAATATGAACGGACCAGTGGGACGATCCACAGTCACACAGCACCCGACTGTCAGTTTTGGTCGACTTCGTGATTCTGTCATTCTTGCATTTGTTCCTGCACAGTAAAGGCAGTTGTATCGATTCACGAATCCCCCATGGTGGAACACCACTTCCTCACTCTAAATAATGTTCTTGAACAAATCCAGTCAATCATTGTGCCATGACAGCATAATTTCCTCACAATCCATTTGCCTGTCTCAGTGCTATCACGTGAACTCCTGAATATAATGGGATTTCAAGATGCGGTCCTTCTTTTCACACAACACACATCATGTCCCTGCTGCATGGCGTGTCGATTTAGCAGGACTGCACGTTGAAGATGTGTCTGCTGCTACATTTTCTGGAGATCACAACACTGAACGTCGTCGTTCACATGGTTTACAGACACAGTTGTCATTAGCTTGGTGTGACAATTCCTAACGGTTTTAGCATAAAGTATGGCATGAGGGCCACGAACACCTTGCCGCCATCGCTGAACTAGGGCTGCACTCTTCAAACCAAGAAGTGACCTGGGCGCGCTCTTGTAAAGTTTCCAGCCATCTCGTCGTCCAACGTTAGAAAATGCTACGGAAGATCGAGGTTTCCTCAGGGATCTTGCAACAAAAGACGACGACGTTCCTTAATAAACATAAACTATCACAAAACTAATGGACATTTAAAACTAGGGAGCGACTCCTCACCCACTCCATAGATGCCAACGGCCTTACCGCAACGGTAACACCGATTTTCATCAGATCATCGACGTTAGGCGCTGTCGAGCTGGAGCACTTGCTTGCATGACCGTCCTTGTCCGTCGAGTGTTGTTGACGAGTGGGGTGCACTCAGAACTTGTGAGGCCAATTGAAGAGCTACTTGATTGACTATTTTTGAGGATGACACGGCGGTCGGTCGGCGCCGTTGTGTCTTCCCTGGTCGTTCTGAAGGTGTTCGAATTGAGATGTACGTGTAGACACATTGATGCTTCCAGTGCTTTAGCAGACTGATGTGTTCAGTTATACAGAGATATACTGGTATTACCGATCCTTTCGAATCAAGTCTTTGAATCTGGTCCACGCCTGTGTTCAATTTCGTTTACTTGTGTGAAGCCGTTTTAAATAAGCGACTTTCTTTTTTGTGAAAACACACTACTCACTGCGGGTGTCCGCCATGCTCTTGCTTGTAAATCAGCAGCCAACCACGTTGCTAATGGGTCAGTGACGCCAGTGATAAACTGAGTGTGCCGAGTGCGGAGTTTTGAAATCTGGAGTAAGGTGCAGAAACGAGAGACTGTGGCGCTGTGCACGAACACCGCAGTGGTAAAATAATCTCGCAGGGCTCCCTTCTACACTCCTGGAAATGGAAAAAAGAACACATTGACACCGGTGTGTCAGACCCACCATACTTGCTCCGGACACTGCGAGAGGGCTGTACAAGCAATGATCACACGCACGGCACAGCGGACACACTAGGAACCGCGGTGTTGGCCGTCGAATGGCGCTAGCTGCGCAGCATTTGTGCACCGCCGCCGTCAGTGTCAGCCAGTTTGCCGTGGCATACGGAGCTCCATCGCAGTCTTTAACACTGGTAGCATGCCGCGACAGCGTGGACGTGAACCGTATGTGCAGTTGACGGACTTTGAGCGAGGGCGTATAGTGGGCATGCGGGAGGCCGGGTGGACGTACCGCCGAATTGCTCAACACGTGGGGCGTGAGGTCTCCACAGTACATCGATGTTGTCGCCAGTGGTCGGCGGAAGGTGCACGTGCCCGTCGACCTGGGACCGGACCGCAGCGACGCACGGATGCACGCCAAGACCGTAGGATCCTACGCAGTGCCGTAGGGGACCGCACCGCCACTTCCCAGCAAATTAGGGACACTGTTGCTCCTGGGGTATCGGCGAGGACCATTCGCAACCGTCTCCATGAAGCTGGGCTACGGTCCCGCACACCGTTAGGCCGTCTTCCGCTCACGCCCCAACATCGTGCAGCCCGCCTCCAGTGGTGTCGCGACAGGCGTGAATGGAGGGACGAATGGAGACGTGTCGTCTTCAGCGATGAGAGTCGCTTCTGCCTTGGTGCCAATGATGGTCGTATGCGTGTTTGGCGCCGTGCAGGTGAGCGCCACAATCAGGACTGCATACGACCGAGGCACACAGGGCCAACACCCGGCATCATGGTGTGGGGAGCGATCTCCTACACTGGCCGTACACCACTGGTGATCGTCGAGGAGACACTGAATAGAGCACGGTACATCCAAACCGTCATCGAATCCATCGTTCTACCATTCCTAGACCGGCAAGGGAACTTGCTGTTCCAACAGGACAATGCACGTCCGCATGTATCCCGTGCCACCCAACGTGCTCTAGAAGGTGTAAGTCAACTACCCTGGCCAGCAAGATCTCCGGATCTGTCCCCCATTGAGCATGTTTGGGACTGGATGAAGCGTCGTCTCACGCGGTCTGCAGGTCCAGCACGAACGCTGGTCCAACTGAGGCGCCAGGTGGAAATGGCATGGCAAGCCGTTCCACAGGACTACATCCAGCATCTCTACGATCGTCTCCATGGGAGAATAGCAGCGTGCATTGCTGCGAAAGGTGGATATACACTGTACTAGTGCCGACATTGTGCATGCTATGTTGCCTGTGTCTATGTGCCTGTGGTTCTGTCAGTGTGATCATGTGATGTATCTGACCCCAGGAATGTGTCAATAAAGTTTCCCCTTCCTGGGACAATGAATTCACGGTGTTCTTATTTCAATTTCAAGGAGTGTATTTTCGTAATAGATTTTGTGTCTTTATTTTCTTTGTTTTTATGACACACTGCGTACCTTGCACCAGAGTCTGGTATTTATTCCTACAAGTGTTCTCCCAAAAGATAGATAAAGTATCGGAAAGCAAAAAGGTATTTACGTTTTACAGTCCCTCCACAAAGAAACTCTCTCTCCCACTATGCATGAATAAGAATGTAAATACATGAACTTTTTTAATGAAAGTGGTTTCAGCAGTGAAGAGGCAGAATTATTTAACTGGGAAAATAATTTTCGATATTATTTCGCACTGATAAAGAAAACGAGGTAGAAAGGATAAACTAAAAAGGCCCTGTTTACTGCCTTCTAAATATCATTTGCTGTCAAACTTCCTGGGAGATGAAAACAGTGTGCCGGAGATTGCATGATAATGTGACAATAGTTGAGGGTTTATGGAGAAGGCTAAACGTATCAGTTTGAGGTAAGGGACTCCAGAACAGAATCGACTGCGTCGAAAGTTATTAGCGAAAATCTTACTGATACCTCTGACAGAATACGGGTACCATTATTGTTGTTGCTAAGATTTTAGAGTAACTAGCTTTCAGAGCCAGGTATGAACACCTGTCCAACTTCGATACTGTAAAACGCATCTCTCCTACTGCAAACTCTTAAGTTTACGTATTTTGGGATGAGGTAGTACGGACCAGAACAAGAAACTAAATCCAGTAAATATAAGTTCTAAAATGGATACCTTAACTGCTATTGGCACTCGTTCAATAGAAAGGATGTTTTCGCAGTAGGAGAGATGAACAAGTGCTCATACTTCTTAAGGTATGCATTTTAGAGCCCGTATTTACTGAACATTTCCTTCTGGTGTTGGCCCATACCACCACCTCTGAATCGTGCTTGTTATAAACTATTGGCCATTAACATTGCTACACTACGAAGATGACGTGGTACAGACGCGAAATTTAAGCGACAGGAAGAAGATGCTGTCATATGCAAATGATTAGCTTTTCCGAGCATTCACACCATGTTGCCGCCGTTGGCGACTCCTACAACGTGCCGACATGAGGAAAGTTTCCAACCGATTTCTCATACACAAACAGCAGTTGCCCGGCGTTGCCTGGTGAAACGTTGTTGTGGTGCCTCGTGTAAGGAGGATAAATGCGTACCATCACGTTTCCGCCTTTGATAAAGGTCGGATTGTAGTCCGTCGCATTTGCGGTTTATCGTATCGCGACATTGCTGCTAGCGTTCGTCGAGATCCAATGACTGTTAGCAGAGTATGGAATCGGTGGGTTGACGAATCGTGCAGCCACGTCTCGATCCCTGAGTCAACAGATAGGGACGTTTGCAAGACGACAACAATCTGCTCGAACAGTTCGACGACGTTTGCAGAAGCATGGACTATCAGACCACGGCTGCGGTTACCCTTGACACTGCATCACAGACAGGAGCGCCTGCGTTGGTGTACTCAACGACGAACCTCGGTGCACGAATGGCAAAACGTCATTTTTTCGGATGAATCCAAGTTCTGTTTACAGCATCGTGATGATCGCATCCGTGTCTGGCGACATCGCGGTTAACGCACATTGGAAGCGTGTATTCGTCATCGCCATACTGGCGTATCTCCCGGCGTGATGGTATAGGGTGCCATTGGTTACACGTCTCGGTCACCTCTTGTTCGCATTGACGGCACTTTGAACAGTGGAGCTTACATTTCAGATGTGTTACGACCCGTGGCTCTACCCTTCATTCGATCCCTGCGAAACACTACATTTCAGCAGGATAATGCACGACTGCATGTTGCAGGTCCTGTACGAGCCTTTCTGGATACAGAAAATGTTCGACTGCTGCTCTGGTCAGCACATTCTCCAGATCTCTCACCAACTGAAAACGTCTGGTCAATAGTGGCCGAGCAACTAGCTCGTCACAATACGCCAGTCACTACTCTTGGTGAACTGTGGTATATTGTTCAAGCTGCATGGGCAGCTGTACCTGTACACGCCATCCAAGCTGTGTTCGACTGAATGCCCAGGCGTATCAAGGCCGTTATTAGTGCCAGAGGTGGTTGTACTGGGTACGGATTTCTGAGGATGTATGCACCCAAACTGAGTGAAAATGTAATCACATGTCAGTTCTAGTATAATATATACCTGTTTATAATCTGCATTTCTTCTTGGTGTAGCAATTTTAATGGCCAGTAGTGTATTATCTTAGCAGCAACAGCACCGGTACACGTATTCCACCGTCAGAGATATCAGAACGATTTTCGCTTATGAGTCCAGACATCGTCGCTAAGATGTAGAAAATTCAGTCACGCTACATCATGCTTTCCTCTCTGGCCACCCATCATCGGCGTTATCGGTCGCTCTGGTGGCAGGAAAAACCGGCACTCGACTCACTTCCCACAATGCATTAGGGGGAGGGGGGGGGACGTGGCGGGGGCAGGCCACTGGAGCGGCTACGGCGACGGGTCAACACGCAGACAGCGCCGCTAATGGTGTGCTGTCGTAATCACCCCAGCAGCTGAGATAACGTCCTCTGGTGAGTGCTGGCCGCGAGGTGCCGTCGCGTTTGTTGTCCCTGGCACTTTAGCACGCTCTGATCGAAGCAGCCGTCCAATCCCCCCTCCACGGAAAACCTAAATCTGGATGGTCCGGTCGTCCTCCCGAATGCGATTCCCATTACTTCTCGACATATTCTCCTCTGGGGGATGGACACTTGGTCCAGCGATGGATCGGAAAAATAGCGTCTGCCAAAATACTCACTGAGTGCACAATCACTTTCTCATTTTATGAAATTTTCTTCGCAACAAGCCAAAGCTTCAAGTTAGGGAACAGGGAAAAGTCACTTGGCCCTAAATCTGGTGGATAGGGTGGACGAGGAACCAGTTCAAAACCCAGTTCATGCACTTTTGCCACTTTCATTATTGATATGGGGAATGGTGCATTATCCTGCTGAAATAATACTTTTTTTGCGTGGCAACGTTGGTCTCTCTTCAGCCAGCGCCAGTTTCAAACGATCCAACAGTGAAGTATAATACGAGGGCAGTTCAATAAGTAATGCAACACATTTTTTTTCTCGGCCAATTTTGGTTGAAAAAACCGGAAATTTCTTGTGGAATATTTTCAAACATTCCCGCTTCGTCTCGTATAGTTTCATTGACTTCCGACAGGTGGCAGCGCTGTACGGAGCTGTTAAAATGGCGTCTGTAGCGGATGTGCGTTGCAAACAACGGGCAGTGATCGAGTTTCTTTTGGCGGAAAACCAGGGCATCTCAGATATTCATAGGCGCTTGCAGAATGTCTACGGTGATCTGGCAGTGGACAAAAGCACGGTGAGTCGTTGGGCAAAGCGTGTGTCATCATCGCCGCAAGGTCAAGCAAGACTGTCTGATCTCCCGCGTGCGGGCCGGCCGTGCACAGCTGTGACTCTTGCAATGGCGGAGCGTGCGAACACACTCGTTCGAGATGATCGACGGATCACCATCAAACTACTCAGTGCTCAACTTGACATCTCTGTTGGTAGTGCTGTCACAATTGTTCACCAGTTGGGATATTCAAAGGTTTGTTCCCGCTGGGTCCCTCGTTGTCTAACCGAACACCATAAAGAGCAAAGGAGAACCATGTGTGCGGAATTGCTTGCTCGTCATGTGGCTGAGGGTGACAATTTCTTGTCAAAGATTGTTACAGGCGATGAAACATGGGTTCATCACTTCGAACCTGGAACAAAACGGCAATCAATGGAGTGGCGCCACACCCACTCCCCTACCGAGAAAAAGTTTAAAGCCATACCCTCAGCCGGTAAAGTCATGGTTACAGTCTTCTGGGACGCTGAAGGGGTTATTCTGTTCGATGTCCTTCCCCATGGTCAAACGATCAACTCTGAAGTGTATTGTGCTACTCTTCAGAAATTGAAGAAACGACTTCAGCGTGTTCGTAGGCACAAAAATCTGAACGAACTTCTCCTTCTTCATGACAACGCAAGACCTCACACAAGTCTTCGCACCCGAGAGGAGCTCACGAAACTTCAGTGGACTGTTCTTCCTCATGCACCCTACAGCCCCGATCTCGCACCGTCGGATTTCCATATGTTTGGCCCAATGAAGGACGCAATCCGTGGGAGGCACTACGCGGATGATGAAGAAGTTATTGATGCAGTACGACGTTGGCTCCGACATCGACCAGTGGAATGGTACCGTGCAGGCATACAGGCCCTCATTTCAAGGTGGCGTAAGGCCGTAGCATTGAATGGAGATTACGTTGAAAAATAGTGTTGTGTAGCTAAAAGATTGGGGAATAACCTGGTGTATTTCAATGCTGAATAAAACAACCCCTGTTTCAGAAAAAAAAGTGTTGCATTACTTATTGAACTGCCCTCGTAGGATCCAGGCACGGTTCTGCTTTCTCCCAAGTAATCTATGAAGATTACTCCTTGGAATCCCAAAAAACAGTGGCCATCGCCTTACCGGCTGACAATATGGTCTTTGCCTTGTTCGGCATTCGTCCATTGTTTTCGCTGCCGTTCTGAGTCTGCTGTGTACCTTATGGATCCAGATTTCGTCAGCAGTTACAATTGGGCGGTGCTGGATGCGCTTTTGGTCGACTGTGAGTAATCGCGGGATTTACCTTGCACACAGCTAGTTCGTAACTAATACTCCATGCAGAATACTATGCACTCGCTCAGTTGGAGGGAGAGGGGGGGGCTGTGGCTTACTGAACCGATGAGGGGGAAGGACTAATTACTTATAGCACCGTACTGGTTTTAGCGGAGCGAAAAGAATACGTCCTGTAAGCCACACAAGCGAATTTCGTCCAAATTTTCATAACCAAACTAAGGATGGGAAATGGACAAATACCGTATCAGATTCACCAGCGTGAGTTCCAGTCCCCCCCCCCCCCCCTTCTCCCGCGGGTCCGGGGCTAAGAATAGGCCCGAGGTATTACTGCCTGTCGTAAGAGGCGGCTAAATGAATCTCACACATTTCGGCCTTTGTGTGATGGTCCCCTGTAGGGTTTGGCCTCCATTCTTCAAAATTGGGGAAGGGCGCCTTACACGGTGCATCTTGTCCATTGTGCCTTGAGATCTGTAGCCCATTTTCTCGTCGTCGCATTGCAGTCCCGCTCATTCTCCACCTCTTGGGCGAGGACACCTTCCTGGGTGCGTTTTCCACCATGCACTACGCAGTGTCGCTTTCTGCACTGACAATGACCATGGACTCGCTTGCACCTGATACCTGGCACAGTAGCCAGTCCGTTCTGGTGGGGCTGCCATGTGCCCTGTTGGTTGTAGCCCCCCGACAACACAGGGATCGCTCTGCTGATGCCTGCACTGTTAACTCCTCATGTATGCCTGTCAGCTCAGCCTGGGGCATCTGGACTCCTGGCGATGGCCACCCTGCCAGGTGGCCTTCGCTGCGGCTGGGTGGCGCCCGTGGGGAGGACCCCTGGTCGGAGTGGGTGGCATCAGGGCGGATTACGCACGATGAAGTGTACCGTGTTATCACTTGCTGGTGATAAAACACCAGCAGTCTCTAAGCGGTCTAAGTCTCACTACAATGCAAGGAAGTTCACACCTAAGTCATTCCCCTACCATGCCACACCATAGGAGTAATGCCAGGCTAACGATGGCAGCAAACCTTACTCACTCCGGTACCTCGCATGCACAAGAACTGATGGGGTCTCCTTTGTTTTGATGAAGACACAGTTTTTTGTAGACCATTTAGAGGAAATGTTTGGAGAGGTAGACGTCTTGTTCAAAATGCGGTCGGGGTCAGTCTTGATAAAAACAGCATCCTCTACTCAGACACGGGCATTACTCGCTTGTGACAAGCTCGGGGATGTATGTTACCATCACGCTCTAGAACTTAAATACGGTCCAGGGTATTATATTCCACAGGGACCTTCTTTTGCAGTCTGACGACGAGCTGCGCGCCAGCTTGGAGCGACGTGGCATTCATTTTGTGTGGCGCATCCATGAAGGTCTGAGGAATAATCAGGTTGCCACCGGTGCCTTCATCTTGGCCTTCGAGGGTGACACATTGCGCGAGAACGTCAAGGTGATTGTCTATAGCTGTTATGTAAAGCCGTATATTCGGTGCGGAAGTACTAAGGAATGACGAGATACGTTTGAAGTTCTCTAACGCTATAGATACAGCAATAAGGAATAACGCAGTAGGCAGTACAGTTGAAGAGGAATGGACATCTCTAAAAAGGGCCATCACAGAAGTTGGGAAGGAAAACATAGGTACAAAGAAGGTAGCTGCGAAGAAACCATGGGTAACAGAAGAAATACTTCAGTTGATTGATGAAAGGAGGAAGTACAAACATGTTCCGGGAAAATCAGGGATACAGAAATACAAGTCGCTGAGGAATGAAATAAATAGGAAGTGCAGGGGAGCTAAGACGAAATGGCTGCAGGAAAAATGTGAAGACATCGAAAAAGATATGATTGTCGGAAGGACAGACTCAGCATACAGGAAAGTCAAAACAATCTTTGGTGACATTAAAAGCAACGGTGGTAACATTAAGGGTGCAACGGGAATTCCACTGTTAAATGCAGAGGAGAGAGCAGATAGGTGGAAAGAATACATTGAAAGCCTCTATTAGGGTGAAGATTTGTCTGATGTGATAGAAGAAGAAACAGGAGTCGATTTAGAAGAGATAGGGGATCCAGTATTAGAATCGGAATTTAAAAGAGCTTTGGAGGACTTACGGTCAAATAAGGCAGAAGGGATAGATACCATTCCATCAGAATTTCTAAAATCATTGGGGGAAGCGGCATCAAAACGACTATTCACGTTGGTGTGTAGAATATATGAGTGGCGATATACCATCTGACTTTCGGAAAAGCATCATCCACACAATTCCGAGACGGCAAGAGCTGACAAGTGCGAGAATTATCGCACAATCAGCTTAACAGCTCATGCATCGAAGCTGCCTACAAGAATAATATACAGAAGAATGGAAAAGAAAATTGAGAATGCGGTAGGTGACGATCAGTTTGGCTTTAGGAAAAGTAAAGGGACGAGAGGCAATTCTGACGTTACGGCTAATAATGGAAGCAAGGCTAAAGAAAAATCAAGACACTTTCATAGAATTTGTCGACCTGGAGAAAGCGATCGACAATATAAAATGGTGCAAGCTGTTCGAGATTCTGAAAAAAGTAGGGGTAAGCTATAGGGAGAGACGGGTCATATACAATATGTACAACAACCAAGAGGGAATAATAAAAGTGGACGATCAAGAACGAAGTGCTCGTATTAAGAAGGGTGTAAGACCACCACCACCTAAAGAGAAGGCCGCGGCGCGCTCTTGTGACGTCACGCAAAGCGGGCCAGGGTTGGATTGGCGCTGCGCTTAAAGAATCGAGAGGCACGGCCTGCAAATCTTTGTCAAACGGTTTTACAGAACCTATTCCGTAAAAAATAATTAATTTCTGAAATACTTTTAGCTTTGTATGGCAGCTTCATGATGAAGTGCCAATCATTTCGATAATGGTCATAACTATTGTGGTATTTCACAGATGAGTATCAAATTTGAGAACGTTGCCATCAAAAATAGGGGTCGCTATGAATTTGTGTTTGATGCATATTACACATTATATTGCTGAGTATGAAATACAGATGAGGTTTTGAAATTTTCGTAAAACTTTGGATCAATATCTGCTTACAATCTCGAAAACATTGAGCATCTGCAGCAACTTCACTTCCGATCGCAACGCGCGGGAATGAAATATTCATAACGCCTGTAAACCGCTGGAGATAACGAAACGAGATCTTGGCAAATGATACCACGCAAAGAGGAGAGTACTTTGCTGAATGGTTAAAATAAGTAACTTTATCAATCGCGATATAGCAGAAACTATAGTTTATAATTCTTTTTTACCGGTAATGTAATTGCATAAGACTTATCAATAGCCAGTGAAAACGTACGAGTGCGGGATGTAAATAATATTGCGATATACATGATAAAACAAGGTACATTTGTGAAAAATGCACTGTGATAAAGTACATTCTTTCTGGACCAGACAACTATTATTTACACTCACTTGAAAAATTCTGCACTAATACAGTGTATAATATTAAATTCCTCTGCCTTCAGTATCCTAAATAAATATTGTGTAGCTGTTTATAGAGCTCCCTCAGGAAAGCTGAGTACATTCCCCAAGCAAACAATCACTTTTAACTCAACTCACAAAAACAATTATGCGTTGTTACTGTAATGTAAATTTTCTTTCCTGTAAAAATATGGCAGATTTTGAGCATAAGTCAACAGTGAAAATCTACAAACCTTCAGCAGACATTTGCAGCAGTTGGAATGAGACGATGTGTCAAGCTAAAAACGTCAATAATAAATTTAACCTATTTCTAGATTAATTTGTTCCATTGTTTGACACATCGAAAAATAACACAGATATGCTTCATACAGAGAGATCGCTTTTTAAGCATGAAAACAGCAGTTTCAACATTCGTTAGCACTCATGCTAACTAATGCGAGAGTGAAAAACAACACCCACTCACAAATAGAGAATAAAACGTATCGGTAATGCGTAACAAAATACGAACTGCAGAGAAATTTAAACACGAATAAAAAGTAACACGAGCCACAAATTTATATTTCGTTTTCAAAATCAAAATAAAGCCACTTGATAACGAATACTAGGCCTACTTACTGCGAACTTTTGCTCACAATTTTAGTCTAATGTATCCAAAATGCAAGATATTCCACCAGAAAAAATAACAATTGTACTAGGTATATAGTTTTTACATACCTTCGTGTGCTCAGTGGGTTGGAAATTGTCCCGATGAATCGCTGAAAGACATTTCCAACGCAGATTCGCATATTTCGGAAAGGAAAACATTACTTTCGGTCGAGTTCCGTAATTCCCACGACACCTTGGCACACAGCACTTGTAAACCATGTTCACAGTAGCTTCACTACAGGCAAACACTGTAATCGCTAGTTTTAAGCACGAATATAGCACTCGATCCAACAAACGTGTAGATAAACAAACGCTTCGAAACACAACATGGTGGCCTGCTTGGAGTGACGTCACGACCTGCTATGAATTTCGCGCCGCGGCCTTGTCTCTAGGTGGTGGTGGTGGTAAGACAAGGCTGTAGCCTTTCGCCCCTACTCTTCAATCTGTACATCGAGGAAGCAATGATGGAAATAAAAGAAAGGTTCAGGAGTGGAATTAAAATACAAGGTGAAAGGATATCAATGATACGATGACATTGCTATCCAGAGCGAAAGTGAAGAAGAATTAAATGATCTGCTGAACGGAATGACCATTCTA
Organism: Schistocerca cancellata; assembly: GCF_023864275.1. NCBI lineage: Eukaryota > Metazoa > Arthropoda > Insecta > Orthoptera > Acrididae > Schistocerca > Schistocerca cancellata. The sequence goes on from NC_064637.1 coordinate 156,996,682, forward strand.
ATGAGTACACAGTGTGGTTTGAGAGTAAATCGGAGAAAGACGAAGGTAATGAGAAGTAGTAGAAATGAGAACAGCGAGAAACTTATCAGGATTGATGGTCACGAAGTCAATGAAGTTGAATTCTGCTACCTAGGCAGTAAAATAACCAATGACGGACGGAGCAAGGGGGACATAGAAAGCAGACTCGCTATGGCAGAGGCATTTCAGGCCAAGAGAAGTCTACTAATATCAAATACCGGCCTTGATTTGAGGAAGAAATTTCTGAGGATGTACGTCTGGAGTACAGCATTGTATGGTAGTGAAACATGGACTGTGGGAAAACCGGAACAGAAGAGAATCGAAGCATTTGAGACGTGGTGCTATAGACGAATGTTGAAAATTAGGTGGATTGATAAGGTAAGGAATGAGGAGGTTCTACGCAGAATCGGAGAGGGAAGGAATATGTGGAAAACACTGATAAGGAGAAGGGACAGGATGATAGGACATCTGCTAAGACATGAGGGAATGACTTCCATGGTACTAGAGGGAGCTGTAGAGGGCAAAAACTGTAGAGGAAGATAGAGATTGGAATACGTCAAGCAAATAATTGAGGACGTAGGTTGCAAGTGTTACTCTGAGATGAAGAGGTTAGCACAGGAAGGGAATTCGTGGCGGGCCGCATCAAACCAGTCAGTAGACTGATGACAAAAATATTCGGTGCTTTAAGTCCTGGAAGGTTGGCCATATACGTCTTCCCACCCTTCCAGCACCACATGTCGAGATTGTGGACGTCCATCACATCCCAATACTCCATGTGCCCCGCCTCCCATCTGTGTCAACTGTGGGGAGCATCATTCCCTTTGCTCACCAGATTGCAAGATTGTACAGTGCAAAAGGAAAATCAAGGAATACGAGACTCTGGACCGACTGACCTACTCTGAGGGTAAGAAGAAATTTGAGCGTCTACATCCTGTGGCTATGACTTCCTCTTACACCGCCGCTACGTGAACAGTTGTAGCCCCATCCGTTCCACGAATTACAGTCGGCTCTCTGAGCCGTAAGAGTACACCTGCCCCCTTGATGGTAGGGGCCTGTTTCTCCCACACCAGCTACCTCAGGAACTCTACCCCCTCCCCCCAACTATCGGGGACACCAGCCGGAGAAGCATAAGTCTTGTTCGGCACCTCTCGCTAGGAAGGGGTCCCTTGGGTCACTCCCTCCCCAGGTTTCTGCTAGTGGGAAAGATGACTCCCGTCAGTGGCTGAAGTGCCCAAAAAGCAGCTGATCCTAGGGCTTTATGATCATCCTCAGTCCCGGAGACTGAATTAGTCAAATCCTCCCAGCCAGAGAAACCCACGAAGCAGCGAGAGAAATCCAAAAAGAAGACCCCGCAAGACCAAGGGACTTGCGGTGTCACCCACACCACCGCTACCTACAAGCTTTGCTTCTGAGGATGGGGTGGAGATTCTGGCGTCCACTGAGGACGTAGATCTTGTGGTGTCACCGCCAGACACCACACTTGCTAGGTGGTAGCTTTTAAATCGGCCGCGGTCCGCTAGTATACGACGGACCCGCGTGCCGCCACTGTCAGTAATTGCAGACCGAGCGCCACCACACGGAAGGTCTAGAGAGACGTACTAGCACTCGCCCCAGTTGTACAGCCGACGTTGCTAGCCGTGGTTCACTGAGAATTACGCTCTCATTTGCCGAGACGATAGTTAGCATAGCCTTCAGCTACAATTGCTACGACCTAGCAAAGCGCCGTATTCCATTTATATTGCGAGTCTATTATTGTATCATCAAGAGAGATGCTCTACAAATGTGGATTAAAGTTAAGTATTCGAGAAGCTACCTACTTTTCTTTATAGCATTCATTACGTATCCTGTTTCAGACCTCACGCCAGCCTGCTTGATTTTAACGCGTGCATTTCGGCCTTCACTAGCTATACAACAGATCTCGCCAGACCCTCAGACACCGTGGATAACACCATGCATACAGACTGCTCAGGAAATAAATCTGTGGCAGCAGATGACCCTGAGGTGTAAACAAATGAAATATGACAAATTAACTGTTTGGGATTTTTTCCTTACTTTTATGGCGAAAGCTTTCTACCTAACAAATTTCCTGATTCTACGTCAACAGGAACTTATCTGTAGATTTTGATGAGTGAGTTTCAGTATCGTATTTTAATATGTGACACAAATGGCCATATCTTTTGATTGCATTGACTTAGCAGCATAAGTGTTCTGTTCCCCTTTTCTGGGCTTAGCTACTTCACGCATAACAACTTGAACTGGTGTGATCTTTAGCAGTCAAATGGGCTTCCTTCGTATAAAGTACTATAAATTCAGGACATTTCGACAACAACCAACGATAGGAAAGCAAATAAAGTGTCAAAAACATCTACTTTGTATACATGTATGTATGTACAGGGTCACAGTTTTTGAACTATATGAAAAAACGTAAATTAGTTACAAACTACGGCGTGCACACACTTTATTCAACATGTAAACGTCATTCTAGATATTCAGACTTATGTTATGACACGTTCGATATGCCTGCCATCATTGGCGATGATGTGGCGCAGACGAGTAGCGAAATTCTGCACGACCCGCTAAAGTGTCGGAATATCGATGCTGCCGATGACGTCCTGAATGGCTGTTTTCAGCTCACCAATGGTTTAGGAGTTATTGCTGCACACCTTGCCTTAAATATAGCCCCCACAAAAAGGAGTCGCATGTGTTCAGATGCAGAGAGTATGGCGGCCAATCGAGGCCCGTGGCAGTGGCCTCTGGGTACCCCAGAGCCAGATTGCGGTCCCCAAAGAGCTCCTGCAGGACATCACTCTCCTGCTTCGATGGGGTCGGGCTCCGTCTTGCACGAACCACAACTTGTCGAAATCAGGGTCGCTTTGCATAATGGGGATGAGATCATCTTCCAAAACCTTCACGTACTGATCGGTGGTCACCTTGCCATCAAGAAATATCACACAGACTACTCCGTGACTGGACACTGCACACCACACAGTCTCCCGTTGAGGGTGAAGAGACTTCTCGATCGCGAAATGCGGATTCTCAATGTCCCAAATGCACCAATTTTGCTTATTGTCGAACCCATCCAAATGAAAGTGGGCTTCGTCGCTAAACCAAACCATAATGCGCATATTAATTCCCATCATGCCCTGCGGCCAACCGTCCCGTTTGAACGTCTTAAGGGGCTCCGGAAAGGCTCAAAATCATGAAAAGTTCAATTTTTACTTTTTTGCGTTTTCTGAATCTGCAGACTATTACCTTTTAATAGATATATAATTTATTCAATTCCGAAGACTACAACTATTTTTAAATTTTTTTTGAAATGTGTTCTACATGGGCGTGACCCACTGTGGCGCTGTTAAACTGCTGTCAAATGATGTTATTATTAACGTCCGTGTTCATCAGGTACATTTTAGTGATGTGAGATAAAGTATGTGTTGTGGCTAAACCTATTTTCAGAGACTTAGCAGCACCTGAACTGTTCAAAAAGTGTATTCACGGAAAAACTCAAAACCCCAATGAATGTGTAAATAGTGTTATATGGTCGAGAATCCCCAAGACTGTATTTGTTGGAATAGAAACACTTCACTTTGGTGTGTATGATGCTGTTGCGACTTTCAATGATGGCAACATTGTAAGGTGCAAGGTATTTAGAAATATGGGAATGAAGATAGGTTCTAACATGGTACGAGCGATGCTTGCTTTAGACAAGGAACGCCTTCGGGCTGCAGACAGGGCTGTAAAGAGTCTATAAATACAAGCAAGAGTAAACAGGAGGAGGAACAAGAGGAAGCTAGAGGAGGAGTTTGCAGAGGATGAAGATAATCCATCCTATGGACCTGGAATGCACTAAAAAGTTAGTCCAATCTTTGTCGCTCGATTCGCAAAACTTTTATTTTCTCATACTAATTACATGTTTTCTAAGGATCTTCCAAACATATTTGTTTCAAACTTTCAGTAAATGTTACACAGTACCTTCTGCATAATTTAACACAGCCTTTTTCCAAAAAACTGTATATTTTTGAATATATAAATAAAAAATTGCAAAAAAATGTTGTGAATTTTCATTACAATTGAAAAAAAAATCATCTTTAATAACTGAACTACAATTTTGTAAAATCCCTGTGTTAAGTTGTAGCCCATATTCCAATAAATAATCTGTAAAAAGTTCAACTTCCTACCTCAAATACTTTGTGAGGAAAGATGTAATTTATAAGCGTTATTTTAACATTGCAAGTATAGGGCGTTCCGGAGCCCCTTAAAGCAAACCGTTCAGAACTTAGATTTTATTTCATATTGTTCAATAGTTGTCACCCTGCATGAACGCATGTACTGGCGTTTCATTGCTGGCTCCATTCAGCCACCGACGAACTAATTTCGTATGCTTAATCTCTTTCTAGCGTTTCCGACACTGGGGTGACAAAACTCATGGGATCGGTAGTATCCGCACACAAGGTGTAAAAGGACGGAGCTGCCATTTGTACTCAGAGGATTCATGTGGAAAGGTTTCCAGTGTGATGATGGCCACACGGCGCGAATTAAGACTTCGAATGCGGACTGCACGGGACATTTCAGCTCGTGAGGGAATTCAGTATTCCGAGAAGATCCACAGTGTCAAGAGTGCTGAGAATACCAAATAAGAGTCATTACCTCACGACGGACAACTCTGTGGCCGACAGCCTTCACTTAACGACCGAGACGAGCGGGCTTTGCGTAGAAAAATGATTCAAATGGCTCTGACCACTATGGGACTTAACATCTGAGGTCATCAGTCCCCTAGAACTTGGAACTACTTAAACCTAACTAACCTAAGGACATCACACACGTCCATGCCGGAGGCAGGATTCGAACCTGCACCGGAGCGGTCGCGCGGTTCCAGACTGAAGCGCCAAGAACCGCTCGGCCACATTGGCCGGCCTTTGCGTAGAGTTGTCAGTGCTAACAGACAAGCAACACTGCGTGAAACAATCACAGAAATCAATGTGGGACGAACGTATCAGTCAGGACAGTACGGCGAAATTTGGCATCAATGGGCAATGGCAACGGAAGACCGACGCGAGGCCTTTGCTAACAGCACGACATCCCCTGTAGCGCCTCTCCTGGATTCGTGGCCGTATCACTTAGACGCTAAACGACTGGTAAACTCTGGCCTGCTCGTATGAGTCCCACTTTCATTTGGTAAGAGCTGACGGTGGAGTCAGTGAGTGGGGCAGACCCCCAGGAAGCCGTGGACTCGAGCTGCCAACAAGGTACTGTGCAAGCCCGTGCTGGCTCCATAATGGTGTGGGGTGCGTTTACGTGAAATGAACAGATCACTGACTGGAAGTGGAGACCATCTGCAGCCATTTATATACGCCACATTCCCAAACAAAGGTGGTATTTGTATGGTTGGCAGTCAACCATGTTACTGGGCCACAACTGTTCGCAAGTGGTCTGAACATTCTGGTGAATTCGAGCCATTGATTTGGTCACCCATCGAACATTTACGGGACATAATCGAGAGATCAGTTCGTGAACGAAGTTCTGCGCCGGCAACACTTTCGCACTTACGAACGGCTATTGGGGCAATACTTCTGCAGGGGGCTTCAGGCGACTTGTTGTCCGTGCCAAGTCGAGTTCGTTGCACTACGCTGGTCAAATGGAGGTTCGATACGGTTTTGCGGTGGTATACGACGACTAATGTCACCTCAGCGTATTGTGACGAATGAAACTTCCCCTTAGAACAAATTATACATGACTGTGCTTAAACTGACACACAATATTTTTAGCGCAACGCAATCTGACTTTCAAAAATCCCTGCAAAAGAATGGCCCTGACTAACATTAATCTATGCCTTTCGCAAATCACTTACCTCACCAAAAATCTCCGTTACTCGAACTACTGCAATACAGCGAGCGCCACTACTGCCAGCTAAATAACAGATTCAAACTACGGAAGGCACTAACTACTGATAGGGATAGTTAGCAATTGAAAGACGTTAATAGAGAACAAACAATGTATTTACCTTAAAACTCATAATACACTCCTGGAAATGGAAAAAAGAACACATTGACACCGGTGTGTCAGACCCACCATACTTGCTCCGGACACTGCGAGAGGGCTGTACAAGCAATGATCACACGCACGGCACAGCGGACACACCAGGAACCGCGGTGTTGGCCGTCGAATGGCGCTAGCTGCGCAGCATTTGTGCACTGCCGCCGTCAGTGTCAGCCAGTTTGCCGTGGCATACGGAGCTCCATCGCAGTCTTTAACACTGGTAGCATGCCGCGACAGAGTGGACGTGAACCGTATGTGCAGTTGACGGACTTTGAGCGAGGGCGTATAGTGGGCATGCGGGAGGCCGGGTGGACGTACCGCCGAATTGCTCAACACGTGGGGCGTGAGGTCTCCACAGTACATCGATGTTGTCGCCAGTGGTCGGCGGAAGGTGCACGTGCCCGTCGACCTGGGACCGGACCGCAGCGACGCACGGATGCACGCCAAGACCGTAGGATCCTACGCAGTGCCGTAGGGGACCGCACCGCCACTTCCCAGCAAATTAGGGACACTGTTGCTCCTGGGGTATCTGCGAGGACCATTCGCAACCGTCTCCATGAAGCTGGGCTACGGTCCCGCACACCGTTAGGCCGTCTACCGCTCACGCCCCAACATCGTGCAGCCCGCCTCCAGTGGTGTCGCGACAGGCGTGAATGGAGGGACGAATGGAGACGTGTCGTCTTCAGCGATGAGAGTCGCTTCTGCCTTTGTGCCAATGATGGTCGTATGCGTGTTTGGCGCCGTGCAGGTGAGCGCCACAATCAGGACTGCATACGACCGAGGCACACAGGGCCAACACCCGACAACATGGTGTGAGGAGCGATCTCCTACACTGGCCGTACACCACTGGTGATCGTCGAGGGGACACTGAATAGTGCACGGTACATCCAAACCGTCATCGAACCCATCGTTCTACCATTCCTAGACCGGCAAGGGAACTTGCTGTTCCAACAGGACAATGCACGTCCGCATGTATCCCGTGCCACCCAACGTGCTCTAGAAGGTGTAAGTCAACTACCCTGGCCAGCAAGATCTCCGGATCTGTCCCCCATTGAGCATGTTTGGGACTGGATGAAGCGTCGTCTCACGCGATCTGCACGTCCAGCACGAACGCTGGTCCAACTGAGGCGCCAGGTGGAAATGGCATGGCAAGCCGTTCCACAGGACTACATCCAGCATCTCTACGATCGTCTCCATGGGAGAATAGCAGCCTGCATTGCTGCGAAAGGTGGATATACACTGTACTAGTGCCGACATTGTGCATGCTCTGTTGCCTGTGTCTATGTGCCTGTGGTTCTGTCAGTGTGATCATGTGATGTATCTGACCCCAGAAATGTGTCAATAAAGTTTCCCCTTCCTGGGACAATGAATTCACGGTGTTCTTATTTCAATTTCCAGGAGTGTATATATAGCAGTTCATGACAAATTACAAAACTCCGCCATCTCTCTCCTCACATCCACCACTGCTGGCGGCTCACCTCCAACTGCGCAACGCTACGTTCACATCCAGCTGCCGCTGCCCAACACTACAATGGCAGACAACAATGCAAACTAGCCACAGACTGCACACAGCACAGCCAGTGATTTTCATACAGAGCGCTACGTAACGTTGCCAATAAGAAAATATAAACAGCCTACTTACATAGTTGCCAATAAGAAAATATAAACAGCCTACTTACACGAATACGAATAAATTGCCAGGTTTTGCTTTACTGTTGCTTATGATCTAGGTGGACTCCCGAGATGAAACTTGTTGATTCCGCTCCGCTTTTTAGCTGCAACAGCCTAGTCGGTGAAAAAGTGCTCAGCATACAGCAGACTGATGACATTTTGCCGTCATAGTACTTCATAAATCCTGTCGTGACAAATTTGGATCCTGCTTTGGCAGCTTGTATCATGATACATTCTGGTCCTAAATGTTCAACGCAGTCTGCGGAAATCGACGAGCCGTGTTTCCAGAGAAGCAGGCGTTGGTGCCGATTTTACAAAAACGGTAACATTTCCTTGCACACAAACTCCTGCAACTTTTGCAGCCACATAAGCCCAGATCGGCAAAAAAATTCTACAAAACTCCATTTGTAGGAAGTTACGATAAACTGAATATTTTCAATATGAAACTCACACCACACGATGCTGTTCTGTCATTCGTCCATCGCGCTTCTTTGTTTCTTCGGCTGTTATTGTTGGTGTTAAGTACGTCATGCGCCGCCCAGAGATAGTCGCCTTCTTCCAATGTGGCGCAGGTAAACTAAGACTGAATACCTCTGGCTATACTTTCTACTGGCAGCGGACTGTGCGCATGCAGGAGTGTATTCATAAAAAAGTTTCTAAACTACGAACTGCAGCCACATGTTCGGCAACGCTGCCGCCCACTGTAAACTCCGGGCCAAAAGTGTTGGACGAAATGGTGGAACCGCGTGTGGTTCACAAACACTTGTTTGTATTCCGCAACGAAAAAAATAATCAAAGGATAGGGAACTTGAACTTTGTTGATGCGCTCTGCTTTTTTTCAGGTAAGCGACTTACTTGCGAAAGTGTATCGTGTGTACTGAATACACTCCTGTTTCAGACTGGTGAAACACGATTTTGAATACTGGGTGATCAAAAAGTCAGTATAAATTTGAAAACAATAAACCACGGAATAATGTAGATAGAGAGGTAAAAATTGACACACATGCTTGGAATGACATGGGGTTTTATTAGAACCAATACAAAAACACCCCATGTTGCTAGACGCGTGAAAGATCTCTTGCGCGCGTCGTTTGGTGATGATCGTGTGCTCAGCCGCCACTTTAGTCATGCTTGGCCTCCCAGGTCCCCACACCTCAGTCCGTGCGATTATTGGCTTTGGGGTTACCTGAAGCCGCAAGTGTATCGTGATCGACCGACATCTCTAGGGATGCTGAAAGACAACATCCGACACCAATGCCTCTGGACATCCTTTACAGTGCTGTTCACAACATTATTCCTCGACTACAGCTATTGTTGAAGAATGATGGTGGACATATTGAGCATTTCCTGTAAAGAACATCATCTTTGCTTTGTCTTACTTTATGCTAATTATTGCTATTCTGATCAGATGAAGCGCCATCTGTCGGACATTTTTGAACGTTTTTTTTTTTTTTGTTCTAATAAAACCCCATGTCATTCCAGGCATGTGTGTCAATTTGTACCTCTCTATCTATATTATTCCGTGACTTATTCAGTTTTCAAATTTATACTGACTTTTTGATCACCCGGTACATGGTTTAAAAGCAGTTCATCTGAGAATTGGTGAGACCAATACCAATATGAAAAGCAGTACACCAGTTACAATCAGACTGGTGTTCGCTCTTCAGTTTTTATCTGCTGGTGATTCGTACAGATGTCTCATGTACTCTTTAAAGTACACTTGCCATCGATGCGCCTCTTTAAAATAAGGCAGTAGGCAAGTTGCTCCCCGTGAAGGCAGAAGCACATGTGATAAAGCTTAAAAGTTTATAACTCTTAAGAACTATGGTTCAGAAACCATATCTTGTAAGATGGTACGAGCGAGACTGCCCTTCAGATTCCAATACTTGGGCGTATTACTTTGGGTGTTCCACAACTCTGGTCGTAGATGTACACGTAACATTTATGCAATTCATAGTTCATTTCATTGTCTCGTTTACTCGCTTTTACCTAGTGGTTACGATTAACCAGCACCGTGGTGTAGTGGTTATGATACTAATCTGTTGCATGGAGGGTCGTGACTTCAAAACTCACCTGGACTGTACAATTTTCAACTTACATTTACCAAGAAAAAATAAACATAAAACTCAAAACAGCATTTTCTGCCAAGGAACAAAACTGTACAATAAATTACCGAAAGACATTAAAGAAATTGCAAAAATACAATTATTTAAAAAGGCAGCTAAAAAGTACCTGTTATTCGATACATTTTATACATTGAAGGATTACTTAGATAAAACAGAGTAGGACTTTTATCCATTGTGGATAAACCTTTAAAACAGAGTAGGGGTTATACACATTAATAATAATAATAATAATAATAATAATAATAATAATAATGATCATAAAACATTCAACATTCCACATAACACCTTCACTTTATATTTTTTCCTTCTTTTAACCGTTCTAGAAACACTCTCCCCTCAAGCTATGCTTAGCACAATACTAACACCTCTTCCTCTTTCTGAGCTCAACATCTCACTCATTATGGAGGGATGCTGACTCAGTTTTCCAGGATAGCAAAAATGCGGTACAGAAAATGGCCCAGAGATCACCAATGTGTGTGTGTGTGTGTGTGTGTGTGTGTGTGTGTGTGTGCGTGCGCGTAGTGAGTGAAGTGTTATGAAACTGTGTGTATAGTGTGTGCAGTGAGAGATGAGTGAACAGTGTGGCATTACATTATTTAATAAGTTATTTTTAAAAAAAAGTATTGTATACCAGGAGTAAAATCTAATGGTTGTCTCTAACGAAGTCTGTAAATAGTGTTTACGAATTTACTTATTTTAAATTGGTCTAAACTTGTAAATACTTGGACATGTCCTATATCCTTGTAAAAAGAGATCTACGGATGAATAAAGCTTCTTCTTCTTCTACTACTACTACTACCAAAAAACCCGTGTTCAAAGTGCTGCACGCATGCTGTGTACACGAGAGGACACTGAAGTATTACAGGTGTGTTCATTGATCGGTGCGTTCGCAGGGTATGCTGAAAAAAATAATAGTTCCACTTTCTGCCACAAGGTGAAAGTATTGCGCTGTAAGCAACCAGAATGTGGAATGTTTCCTGTTTTGACGTCACCATGCTGTTTGTCACTTTTAGTGACGCATATTATTGATTTCTTATCTGAAGTGACTGTTGGTGTAAAGGTTAAGCGGGTTGAAGGCACAGGTCATCGGGACTCAAGTCGAAGGGGACTCATCAGTGAAGGCAATTCTGTCCAGTCAATGAGGGCTTATTTGGAGATGCCCCGGACAGCAATGAGATACCAAACTGGCTGTCGCCCACCATACGCCACAACCAGGAGTGATGATCTAGGGTGTCATTTCTTTTCATAGCAGGAGCCCTTTCGTTCTCATCCCCCGCACTCTCACAGCACAGAGGTACGTCGAGATATTGCCCTTCATGGCAAGACATCGTGGGCTTACGTTTCAGCGAGATAGTGCCCGCCCACACGCGGCGAGAATTTCTACCGCTAGTATTCGTGCTTGCCAAACCCTTCCTCGGCCAGAAGGTCGCCGGATCTCTCCCCCAGTTCAGAATGTATGGAACATTGCGGGCAGACTCGTCCAACCAGCTCGGGATTTGAAAGCGCCAGTTGGACAGAATTTGGTACGATATTCCTCTGAAAGGCATCCAACAACTCTGTCAATTAATGCCAAGCGGGATAACTGCTTGTGTAAGGACCATAGGTGGAGGAACGCATTACCGACTTGCTCGGTTCGTTAAGCTCTTTCTCTTCATCCGTTTTTTTCTGATATTGTAGTCATTTGTTTGTCGGTATGTGTACATCACATCTATCGATTTCCGTCCCATGCGTTATCAGGCAGGGGTGACATACGCGAGTAATGGGAGTGCTGTCGAGTCACCTACAGCCGTTAGGCAAATCGCTGAACCGCTCCTCGCTCTTTGGCTGCGCTGTTACGACCTTGGCGCGGCCGCTCTGTCTGTTTTTCAGCAGCCGATGACGTCACAGGCGAGGACTGTGCGCGGGTTCCGAGAAGAATTGGACGAGGAAAGCGGAGCGCTTTCGATGTATCGCCGCGCGCCGCGACAAACGGCAGTATCTCGTTGCTCCGACCTCTCAACATTTGAACAGGAAAAAAAACAACAGTGTAGGACAAGACTGCAGTTGCTTACGCGGGAACGCCGTTAGTTCGTAGCCTACTATTACCAAACAAGATGTTCTCTGATCAGTCAAAAACAAAGCAGAAATTGTGGATGCTGTAAATCTGTCTCGTAAACCAGTTTTCGGCGTACAAGAGCATCATGAGATAACTGCCGCTGGCAAAGAATTTGAAAATCAGGCAAAAGATATTAGAGCGAATTTGCACCTTACGCACGTAATGTAACATTGGCGTCATGATGTTTCCACGTTTTTTCTTCAGAGGTTTCTTAATTATTGATGTCCTCAATATCACTCGTCGAACGTCAAATAGCTGTCGTTCCTCAACTGCATTAGCTTGGTAGACTTGCCTACACAGATGATGTATCATTAATAAGTATTTCCAAAACAGATTTAATCAGAATGATGTAAAAAACTTTTACATCATTCTGATTAAATCTGTTTTGTAAAACTACAAAATTGCCGAGAAAACAGGCGTATGTATTAATTAAGGAAAGACAGAATATCTGGTTATAACAACGAAAATCCGAAGTGATACACCTGTGACTGTAAATGGGTTCGCTTTGAAGACTGTTGACCGCTTCACCCACTTTGGGGATCTTTTTAGTGTATACTCGTATGTAATCTGGAAATTGCTGTATGGGTCGCTGAGGGAGAAGTCATTAACTGAATGCAAAATTACTTCATTAATCCAGCATTACGTGTTTCGCCGTTTGCCATCATCAAGAGATCCTGGAACCTAAACAACCACTAGACATAGTAGTTACGTGCTCAAGTTGACGTAGTAGTTATATCTTGTACAGATAACAGACATGAGCGGATATGTCTGCAGACGTCGAAACGCGTAATACTGGATTAATAATGTCATTTTGCATTCAGTCAACCTCGGCGACCTATTTTGCAGACTACATAGCTATATATTTCAAGATGTCTCACGCCTCCTTCGTGAATTTGTCAGGGCTGCGTTAGCCTTTTTAGTAACAACACTACAGCGTATGTAGAAATAAGGTGCCAATCTAGTAACAGCAAATAAAACACTTTTTACTTTCATCAATGTCTGAAGCACATCATTTACTACGGTACTAACTCCAAAATTCGCTTGTATAAATGGACTATTAAACCACTAACATTATATACATGTGAACCATTAATATTTAAAAACAAAGATAAAGGAAAAACTATTAATATTCGAAACAAAAACACTGACGAAAAATGTTGCACTTACACGTGAAGAAAATAACATGGAATGGAGGATAACAAAGATCGAAGAATTGAGAGAGTTGTGCAAACACTGCGGTATTATTTTACCACTGGCACCACAGCTAGGGCCAAGATCGTTAAAAGTTCCACTCTTTTCCATATATTTGATCTGACTCTGAAAACATTCTTCTATTTTGGTACCTCATAAACATGGTTTTGTAAAAGTTAAACAGTTTCTAGAGGGGACGAAAATCTCTGTCCACATATTTTTTGTTTGATGTAAAGGAACAGAAAGAAATGACTTAGACTGATAAATCTGAGAAATTTAGGCAATGAGACAATAATCCATGTTTTGCTCTGTCCAGTAATCAATCGTTAGACTTTGTATGACCGTTGGCATTGCTACGATGAAGAATGATGTAATGTTTTTGTTTGGTTTCTGTGATTTCGTCTGTGTCTCGTGGCAAACTAACTGTTGTGTAACATTCAGCTTTAACAGTTATTCAGTCCTTTAAAGCAATGTGCACCTTACATCCAGTTCAAGCAAATAACTAAGCCATCTTTTTTAAAGTGCTTCACAAGTAAACAACAGCTATCGGTGATTTCGGTTCGTTGAGGACCACCCAAAAAACGATTACTGCTTCCTTTTCCAGCTCATACAAATACGTGCAAACATCGTCTCCAGGTACGATGGTGTGAACAAATTTTGTATTACCTCAATCGAATGTTTTTGAGCTATTCCTCACACCAAATGACATGAGCCTAATTTTAAGCCTTGATCTAATTGCACATAATCCATCAAGAACACGTCTTTCTCACAACTGTGCCTTCATGTGACGTCAGATGCATTAAAGATTTTTTCTATCATTTGCATCATAACACTGTGAAATCTCTGTGCAATTATTATTATTATTATTAGTAGTAGTAGTAGTAGTAGTAGTAGTAGTAGCAGCAATGGTGTTAATAGTCCTCTTGTTGTTACAGATATAATGCCACACTGGCTGCAGCCAATGGAACAAAAGCAACGCCACCCGCCTCTACAGGCAGTGTGAGTACTAGGATCAACCCCAACTCAAGCAACCATGTCAAGAATTTTGTTGTGTGTGTAGGTGCGGGGGGGGGGGGGGGAGGGAGGGAGGGAGGGGAGGAGGAATGGTAAGCAGAGAGTTGAGTTTGGGGAGGAGGGTAGTACGAAGCGAGCAGAGCCATGGGAAGGGGGTAAGCAGTGGGCGAATCCGTGGGGTGGGGGGGTAAGCAGCGGCCAGAGCCGTGGGGCATGGGGGAGTAAGCAGCGGGCGGGGCCGTGGGGCGGGGGGAGTAAGCAGCGGGCGGAGCCGTGGGGCGGGGGGGGGAGTAAGCAGGGGGCAGAACCACGGGGCGGGGGGGGGTAAGCAGGGTCGGAGCCGCGGGGGGGGGAAGCAGGGAGCCGAGCCGCGGGGGGGGGGAAGCACGGGGCGGAGCCGCGGGGCGGGGGGGGTAAGCAGGGGGCGGAGCCGTGGGGCGGGGAGGGGGTAAGCAGGGGGCGGAGCCGCGGGGCGGGGGGGGGGTAAGCAGCGGGCGGACCCGCGGGGCGGGGGGGGGGTAAGCAGCGGGCGGAGCCGCGGGGCGGGGGGGGGGTAAGCAGCGGGCGGAGCCGCGGGGCGGGGGGGGGGGTAAGCAGCGGGCGGAGCCGCGGGGCGGGGGGGGTAAGCAGCGGGCGGAGCCGTGGGGGCAGGGGGGTAAGCAGTGGGGCAGGGGGGTACGCAGCGGGCAGGGCCGTGGGGCGGGGGGGGGTAAGCAGCGGGCAGGGCCGTGGGGCGGGGGGGGGGTAAGCAGCGGGTGGAGCCGTGGGGCAGGGGGGGGTAAGCAGCGGGCGGAGCCGTGGGGCGGGGGGGGGGGTAAGCAGCGGGCGGAGCCGTGGGGCGGGGGGGGGTAAGCTGCGGGCGGAGCCGTGGGGCGGGGGGGGTAAGCAGGGGGCGGAGCCGTGGGGCGGGGGGATAAGCTGTGGTGCGGGGGGATAAGCCAGGGGCACAGCCGTGGGGTAGGGAGGGGTGTAAGCAGCGAGCAGGTCCATTGGCCGGGGTGGTGGGGTAAGCAGTGAGAGGATCCGTGTGACAGAGTGGGGTAAGCAGTGTTGGAGTGGGGGGGGGGGGGGGGTGTTGCAGTGAGTGGAGTCAGGGATACAGGGATATGCAAGTGGTAAGAGTAGTGAGCTTGCGATAACGAAATGGTAGAGTAGTGAAGTTGCGGATAAGGAAGCGCTGGAATTTGGGGTAAGGAGATGATGGAGCCGTGAAGCTGGAGGTAAGCAATGATGGAGTTGGAGAAAAACAGGTGGTGGAGCAGTGAAGTCGAGGATAAGTAACTATTGAAGTTGGGGATAACATGTGGTGGAACAGTGGAAGTTAGGAGTAAGTAAGTGGTGGAGTCAGAGGTGTAAGCAATCAAGTGGAATAGTTGTGGGGGAGGGGGAGGGGAGGGAGGAAGTGGTGGATTTGAAAAATTTTCAGAAAAATACTAGTATAGTTACATCCTGTATTTACAGATTAGTTTCTAATCATGGTGATGTTTCAATATGATACCGGATGTTAGCCAATATTTTTGTGACAATCTCTTTCTGCAGCCTATATTTGGCACTGAGAGACCATTACAGTGAGAAACTCATTTGTCGGTGGTATTTGCAGACATTCACGCCGGCCCCCGGCTGGAGGACCGTGCCGTACTGCTGCTCGGGCTACAAGCTGGGCACCGACTACCACTGCCTGCCCCAGTGCGAGGGTGGCTGCCGCGGTGGCAACTGTTCCGCACCCAACGTCTGCACCTGTGGTCGTGGAAAGGTGTGTTCGTGTAGTCACCGTCTCTCCGTTTTGGGTCATCTGTCTACTGACTGGTTTTATACGGTCTACCGCTTCTGTATCTGCTGTGCCAACCTCTCATTGGAATAGAACATAAATCTATAGACAGACTCTGTAGTGCACCATCTGGTGCATGGTGGAGGGTATGTTCCTCTTTCCTGTTCCATTAAAAAATGGAGTGAGGGAAAAATTACTGTCTATTAAAATGGGCTCCGAATCTTCACTTTAAAGTTGCCAGCGAGTCTCTCTACAAGGGGTAGAAGCGTGTAACATGAATTTTGAAACTTTCTGTATATTGCCTACACCATTTGGTCATCAAGTCGCATGGCATATGCTTCACCCTACGTTCGGGTGATGGTTGCCATCTAGACAGTCCATATAATCATATATGAGGACTGTTTCTTTTCCTATTCTCCAACAGGGTTAGGTATTAAAACATAAATATCAGAATGGTATTATTTACAGGTACTACATGTATGTGTTGGCTATCTCTCAACATACGTGCACTGGTAGCCGTGACAACTGCTGTAATTATTTGACTTTTCTGTCTCCTCTGCAGAAAAGTCTGTCAACTTCCTGTTAAACCATTTCCCAAAAAGTGTACCATGTTAAAGATTTACCAAGGATGGTGTAGAACTGGAAGTTTAGGGTTGGAGAATTGGAAAAGGCTTTTCACTCCACTATATCGTGGTGTCCAATGCTGACCATAAAATCCATTGTAGGAACCACTGGCTGCAGTCCAATGTTTCCCAGGGACCGATAGTCGGGGTCTAGTCCACCTGTCGGGCCTCTGACTGCTGCTCGACCCATTTTAACCTCCAAATGTGTATAAAATAACGGTCGGCCGGTGTCGTCCACAGGTACTGGACCTGAGTGGGAACTGCATCCCCACGTGCCCCGGTAAGTGCGCTCACGGCACGTGTACCGGCAGCGGCACGTGCAACTGCGACCACGGCTACTGGCCGGACTCCACGGGCAAGCTGTGTGTGCCACTCTGCCCTGGTGGCTGCGGTCCCGCCCCCGGAAACTGCACGGCACCCGGAGTGTGCTCCTGCTCTGACGCTCGCTACACGCTGGACAACGCCAGGAAAGTCTGCCTGCCCAGGTAATCGCAGTCTCGTACTTGCCCGTCAGTTTACACGAGACCTCCCTCCTTCTGTATTCTGTGGGTTTGTCTTGGAGGAGAGCCTACAGGGATGTGGAAAAAATTAAGTTGCACGTAAGGAGATATTTCTTTTTATCCAACAATGTGTTTTCAGTGAAGTAATATACACTGAAATGTTTAATTACAACATAGTTCCATTACTTTCGCTTCCTTCTCTAGACTGTCAATTGATACAAAACATACAGTTACAACAGACTGGACAGTAGTGTAAAAGCATGTGTAAAAAATAAGACTTAATACCAGAAAAAAGTAGGGCCTGCAACAAAATGTAAATGATTTAGGGGTTTACATTTTGCCAGAGCTTGCCAACTACATTTAACATGTTAGAACCAGCTATCTTGAATACCCAAGAAGCAGTTTTTTATTGTTCACCACAGATCAATGTTGCTTTTCACCACAAAGATGTAGTAAGTAACATGTACTCACCTTTCTTACATAAAATTAATTGTAAGTTTCAAACAATTGAAAGTCCAGGATGGAATAATGACAATAATATGGAAAGTGACTGGCTACAACTGTGTCTGACGTGTGCTGCAATCTGGTGGGGTAAGTGGTAGTGATAAGGAAGCAGTTTGGGGAAGGAGGGGAAGGGATAGAGGGTAGGGGTGGGGAAGATGCTAGTGCTGCATGTAGAATTGTGCAGGGATGTGGTGGGGATGGGATAAGGTTGCTAGGTGGAGTGTCAGAGGCTATCCTAGAGAGAAGAGGAAAGGAGTTGTAGGTGCATTGGCAGGATAGGTGTGTGCACACACTGGACTGGGACTAGGGAAGGTGGAAGACAGGAATACCAAAGGTTGAGGCCATTGAGCTTACGAGAATGAAGGATCTGTTGTGGGGAGAGTTCTTATCTGCACAGTTCAGAAAATCTGCTATTGGGAGGGGGGGAGGGTCCAGATAGCACAGGCTGTGAAGAAGTCATTAAAAGTGAAGCACATCTTGTCGGGTGGCATATTCGACAACTGGGCTGTTCAGATTTTTTGTGCAGATGGACAGGTTGTCAGTTGTCACAACCGTGTAAGATGTTGCACAGTGCTTGCTGGTAGATCGCACGACTGCTTTCGCAGGTGACTGCCTTCGATGGGGTACGAGATGCCTGTGACAGGACTGGAGTGAGTGGTAGTTGGAGGATGTATGAGACACATCTTGCATCTGGGTCTATCACAGGGATATGAGCCACAAGGCAAGGGGGTTGGAAGCAGTGTCCGAGCAGCGATGGATAAGGATATTGTTTAATTTAGGTGGGCAGAAGATTACCTCTGTGGGAGGTAGGGTGTGTGGTAGTCAAATCTCTGGCAGAGAATGTGATTCAGTTGCTCCAGTCCTGGGTTGTAGTGACTGTCTAAAGGAGTATGATTAGTTTCAACTACACACAGTACAAGATAAAACTGAAAGGAAATAAGTCCTAACAATAAAGTTAATAATTTATAAAATCAGATTCTGTATTTCATATGAGAAGTAATAATATTTAATAATTTACAAGTTAAAATATAACAATCAACAGAAATAATATGATGCATTGCAACTCATCACACAGAGGAGATGCTGAAAATCCAACAGGCACAATTAATAAGAGACTGTTTTATTCCAGCCTTCAGACAAAGCCCTTTATAAGAGGGAGAAATAGGTACAAACATTCATGCATGCACAATTCACACAGTGTTCCAATAACTATGTACAGAGGAGATGCAGAGATTTCTGGGAACGTGGCATTGGTCTTGTCTGAAGACAGTTGATGGCTGCCGTAAATAATTTCTTCATTCTTGTTCACCATCTCATCAAATCATGATTTAGGGATGCACACATCTTTTTTTTTTTTTTTTTTTTTTTTTTTTTTTTTTTTTTTTTTTTTTTTTTTTTTAATTATTATTATTATTATTATTATTATTATGAACGTTCCTTCTGACAGCTTTAAATTACTGGAACCACTTGTACGCATTACTATGATTCATTACACTATTCCTGTAAGCTAGATTTCACTCAAAATCAGGAACAATACATTCTCCTTCTCAAGAAGAAACCAGATTTCAGTCCTCACATCACAGCTGGCAGGATTCAGAATACACACATATATTTCAACACTGCACTACAATAAGTTCCCAGACAAATGAGCATGCATTCTACTGCCAACTCATTTTTATTGAATGCAGTGCTGCCACCTCTGTCAAGAAAAAAAAATCCCTTTGAGTGACACAGGCTCAGAACTCTTATTTACTGGACAGGCCTTGCATGTACTTCTAATTTATCAGTTGCCACTCCAAGGTCTCTATCCAAACGAAGAATGAGAACATACTACATTCTGCCACATCTAATCTTATGTCATGAATCTGTCAGCAGATGTACTGTTCCCATATAGAGCAGAACTAACTTGTGCAGATGGGTCCATAGAACAGTCACACCATGTCATGTTAAAGGGTTTAACATGTGTCCGCAGGTGTGAAGGAGGCTGCTTGAATGGTGACTGTACGGCCCCTAATGAGTGTACGTGCCACCCCGGTTACGTGAAGGTGGGCAAGTCCAACCAGTGCGCACCCACGTGCAAGTCCGGCTGCCCGCACGGTCGTTGTACTGGCCCGGACACATGTACTTGTGACTCCGGATACTACCTGGATGCTGCCACCAAAACGTAAGTACCTACACATCAAATAGCTACTTTAATTTTCCAGTCTCCTCTCTGGAAAGGTGCCACAGAAAACTACCTCGGATAGTTGTCGGCAAGTGCCGCTAAGTACAGAGATTTGCTTGAACACCGTGTAGTACCCAATTTCACTCGGACGACAGCGGCACTTCGTCGAGGCACGTGCGAGCTCCTCGTCGAGACCATAAAGGTCCGAGGGACGTCTACCGGCCGTCTTGTCATTCCTGCTTTCTGACATCGTGCGGATGCAGTGTGGAGGGTTATGTGGTCAGCGCACTGCTCTCCCAGCCGTTTTGCAGACTTTCCAAACTGTGGAGTCACTACTGTTCAGTCAAATAGCTTCTCAACTGGTATTACAGGGTTGAGGGCACTCCGTACAAGTCCTCCCGCTGAGAAAAAATTCTCGGAAGTACCAGAATTGAACCACGGTCCTCAGAATGGCAGCGACCTATGTCAACCACTCGACTACGGAGGCGCACTGTTGAGGCGTAGCACAGAAAAGTGGAAGTAACTACGTCTATATCTATATCTGTCTGTATTCTCTGCAAACTGTAGTCAAATGCATGCCATAAGGAACCTCACATTGTAGCACATATTACTATTTCTTGCCATCACATTTGCATACAGAGCGGAGGAGCAATGCCTGCATCTGTGTGTACTTTAATTATATACAGAGTCCTGGGATATTTTTCTGCAGCATTCACCTAATGCTGATTATTGAAACTTTGTAAATAGCTTCAAGAAATGAAGTGTATGCCAGTTAAGACATCACACCACTCGTGCTGCTCTTGTTTGTATATGTTTAATATCATCTGTCAGTCCTATTTGTATGCATCGCACAATTTTGACCAGTATTTTAGGGTGGACTGCGAGAGTTTTTTGGAAGCAATCTTCCTTGTGCAGTGATTTAATTTTCCAGTATCTTGCCAATGAACCAAAGTCTGCCACGTGCTTTACCCACGACCGAGTCGATGTGCTCATTTCATTTCATATCCCCACAAATTTCAGATCCAGGTATTTGTATGAGTTGACTGATTCCAGTGTGACTCATTGATATTATTGTTACAGGATAAATACTGCATTAGTGCACTTTTTGAAGAGCAAAATTTTACATTTTTGTATGTTTGTAGCAAGTTGGCAGTCTTTTCACTGCTTTGAAATCTAAGTAACTGACTGGATGTTTGAGCTCCTTTTTTCAGACAGTACTTCATTACAGATAACTGCACCACCTGGAAAGATTCTGAGGTTATTTTTGATTGCTGGATCATTAATATACAACGTGAACAGTAAGGGTCCAAAGACACTTCCTGGGGGCACACATGAAGCTACTTCATCTGTCAATCACCCTACATTCAAGAAAACACAATTCCCTTTTCTCTACCAAAAAATCCTCAACTGAGTCAGAAATTTCACTTAATACCTCATATGAGCATAGTTTCATTAATAAGAGGCAATGTTGTACTGAGCTAAATGATTTTTAGATATTAAAGTGAATACTGCATCTATGTGACAGCCTTGATCCATCACTTATACAGCTCATAACAGAGTGTTTCACCTAGGTGTTGAAAGCACCATGTAAAGGCATATGTGCACAGAAAAGTGCAAATGTCACGGAGTCTTTGTGTCAGCTAAAAAACTTACCTTGTTTGAATGGAGTAGGTTCACAAGGTTCGTAGGAAAGGCCACGTGAACTTGGAGGAGAAAAATGAGGAGAAGAATGAGGTGGCACATACCCTTATTCCTGCCATATGTTTGTCAAATGCTTCAGTAGCACTCCATACATTTAGGTTGTCATTTTATGAAACATACAGTTTGGAGATAAAGAAATGGTTAGCCCTAACAGTTCTGCATGTAGCTTCCTTAGTGTCAACAAAATCTGTGCTTCCAGTCATTTCAAATTCAAGCCTTTGGGCATTTAAATGGTTACAGTTTCCTTCTTTGGTAATAAATGTAGAACCAAATTTCACACATTACAAAACAGTGCACCTAACAGGGTGAAAGTAGTCCAAAACACATGAATAAATTTTTGACATGTGCTGTATAAATTGTCTTTAGTGAATTGTGTTTTTCTCATCTCATGACGTACATTTACAATCGATTTGGTTTGCGTACAGGAAACGTGTGAAAAATTTATAATACAGTTAGAAAGATTTTTACATTGATAAATAATAGGACTACAATAAATAATAATAATAATAATAATAATAATAATAATAATAATAATAATAATATATGGATATTTCTTGGAATATGTAAAACATTATATCCAGCTCAAATTTCCAGGACGCATGAATTCATCCACTGTGTAATAACACTTCAGTGTCAGTACCTCATATAGCTTTCTTTTAATTGAACCCCAATTCATCTGCATCAACTTGTTCCCTTTTAATTTATTACAAATTTTCATTCGTATGTATTGAGGTCCCTGGGGATACAGTTTGCGACGGTGGGTTTGCCGCATAAAATTTTCTTTGTTTCTAGCATCATGTGAATGGACACAATGGTTTTCCTCAAATAATTCATACCTGGTGTACAAAAATATAATAACCTCATATATGTATAAGGATGGAAGAGTTAATATTCTAAGTTTTCTAAATAATGGTGGACATGGTTCTTTGTGATTTGCAGTGTACATATTTCGAATGATTTTTTTTTTTTTTTTTTGTATTTTTAGTATCCGCACAATATTTGTCGAACTACCCCAAAAAAATACCATACATAATAATGGATTCAAAGTAGCTACTTTTCGAGTGTCCACAGTAAAGCAGAGGTGTGAGATTTTGTGAACAGCATGTTCTTTTCCTGAATATTTCATAGACAAGGTGCCACCATCGTCACTTCAAATCTATGAGCAGTAGATAGAAGAAAACACATTTAATGAGAGTATGTCTTATACAGGGATGAAGATACAAATTTGAGGCAATTTATTTTCAAAAGAACCATTCAATTTTAAAAGGATACATCTTACACAACCGCACATATACATCTTCCATGTGATGTCCACGGTTGACGAAAAGTTTGGTTTGTTTCTATTACAAACAAATGATGAAACTAAATGCCCCAATGCAACCAGAACAATAAACTGAATTATCTGAGTAGTAAAGTTTTGTGGGGAATTTGTTTCTACCATTGTGATGATGTACGTGGTGTGTGCTTCGTGAAGTAACTTTAACATTAGGATCTTTAAAAGAAATTTGGTAAAAATTTCATACAGGCCTTAATACATGGAACAGGAGTGCATACAAAACATGGTGGTGGCAGTCAGCCTGCTCTGTCACAACCACGGTGTCCCTTCTCACCCCATTCTATGGTAGGTAAAAAGTTGTGTAGTATTAAGGTTTAAGGCATTATGAATAAAATTCTGTTTTTCTGGATTCTTTTTGTCTTAGATAAATGTTAATTTTCTTCTTGTTTGGATCTTCTTAAACAATAAATAACAAAGTTAGTTACACCAAAACATTAGGTGTAAATTACAGGCCACAAGTTTGTGCCCAGAGCTGGCACCTGATTGCAACTGGCATATACACTCCTGGAAATTGAAATAAGAACACCGTGAATTCATTGTCCCAGGAAGGGGAAACTTTATTGACACATTCCTGGGGTCAGATACATCACATGATCACACTGACAGAACCACAGGCACATAGACACAGGCAACAGAGCATGCACAATGTCGGCACTAGTACAGTGTATATCCACCTTTCGCAGCAATGCAGGCTGCTATTCTCCCATGGAGACGATCGTAGAGATGCTGGATGTAGTCCTGTGGAACGGCTTGCCATGCCATTTCCACCTGGCGCCTCAGTTGGACCATCATTCGTGCTGGACATGCAGACCGCGTGAGATGACGCTTCATCCAGTCCCAAACATGCTCAATGGGGGACAGATCCGGAGATCTTGCTGGCCAGGGTAGTTGACTTACACCTTCTAGAGCACGTTGGGTGGCACGGGATACATGCGGATGTGCATTTTCCTGCCGGTCTAGGAATGGTAGAACGATGGGTTCGATGACGGTTTGGATGTACCGTGCACTATTTAGTGTCCCCTCGACGATCACCAGTGGTGTACGGCCAGTGTAGGAGATCGCTCCCCACACCATGATGCCGGGTGTTGGCCCTGTGTGCCTCGGTCATATGCAGTCCTGATTGTGGCGCTCACCTGCACGGCGCCAAACACGCATACGACCATTATTGGCACCAAGGCAGAAGCGACTCTCATCGCTGAAGACGACACGTCTCCATTCGTCCCTCCATTCACGCCTGTCGCGACACCACTGGAGGCGGGCTGCACGATGTTGGGGCGTGAGCGGAAGACGGCCTAACGGTGTGCGGGACCGTAGCCCAGCTTCATGGAGATGGTTGCGAATGGTCCTCGCCGATACCCCAGGAGCAACAGTGTCCCTAATTTGCTGGGAAGTGGCGGTGCGGTCCCCTACGGCACTGCGTAGGATCCTACGGTCTTAGCGTGCATCCGTGCATCGCTGCGGTCCGGTCCCAGGTCGACGGGCACGTGCACCTTCCGCCGACCACTGGCGACAACATCGATGTACTGTGGAGACCTCACGCCCCACGTGTTGAGCAATTCGGCGGTACGTCCACCCGGCCTCCCGCATGCCCACTATACGCCCTCGCTCAAAGTCCGTCAACTGCACATACGGTTCACGTCCACGCTGTCACGGCATGCTACCAGTGTTAAAGACTGCGATGGAGCTCCGTATGCCACGGCAAACTGGCTGACACTGACGGCGGCGGTGCACAAATGCTGCGCAGCTAGCGCCATTCGACGGCGAACCCCGCGGTTCCTGGTGTGTCCGCTGTGCCGTGCGTGTGATCATTGCTTGTACAGCCCTCTCGCAGTGTCCGGAGCAAGTTTGGTGGGTCTGACTCACCGGTGTCAATGTGTTCTTTTTTCCATTTCCAGGAGTGTATTTTATCAAATTTAGAAGCGGCAAATTTTCTGGCTGAAACGTCGATATGAGCTGACTGTCAAGCTCCACAAACCACAGTAGCATGAGTCCGATACGGATGATTATCCTGCTGAATATGCCGTCACCACTGGGAAATATATAAATCATAAGGGGATGTACGTGGCCTGCAGTACAGAATGTGGTGGTTGGGGATTTGTCTGTCTACAGCTGATGTGGTGCCCTCAGTTACTACCACAGGTCCTGTGGAGGTCCAAGTGAATATCCCGCAAAGCGTAAGACTGCCTCCACCGTACTGCATTTGTGCATATCTTGAACAGCTGTTTGCCCAAATAATGACATATCCAATATGACAACTGACCTGGAATAAAAATGTATACAATTTTCTGACTAGGTAACGCGTCTACACAATCCACAATCCAACCTTGATGATCTCATCCCAGTCGTAACTCACGGTGTCATTGGGTCGACATCGGAACACACCAGTGTCGTCTGCTGTGAAGCTCCTCATTCGACAGTGTGCACTAAATGGTGATCTGTGGAATACTTGCGCCTGCACCAACATTGTCTTGTGTCATGTGCAACAGACTGCTGCCTGTCCTGTTGTACAGAACAGGCAAGTCCCCAACCACCACATTCTGTACTGTGTGTGGACGTCCAACATCTAGTCACCTACTTGTGGTTTCATTGTCTTCCAGTCATTTTCCATTGATGCTCATGGCAGCAGCATGTGAACAGTAGACCAGCTTCATCACTTCCAATATGCTAGTTCCCTGGTGCCAGGCCATAACACTCCAGCCTTTGTCAAAGTCACTTGGGTCACTCGATTTCCCCCATTTGTTGCTAGAATGATGTGGCCCTTGCACTGGATGGGGCAAATAAGAGTTCCAGGTCACAAAGAAACACAGCAGAGGAAAGGAAATACAGTATTAACCTGACTACAGCAGACGTTGAAAGTGACCACCGTTCATCTCTCAGCACTTTTGGGCCCCGGTCACCAAGTTGCTGAAGGTGAATTGAAGCTGTGTAGCTCTACGACCCTCTCTTTAATAATAAATATCCAAAAGTCAAGCAGATACAGTCTATGCTATGTTTCTATTGCAATAAACACAGTATTTAACACTCTGAGCAGTATCGATATGAGCAGAAGTTATACTAAACTGATACATAACCTGTCGTTTTTGTTGCTGCCTCCACTTTGTCGAATTCTTATCTGAAATTTGCCTGGTTCTGTATTTGCATGTAGAAACTATATAGATAAAAGATTCAGGACTATTTTCAATTCTATCATCGTTTACTTGTTCTCCACGTGACGTAAACAGCATCACCAAAAGGTGGACTGTCCGAAGCACGTCAAGACAAAACACTGAGACTGAGACAGAGGCAAAAAGACTGAGCCTGACATAAAAACTGTGACAAAATACTGAAGCAGCTCTGCTGTGTTTCTTTATATAGAGCTTTCACAATGAATTTCAAAACAACCCATTATTAATTTGGTACAATTTTGATGTTACAATTAAAATTTACAAAACATAAAGAAACTGATAATACAGCTGAATATGATATGAAATGCATAATCAAATGACATAATGTTTACGGTATCATCAGTGGTTTTAAATATGAAAATCAATCTGAACTTTAACTATAATAAAGTCTTTCGTATTATTTTGGTTTGGAATTAGTTACAGTATGAATTTTGTTACTAACATTTATTGACTGTACAGAACTTATGCTTTATCGGATTAGATATGTAAAACTCACAAATATAGCTTCAAATTCTGGAAATTGGAAAGTTCGGTGATGAAAACAATGGAAAGTTAATTGGAAATGTAATTACAAAGAATATTAATTACAAAGGAGGACATAAAAATAAATAACAAATGGAAATATATCACTTGGTAATAACTTTCAAGCTGTTTCACAAAAGTAATGAGATTTTCTGTTATCGTATTTTTAAATTACCATTTGATTTTTCATACCAAAACTTTTGCAGTCTCTAATTATTTACTGTTACAGAATGATCACTACAGTTTTACAAAATGATGACTAATTTCGCATAGACAGAGGCTCTGATTAATTGTGTCGGTCAGTTAACAATTAAGAATGTACTTCGTGATGGATCTGGAATGTTACATTTACTGATATAGACTTTAGACTATACGATAGCCACTTAACTATACAGACAGTATATGATATTGGACTAGTATTGTACTGTTGACTTGAAATTTTGAGAAGGTGTTCTATTATAGCTGGACTGTTGGAATTGTTGCAATCTCATCTGAAATATTATGTGCAGTTCTCGAAGACTACGAGGGTTGCTGCATTACACCTTAGGCATGAGGGCTCTCCACGTAAAGTAATCACATACTACTTCCGTTAATAGCTCTGTCAGATGTGGAGATCATGTAAATGTGCTCCGACGAACTGATGCGAATCGCGTGGTGAGCATAAACGTAATGTGCATGTCGGAGGATGTGGTCCGACTGCATCCCCTCGTCTAGGCCACTTTTATTTGCCCCACGCTGTATATTTTCGCACACTGCTACCAGACACCATTCAATCTCGCAGTAAGTGATGGTGATCATGTTGCAGCTGCCGCCCTAACTGTCCCGGAGGGTGTGCCAACGGCCGCTGCACGGGTCCCAATAAGTGCGTCTGCAACTCCGGCTACACTGTGGACCCCGCAGCCCGGCCGGCCGGCTCTCGCTGCGTCCCCCACTGTGCCGGAGGCTGCGTGGGCGGAGTCTGCTCTGCACCCGGTGTCTGCACCTGCCTCTCTGGGTGAGTCACCGACCAGAATGCCGTTCACTTGCTTCCGTAAAGGTCTCGGGGCATTTGTGACAGAAGAGGATAATGTGACTGCAACAAACTTGTGCCTTGTTTTTCATCGAGCACTGTAACATTAACGCTTGATTGTAAAATGTATCTGCACATACAGCTATTATTTGCGAGCCACTGTGAAGTGTATAGTGGAGGGTACTTTCTGTTTTAGCACATGTGGGTTACTTCCTTTTTTATTCACATGTGGAAAGCTGGAAAAATGTCTGCTTAGCTGCCACTGTGTGCACCATAACCAGCCTGATCTCTTCTCTGGTGACATTGTCAGACAGACACAAGGGGTTGCAGTATTTTCCTTGGCTCTTCATTTAACTCATTCTTTAAACTTTCTAGTGGGCTTTTGCAGGTTTATTGATGCCTATCTTCAAGGATGTACTAATTCAAGTTTATCAGTATTTCAGTGATGCTCTCCAGAGGATCAAACAAATCAGTCAATATTACTTTTTATAACATTCCCTGTTAGTCCTGTTTGGATGGGTCACACACTCTTTGGCAATAATCTGAGATGCACAAGTGATTTGTTAATAGTCTTCTTTGTAGAGTGATGGCATTTTTCCAGTACACCCTATCTGTGAACCAAAGATTGCAATGTGCTTTATGTACAATTTAGCCGTTGTAAACATTCTATTTCATATCACAACAAATTCTTACACCCCGGTATTTGTGTGTTAACCAAATCCAGTTGTGACTTGTTGATACTGTCATCATCTTATGAATTGAATTGCACAGTTTTACATTTCTGAACATTTGAAACGAGTTGCTAATCTCAGCATCACTTCCATATATTATTGAGATCTGACTGAATATTGCTGCAGCTTTTTTTAGCCAGTACTTTATTGTAAATAACTGCATCACCTGAGAGGAGTGCACATGGTCAATAATGTACAGCACAAACAGCGAGGGTCCCGACACACTTCCCTGTGTCACACAGGGAGTTATTTCTACATCTGTCGATGGTTCTCCGTGTGGGATAACGTACTGCACTGGTATTTCTACCTGGATTTGTTCTGCATTGTTGTGACAATAGAATATGCAGATGGTCTAAGTGACCCTGAATTAACTAAACAATTGTGTTCTAGGTACGAGAAAGACGCAAAGAACAAGACGGGCCGCGTGTGTGTTCCACGCTGCTCGACACCTTGCGGGCGGGGTGCCAAGTGCACCGCCCCCGACACGTGCGACTGCTTGCCCGGCTACATCAGGGAGACCGCACCATCCGGTGTCAAGGTAAGCTGTCCACTCTGCGAGTTCTGCTCTACTGATAAACTCGTAGGACTAGAGAGAGCCAAAGTGTCTCGAGAAATGGAAATTGTAAAATACCAAAGAAATTATCTGTACCTCTTAATTCTCATAGGTTTAAGTCCTCACCAACCTCCTTGCTATGATCATCAGGTATTTAAACAGTCAATAATGATCATTTAACAAATGCTATTAATTTACATGTATTGTTTCTACACACACACTGATTAGCTTTCTTGCAGACTATTAGTACAAATTTAGTAACATAAGTCAGTAAACTACATAGCCTCTGAGTAGTCTCACAAAATTTCACCAGTGACAAATACTGACGTCGCAACAGTTTCTTACTGACTGACAGACAGACTAATAACATAACTTTACTGACACAGACCAACATAATGTTTCAACAGATTGAATGCTCACCTCTGACTGACTTTGACTTAGTGTGCAGCACACATACACTCAGGTGACAAAAGTTATAGAAAACTTCCTAATATTGTTTTGGACCTCCTTTTGCCCAGCACAGCGTAGCAACTCAAGGTAGCACGGACTCGACGAGGTCGTCTAAGTCTCCTGCTGAAATACTGAACCATGATCCCTCTAAAGTGATCTACGATCAACAAACTGCAGGATTTGATACACAAAATGGCCTCTCAGTTATGCCCCCTAAATTTTTGGTGGGATTTATGTGGAGTGACCTGGGTGACCAAATAATTCACTTGAATTGTCCAGAATGTTCTTCATACCAATTACGAACAGTTGTGGCCCAGTGGCATGGTGCATTATCATCCATAAAAATTCCATTCTTGTTTGTGCACATTGTAATTTTTCCTCCTATCTATGTAATTATGTAGTTGTATGAATATAATAGAGGGAAACATTCCACGTGGGAAAAATATATCTAAAAACAAAGATGATGAGACTTAACCAAGCAAAAGCGCTGGCAGGTCGATAGACACACAAACAAACACAAACATACACACAAAATTCAAGCTTTCACAACAAACAGTTGCTTCATCAGGAAAGAGGGAAGGAGAGGGAAAGACGAAAGGATGTGGGTTTTAAGGGAGAGGGTAAGGAGTCATTCCAATCCCGGGAGCGGAAAGACTTACCTTAGGGGGGAAAAAAGGACAGGTATACACTCGCTCGCGCGCGCGCGCGCGCGCGCGCGCACACACATATCCATCCGCACATACACAGACACAAGCAGACATTTGTAATGGTGCACAGTCACTGTTCTTGTAAAAGAGCTTTACCAGCAGCACGCAGTCCTTCACGCGTCAGTCATGTCAGATGTTTCAGTCACAAATCGAGGAACAGCTCTGTACCGCACACCTGTCTGTGTGCGTATTCTGACACTTACAGCACCATCCAAATTTTGACATCATTGTTAGCAGTGGTTCTCTTTCTACAGCATTATGAAACTGGAACTTTAAATATGGAAACCCAGTACATGGTGGTAACTTTGTTGACTATTCATAAATAGCATCTTTCATGTCCTGTTGTGTTAGAAACAGTTTCTATCAGTGTGTTCATTCAAAATGACTAAAAGAAAAAAGAAAAAAGCTCCCTTGGCGTGTACTAAGAGGGAATAATGGCTAAAATAATTCAGAATTTCAGTGGTAACAAAGAGCGGGCTCACTTGCATGTAGTGGTGACGCAGTGTATGTTCGTGCAAGAAGTTTTTAATGGTACTATGGAATCTCCCAAATGTCTCAAGAGGGTTTGTCAGCATACATTGATTGAGCTGGATTGATTATCAGAATCCTTAATCAATCTGAAAAGAATGTTCCTATAATTTTTTTGTTGGCTGTTGTGTTCGAATAGGACATAGAATTGCTGCCGCTACACATAACTCCTTTTACATTCCGTTGAACAACGCGCTATCCGGGCCTCAGATAACATCTGCATGGTCTTCAGAATATTTTATCAACTAAATGTGATAAGTTATGTGCTGATCAGTAATAATTTTCAGCACTCACCGAGTGCAGATATTTTGGAAATTAAATTAGGCAGTCTTCGTTTCATAAAGAAAAAAATGACCAGTTTAGAAATGTATGGAGTTCATCCAGTCTGATGACGATCTTCACAAATCATGAATTTAAGTTTATTGTTAATTAGCAGTCTGCTATTGTTCACAACTTTTCCACTTCATCATATGAAGAGTGGGAGTGAAAAATGTTCTAAGTGCCGTACAACCACAACTGGATAAAACACAATTTTTGTGTCATATGCATCTTGCCTTTATTCTACGCAAGGAATTTCCAGTAGGGTGGAATACTCTTTGTCAGAAACATTGCAAGATAGGTTTTCTTAAAGGTTGAAAATTGCACTTACCAACTCCTTTTGAAGTAGTCCCTTGGGCTATTTATTCACAGTCGCCAATGTTCCTGGAGGTCTTGGAAGCAAGCAGGTACTGGTAAGCTCACTTGTCACAGCCTGTTGGATATCTGAGATATCTTGATGGAGCTTTTCTTTCAGTCACCTTCCTGCTTGCGGAAACAAGAAAAAATCGCAAGGAGAGATATCGGGCGAATATGGTGTATGTGGTATGGCAAGAACAGAATGTTGATAACAGATTATGCAGTATGGGGTCTTGCACTGCCACACAGTAAGAACCAGTCCTGGGAATGCCACACATCAGGGCGACAACACCGAATTGCTTGTTGTAAATGTTTCAAGACTTCGATGTAAATAGTTCGGTTCACTGTTTCATCTGGAGGAACATACTCACGGTGAACTAATCCTTTAGTATCAAAGAATGGAAACGACATTGTCTTTGTTCTCAAAGGATGTCATTTGACTCCTTTTTTAGGCTGGTGATCCAGGACCCCACCATTCAGCACTTTGACATTTCATGTGAGGGCCGTACTGGTAGCAACAACTTTCATTCCCAGGAATAATCTTTGACAGAAATGTGGGATCACATCTGGCTCCATCCAGTAGTTCAGCATAAATCCTTCAGCTTTCCTCTTTCTGTTTGTCTGTTACTGTGTGAGGGACAAGTTTTGCATTAAGTTTTCATTCCCCTAAATCCTCATGTAAAATTTTATGACACACATCACAACTCAAATTAAGTTCTTCTGATATCACATGTACAGTTAAATGATGTTCTTCTTGCAATAACTGCCATACACACTCCTCGTTTGCATAGATGGGCGACCAGCTCTGGGATCGTCTTCCACTGAACTGATTTCACAAAATCTTTTGTGCCATTTGAGAATATGGCTTCTTGAAAGCAGGGCGCTGATGACCTCGATGTTGAGCACCCATAAGCCCCAACACACACACTCTTGAAAGCACCTCACCTGCGTGTGCTTGCTTAATAATTGTCCACGTTTCACTAGCAGTATTCCCGAGCTTAGCGCAGACATTATGTTCGGTCTTTACTCACGATTAGCATCCA
This sequence comes from Schistocerca cancellata, assembly GCF_023864275.1. Lineage (NCBI taxonomy): Eukaryota > Metazoa > Arthropoda > Insecta > Orthoptera > Acrididae > Schistocerca > Schistocerca cancellata. The sequence continues at coordinate 157,028,808 of NC_064637.1, forward strand.
TTGTGTTGCTGTAACTAATGTGTGTTTGTGTGGAAACGTGGACAAGGTCATTTCAGAGATGCACAAATACCAGGTAACATTAAAAATAACATTTGTTCCATTTTAGTATTGCAAACTCAGAAATAAAAAACCTGTCCTGAAACTTTTCTGACAGAGTAGTATGTACATGTTTTTGTTGATACTATTTGTATGTACAAAAATGTTTATATATTTCAGGATACTGTAAATGCCTTGCAATAAAATTAAGGTGAAACACCTATGGCACAAAAATTGTGTTTTATTCAGTTGTTATTAGATAGTGCCAAAGTAATAATTATTGACACACCATAATATAAAAGCAACTGAGGATGACAAGACTACAGAACTTGAAGCTCTAAATACCATCCATCTTTTTCAGACGTGTTTTCAGTACTATTATGTTCTCGGTAAACTGTTGCATGTCCCTAGACATGTTTAAAGTGTCAAATCATGAAGAAAACCTTCCATTACTAGAAGGTGCATGGCCCTTAGGTCAAGTAGCACTTCCCTCAGGAATGAAAGGTGTGAACCCATTCCATCTAATGCCTATCCATACAACTAATTGCTTTGACTATAAAGATGATGAGGAAACATTGTTGTCAATGCAGATGTGTAAGATCTCCAAATACAGTATGAGCAAAGTGTCTCTCTCATCCATCTCAAATAGTTTTTAAAAATTCTTACTCAGAAACAGAAGAATGTTAAAAGATCCGTGTATTTAAAAGAGGAATGACCATTGCAGATGTGTGCCATGCTGTACTCTGGCTGAAATATCGGCCACGTATATCAGCTGCAAAAGAGCAAGACCTGTTGACAATGTTGCCATTTCTTTCTTTATAGTGTGGGGAGTTTCACAGTAAACACTGAAACATCTGATTCTGAGAACAGACTTGCATAAGAAAGAGAAGTCAATACTGAGGAATTTTTTCCATGGATTTTATTTTGTTGTAGTCTATGTAAAAGAAATGAGAAACAGTTTTTGTTGACTACAGTTCTGCTACTTAAAATATTACTGCTGTATTTCTTTACTTGTATTATCACAAATAAAATTCAGTGTCTCACTACTAATGACACTTGGAACAAAAACTTTCACATTGGCACTTAAAACAAGTCAGTTTCCTGGCATGGCACTTAGAATGTTCTTAATAAAGTATTATTTATTTTCTGTTCTGCCTTGTTGTTTTTTACAATGATGAACTGGCTGCTTAATTCTGTAGTATTAGAATACCTTCTCAATATTGTGGATACAAATAAGTTATGTTAAAAAGAGGTACATCAGTTTTTTGATTCTACTGACAAAACTGAGATATTCCCTGGACCATGTTGGGACATTATTATTGCAAAAGCACTGACCTGCAGTGATGCTTGTTCGCTGTACTAGACACTCCTTATGTGCAACAGTGTGTGTTTTGCCACAACAAATGTCTTCCACAACTATGACTTAACATCCTAACATGCCATATATAGTCAGAATAAATAGTTCAGTTCATTTTGTTGAGGGTCAGGTCGGTTTTATCGAAGGTTGGGTCCGCTGTGTCGAGGATCAGGATAAAGTTTGGCTATACTGTACATTAGATTTTGTTGGTTGGGCTTTGGTTTAGATGGCTCATTGAGGTGTAGAAGTAAGATATTTTCTTTCAAACCATACTTGTTGCTGTAGGACTAAGGTATGTGCAATAATTAACCTGAATTGGTCGTCCTTACATTTCAGGGTAGGAACGCCACAGTGCTGTGCCGCCCAGACTGCCCCAAGGGCTGTGGCCCAGGAGCAGTCTGCTCATCCCCCGGCCGCTGCACCTGCCTGCCGGGCTACGCGGAGTCGTCTCCCAAGTCGAACGTCTGTGTCCCTGTCTGCACGCACGGTTGCGTCATGGGTGACTGCACTGGTCCTGATGTCTGCACGTGTAAACTGGGGTATGTACACACAACTTACCAGGTGGCTCCACTGTGACATACATTTTGTGTGCTAGTTACTTGCTCACATATTTGTCCCGGTAGTGCCAGAGGTTAGGTTCAGGAATGAACGTAAGTCGTGTAGTGACTCGACACCTTCTGCTGGTGACTTGCGTGCATATACCTATATATGCATGGAGCAGTGCTGACTGGCTGATTGTGTGTGTGTCTTTCCAGTGTGCCATTCACATCAGCATACTGTGTCTTATTACGTGGGGATTCACAGGGGTCTGTTTTCCATTGCAGTTGAGTCCTTCATGAATAAAGCTGCATTTGGGTTACTTTGGACCAGTCTTGTCTACTGAGTAGTTGTGACAGTCAGTGGTAAAAACACTGATACAGGGAAAATAAGCAATGCAAGGCAAAGCATATAGTGTAAGCATACTTGCTCAGTCAAGAGGGGCATGGAATCTTTTCTTGCTAATTCAAGCCGGCCGGAGTGGCCGTGCGGTTCTGGGCGCTACAGTCTGGAGCCGAGCGACCGCTACGGTCGCAGGTTCGAATCCTGCTTCGGGCATGGATGTGTGTGATGTCCTTAGGTTAGTTAGGTTTAATTAGGTTTAATTAGTTCTAAGTTCTAGGCGACTCAGAAGTTAAGTCGCATAGTGCTCAGAGCCATTTGAACCATTTTTTTGCTAATTCAAAATACACTTTAAACAAAACTGAACCCATTCAGTCATTTACTTCAGCATTTGCAGGAGACACTAAACTATTGCATAATCTTTGTGGTCCCTTGAGGAGCTTCCAAGATGTCCGTCCTCAGCCATCCCACTCCACCAAGTGTGTCTCCACCCTCTCCACATCAAACTTGGGCCATGTATTTGATAACACTTCACATGTTTACATCATCATTCCCAAACGTCAGCATGGCATAATAGATTATGAAAAGTTTTATTCTAGTTTTAATGCTCAGAAAAAAATTAAAATTTTCTACTGCACTATTTTTTTCTCCCATTCCCACCAAAGTCATCCAGCCACTACTTAGCGGGATCTTTTAAATTTATACGGACAGGAAGGCCATCTATGAAGAATGTTGTAGAACCTTTGTGTCATGCACTGACTGCGTTTCTCTCATCTTCAAATTCTGTGGCACTTATGTCATACTTTTCATTCTGTTGCTCTGCTTAAGATGAGTACAAAATTGGCCTCCTGCACTACTTCTTGCAATATGGCATCTTGCACATTTCCATTATCTTAGTGAACAAATCTATTTTTGTTGTTATGCATATAATGGTTACATCAACTGATTCAAGTAATTGATCTTTTGTCTGGATGCATTAGAATGGTTATTCCCTTCACTTTACCATGGAATTTAATGACAATAGAATGAAAGTATTTGTGATGATAAACCAACATTTATTCTGGAGAATAATTCACCTTCTTCTTAGAAAAATTTTATCCCAAAATGTACTCTTACATCCTTGCTCATATTTGTATTTAATGGAATTGAAAGGAGTCGCTGGGGGAAAGGGGAGGGGGGGGGGGGGGGGGGGATTGGTTAAAGATAGCGCAGTAGGGTACCCAGGAGAAGGAAATTGACGGAGATCCGAAATGTGAAATGATTTGGGTGAAGGTCGCGGTTAAAACAGGCTCAGACATGGTAATTGGATGTCTCTATAGGCCCCCTGGCTCAGCAGCTGTTGTGGCTGAGCACCTGAAGGATAATTTGGAAAATATTTCGAGTAGATTTCCCCACCATGTTATAGTTCTGGGTGGAGATTTTAATTTGCCGGATATAGACTGGGAGACTCAGACGTTCATAACGGGTGGCAGGGACAAAGAATCCAGTGAAATTTTTTTAAGTGCTTTATCTGAAAACTACCTTGAGCAGTTAAACAGAGAACCGACTCGTGGCGATAACATATTAGACCTTCTGGTGACAAACAGACCCGAACTATTTGAAAAAGTTAACGCAGAACAGGGAATCAGCGATCATAAAGCGGTTACGGCATCGATGATTTCAGCCGTAAATAGGAATATTAAAAAGGGTAGGAAGATTTTTCTGTTTAGAAAAAGTGACAAAAAGCAGATTTCAGAGTACCTGTTGGCTCAACACAAAAGTTTTGTCTCAAGTACTGATAGTGTTGAGGATCAGTGGACAAAGTTCAAAACCATCGTACAATATGCGTTAGATGAGTATGTGCCAAGCAAGATCGTAAGAGATGGAAAAGAGCCACCGTGGTTCAACAACCGAGTTAGAAAACTGCTGCGGAAGCAAAGGGAACTTCACAGCAAACATAAACATAGCCAAAGCCTTGCAGACAAACAAAAATTACGCGAAGCGAAATGTAGTGTAAAGAGAGCTATGCGAGAGGCATTCAATGAATTCGAAAGTAAAGTTCTATGTACTGACTTGGCAGAAAATCCTAAGAAATTTTGGTCTTATGTCAAAGCGGTAGGTGGATCAAAACAAAATGTCCAGACACTCTGTGACCAAAATGGTACTGAAACAGAGGATGACAGACTAAAGGCCGAAATACTAAATGTCTTTTTCCAAAGTTGTTTCACAGAGGAAGATTGCACTGTAGTTCCTTCTCTAGATTGTCGCACAGATGACAAAATGGTAGATATCGAAATAGACAACAGAGGGATAGAGAAACAATTAAAATCGCTCAAAATAGGAAAGGCCTCTGGACCTGATGGGATACCAGTTCAATTTTACACAGAGTACGCGAAGGAACTTGCCCCCCTTCTTGCAGCGGTGTACCGTAGGTCTCTAGAAGAGCGTAGCGTTCCAAAAGATTGGAAAAGGGCACAGGTCATCCCCGTTTTCAAGAAGGGACGTCGAACAGATGTGCAGAACTATAGACCTATATCTCTAACGTCGATCAGTTGTAGAATTTTGGAACACGTATTATGTTTGAGTATAATGACTGTTCTGGAGACTAGAAATCTACTCTGTAGGAATCAGCATGGGTTTCGAAAAAGACGGTCATGTGAAACCCAGCTCGCGCTATTCGTCCACGAGACTCGGAGGGCCATAGACACGGGTTCACAGGTAGATGCCGTGTTTCTTGACTTCCGCAAGGCGTTCGATACAGTTCCCCACAGTCGTTTAATGAACAAAATAAGAGCATATGGACTATCAGACCAATTGTGTGATTGGATTGAGGAGTTCCTAGATAACAGGACGCAGCATGTTATTCTCAATGGAGAGAAGTCTTCCGAAGTAAGAGTAATTTCAGGTGTGCCGCAGGGGAGTGTCATAGGACCGTTGCTATTCACAATATACATAAATGACCTGGTGGATGACATCGGAAGTTCACTGAGGCTTTTTGCAGATGATGCTGTGGTGTATCGAGAGGTTGTAACAATGGAAAATTGTACTGAAATGCAGGAGGATCTGCAGCGAATTGACGCATGGTGCAGGGAATGGCAACTGAATCTCAATGTAGACAAGTGTAATGTGCTGCGAATACACAGAAAGATAGATCCTTTATCATTTAGCTACAAAATAGCAGGTCAGCAACTGGAAGCAGTTAATTCCATAAATTATCTGGGAGTACGCATTAGGAGTGATTTAAAATGGAATGATCATATAATGTTGATTGTCGGTAAAGCAGATGCCAGACTGAGATTCATTGGAAGAATCCTAAGGAAATGCAATCCGAAAACAAAGGAAGTAGGTTACAGTACGCTTGTTCGCCCACTGCTTGAATACTGCTCAGCAGTGTGGGATCCGTACCAGATAGGGTTGATACAAGACATAGAGAAGATCCAACGGAGAGCAGCGCGCTTCGTTACAGGATCATTTAGTAATCGCGAAAGCGTTACGGAGATGATAGATAAACTCCAGTGGAAGACTCTGCAGGAGAGACGCTCAGTAGCTCGGTACGGGCTTTTGTCAAAGTTTCGAGAACATACCTTCACCGAAGAGTCAAGCAGTATATTGCTCCCTCCTACGTATATCTCGCGAAGAGACCATGAGGATAAAATCAGAGAGATTAGAGCCCACACAGAGGCATACCGACAATCCTTCTTTCCACGAACAATACGAGACTGGAATAGAAGGGAGAACCGATAGAGGTACTGAAGGTACCCTCCGCCACACACCGTCAGGTGGATTGCGGAGTATGGATGTAGATGTAGATGTAGATGTAGATGTAGAGAAGAGCTGGAGGAGGGGAGGGTTTTATAGAAGCTAAGCACAATATCTACAAACTAAAACTCAAAGCTATTGAAATTGAAACTGTTTATTAATCACCAAACATATTAAGCTGACTACTTTGTACTAGGTACCTACCACCTACAATGAGAGAACAAAGTTTATATCTCAAGCCCCATAGCCATTCTTTGGCAACACATACCAGCTTTGGCTCTATATATCATTGTATTTAGAGGAGCTATCTTCTGGACAAGGTGGTGAAAACTCTCTGGATTCAGCAATGAAACAGTGAGCATTGGTTTGTGGTTTATAGAGTGGCTGAGCTGACCATCTGATTTTCGTTTAACCGAAACATCTAAAACTGGCAGCCTTCCAGATCTGACAGAGCCTAGGAGAATCTCCCCCGTAGTATGAAACTACACCAGCCAGTCTGCACCTGTGGCGTGGTGTAAGTTTCTAGCAGCTTTTCACCTGGATGACAGTATATCTGGACACTATCATCTACTCGGTGTAATACGAAATGTTAATTGCCCGACCAGGAAACGCTGTAGTCTGTAACGCTACAACTGGTCACATCCAGCATCAATACAGATACAAAACAGGTCAAAAATAGGTGTTAAAAGTCGTAAGTGATGTCATCGGGTCAACTCGGTAACATTTAGGCATCTAAAGCAGTCGAGCCCCACGTTTGCCAGTGTGTGCCAAACGGTGTTGTCTGCAGCAGTGTTGTACGCTGTTGTCATATCTGCTACAGACTGCTGCAGATCCTGCTTTATGGAGCATAACATTCTATGATGAGGAAAAAACATCGAGAACTTTGACACACACTCACAGTTTCACATTGCTTCAACCATTTTCCAGAGATGCTCACAACAGTCCTGTATGGGCATCTGACCAGGTTCAGTGTTCCAGAGATACTCGTTCCCAGGCATCAGGGCATAATAATCTGCCCTTTGTTAAAGTCGCTTAAGCCAGTGTGTGATGAAGCAAGTAGAGATTTTTAAGGAATATAACACCAAATATAATTTTGTGCTTAGTTTTATGTATGTTATTGATTTTTATAATTTATTTTGACTATTCCTAGTTAGTATCTTTCATTATAGGGTGAAATCAGTAATTGTTTTGTAACTTAAAGTCTATTGTTGACGTATAAACAAATATAAATTCTGTACTAATTATAAACATTTGCAAGATGAAACGCTAGTGATCTTAAAGTATTTATTTGGCTCTATTCGAAAGCATGTTAGCAAAGCCAGCCATTAATTAATTCCAGAGTAATTTACAGTTTTGTCAAAAGTGTTGTTTGTGTAATAATATTTGTTAATTTCACGATTTAAACAAATAATTCGGCCTAAACCTTGCAACAGAAGAAACTGTCAAAAAGATTTAATTTTTCTATGTATTCATATAATTTAATGAGTTAAGTTTTAATTGTAATTTCTTTAAAGTTAACTTTGAACAATGTGTAGTTCCAGCATCCATTATTGTGATGATATATAAGGGCCCAATTTTTGGTCACAAGACAGTCCACGGCCGAGTTTCAGACGAGAAACCTGTGTCTGGTAGAACGATGACAGTGCATCAGTTTAAGAGTGTAATAAATGTGAAACAATTCGGCCTTGTGTTAAAACAGTGGCAGTGTCTGCTCCATACATACTTTTCTATTCTTCAAGAACTGTGAACTTTGTGGTTAGGCTTTTACTGCTCGTAGATGTTCAACAGGAAACTATTGTAGCAGTATGTAGAAGTTCACCTGCTAACAATTAATGAGACTTACGGGAAGTTAAAGAATAGTACACTGGCTATATAAATGTGTATTATTGGAGAGTTGTGAAAAGTGAAAGTAAAAGACTGTGAAACACAACTGTGCATCTGTCAGCCACATCATTTACAGTAGACAGTACTGTACGTCCACCCCCTATTTTTTCAGCCAGTACAACACGGAGGAAAACGGAGGAAGAAACAAAAGCTGATGCGAACTGCTACAAGTGGATTTCCTGATTTCTAGCCCAATCACCAGTAGAATGATTCTTGTTTCGTATCAGCTCCTCTTATATACAAAATGATCAAGAAAGACCGAGCCTGATTTTTTTCACTGATGTTTGTCACTCCATTTCAGTGTTAACAAGATCTTTTTCATAGTGCTCCACCCCTACTCCTATGCACTTTTTATAGCATCTCAGCAAGTCCTGGAGCACACAGTGCAGGCCATTCCTTGTCAGGCCCTTGAGAATCGCCTCACTTTTCTTGAGCATGATTCTGAGTTATCAAACTGAATGCCCCAAAGCTTTGCCTGTACTGATGAGAATAAATAAAAAAAAAAAAAAATCAAGGTGTGAGATCTGGGCTACAGGGCAGATGTGACACACAGGTAATGTTGAACTTGCCAGAAACGAAACGACTTTGAATCCGATGTGAGACTGCGCATTGTCACGATGATGAAGTGGTCACTCAGACTGAGAACGATCTGGTAGTTTCCTCACAATCAGCTTCCCCAGTTTAGCTGATGTGTAGTGTGAGGGAGAGTCAAAAAATGTGATCAACATCACCTTCCCTGCAGATGGAACAACTTCTGAATTTTTTTGGTGTTGGAGAACCAGGTGATTTCCACACTGTGCTGGCTCATTTTCATTCAGGGTCATAATGATGCAGCCTCGACTCATCTCTCGTGATGATAAATTCCAGAAATGCATCCCCTCAATCAGCAAGAAGCCGCAGCACTTCACGGCTCATCTCTGTTCACACAGGCTTCTGTTTGGGAGTTGACAGATGTGACACCCAACTGGCACAAACACAGGTCGTATGGAGACGACTGTGCGCAACTGTAAGAACACTGCCATATGAAATTCTTGACACTTCACTGAGGTTATGTAATGTTGTCTGCCAATCCTCACGGGCAATCACAACAGCCGTGCTGATGTTATAAGCTGAAACAACAGGCCCACTTTCCTTAACACAGACATGTTGGCCTTATTTGGAGTCCTACACACTGTTGCATAAGGTAGTGCATTTTCACCATATGCTTGCTGCAGATTTTCGTAAGTTTCAGTGGTTTAAATGAACACAGCATCTTAGCATGCTGTATTGCTGCTCTCTTATCACTTCCACTGTTCGGTATGCGCAATGCGAAGAGCGTCTACAAAATAGAGCATTACTACCAACCTACTGACATGAGAGTGCTGCTGCTTATGGGTATAATACATAAAAACCTGTGCTCTTCAAATATTCATGGTACTGGTAGGAAACTATCACATAAGCTGCAGGTAAAGATCAGTCCATCTTTGAAGGGCTCTCTACTTTTCGTACCGTGTCACTTGCTGACGACGCTACTAGAAAGCATTCGGTCTTGTGGTGGGCAGTGGTCATAAAGTTCTGGTCTGTCAGCATCTTTGCTATATCAGACGTGTCCTAAAAACTTGCCCGGTGTTACAGGTACGTGAAGGACCCGATGGACCTGCGCGGGGCGCGCTGCATCGCCAACTGCCCCGGCGGCTGCATCAACGGCATCTGCTCTGGCCCGGGGCTCTGCCTGTGCAATGCGGGATTCGTCAAGGACAAGTCCGTCAAGGCGGGCAACAAGTGTGTGCCACGCTCCGGCTAGATGCGGTGGAGCATCTAGCACGTGGCGAGCACCACAGATTGTGCATTTTGAAGTTGCCATTGATTGGCTGATGCACAAGTAGCAGCACCAAAGTCTGAATATATTTTTCATCTGTATCAAGTATTCCTAAAATAAATAACATTCTTCAGCACAATGTAGAAATTTATACTCTGCATTTAATCCCAAATGCCCTGTGTTACTTTTGTACTCAATTCCAAAAAAGACCATTCCTTCAACACCTTCCTCTTCTGGAACCTATACAAGGGGTAAGTTGTACAGTTTTAATTATTACATCAAGAAATAGTTACGTAATTAATTTTTTCTCTGTTTCCAGGTACATGTCTACTAGTCCTGGTAAAACAGAAATCTCCATACCAATACCATAGCATGCTGCTAGAAGAGTGTCGGTCACCAGAGTAGAACATAATGTGGTAATTTCAGTTCTGCATTTGAAGGGGACAAAGTGAGTAGGAATAATGCTTAATTGTGTGACACAGTGGTTAGGTAATGTAGACACCTTGTGTTGAAAGTCTCATTGCCTGATCCTAAAATCAATTAGATTCAATATTCCAGTGATCCAACTGTCCGCCATTTTCGGGACAGTACTGATTTTGTTGAGTCCTGCTGAAACCTGATGCCAGGGCTGCAAATTGTTGTCCCATACAGGCCTCCATGACGTACACAGCGCATGCACCACTCGTCAGTTGCTGCCCTCAGAGACAGGACAGTGTGGCACCGCCCTAAGGGGAACACCGGTGGCAGCGATCAGCAATATATCACACTCTAAATATTTTCAAGGCTGGACTGAAGAACGTTCTGTTTTGATGCAGGATAGCACACGGTTCTACATTCTGCTAAGAGGAAATCCACTGTCTCTATGAATCAAATTGTCTGCCAGCGTAATTGTCACACACCGAGCAACTGTACTCCACTGGAAGAAGTCGGAGTGTAATTCTAAAGATACGGGGCACAGTCATAGAATTTTTCATCACTTAACTATGAGTACTTCTAGATTTACATCTGTAGTTTCGAAACTACTGTAAAGTGCATAGCAGCAGGTACTTCCAAATGTACCAGTTAATAAGGCTGTGGTTCATGCATTAGAGTGGGTGCATGCTTGCCACCAGTCCACTTCAACAGATGTCGACAGCAGACGACACGTCACACAGTGCCGGATTGGACCACGAGTGAAACTGGACCTGAGAGTTGGACGCTCTCTCTACCATGCACTTCCTTGCAGTAGTTCAGAATTTTTCCCAGAAAGGCAGGCAGCAGAAAGTGCTCCCTTACCAGCACTTGCCACAGAGACACCGAGTGACCTGCATCTCCGTTTAAATGAGATAATGTTTTTTTCTGAGTGTTAATTCCAGTGTATTCTATATTAAAAGAAAGAACGTTTGATGGCCTGCCATAACAGTGCTCCAGATAGTAAAGACAATACCACTGAGTCAGTACCATATGCTTTGACCAAACTGAGATTGCCGGCATCTCCAAGCCTTATTGATAGCTAGTGGCAGAGAGCTTCATTTACTCTTGAAACAGACCCAAGTTTTGCTATCAGTTCTTACACACCACCGAGCAGCTTCATTTTTGCAGGTTACAGCTTCCACCTCGTGGAATCGCTTGTATCAATGTTTACATTTTGCTGGATGTTATCACTCTTGCCACGCGTATTATCAAAGGGTGCACATGTCCAACGATTACCAGTCATTTCCTTCTTCATAGTAATGAGAGTGTTTAATCGTACTGCCTTACTCAGATTGTAATTATTATATAATAAATTCATACGTGGCTTTTCCATTTATCTGCCTGTTTCATTTGTGTCTCAAGTATTTAATATATTATTGTGTAATGGTACTTTCATGGATAGTATGCCATTTCCCTTGCCGCTGTAGTGAAAGTATTTAATTGTATTCTTCCTGTCATGTGTGATTAAGCTTAGAGTAAATTTACCCACAGTCACTTTGTCCACTTCCTCTTGTCTTAAGAGTGCACGATAGCGTTTTGTTGTCACGATAATACTGCATAGGCCCAGTCTGGTGACAAACTATGTACCGACGTATTTCTCCAAGTTACGCAGACCACCGTGAGTGTGTTTGTAGGTTACGGATAGTTAGTGCACTGTCGATAGGCTCGTGTGCAATAAACAGTGTCCCCGTGTCAAACTGCAAACACCCACTGTCCGTCATTCACTGCGACTTATTTGTGGTTTGGTGTCTGCCCTCTCTAGCCAAATACACACAGCCCATCTGTAATCACTTGTACATTGATGAGTATTATTTTAAATTATATGGACACTTTTAAGCTAGTATTTAGCTCCATTTTGTTATGTACATCAAATACAGGTGCACACAAATGGCGGTATCTGTGAGGAGTGAAGTAACATTTTTTTCTGGCATAGCTGAAGTGCGTAATGTTAATCCTACTGGGTGACAATTATTGAACTGCATGGAAAAAAAATGTAAATTAGTTACAAACTACAGAATGCACACACTGTATTCAACATGTAAACATCACTACAGATATTCGGATTTAGGTTATGACATGTTAGATATGCTTGCCATCATTGGCAATGATGTGGTGCAGACAAATAGCAAAGTTCTGCACGACCCGCCGAAATGTCGGAACATTGACGCTGTCGATGGCCTCCTGAATTGTTGTTTTCAGCTTGGCAATGGTTTTGGGGTTATTGCTGTACACCTTGTCTTTAATATAGCCCCACAAAAAGGAGTTGCACGAGTTCAGATCCGGAGAATATGGCAGCTGATCAGGGCCCGTGCTAGTGGCCTCTGGGTACCCCAGAGCAGAATGTGGTCCCCAAAGTGCTCCTTCAGGACATCAAACACACTCCTGCTTTGATGGCATTGAACTCCATCTTGCGTGCACCACATTTTGTCAAAATCATGGTCACTTTCAATAATGGGGACGAAATCCTCTTCCAAAACCTTCACATACCATTTGGTAATCATCGTGCTGTGGAGGAATTCACACCGATTATTCCATGACTGGTCTCTGAACACCAAAGAGTCAGCCATTTAGGATGAAGAGACTTCTCAATTGTGAAATGCAGCTTATCAGTCCCCCAAATGTGCCAATTTTGCTTCTTGAGTAACCCATCCAAATGTGAATGGACTTTGGTTTAGTGACAAACTATATTCACATCAAAGTCCTGTTTGTCAATTTGGTGGACAGTAGTGTTGGTGAAACACAAATGCTGTTCCGTGGCCCTGCAGCTTAAAGGCGGATGGGTTTGAATTTTGTGTGGGAAGAGACGCCGGTCTTCAACTCCCAGTTGATTCCCACCTATTGTGCAGCTCATGTGATCAGTTTCCTGGGGCTGGATTTTAACATAGCGCATGTCTTCTCAATGTTTTCAGGCATTTTCATCCTTTTGGATGACCAAAATTGTCAGCACTGTCATCGCGAATACTACCCATTCTCTCAAACTTGGGAATCAAATTCTTGATTGTTAGCACACTTGGACTGGTTGTCTCCAGCTTGAACTTGGCTGGGCTGTTATTGCACACAGTGGGCCTTCACAAATGCTATATGCTCAGGCATACTGTACCGTGACATTTTCAGATGCAAATGGTCATCAACAACAAGGCTGGTGTGCATATGCACACTAATTCCCATCATGTGTCGCAGTCAACTGTGCAGTTCGAACATCCTAATGCAAACTGTTCAGAAATTATGATGGTTTTATTTCATATAGTTCAATAATTGTTTGTAATCCTAATATATGTTACATAGTTGTGTCCAGTTCCAGTGGAGGAACAGAGCAATCATTTCTGTGTCCCATTATTTCATTCTGCGGCCTCAGTCCTGTGTGCTGGCATGTGGCATAACTGGAGTGAGATAGTGAGGAGTGTATTCCCCACAAGGCCTTCCGCCCTTTCCGTTGAAGTGTGTAGGAAGAAAGACTGCCTGAGAGCCTTTGTGTGAGCTGTAATCTGTCTTAAATTTGCCTACACAGTTTGTACTGGAACAATACATAAGGGGCTGTAGTATTTTCACAGATTATTCACTTAAAGGTGATTTATGGGATAGTTCGTATCTATCTTAAAGCATCTGCCATTTCAGTTTTCTCATGATCTCTGTAAGACAAACAAATGAGCAGAATGAAAAGAATATATAGTGAATATGAAGGGAAAAAACTAGAAGACAACAGTTGATGCCATACTGTGAGAAGAGTTGAGGAAAGTAACACCTAAGTCGAGACAAGGCTCCTGGAGTAGATGACTTTTCCGCAGCATTGTTGATATCTTTGGGAGGACCCGTCACAGCAAGAATATTGTGCAAGGTGAAAGGTAGTCAAATATCATCGGACATTCAAGAAGAATGTAATGAATCCAATTCCAAAGAAGACTTGTACTCGCTTGAGTGAATATTACTGAACGATCAGTTTAATATGTCACGGTTGCAAAACACTTCCGAATTATTTACAAAAGAATGGAAAGAGTGATAGAAACCGACCTCAGAAAATTAAATCAGATTGACTTCCAGAAAAATGCAGACCGTCTTGTTTAGATTTACGGAAAGTTTTTGTCAATATTGATGCAAATACCCTCTTCGAAATTCTGAAGATAACAAGGATAAAACCCAGGGTGTTGTACAGAAAACGCACTGCAGTTATAACAGTCAAAAGACTTTAAAGGTAAGCATAGTTGAAAAGGGAGTGAGACAGGGTTATAGCCTATCCCCACTTTTGTTCGGTCAGTGGACTGAACAAGCTGTGAAGAAGAAATTTGGAAAGGCAGTTACGGTTCATGGAGAAGAAGTAAAAACTTTGAAGTGTGCCAATGATATTGCAGTTCCATCAGAGATGACAAATAACTTCAGAGGTCAGTTGAATGGAATGTATAGTGTCTTGAAAAGAGGTTAGAAGATGAGCATCAACAAAAGTAAAATAAGGGTAATGGAAAGTAGTCACATAAAATCAGATGATGCAGAGGGAATTAAGAGTAGGAAATCACACATTAAAAGCAGTACATGAGTTTTACTATTTGGACAGTAAAATAATTGGTAATGGCAGACGTAGAGAGGATATAAAATGTGGATAGGCAACAGCTAAAAAGAGCTTCTGAGGAAGAGAAATTTGTTAACACCGAATATAGTTGAGGCCACTGAGATCCACGAGGACCTACAGCACACTGTCATCAACTTTGAGATTTCAGCATACGTGCAGGCCCCTGATATCTGCTGTTCTTATGCTAAACCAGCTTTACTTATGGATGTGGGCCCACACTGTATATATGAGCACTCATGAAAAGCTGTCTCACCAATTTCTCTGCTATTCGTTTCCATATAGGCCTACAGCACAAAGTATAATTTTGTTGCTCTTCACTACTCAATTGTTATCTACGAATGGCAACATAGTTTAGTGTTTACACCATGTACATAGCAGTACTACTTCATAATCAGAGGTGTGTCAGTAGTTTTATCTGAACCCCAAGCCACAGAATCAGCAGTGCATCATGCCACATTTATCGGCTAGAGCCTGCCTGCAGCTGACCGGTTTTTTGTGTTGTGTGTACTGCAGGTTGTCAAGCTCAGCTGTACCGACGACAGTATGTGTGAGCCGCGATGTGTCATCGAGGCCCGTGGCTCGTTCGGGTACCCGGTCGAGCCCAGGTTTCAACTGGGCTCGGTGCAGCAGGGAAACAGACGAGGCTAGAGTGACTGGCTGCACACAAGAGGATATGCTTTTGGAATCATCTGTCTTCCTTTGAGAATTGTGAAGATTTGATATGCTAGGAATAGTGTGTTCTTGATCCTTTGGAAAGGAAAATAACCTGTAATGTAAAATAATGGAAGTAGCAATGTAATGGGCAGAACAGCAATGGTTGGTTTGTTTGGAGGGAGGAGACCAGACTGCGAGGTAATCGGTCTCATCGGACTAGGGAAGGAAGGCGAAGGAAGTCGGCCGTGCCCTTTCAAAGGAACCATCCTGGCGTTTTCCTGAAGTGATTTAGGGAAATCACGGAAAACCTAAATCAGGATGGCCAGACGCGGGATTGAACTGTTGTCTTCCCGAATGCGAGTCCAGTGTGCTAACCCTGCACCACCTTGCTTGGTACAGCAATGAACGTGGTACAAGTAACTTTCTATTTATTTATATGAGTAGTCTAGATGCAAAAGCTGCTAACTGCATGATACGCAAAATTGAGAGAATCATGAAAAACTCGTACCATCTGAACTATCAAAATTAAGACTTCATTTATTTTCAGAAAATGAGTAAAAAATAATTATTACATGGTATTAATGGCTGACATCTGTAGTGATGTTTTATTATACTTTAAAATCTTAAGTTAAATATTGACTTGCTGGTCTTTGCACCCGATTCATGCAGTTAGCAGGCTTTGCAGATGTGTCAATCCAAATACAAAACAAAATCCACTACTCAGTGACATGTTAGGAATGATAGGATGGTGGAATTTAATTATTCCAAATATAAACGGAATTTGTTTTATTTCAAAGAGAAGTTTGAAAATTCTATAAAATTGGCATATAAAAATATGAAGGTGATATTATTTTGTCAAGAAAAACTGACTTACTTAAATGTCAAAAATAGAATAGATATGAATATTCAATATTAGGTCCACATAAAAAAAAATTACACTGTCACATTTTTGACATCACAAGATACTGTAGAAAATAAAATAAGCTCCAAATTGCAGCTTAGTAAAACATTGACAAAATTTTAGAAAATAAACTGACAGAAAATTGCTTTTAAGTGACATCAAACTCAACACTGCCCATCAACTCAAAATCACTTCTGGCTTCTTCAGATGGTTCACAGTGGCAGGAGTGACTCTAGGAGTGCCTTCTTGCTCAGCATCTCAGTATAGAACACGAGTGTGTCATTGGTCAGCCAATCTTCACCAAAGTGGAGCTCCAAACAGTTTTTGACAACTCCAAGTTTGGCTTCTGAAAGTTTTAGACAAGCTGTGTCTGGTGCTGGCTCGTTTCCTTCGCTGAAATTTTTTCCTCTCTTCAGGATGCTCTTCCCATCTTCAGCTTCAAAGTTAAAGGAGGACTCTCCATGAACTAAACAAATCTTCTTGTTTTTGATTTTTGTGAACACAATTTTTTCTTTTGGCTTTTTGAATTTGGAAATGCCAGTTACCAGTAACTGTCACTAATTCTTTGACATATGTCATAACAATTAGTGTCAATGCGGTATTCATTGCATAACATTTTTTTCTTAATACTTTTCACTTTCTTACTGGCCTGTTATGGAAACATTTCTTTTCCACTGATCAGGACGCCTCTTCCTTCTCTGGGAGGGACTGTCACCCTCAGTCTTGTTCTGGTGATTTGCAACTACAAAAATGGTTTCAATTTCTTGAAGAGTTACTACTATTTCAGTTACTCGCACTTTTTTTTTCATTTTCTGCTTTTAAACCATTGACATTTCCTCCAAACACTCACACAGATATGCCAGCAAATATTCCGCTGATTAGTTGAACTGTGCATTGTTGTTGTTGTTGTCTTCAGTCCTGAGACTGGTTTGATGCAGCTCTCCATGCTACTCTATCCTGTGCAAGCTCCTTCATCTCCCAGTACTTACTGCAACCTACATCCTTCTGAATCTGCTTAGTGTATTCATCTCTTGGTCTCCCCCTACGATTTTTACCCTCCACGCTGCCCTCAAATGCTAAATTTGTGATCCCTTCATGCCTCAGAACATGTCCTACCAACCAGTCCCTTCTTCTTGTCAAATTGTGCCACAAACTCCTCCTCTTCCCAATCGTATTCAGTACCTCCTCATTAGTTATGTGATCTACCCATCTAATCTTCAGCATTCTTC
Source organism: Schistocerca cancellata (assembly GCF_023864275.1). Classification (NCBI taxonomy): domain Eukaryota; kingdom Metazoa; phylum Arthropoda; class Insecta; order Orthoptera; family Acrididae; genus Schistocerca; species Schistocerca cancellata. The sequence goes on from NC_064637.1 coordinate 157,046,298, forward strand.
TGTAGCACCACACTTCAAAAGCTTCTATTCTCTTCTTGTCCAAACTATTTATCGTCCATGTTTCACTTCCATACATGGCTACACTCCATACAAATACTTTCAGAAACGACTTCCTGACACTTAAATCTATACTCGATGTTAACAAATTTCTCTTCTTCAGAAACGCTTTCCTTGCCATTGCCAGTCTACATTTTATATCCTCTCTACTTCGACCGTTGTCAGTTATTTTGCTCCCCAAATAGCAAAACTCCTTTACCACTTTAAGTGTCTCATTTCCTAATCTAATTCTCTCAGCATCACCCGACTTAATTCGGCTACATTCCATTATCCTCGTTTTGCTTTTGTTGATGTTCATCTTATATCCTCCTTTCAAGACACTGTCCATTCCATTCAACTGCTCTTCCAAGTCCTTTTCTGTCTCTGACAGAATTACAATGTCATTGGCGAACCTCAACGTTTTTATTTCTTCTCCATGGATTTTAATACCTACTCTGAATTTTTCTTTTGTTTCCTTTACTGCTTGCTCAATATACAGATTGAATAACATCGGGGACAGGCTACAACCCTGTCTCACTCCCTTCCCAACCACTGCTTCCCTTTCATGTCCCTTGATTCTTATAACTGCCATCTGGTTTCTGTACAAATTGTAAATAGCCTTTCGCTCCCTGTATTTTACTCCTGCCATCTTTAGAATTTGAAAGAAAGTATTCCAGTCAACATTGTCAAAAGCTTTCTCTAAGTCTACAAATGCTAGAAACGTGTGCATACCAGCGTATATTTTGACAATACCCCGGCAGTGAGAGCTTCATTGTTGCGTACGTGTCTGCTACTGCACAGCTGACTTCTCTCTTAATAAGAAAGCTATCTTTTAAATTTGTAACAAACTGAAAGGTAACTTTGAATGTCTAGATTGGTAAGTCTGATGTCAGTTGGCATGCTTTGGATCCAGACATGGGACGTTGACCGCCATGCATGTTGACCTTGGCGGGTTTTGCAAATGTTGGATTAGTGGGCTTTCCAGCTAAAGACAATGTGCAGCTAGCGGCTTTTTGGAACTGACCACAATTTTCTACAGCCAATTTCAACAATTTACAGCGTGTTTTGCACCCCGAAACCTGTTTCATCGTGTCGGCGAGGAAAAAATCTATACAGTAGTGTGCTTGACTAAAAATCGATGAAAAATTCATTTAGCATCTTTTGCATCTGGGCTACTCTTTTTCTGTTTCTTTATAAAGCCTCCACGTTCCTGAGATCTTTTTTGAAATGTGATCTCAAACTTTGTAGCTACATTTTTATGACACTTTGGTCCACAGTTGGAATATTGTCCAGAAATGTTTCAACCAGCTCTTCATACAGCCTGTTTTTTATATTCTTGTTCATGTAATGTTCCTGGGTCATTTTGCAGAAACAAGGACTTTTGTGCTACAATTTTATTAGAGTTTCGATGTGGTCAGAGGGCCACTTTGTCACCATACTGGAAGCAACTAGAACCTGATACCACATGAAAACCCCAGGAAAACTCGTGAACTTTCTGCTCATGGCATGGCCTATTGAAGCAGAAATCTGCACGTGTATGCCCAGGTAGTGAGATTGAATCGGCTGTTACATGAACCAGAATCCATTGGAATGTCTGCTCAAGTGTGGACAGTAAATGCAACCTTTTGCAGACAATTCAGCATAAGACACTGAAGTCATCAGAGTCTAAGAAACTCACAGTTGTTTTTATTTCCTTGCTAGAGCTTTTGGGGAGTCATATATTATTATTATTATTATTATTATTATTGTCAGAAATTCGTAATGCACAGAAAGGTCCAGCCAAAGTTAAAGGATCAGAAATGTGTTAAAGAGAAAAATGAAGTTTCCCTGAAACTGAAATAGAGAACTTACACTGGTCTGATGAAATCAGGATATAGCATGGTACAGTAAAATTTTACACAGGTTGCAGATACTCCAAATAAATCTGTAGTTTTTGCAGGGTGCACAGTAATAGGAGAAGGCTTTCAGGATATTGCACAGACACTGCTAGTGCAAAAGACATCCTTCATCACCCACAAACAAGTTGCAGAGGAATACCCGGTGACTATGGTCCCCCAAAGGTAGCAGGATACGGAAGGTAGAGTGTTTGCATGTACAACTGACGTGGACAGACACATACACTAAATCAGATTATTTTACTTTTACTGCACATTCAATCTCACAAGAGTTGCAATAGAAAAATCAGGCCACGTTTGTCGCAAATTTCTGTCTGATATGGAGAAAAGTGCTACAGATATACAGCAGGAAACTGAAAGTAACATGAGCAAGTAAGGAATATTTATGGGCCAACTGTTGAGGGTTATGTTCTTTACCGATCAGTGGGCAAATGTGAAAAAGGCTCTTCTGAACTATTGTCACTTTCCACGCAACAACCAATTCCGTAGCACTCTTTTATGTGACATCCTCGAGGATAAATGGTTGCGGGAATATTGTCTTCATGTTTACACATAACTGGAAGCAACAAGAAATGTCGTAACTTATTTAGAAAGGAGCAGCCGTGTGAAATATTCACGGTTGCACCTTACCGTAAAGCAGCACATTGAGACTTGTTGGAATATTTTGTTTGTCATGCTAAAATCCATGTTTATGCAGCCGTGAACAAATACCTGAAGTTTCATGTGAATTTGGGAAAATGCACTTGTTTGGAAACTGGGATTACCAGGTTGCAGAGAAATTAATTCAATTTCTCGAAATATTTCACTAGGCTAACCGAGGCTATGGAAGCCAACAATGGTCCGACTGATGCTGCAGCTGCTTGACCTGTCGGTGTGCCAGGTACAGGAACACATTGCTGAGAATTTGGCAGACGGTGCTGTAAGCATTCTCGTAGATGTAAAATGATGCATTTCTCAACATATAATGTTTAAATTTTTGGTTAAATGTTTCTAACACCAAAAATTGGATAAGAGATTGTATTTGAAGAAGACTGTGTGCCTCAGTACTGTCAAACATTTACAAGAAATTTCAGGGCTGAAAGCTCGCTTTCAGAATTTCTTAGTTGAAAAATGAAAATAAAGCCAGTCCATTTGCTAGCATTCTGTCTAGTACTGCAGGCATGTCCTCTAAAGCAACTCTCGATAAGTGTGAGAGGAAGTTTATACTGCAGCAAGTTCCAGATGTGCTGCACTGGAATGAACTATTACATATTTTTGCTAGTTAAGTATTGACATCCTCAAGGGCTGATAGTATATTAGTGAAAAGAAATTCTGGTGAACAGTGTACCAAATTTGTCAGCAGCTATGTGGTGTAACACATTTATCCTCTGTGCTGGTATGTTGCATTATTTGCAAAATGTCCTGCAGAGTATGAAGCCTCAACATCGAGGCTTTCAAAACGTGCAAAGAGTATCTTTCCATCATGGGCGAAAGAAGAATGGGAAATCCAGATGGACAGTCCCTCTGGAGTAGTGAAAATCAAGAGCAGTAACTTACACAGACTTTCTCGAGTGGCACGAGAAGTTCTGTGTAGACTTTCCTCTCATGCCTCTAGTGAGAGGATATTTAATAGCACTGGGCTTGTCATTACTGATGAATGTCGATTTAATGATTACAAGCAACGGAGAAGATTTAGGGATATTACAGCCGTGTGTTGGTTTTTGTGTAAGACTGTAGGAAAATAATGTGCAAAGATCTTTTTTTGCACCCAGCTGGCCAGACTGCAGCTCTGCTCGGCCGCCACTATACTCGGCCCGGCAGGCCTGCGTGTGCCGCCTCAGCTGACGGGCAGTGAGAGTCGAGGCCCGCCCGGCAGTCTTAGCTATGGTCTCAGACGGGCCGCGCAGGCTCGGTGTATGCCTCTGCACGGAATGTGCTCGGTGAAAATAATAATGAGGACTGTTAAGTGTTGGGACATGTCATAATTGCATGTGTGGTGCATTTAATATCTCTTCTTTGTGTTCTCATTAATTACAAACTTAACAACTGTCGAAAGTTGCTATATTACTGACCTATGTACGGAAGTTTTATGAACGGTCATTGATAATATATATAATCCTAAATATTGATTAATATTTTTTAACATAAAGTGGGTACATTACTTTTTCAAAGGAAATGTAGGATGTTGAGGCTTGGTTAAAAGCGAATCGGGCCTAATGAGGTTGGTGATTTGTCAACAAATCTGTTTCTCAGAAACATCAATTTTTCTCAAAACTTTGTGCTTTGGGCCCTTATAATTCTCAGAGTCTCAAATTTCAACTATTAGGAAGCTTTTTCTGGAGGTATTCATCTGGAGTATAGCCTTGTATGGAAATGGAAGGTGCAGTTCAGACAAGAGGAGAATAGAAACTTCTGAAATGTGGTGCTGTAGAAGAACGCTGAAGATTAGATGGGTAGATCATGTAAATATTGAGGAGGTACCGAACAGAATTGGGGAGACATGAAATTTGTGACATAACTTGAGTATGAGGAGGACACATTCCGAGTCATCATCAAGAAACCGTCAATTTAGTAATGGCAAGAAGAGCAGGGCGGTGAGTGAGGTGGTGATCAAAGCTTGATTACAGTAAGGAGGTTAAAATTACTGTAGCTTGCAGCAGTTATTGGGAAGTGAAAAGGTTTACAGAGGAGTGAGCAGTGTAGTGAGTTGCAGCAAACCAGTCTTTCGACTTAAAACCACAACATATGGCATTTATTTACGTCGAGGGATTATACCCAGTCTAGTCGCAAAGATTTTGTACTCTGCAGATTTTCCTACATTTCACTCCAATCCACTGGCAGTTCAAAAGGTCATCAGCAGGCATTTAACATGTCTGACATTGTACACCACATGTAACATGTGTAAAATTAACAGTAACCTTCCTAAACACTCATTTAAGGTATACTAGAAGTTAGTATTCGCCAATATTGCTCCGAAGTGAATGATATGCTGAATGTTATCTGCTAGTAAGTTCTGAATACAACCACAAAGCTTGTCTGATATTCCATATACTCTTATCAGTTTTTAGCACCGTTCTCAGAAACACACCTACAACAAACACTTTAACAGCCGGCAGCTGTCAGCACCTCCATCACAAGGATGTTGCTGGACACTTCTTCGATTCGGGGATCCAATGTCACACTTGCCTGTGAAACACTCTAAGTTTCTCTAATGATAGTGTACATGGTAATGGGTAATAATGGTAAAAAATTTAATAGTACTCTACTTCCATAATTTTAACTTAGCCTCAGGCAGTGGGTGAGCAGTTATATAAACTACTCCGCAGTATTTGTGGCCGGCTTCCGAGCTATTACGCTGAGCTAGGGATGCCACGACGGCATTGCCGAGTGACAGATGCCAACTGTCTGCCACAAACACACCAGTGGGAGGACTGCGTGCCGTTACGTGAAGTACAGAAGAGGGTCGGTGAGGTAGCGGCTGCGACAGCGGATAGCTCTCTTGCCTGCCAACTTCCTTACCCTCTGGATGTCTCCACAAAATTCCAATTGAGGGTGAAATGTTCTTTCTGTATCACATGCAATTCACTCCGTAGCCGTAGTCAGTTTTCGTGAATATTGTACCCCTTATGGTAGTTCTTTGGAATAAAACCCATTTTTTCCTGGATCCTGTCATTTCTCATTTTATGTGTAGAAAAACCACCCCAGATACTCACCTGAGCTCCTATACCATCCTGACAAATAGCGATTAACTTGGCCAGTAAAGGTAAAACTCATCAAATAGTCTAAGTGCTGAATACCGATAGCTACACAAACAAGACTGAGATCGAATAAAATCTTATCAGTTTTTCGAGCCACACCGGTTAAAATACTCCTCGAACTTTCAACGACTATCTCCACTGTCACCAAAAATCACAGACAGCCGAGGCTGTCGATGTTTTCCACTTACGTAGGCACGATCGTAGCCTCCGGCTCCAATCAGAAGGGGCCAAGGAGGTTCTTACACGGAAGGTGAGCCAGCAGCTACAGCCTGCCATGGGGCCGAGTGATGTCGAGTGGTGCAGAACAGGGAGACTGGCGCAACGTTTGAAACTGCCGTTCCCACCTCCATACTAGCGTAGAGCATTCATCGTAGCCGCCTTCCAATATCTAAAGCCCACCCCCGCACCTTATTAGGTGTGTACCCCTGCTCTCTGTTAAAAAATCTCACGCGCCTCCTTTATAATGGGAGCTGAATATGTTGCTGCACAAGTCAAGACTGTGGCCTTGTCAGTCTGTACTTTGTGTCCAATTTCAAGGCAATGCTCAGCTATGGCCAACATGTTGAGCTCCCTTTTTCACAGTCGCTCGTGCTCAGTACAGTGCTCCGCAACTGCGTGAATTGTTTCACCTATATAGATGCGTATGGCAGTTGCGAGGTATGCCATACACACTGGACACAGAGAGCAATCTCGTCTTTATTGATTGGCGACTCCATGTTGTCTTGTGCACTACGACCAGATAACAGGTATACTTGAAAAAAGAGACAGCATTGGTCGTATATTTTTTACTATCGCAAAATCGATTTTCTGTCACTGAGTGACCATCTTCAGTGCTATATTGTATAACTTAAATTAGGATGCACTGTTGTCACTAAGCTTACGGCAATCACATAGACTATGTGATTGCCGTAAGCTTAGTGACAACAGTGCATCCTAATTTAAGTTATACAATATAGCACTGAAGATGGTCACTCAGTGACAGAAAATCGATTTTGCGATAGTAAAAAATATACGACCAATGCTGTCTCTTTTTTTCAAGTAAATCTCGTCTTTAACAGGGTGCAGCATATCTCACATGTTGGGGACGGACGGGAACACTGGTCTCGGTCCACGTCTCTGCAGCACACTTGCTGTCGTCGCCCCACAGTACGGCTCGGCTCGTGCGTAGAGATGTTGGGATTTCATTATAAAGGAAGCAGTTGAGATTAGAACAAATGGCAACAATTTTAACAGAAACCAGGCATACACACCTAATAAGGCACGAGGACAGGCTCTGGATGTTGAAAGGAAACAGACGGGTGCCGGACACTTGTAGGTAGGTGGGAGCAGCAGTTTTAAATGTGGTGCCGCTCCAACTCGCTCGGTCACTCGGTCCCACTGTGGGCCGCAGCTGCTCGACTCGCCTTCCTCTGTTTCGTGTCTGTGGCTGCAATTGTGCCTATCTAAGTACAAAACCGTGACAGCCCTAGCAGTCGGTGACTTTTACAATTGACGACGACGGTGGAGACGATCATCGAAAGCTCGAGTATTTTATATAAGTTGACACAGATTGAAAACTGAGACTTTTTTCAGACTTGCCACTACAAAAGACTCTGAGGACCAAAGACTGATAATGTCACTAGTTGTCAGATGAATCCTTCCTGAGAGCTGTGAAGTTTATGTATTATGTGCACTTGTACAGTTACATTGTCTGAACTGACTACATTGTGCTGACATTGCAACTGGACTTGGTATGAACAGTGTAATCAGTTGCTACAATGTAGTCATACAGGGGCATGTAGTACATGTATTTTACAGACCTCAGGAAGGATTTGTGCAGAAGCTTGCGACATTCTGTTTTCTTTAAGTGCCTACAGGAGACTCGGCACCTCAGCTATTTGACGAGTTGTTACTTTTACTCTTTGAATCTGTATTACTAAACAGCTGAACCCATTCGTGCTTCCTGGTTGCAGAGTGCCTAACTAACGGCTTCCAGGGGCAACAGAAATTTGATTTTCAGTATTTTATATAATTACTGACAGAATTTAAAATGCTGTCCCTCTACTCATTAAGAGGTATATAATCTTATGGTAAGGTGTAACACAGTAATACATCAGTGTGTACATATCTTGAGGTACACAAATTGAGTTAGCCAAGCTACATTCATCTAGTATTAGAGAACTGGAGCACTTAGTAACAAACTTTACATGTAATTTCAAACCTTTATGAAACTTTTTCTGGCTTACACTGTCCATAAAATGATGAATGGAAAAAATTGTCACTTTCTACATGTTCACTGTTCATACAGTAAAATTTCAGCATCAGGGATGACTTTTAAATTAATACCTCTTTACTACCGACTCCACTTGCAACACATTATGCAGACACTATCCACTTGTACCACTGAATGTACCTGGCAAATTATGTCACTGCAAGACACACAAGTCAGGAGATAAAATGTTGTAAGCATTGAGATGCATGAGGAACTAGCTTTTGCATAAAATGGAGTGCAAATTAGCCAGACTACATTGATCCAGTGTTTGATAATTAAAGCACTTAAGGATTCCAATTGCCACCCTGACATGGAGCCAGTAGGCCACGCGACTCCATGACCCAACTAAACTGTCGACACACAACACGTTCCAGCACAGAATGTTGGAGAGGCTGATGGGCAGATAGCTATCCACATCAAGCGGGTTTTTACTCGGTTTAAGCACCGGATTGATGGCGCTCTCCCGCCATTGCGACGGAAAGACGCCATCGCACCAGATCCGATTGAAAACAACAAGGATATGTCGCTTGTAGTCAGATGAGACATGTTTAATCATCTGGCTGTGGATCCGATCAGGCCCAGGAGCTGTCAGGGCAATGTGCAAGGGCACTGAGGAGCTCCCACTCTGTACATGGGGCATTATAGGATTCACTGTGGCGTGTAGTGAGTGAGAGGACTTTCCCTTCCAGCCGCCGTTTGAGTGTGCGAAAGGTGGGGGAAGGGGTGGGGGGTGATAACTCTCTGACACAGAGGCTCGAGCAAAGTACTCAGCAAAGTGCTCGGCAATTGCGTTTGCGTCAGCAGATAACACGCCATTTATGGTAACACCGGGAACACCTGTTGGGGTCTGGTACCTGAAAATAAGTTTGATCTTTGCCCAGACTTGGGAAGGTGACATATGGCACCCAACGGTTGGGACTAATCTCTCCCAACACTCCTGCTTCTGTCGTTCGATAAGTTGGCAAACGTGGGCACAGAGCCATTTAAAGGCTATGAGGTGCTCCACGTAAGGGTGCTGCTTACGTCACTGTAAAGCTAGCCGACGCTCCTTAATTGCTTCAGTGACTTCCGGCGGCCACCAAGGGAATGTCTTACATCGGGGCACCCTATTTTCTGCCGCAGAAATGATTTCAGAGGTCACCTACTCAACCATGACATCGATGTTACTGTGTGGGGGAGATTCAACAGTGACAGCAGAGGTGAAAGTTTCCCAGTCCGCATTGTTTAAAGGCCATCTGGACAGGCATCCATGGGATGCCGGGGCAGTGACAGGATGATGGGGAAGTGGTCACTACTACAAAGGTAGTCATGTGATCTCCAGTGGACAGATGGGAGAAGTCCTGTGCTGCAAATTGATAGATCAATGGCATTGTAACTACGTCGAGCCGCAATGAAACATGTGGCGGCCCCAGTATTTAAGTGGCAGAGGTCGAACTGAGACAGTAAAGTTTCGACATATCTGCCTAGGCCAATAAGCATAGTACCACCCCACAAAAGGTAATGGGCATTAAAATCTCCCAAAAGTAGGAAAGGTTTAGGGAGTTGATCAATCAGTGCAGCTAATACACTCAGGGGTGTTGCACGGCCACAGCTTCAACAGGGGTTCGAAGGGGCACAGTGTCACTACAAACTGAGTTTAGGACATAAACACAAACTCCACCTGACACTCGTTTATAGTCGCTAAAGTTCCTGTAATATCCCTTACAGCCATGGAGGGCAGGAGTCCGCATTGCTGGGAACCAGGTTTTCTGGAGGGCAATGCAGGTAGCAGGTGTAAGGCTGAACAGTTGCCATAGCTCAGCCACGAGGTGGAAAAAACCGCCGCAATTCCACTGGAGGGTGATGTCATGAGACTGGGAAGGCGTGAAACATTCAATGAGGCAGTTTACGCCGAAGAGTCACCTGCTGCCACTGAATTGCCTGAGCAGTCTATATCCATTGTCTCTGAGGGTCTGGCGAGATCTAGGTCAGCAGCAGATGCCAGAATTGCCACCCCATCCTCAGACGCAGAGCTTGTAGGTAACGGTGGTGTGGGTGCCACCATAATTTCCTTGGCCTTAGGGGTTTTCTTTTTGGGTTTCTCTCGCTGCTCCTTCGGTTTCCCTGGCTGGGAGGACTTCACTGATTCAGTCTCCGGGACTGATGATGAGTGTGAAGCCCTGCGATCAGCTGCTTTTGAACTTTTCAGCCACTGGTGAGTGTCGCCTTTCCCACTAGCAGAAACCTGGGGAGTGATGCAAGGGACCCCTTCCTAGTGAGAGAAGCCGAAGAAGACTTACACTTCTCTGGCTTGTGAGTCAGGATGGACGTCCCTGATGGTTGGGGGGCGGGTGTATTGCTCCCGAAGTAGGCAGTGTGTGGGAGCAACAGGAAGGGAAATGTCCCCCACCATCAAGGGGGCAGATGTAGTCTTCCAGCACTGAGAGGTGACTGGGGTTGGCAGAGCTGATGGTGCCAGAACAGTTGTAGCGGCGGCGTAAGACGATGTCATATGTACATGATACAGGGGTTCAAATTTTCTAAGCCTTAGTGTAGGTCAGTCGGTCCAGGGTATTGTACTCCACGATTTTCCTTTCTTTGTGGTTGGTTGGTTGGTTTGGGGAAGGAGACCAGACAGCGAGGTCATCGGTCTCATCGAATGAGGGAAGGAAGTCGGCCGTGCCCTTTTGAAAGGAACCATCCCGGCATTTGCCTGGAGCGATTTAGGGAAATCACGGAAAACCTAAATCAAGATGGCCGGACGCGGGATTGAACCGTCGTCCTCCCGAATGCGAGTCCAGTGTCTAACTTTCTCTTTGTGGTCAATCCTGCACTCTGGTGAGCAAGGCGAATGGTGCTCTCCACAGTTGACATAGATAGGAGGTGGGGCACATGGAGTATTGGGATGTGATGGGCATCCGCAATCTCGACATGTGATGCTGGAAGTACAGCGGGAAGACATATAGCCAGAACTTCCAGCACTTAAAACACCGCATCGGGGGAGGGATATAGGGCTTTACATCACAGCGGTAGACCATCACCTTGACCTTCTCGTGTAATGTATCACCCTCAAAGCCCAAGACGAAGCCATCGGTGGCAACCTGATTATCCCTCCTACCCCGAAGCTTGTCTCAAGTGAGTAACGTCCATGACTGAGCAAAGGATGCTGTTTTGATCAAGCCTGATCCAGATCTCATTGTGGACAATCCCTCCACCTCCCCAAACTTGTCCTATAAATGTTCAATAAAAAACTGAGGTTTCATCGTCATGAAAGATTCCCCAACAGCTCTTGAACATACAAAGTACCAAGACGAATAAGATCCACTGCCATCCGTATCCTGACGTTCCTCCCATGGTGTGGCCAAGGGAGGGGAACGATTTGGGGTCATACTTCTGTGCGTTCAATTGAACTCATGAATGCTTAGACTGCTGGTGTTTCACCACCAGTAGGAGATAATGGACTATGATGCTTCATCGCATGTCATCCTCCCTGATGCCACCCACTCCGACCAGGGGCCATTCCCACGGGTGCCACCCAGCCACAGCAAAGGCCACTTAGGGGGATGGGCATTTACCCCTTGGCATACATGGGCAGTTAACGGCACAGGCATCAACAGAGCAATCCCTGTGGGGTCAGGAGCTACAACCAACAGGGTACAAGGCGGCCCCACCACAACGGACTGGCTACCGTGCTGGATATCAGGTGCAAAGTAGTCCATGGTCATCGTTGATGCAGAAAGCGACACTGCATACTGCATGATGGAAAATGGACCCAGGAAGTTGACCTCACCCAAGAGATGGAGAATGGGCGGGACTGCAATGCGACGACGAGAAAGTGGGCTAAAGATCTCAATGCACAATGGACACGATGCACCATATAAGGTGCCCTTCCCCAATTGGCTCGTTCTTCGGGAAAATTTGGAAGAATGGAGGTCAAACCCTTCAGGGGACAATCACATAAAGGCCAAGACGTGTGAAACTCCTTTTAGTTGCCTCTTATGACAGGGATACCTCGGGCCTATTCTTACCCCCAGACCCGTAGGGGGAATTTTGCAGATATCAGACAGTAGGATTACAAGGGTTCTTTTGCACAAAGTATAGCACTAGAACCCATGCACAAATGCCCTGCTAAAAACAAAACAGCAATAACAAAGACGGTTGTGGTAGAGAACTTCATAAAATGGTTGGCATCATATCGGAGCCATTATGCACAAGCGAATGAAACAGTGGATCGGAAGTATTTGTCACTAGACCTGAGCACGGGGAAGTTACACCATTTATATAAAGCTGAGCTTGATGATCCGATCTTGTACTACATGTTTCGTCAGATATTTAATACAAGATTTAATTTGTCCTTTCATTCCCCTGTAAACGATTCCTGCCGTGAATGTGACCTCTATAACATCAAACAGTCAGCTGACACAATAGAAGAAAAGAGTACATGGGAACGTCAGAGAGAGTTACATCAAAGAAAGGCCGAGAGCACTTGGACGGGAATGCATCGCAATGCAGAAGAAGCGAGGCATCAGGACAATGACATGCCCGTGATTGTCTTCGATTTGATGAGGACTTTACCGACACCAGTACTTACGACAGGTATCTGTTACTACAAGTGGCAATTGTGGATGTACTGCCTTGGAATACATGACCTATGTACCAAGAAAGCTACCATGTATGTATGGAGTGAGGGCAAAGCATCCGAGGACTGCAAGAAATTGGATTGTGTCTCATGCATTACATTAAACATAATGTCCAAATAAAACAACTTGTTATGTATTCCGATCAATGTGGCAGGCAAAATCAGAATATAAAAACAGCCTTACTGTGTCAGTTCATGGTTCTGCATGCAGACTTTACACTGGAAGTAATCCACCATAAACTCCTACTCAGTGGGCATTCATACCTACCATGTGACCAGGACTTTGGTATCATTGCGAAGAACAGGAAATCACACACACACACACACACACACACACACACACACACACACACACACACACTCTCTGGATGAATGTCATTATCAATACATGAAAACAACAACTCTTCACCGCTATGCCGATGACAAGGAATGATTTCATGTCCACAGTACATTTAAAGAGAAACATATAAAACTGTAAAGTGTCGATACAAAATAACAGGGTGCAGTGGTTCCATATTCAGTGGCTTCAGTATAAAGCATCCTCTCTCCATACCATGTTTCATATGTACGCCAATGAGCCAGATGTCCTGTTTGCTGAAGTAAGTTTTGCTAAATGAGGGTTGAAAGTAACCGAGACTCTGGACGTACTATATCCCAATGGACACACTATTAGTGCATTGAGAAAGATGGATTTAATGACCATGCTGCAATTTGTACCCCCAGTGTACCATGGTTATTAGCGTAACTTTAAGACATCTGGACACCATCCCTGTAAATGATGACATGGATGATTAACATTAATGCCTCATGTCTATCTTGTCCATTGTTTGAATACAGTGTGTAAAGCAATAACGGCCTATCCTACACGATTCGTGTATTACGGCCACGTGTGCTGAAACAATAGTGGCCTAACCCACATAAAAAAGTCTAAAAATACTATTACAATTAACTCCAAGTATAGCCAATTACCTGACATCGTACCACTTTTTTATACCACGATCATTGCTATACGCTGCAATTACTGCCTTACACATCAATTCTGCAAACGTCAATATCTTCCAGTGGGCATTCCTACAAACCAGTGTGCTATGGGTTAGGCCACTATAGTGCGGATAGCCTCATATATAAGGAATAGGAGTGGACCCAAAATTGAATGCTGAGAGACTCCTTTTTGATTTTACGCCAGCCACTAAAATTTTCTACCTTTCTGGCACTGTCTGAACTATTCAGCACAACCTTTCGCATCCTGTCTGTCAAGTAAGATTCAAACCAAATGTGTGTAAAGCCATCGATTCCCAACTGGCGATTTATTATTATTATTATTATTATTATTATTATTATTATTATTATTAAAGGCTTGTACTATCTGATGAGTGAAATGTATAAATAGCATTCTCAGTCCAGCAACCTTTCTGGAATCCAAACTGTGATATGTTAAATATTGTTTGTACTTAAGTGTGCAACTACTTTAGAGTACATTACTTTTTTGAATATTTTCAAAAAAGTCAGTAAGGAAATAGGACAATAATTGTTTAAGTACATCTTGTCACCTTTCTTACAAAGTGGTTTAATGCTTCCATATTTTAACCTGTCTGGAAAAATTTCCTGTGTCAATGGCACGGTGCATGCATCATTGATGACATTACTTGTTAAGTTGGAACAACTTTTCAGGATTCTGTTTGAAATGGCTTCAACCCCCAACCAGCTTTTGTTATTTAGAATTTTTATAACTATTAATTTCAATGAAGGGTGTTGGTGTTACTTCTAGTTGGTTAAAGTTTTGTGGAATGAAATTTTCAATCCTGTGTTTGTTGATACAATGTTCATCTTAATGTTCTGGGATTTTTTCAAGTAAGAGTAAACTGTAAACAAAACAATTACAACACAGTATCACGCCACTGTTTTATAAAGATGTCCTGTGTCCATACAGAAAAGATTTAGCACCATGTTACATCACACAAGAACTCGACAGGTGGGAATTCAGTAACACCCCAGGCTGGGTTTCTATAACTTCATGTCTCCATACTTACCTTTTGCTGTTTAAAAAAGTACGGCTGTCACCAACCTGAAGGTTAGCTTGGACAAAACTTTAAAAGGCACCGTCCTATTGGAGATGGCACGCCTCTGCCTTTCTCTGACCCCTAAACTGACAGACCCAGTCAGTTATAAAGGAACTAACAATTTAGCATGGACTCTGAACCGCGGAGGTACTCAGCATTATTCATATTAACAAACATTGCCAGAGGTGAAAGAAGTGATTAATGATAGCTGAAAATCCTGGGCCCGACAGGGTTTAAACCTCAGACCTCTGGAGCCATAATCTAGCACTTTACGACTGGGCTACTGAAACATCTATTCTCTGTTTATATAGTTCCTTCCTCTTCTTGTTCGTCCTTAGCCTGCATTGTACATTTTCTAAGCATGTGTTCAAGCTTATCATCAGTTTTCTGACATGCTTACTCTTCCTTTCAGCATTTTTTTTTTTTAAATTAAATCATACGTTTCAGCTCTTTCCCTGCTTCAGTTCCCATGTAGCAAACATGTATGGCCCTGGTTTGAATGTTTTTTGCATTCTTTTTCATTGTACATCCTCGTATCTCTGTTCCTGTTCTGTCACAGAATAAAACTGATTTTCATTCTTGTGCAAGAGTTACAAGAAAATACATGAGACAAACAATAATGAAATCCAGTCACATGTGCAGATGATACTGCAAATGTTCAAGAGATGTAAACACTCAATAAAATGTATGAAATAACGGAAGCAGGAGGGGCAAAAAATAAACAAAAACGAGGTCAAATACATGGGAATGTCCAATTCTAAGGCAAGAACACCACCACATGACCTGAAGGCCTCTAATAAATGTTTTAAAGCTGTCAGCTGCTTTCATTATTTAGGTGTCCTCTAAAGCAATAATGAGACAGTGTATTAGAGAAAGAATACAAGCAGAAAACAGAGCCTACTAAGCAAACTAACATGTATTCTAGAACACACTACTTACAAGACCAACTGTGTTAAGAGAACTATTCCCTTGTGTGGCCAGTTCTTACAGAGGTACTTACAGATGGTCAGAAATTTGAATGGTAACACAAGCCGATATGAATAAACATCGAGGCATTCGAGAGGAGAATCCTGCCACGAGTTTGAGTCAGAAGGTTAGAAATAAGGTACAACCATGAAATACAAGAGCATATACAAGGGACAGATATAGAGAAATTTGTTAAATCTCAACGAATATGCTGGTTGGAGAGGATGACAGGAGGCCTAAATGAATAATGAAAGGCAGACTGTATTCCACCAAAACAAATGGTCGACCAAGAGCTAATGACTGGACAACACAGGGGCAAGTACTTTAGCAACTGAACTACCCAAACACAACCTGTCCTCAAAGCTTTACTTTCACCAGTACTTCATCTCCTACCTCCCGCAGGCTGTAGCTAAGCCATGTTTCTGCAATAAAATTTCTTGCAAGAGTACTAATCCCAGGTTTGAGACCTGGTCCAAGATACAATTTTAATTATGTGTGCGTTTCAGTTGTGCTGAAAAGTTTTCACAGTATCTACAACCAACTTTTTCATTCAACCTGAAACCTTTGCACATATCACCTGTCTTGCTTCTATTTGATCAAAAACATAGCTCCATCTCGTAATCTCCCTTGTACAGAAGTCAGCTGCTTTTGCACATTATTACAGTGTTTTTTGGGATCACCTTTTTTAATTTTTTTGCTTTTGCCATTGTGGAAGAACGCTAAGGGAAGAAAGGTAAATGTAGTTACACTGATATTTTTCAACAGTTGGAAATTCATTTAAATGCTCTTTTCCTTTCGTTCAAATTTACAATTTTCCGATGCTCATTATGAACTGATCACAGTAAAACAGGAAATGTTGCCCATGAATGTTTCACCTTAAAAATAAGATGACACACGTGACCAATAACAGAAAAAAAAGAAAAAGCCTTCCTTCACTTACAATGAATAAATTACAAACAACTGAACAATTTCACAGCAAAAATTAAAAAAAAAAGTTTTATACATTTCTGATGCATATGAAGCTCATTTGAACACCTGGGAATGACTTAAAACAAACTGCATCTGCAAAATTTATAAAATTGTACAGATATGTTTTTAAAGATCACCTCATGTATAATGCTGACTGCCACAAAATTGCACAAGAGAAGAATGAAAACATTTACACTGCACATATAAAGAGCTTCACCTCACCTGTTCAAAGAATTTTCCGTAACAAGTCTGTAAAGGCAATTCCCCACATTATGACAGCACCACCATAAATAGAATGGCAAACTTGGTACACTTCCTTATACAATTTTCTAACTGAAATATCTCGGAGAAGTCAATAAAATAATGACTTCCATCTGAGGTTCTATAAAGCCCAAACATAAATCTCTCTGGATACTAGCTATTAGTCATCATGATGCAAATAACACTTCAACTGTTCTGTCTCACAATCAATCATTTGACAGTTTTTACCATAATAGTAATAATAATAACAATAATAAGGCAATTATTAGGGCTAACGCAGCATCGACAATCATTTGTAGCACCAACGACTTACATCAGCTTTAAAGATGGTGCATTTAGATTTTAATAGAGAAGGATGAACAATAACTAGTACCCAAATTAATTTTCAAATTCACTCTAGTTATCAGCTACCAAAGTATGAACACTTTGTAAGAAACAATGGCTCATTTTCCTATAGCAAAAGACCACAATGCAGATAAAATTTTGAAACGTGATCCAATTCTGATAAAACCAAGACACACATACACTTAGAAAATGTATGGATCTGCCTTGCCACATTTAAATAAATAAGCTTCCTAGAAATATGTGTATTTTTAGCTGGTCCTGATAACAACCACAGTAACATTCTATGATGATACTGCCCCAAATTAACAAGAATGCTGGGAAAAAACCATAAAATGGAATTATTTTGTGGCCCCCATTTTTACACAAGATCTAGAGCCCTGCAGTCTCCAAGCACATGGGAAGCTCTGTAAGATTAGCAACTACAACACAACACATTACACCCATACATACATAAAAAAAGGTCACCTTAACAAACACAGAGTTACATACACACATAGACACATACAAGCCAGACTCATTCTTGCGAAGTGTTCATGTGACAAGTTCAAGTTGTCATGTTGTGGCCACCTCCCCAGCAACTGGAGCAAACGTGCTCGGTGACATCCCGTCGCCTTACTCTCGGGAAGGCGAAACGTATCACAGGTGGTGTCGCTCGAAAGCCGGCGTCCGATAGCATCGCGCACGGGCTGCAGTGGTGAGGAGAAGTCGGTGCAGGCGGCAGGCCACACGGAACGAAGTGCCGCGCACGCCACACCCCTCTACTATTCTCGATGTACCAGCACATACAGTCCGAGACACGCCAGCACAGCTATCTGTAAGCCGAAGGAATCGAGAAAGGTCAGTTTAAGACATTTCATTTGACAAACACATACTGTGTGAACTTTTAAGATTTTTCTCACTTGCTTCTATACATATATAAGCTGTGGTACGTCCTCGTTTCTTCACTTGTTCATTCTTGACTCACCCATGAGTAAAACAAAATTGTGGCTATTTGTGCTGTTCTTTTTGGTGTGCATTCAGTATACCCTGTCACTCCTACTTGGTACTGTTCCCACACCTACGAGCAATATTCTAGGTTGGATCGAAAAAGTATCTTGTCGGCAACCTCCTCTGTGGATTGACTGCGTTTCCCTAGTCCCATGAATCGAACTCTGCCATCTGTTCCATCTGTGACTGAGCCTACGTGATCGTTCCATTTCGAATCCCTATAAAATGTTACATCCACTCCTTTATATTAGCTGATCGATTCCATCTGTGACCCACTGATAGTATATGAGGTGTGTGAGAAAAGTAATGAGTCTGACAACACTGCAAGCGATCTGCAATGCTGTGTCGTTCTACTTGCATAGACCAGTGTGTTCATCCCTTCCAGATGCTCAGTCCGAGTTTCATCTCCGTACAAGCATCACACGATGCTTGTGTTGATCAACTTGACAGCATTGTCAATGACCACAAAAAAGTTCAGTTGTGTGCTCATACATGATAAAACCTGGATATTTTTTTTTAGTATGCATCCTGAGACATCTCCTTGACCAAACAAAGCTTGAGTGAGTAAATCAAAGATCAAAACAATGCTGATTTCCTTTTATACAGTAGGGTATCTGCTTAAAGAATTTGTTCCTCCAGGAAAACCTGTCAACCACATGTTTTACAAACATATCCTCGAATGGTTCAGGCATTGCAAACAAGTGTGTGCTGCATCACAACAATATCCCATGTCACACGACCACTTCCCTCACAGAATTTTTGACCTCAAAAAGCATTCCTGTAGTTCCACAGCCCCAATATTCAACTGAACTGAGCCCTTGTGACTTATTTCTTTTCCCGAAATTGAAAAATGTCTTGAAAGCATGTCACTTTGGAACTCTGGAAAACAGTCAAAAGAATGTGATCAACACGTTAAAGGTCCAGCCAGTTCAAACCTTTCAGCACTGCCATCATGACTGGAACCAACTACTTCACTGTTGTGTAGCTGCTGAAGGGAACAACTTCTAAGTAGACAAATAAAGTGACAAATAAAAAGTCGTCTCATTACTTTTCCCACACACCTCATAGTCATACAATACTCTGATCTCTTTTCCTTGTTCTGTGATGTGCAAGATTTGAAATAATACAAAGATAATATTCCTCCACTGGGGTAATTCCTGTCTGGCGCGTCCACAACGCGGGGGTGGGCATCCTACACTTCAGTAGGCCGGAGTGCTAGGATGGCTGAGTTCAGGCAGGGACCCAATCCCGTGGGGTATAACACGGAACCCATGCCCAGGGTTATGCGTGAAGACCTTAATGGCAGCGACGGCGAAGAAGGAAAACTTCGGAACGGCGTAGCTGGCAGATGAGGCAACCCTCCTTTCTGGGGATTAAATGAGAAGGGAACCACTGCCTTGTGGTGGAGAAACTCCAAAGGCTAACGGAGACAACCCTAACAGAAAACCCTTTCTTGCATTAGGCCTAGCAAGCCAGTAGGAAAGTATTCATATATTGATTTCAAAACACAGGCGAGCCTCGGAATGAACCGGTCAGGATTTGACCCCACTGCTTCTTCAAGTACTGTTGCAAATGATGGGAGACCTGGTGATATTCATCAGTACAAGAAAATGAAACCAACTGGACTAAAAAATAACCAAAATATTGGCACCCTTAATATATTAACCCTCAATGGAAAAATGGAAGAAATGACAGATGTACTAACAGAGAGGAAGTTAAATATATTGGGATTAAGCGAAACAAAGTGGAAGGGAAAAGGTGAGAAGAATTTGAGAGGAGGAGGAAAACTGTACTGGAGTGGGAATAACAGGTCTGGAAGAAATGGTGTGGCAGTGATGGTGAATAAGAATGTACAAAGCTGTATTGAAAATGCGAGATATATATCA
Organism: Schistocerca cancellata; assembly: GCF_023864275.1. NCBI lineage: Eukaryota > Metazoa > Arthropoda > Insecta > Orthoptera > Acrididae > Schistocerca > Schistocerca cancellata. The sequence goes on from NC_064637.1 coordinate 157,066,309, forward strand.
GACAGGATCATAATATTAAACCTGAGATTCCAAAAAGAAACACTAAAAGTAATCCAGATTTAGGCACCTCAAGTGGGATGTAGCAAAGAAGAGAAGACTTTGAAAATGTGTTAGAAAACCATATAGAGAGCGCTAATATAGTGATGGGAGATTTTAATGCACAGGTAGGCAAAGACAGAAAGGGATTTGAGCAAGTATTTGGATGTTTTGGATATGGAGGCAGAAATGAAGAAAGGGAAAGACTCCTGGATTTGTGCCAGAGAAATGGAATGAAAATAGCAAACAGCTGGTTTATGAAGAGAGAAAGTCATGTTATCACCAGATACAGCTGGGATGGATTATATTCTAGTAGATAGGGAATGGGGAGAGAAAGTAACAAATGTGAAGGTAATTCCAAGTGTGAGTGCAGATGGAGACCATAGATTACTGGTGGGACAATGGAAAATGAATCAGTGTGCGAAAAATAGAAAACAGAAGAAAGTGGTGAGGAAACGGGATTGGAAACTGAATGTGCTGAGAAGTACAGAGAATTAATCACACAAAAATTTCCAAAAGAAGTTTTCTGCGATGTAGAAAAAATGGAGCATGGGGAAAGTGGTGGAAAACTAAAAATGACGAAGACCATAAAAGATATATAAAGGAAAAGAAGAAGTGCAAAGAAATAATGGAAACAGCAAAGAAAAAGGCATGGGAAGAGTTTGCAAAAAAACTTGAAGATGTGAAGAGCAATAAGAAAATGTTCTATAAAATGATGAAAAATAAAAGGAAGGCTTCTGAAGTACCATTATTGAAGATCCAGGGAATATAAAAGATCTCTGGAAAGAACATTTTAAGAAGCTGTTAAACGCTGAGGAGCAGGTACATGAGAAAACAACAAACAATGGAGAAATTGAGAGAAGTTGGGAAGCAGAATTAGGACAAATTACATGGGAAGAAATGGAAAAAGCTGTGAAGAAGATGAATTGGGGGAAAGCCCCAGGACCTGATGAAGTAGCAGTGGACATGATAAGAGCACCAGGTCCAGTGGGAATGCAGTGGCTGTATAGAGTACTATCAAGCATGTGGAGAAATAGTACAATACCTTACGACTGGAGAACAGGAGACATTGTTCCAATCTTCAAGAAAGGCAATAAGAGACTTTGTAAAAACTACAGAGGAATAACCCTTATGAGTCATACAGCCAAGATTTTTGAAAGAATTTTACTAAATCGAATAAGTGAAAAGATAGAAAAGGAGCTGAGAGAAGAACAGCATGGGTTTAGGAAAGGAAGAAGCACGATCGACCTGATATTTTCTATCCGTCAACTGATGGAAAAAAAGTTGGGAGTATAACAAAAGGGTGATAACGGTTTTTATAGACATAGAAAAGGCATATGACTCAGTTGACAGGGAAAGACTGGGAAGAAATGAAGATGGATACATTGTTATAAAGACAATGTACAGAGGACACAATTGTAGAATTAGAACACCATTGGGGAACTCTGAATACTTCAAAATAACTAGGACTTAAGCAAGGAAGTATTCTATCTCCTGCACTTTTTAATGTTGTGATGGAGAGAATGAATAGAGCAGTTAAAGATATAGTAAAAGAAAAAGACAAAAAGATGATTTTTGCAGATCATATGGTAATATGGGGTGATAAAGAGGTAGATGTACAGTTACAGCTTGATGCGTGGAAGGAAATAATGAAAAGGTATGGATTAAAAATAAATAAAGATAAGAGTGAAGTAATGGTATTTGGAAGAGAGAAAGGAATCAACAGAAATATTACCTTGAATGGAGAACCCATCAAAGTGGTAGAAAGTTTCACTTATTTAGGGAGTGAAATATCTAGGGATGGAAGAATAACTAACGAAATTACAGAAGGGAGGCAATGTCTACCAAACAATAAAATACCTGATTTGGAATAATGAAGTTTCAGAAAGAGCAAAACTCCTTATGTATAAGAATTATTACATCCCTATTGTCACCAATGGTGGAGAAACATGGACAATGACAGAAAGGGACTGGAGCAGACTGCAAGCAGGGGAAATGAAATTTCTCAGAGCAATTAAGGGAAAAACAAGAATGGACAGAGTAAGGAATGTAGAGATTAGAAAGGACCTCAAACAAGAAAGTATGAGACAAGAAATTGAAAGAAAGAGATTAAGATGGTATGGGCATGCTAAGAGGATGCATGGGCAGAGACTCCCCAAAATTATGGAAGAACTAAAGATGGATGGGAAAAGACCTAGAGGGCGCCCAAGAACACGGTGGAAAATAGGAGTGACAATATCTGTAGAAAGGAGAGTTGTGACCTGGCAGCAAGTGGAGGAAGAAAAGTGGTGGGAGGACCGAGCCAAATGGAGAGGACTCATCAGCACCCAGACCCGGCAGTAGCTGGACTCGGATATAGATAGATATATAGATATAATAGAGGGAAACATTCCACATGGGAAAAATATATTTAAAAAGAAAGATGATGAGACTTACCCAACAAAAGCGCTGGCAGGTCGATAGACACACAAATAAACACAAACATACACACAAAACTCTAGCTTTCGCAACCAACGGTTGCCTCGTCAGGAAAGAGGGAAGGAGAAGGAAAGACAAAAGGATTGGGTTTTAAGGGAGAGGGTAAGGAGTCATTCCAATCCCGGGAGCGGAAAGACTTTCCTTAGGGGGAAAAAAGGACAGGTTTACACTCGCACACACACACATATCCACACATGGATATGTGTGTGTGTGCGAGTGTAAACCTGTCCTTTTTTCCCCCTAAGGAAAGTCTTTCCGCTCCCGGGATTGGAATGACTCCTTACCCTCTCCCTTAAAACCCAATCCTTTTGTGTTTCCTTCTCCTTCCCTCTTTCCTGACGAGGCAACCGTTGGTTGCGAAAGCTAGAGTTTTGTGTGTATGTTTGTGTTTATTTGTGTGTCTATCGACCTGCCAGCGCTTTTGTTGGGTAAGTCTCATCATCTTTCTTTTTAAATAGATATATAGATAGATAGATAGAATATGACTAGACAGTTAGCGAGCTTTTTTTCAGACTATGCTTCATTATACGTAACTGCACAATCTGCAAAAGTCTGAGGTCACTATTAATATTGTCTACAAGGTCATTAACAATACAACATACACAAGAGTCTTAACATATTTCCCTGGAACACACGTGAATTTACTTTCTGCCTATGACTCTGCATCCAAGTTAACATCCTTGCTACCGAGAAATCTTCAGTCCGGATAAACATTCCATTTCATACCATGTATGATCATGCTTTCAATGACAAATTTGGTGTAGTACTGACTCAAATGTTTTTTGACTACCGTATACACTGAGAAAGTCTGAAAAAACTTCATTAGTAACACCTGAACTGTACCCGAGTTGTGTGTTTCCTTACATCTGGCATAAATAGAAAGATGTTTCTGGGACCTCTTCTCCTGATGTTGAGACACAGATTATCCTGTTACTATTTCATCAATTTCCTGACAGATTGTTGAAGTCATCTATGAAGGCTCTTCTCAATACGACTTTTTTAAATTTCCATTAAAAACAAAAAAGGGCAGTGTCATAATTTGGCAACTATCAATTTTAAAATTTAGTTGCGTCTCAGAATTTGCCACATTGGTTGCTATAGGTTGACACAACCAGATCTCTATGTGTTTAAACAGTTCTGAATACTTTTGGGGTGGCCACCATGTACAATGCACAAGTAGCTCGCAAGAATGCAGCTGGGTAAGCTCATTGAACACTGCTGATACCTGCAACTTGAAGATCTACCTAGTAGACTGTCATATTCAATACACCCACGATAAGCTTTGGAACTGAAGAACTATTGACAACCTAGCTTCACCATTTCAAACAATCATGTAAATGAAACTTCTGGACAGACATCACATTTCTATCTGCTCCCATCGCGAAATCACACATACACTATTATCATATTTCACTGAAATAACAATGATCTGAAACTAAACAACAATGTGGAACAATAAGGTCATTTGGGTGTTAAGTCCAATATAGTGCTCTCTCTTTTTGACATTCCTCATGTATGACATCACAGTTATTCAGATCCCACAATTACAAGAACATAACAAATTGTGATTATACTGACCTTGAATTTAGGGTATTCGTTCATGTATATTGTGACCATGCCGACATACGGAAGGAATCCACGGGCCCGCCCGACGACGTCCTTCTTGGTCAGCCACATCTGCCCACGGGCGTACAACCCTCGGTCATTCACATTATTGTTATCACCTTTTGTCAGAAACTTTACAGTCCCATTCTCTCTGCCAGGCAACAAGGTATTGGAGCATTAGAGATACAAACGTACATGCCTTAAGTTCATTTACAAATAATTTCACTATGTTGTTATAAAAAGGAGATACCGTATCATCAAGTTTTCAGATCCATAAACTGAGAAAACAGAGGAGTATATGTTAATGGAATGTATCTGAACTACCATTGTTCTGCTGACGATATTGTATTGTTTTCCTCCAGAGAACATTAATTTTCACTCCTAATGAAAGCATTAACTGAGCAAGTTTAAAAGTATGACAGAAAATAAATTATAAGACTAAAATAATGTATACTGTTCATGACAAAGTAGTTCCGGCTCATATGCCCACACAAAACAAAAACAAAGGGGTACATTATGTGGATCAAGTGGAGGTGGGGAGGGGGGGGGGGGGGGGGGGGGGGAACAAAAGGAGGAAGGAGCAAAGATGAAGAAGGGGGGGAGGGAGAGATGGGTGGGGTGAAGGTTAAATTTGCCCTCTAAGTCTTTCATAGTGCCATGCCTCTGTAAAATCTTCTCAGTTTATGAGTGCATCACATCAAATAAAACACTTGAGCTGTCTACAGTTGTCTCTGAAACTGTCCCATCATCATCAGGAGTAAAAACTACCACCTGTCAGGGCAAGCAAATTGTTCAGGTAATGTACGCACAATAGCAGCATCTGGAACCTTCGAGAGGAGGCCGAAGTGATGCATCGACAGGAAGGCGAGATGGGCAGCCAATAGTAACTCCGATCTTCTATGAGTATCTGTTAAAAATGTTGTGGTTTATTCTAATCTCAGCCACCTCCTTTATAACTGAATACCAATATGATAATGTATGACGGCAAGACTCATATTTTCAAATTTTATTCCATATCCGTTTTCCAGGCAATGAATGGATAGTCTTTCGAACAAGACTAGTCACACCATTGTGAGGAGGACAAGGTATGAGCTTGATCTTAACATCAGAAACCCACCTGACTGTCATCTATTTCTGTCAACAACATTCTCGCCATTCGGTTAGATTAGATTAGTACTTGTTCCACAGATCATGAATACAACATTTCGTAATGATGTGGAACGTGTCAGGTTAATAAAAGGTGTCTATACAAGATATTACATTACACAAAATATTACACGACACTTTTTTTGTGGGGGTTGGGGAAATTACCCACTTACTGTATCCAAAAATTCATCTAATGAGTAGAAGGCACTGCCATTAAGAAATTCTTTTAATTTCCTTTTAAATGATATAGGAGTGGGTAGATGTAGCCATGGCAGCAGAATAGTCTGGGAGTTTGTTCAAGGTAAGCAATGTACCAAGCGTGACAGCTTAACTTTTGACAGAACTGACCTGAGAGTCCAATAAGATCCATAGAACAATTGTTAATTTTTCCAACCAATAACTGGATGACAGCTGTTGTGACAATGAGTAAAGGTCTTAATTTTTCTCTAGTCCCACAATATCTGCCAATAGAGCAGTGCATTAGGCATCTCTTGTACGATGCAGCTCAGAACATCAAGTTAACTACTGGCTGTATCCTGGCTAAGCTACCGAAATCTAATATTAGCCTGTAGGTAACCACAGCTTACTTTTATTATGTCTTGGCACCTGATGAAGGGAGTTCCACTCTAGTTCTGAACACCGAGCACCACCACCTGAATGTGCTATATTTATTAGAGAAGGGATGCTCATATTGTGCTCTGCAGAGACCTGGGGCTCCACCAAAATTATAAAATCATTAAGAACAAAGCACATTAAGTCTTGTCACACACTGAGAAAAACAGCTCTTACAAATATCATATCGATGTTGGTTTTATTTAAGTGATTTTTTTCTCTCGCTGTGCAACAGCTGAAAATGGGCAACAAGCAGCATAATAAATCTACAACATTAGGATCAAAAACTATAAACAAGATTTAGTTTGCACGAGTAGATACATGGTCACTCAGCACTCACCACTAGACGTGCATGCCCCCTCCCTCCCTTCCCTGCCAAACTGTGGTTCCATCCATTACGTCCTGCACCGGCGAGCACTTATGATAATGAAAATGCTGCCAAGTCTAAAACGGGTTCTTGATGAAACAGTAAAAATTATGTTAAACCGTGCCCTCTTCATTGCCAATTGTTTTCAGTATTGTGAGAAAGATTATGGGAGCAGACATAAAACACTATTGTTCCACATCAAGGTTATATGGCTATTCAGGGCAAGACCTTAACAAGAATATTTAAACTAAGAGCTCAATTACAAGCTTTTGACTGACATTTCTTTTAAATTAAAAGAACGTTGGATCAACAAGTTGTTCAGCTATGCCCTAACGACAAAGTACTTCCTGTACCTCAACGAATCTTAGGAGGTTACAGATTGCAGAGCAATGGGGTTCCACCATCTCCAGCTGTCGAAAACTTCTTTAACGCCTCTGGGAGCATGCCCGGAACTCTGTGCTGTTGTGTCCTCCTTGCTTCCTATGGTACACTGACGACATCTTCCTATCATCGTGAAAATGCATTTCAGCAGTTTGTTAATCACGTGTATGGATCCGTTTCAAGATAAAATTCACTGTCGAGATGGGTGGCTATGGCAAGGTATCATTTTGGATGTTCCAGTTGTGCGAAAGATACGAGGCCAGGTTGGTCATTCGGTGCACAGGAAACCGATGCACACTGACCGGTACTTGGATGCCATCCTGTAGACAAGATAGCAGTCCTGAACTCAGGGAAACACAGAGGAAAGATTATTTCTGATGACCGCCTACAGACTGAACTGCAGCACTTACGACACATATTCAGAGCAAATATTTTACAGCAAGTGGGACAGTGTAAACACCTTCAAATTCCAGCAATGAAGAATGCCCCTGAACTGGCAGAAGAGGCCAAGCCGGCTGCTTTCCTGCTCCACTGTGGGCCAACGAGAAGCAAGATAGGAGGTGTGTTGCAGAGACAAGGACTGAAACCACTGTTGTGGCCCACGTACAAGATATGTTACACCCTGTTAACGACAGCAAAGCTTTCCAAGTGCCAAGTGTTTATAGTGTTACCTGCAAAAGCAATACAGATTGAACTATTTGCACTGTTGCTGAACACGACATATTAAACATACGAAGCTTGACAAGTCACTGTCTGGAAAATGGACATTAAATACAATTTAGAAAGATGAGAGTTTTGGTTCTTATGGAATCATATTGGTACTTTATTATAAGGAGACAGCCAAAATTATAATATACTGCAACAGTTCTAAGAGAGACTAAGGGCTACAATTCTTTGTAGGGTGTGGAGGCAGGCTTTGGGTACTGGGCAAAAGCCAAGACAGATGCTTGACACTTCTAGGTAGGTGGAAGTGACAATTTCAAATGTGACACCAACCCTTTTCACCACCTACATGCTGGGGCTGCTATGAGCTGCCTGCACATGCATCACTTCAGACTATCTAGAAAGCTTCAGATGTTGCTATCATGTCTATGAATGTGAAACACCGTGCCAGTACGTGTGTTCTATTCGAATTGATGTGGCTTGTAAACCAAGTGGATTTCTTCATTTCATCCATCAATAGCTCAGCTACCTAACACTTCAGGACTGACATTTAACATTACTACTAAAATCTTTTTTCGGCGACTTGCATACAGCAGCAATCTGGCAGTGCAAGACAAGTTTAGATTCACAATATACTTACTTCTCATGCAAAATAAGTACACGATGAACAATTGGAATGTCACGGCCCTCGACCTTGAACACGACGATCTCGCCAACACGGACAGGTTCGTCTTGATAATTGGTCAGGAACAGAAGGTCGCCACGATGAAATGCAGGTTCCATGCTCCCACTGCAAGGGATGAATTTGTGTCACATATATGTTTTTATCTATATTTTCTCCTGAGAGGAAAAAAAGTCAATATGGAACAAAGCTAGCACATTTTACGATGTGAAATTAAAATTACTTAAGTTAATCCAATGAATTTTGCAGTTTGTGATTTCATTAAAGCTGATTCTTGCTGCAAGTGAATGGAACACGTCAACAAAGTGTCCGCAAATGGTAGATGATCCACACTAAATGGGATCTCGAAGTGACAATGTTACACTGCACACTACTGAATGGTGAAATAAATGTTTTAAGGCGCTAAATGTGTTACACAGATTCAAAATTCAGCCAATCAATTAAGAAACTGACAACTCAACTCAAGTGGTCACATTTAAAAAAAAGTAATACATGTTCTTGCTGGAATTCCTGTGGTAAATTCTACAAAATATAGTAACCTAACAGAATAAAAACAGCTTTTTAGTATACCATAACTTAAAATTTTTATTTGTTTGAGTAGATATTTATAAACATGGCAGATCAGACATTTCTTTCCTTTGCATCTTGTTTTCTCTCTACTTGTGAACCGTTAGGAACCTGTATTTTTCCAGTATTGGCAGTGACTACTTCACTGCTTAGGTAATTTTCATAACCAATATTTTCACAGCATCTAGACTGCTGTGTGTGTGTGTGTGTGTGTGTGTGTGTGTGTGTGTGTGTGTGTGTGTGTGTGTGTGTGTGCACCTTGAAGCTGGCTTACAAAGTGTTGCAATTTCTGCAGGATACCAACACCTTGTTATCGTATTTCTTTCACAACCCTGATAGCCATCTTCATGTGAATTGTACATCTCGAGTTTACCAGTGGACAACGTTATATAACAAAAAAACTGGTGTGTAAACCCATGTGTGGGGATAGTGGCTGTAGACAGGCATTGATCGGTTTGTGCATCTGTCACAGTGTGCGGATGAAGGACTGCATGTGTAACTGCTGGAATGCTGTCAATTACTTATCTCATAAACAAATTGACTGCCAATGAACAAGACATTAGACATATAATGCCATCACTGAGAATGTATTAAATATTCAGTGCCTTGTCCAACTGAAAGCTGCCATCACAACTCAAATGATCAACTGCAAAAAAAACCGTCTCCACAGATTTCTTAAAAATAGAATCTAAAAAGGATTTCATAAAAATTAGGATGTTTCAGTTAACAGTAATACATGCAACATCCAGTGGAGTTACATTGTTCCTCTATGTCCATCCTGCTGGGCTCCAAATGTGATGACATCTCTGTTCTATAGCTGCTACTTTTCCTCATTTATATGGATGATCTTGTTGATTACAAGAGCTCACAAAAAACTAACCTGTTTACTGATACAAGCAAAGTGTTGACTGGGTGTAATCCTGAAGGCCTTCAGTCAGTTTCAGATGACACTGAAAAACCAGAGTGGTTTAACAAAAATTGCCTAATTGTAAATTATGGAAAAACTGTGTGTATCAACTTCCATTTCATTTCCTCATCCTGCCAAAAAACTTAACGTAAGTTTCAATAATGATATAACTGACAATGTTAAGCGCAACAAAACTTTGGGTCTTTGGATTCAACAGAATTTAAAACGGCATACACATATACACAACCTATCAGAGGAAGTCTGAGCATCACTGTGCTATGAACTAAAAACACTGAAATCTATACAAGTAAACTCACAGTAAGGTAAGCACTTCATGTAGAGTTCCACTCATTGCTCCACTATGGAATCATCATCTTGGGAAATTCAATTAATATATAATAAATATAATATATAGTATATAATAAATATAATATTTCAACTACAAAAAATAGCGCCGAGGATAATTTGTTGTCTCAAAAAAGATGGAGTCCTGTAAATGTCATTTCATAAAACTTCATGTTCTAAACATCTCACGTCTGTTCATCCAAGAAACAATCATATTCACCAGGGAATACCTCATAAGAACAGGAAAACTTAATCCAAACCAAGGATATACACACCCATTTTACCAGAGGACAATGAATATCCAGATCAACTGAGGCGTCCGATCCCACCCGTCGGCTTTGACCCGTGATGTAAGGGTGTTGTGGTGTGACGTCACGACATCACGGAGTTTACTTTATGAGTGTGTTGTGTTTGTAGATGTAGTTTTGTTGCGGTTGGTGGTGTCCTCTGGTGGCATGTTTATGGTTCACGTGTTATGTGGCGTATTGAGACCGTTTTGGTGTTGCTGCATGATCTGTTCAGGTGTCATCTGTGACTGGTCTTTGACAGAAATTGGTTTCAGTTAGTTAAGAATTAAGTTTGTGTTGTGTCAAAGTTATTGTAGTGCTGTTTGCTGTATGCCACGTATGAGTCATTTAATTTAATTTGTTGCTGGTTTTGTTAGATATGGATATGACTGATAAATATAACAGTTCTCGTTTGTGGGCAGAAATGGGTGACGATATGCTGTCCCTGATAAAATTCTTACAATTATTTGGGCTGTTGGCTGAAATGCGGCGTGTGTCGGCAGAACACGTGGTTGGCCAGAGTTCCAGCATCTCGGACAAGGGACTGCTACATGTGGCGGCACATTAGGGACAACCTATGGCGCTCCAAAAGGTGTGGTACCTGGTTCGAGAGGTCTAGGTCATGCATGTGAGAGATAGTGTTGATGACATATTATTTTTGTTATAGATCCTCCAATAGTTTTTGTGCACGACATTGGTGTGAGTGAGCGGACAGTTTATGACTGGTTTTCATTTTGTAGGGAAGTTTGTTCTGAATATATTAAGTACGGGGGTAAGTTGGGTGGGCCTGGGTTGGTCGTGGAGGTTGACGAATCGCAGTTTGTGAAGAGGAAGCATGGGAGGGGTAAGTCTCCGGTTGGTTTATGGGTGTGGGGGGCTGCTGTATCTGGGGGTAGTTTTTCAGAGTGTGTTTTTAGGGTTTAGCAGGAGTGAATGAAAAGGGAATTGCTGGGATTAATTGAGGAGTTTATAGAGGAGGGTAGCACAGTAGTTTGCGATGCTTTTTCATCTTGTAGGGGTTTGGGCCAGAGGGGGTATGATCATTTTGTTGTTAACCATAGTTTAGAATTTAAGAATTATGAGACTGGGGCATGTACAAACATAATAGGGATTTTTTTTTTTTTGGGGGGGGGGGGGGGGGGGGGTGTTAAGTCAGTTATTTGGAGGGGGAAGAGGCACTCTTCTAACCTTCAGTGTCATTTAGATGAGTATTGTTGGCAGAAGAGCGTCCTTGGGGATTATTGCATTTTTTGGGAGTTTTTAAGGTCTATTAGTAAAATGTGTAGGCTAAAGGTGGTTGGTTAAGGATGTGTTGTGAAGCGGGGGGTTGTAGTTGGTAATGTTTGTGTAAGTAGGTGGGTGGGGGGTGGTGGTTGTTTTGTGATTATGTTGTGGAGGATCTGCTTTGTTGCAGCTGTTTTTGAGTTGTAGCGTGTGATTGAGAGTTGTTTATTGTTTGGTTTTTATTTGTTTATGGGGGAGAGGGTGGAGGTTGGGTGGGAGGGGGGCTGGTAGGTGTGTGTGTGTGTGTGTGTGTGTGTGTGTGTGTGTGCGGTGTGTGTGTGTGCGGTGTGTGTGTGTGCGGTGTGTGTGTGTGTGGTGTGTGTGTTGTGTGTGTTGTGCCGGAAATCTTTTGTGGAAAGTAGTAGTGTTTTTGGGTGGATTTTTTGTGTGTTATGATGGTTGGTGGGGTATTTCTGTGTTGTTTGGTCGGCGGTATTTTCTTCTCTATGTGTAGGTGGTTTATGTTTTGGTATTGGAACTTGGGGTTGATTTAGATATCTTTGGGGAAGTACTTGATTTAAATTTTTTGGTATCATTAGTTGTTTTTGAGCTTTATAGGTAATGGGAAGTCTTTGATTTCTCGTAGATATGTGTGTTTTGGTATCATGAGCTGCTCCTGCTGCTGATCTATATAGGTGAAGGGAAGTGTCCGATTCTAATGTGCGGTTGTAGCTACAATTTTTTGGTATCATCAGCTGCTGTCGACCGATATAGGTCAAAGTTTAGGAATTTTGTGTTGTCGATTTATGTCATCGTTTTACGAGGTTTGGGATGGTGTGGTGTGTGTGTGTGTGTGTTTATATTTAGTTTGTCCCCACCCACAAACCCCCAATTTCCCATGCTTGTCCTGTTAGTTTGATTATATTTTTGGAGGAAGATGTGCGTGTTGGTTTTTCGATCTATTTTCATGTTTGTTATCATGTTTATGTAACGGCGTCATAGGCGCCATACTGGAGTCAACTGGAGTCATGGTGAATGGTCATTCCCACCATATTTGTGACATCATGGGTCAAAGACGGGTGGAATCGGATGCTTCGGTAATCCCAAACATCCACCAAATCTTTTCGAGGACATAATCATACCAAACATCTATAATTCACCTTGGTGTCATACCACACAATAAGACTGTAGATAAAATAAAACGTGTTTCAGGTCCCGTATTTCAAAATAAACTAACGGCATGTCCAACAAAGCATTGCTTCTATTTGGTGCAAGAATTCTTGGAAATGAAAAATTAAGAAAGTGTTAATTAAATATTAAAAACTAAATGCAAGCTAAGTTGTCAAACAAGAAACTTCTGCTTTCTTTGGGAAAGACTGTGATGGAGTGTAGAACATTAGCACGTAAAACAGTAAACTACAATTCTACAGCATATACGTACATTTCAGTTACACTTATCACAAGTTTAACACTTCTTATGCATGTAAATCTTTTATTAGTAGTAAATGTCATTGTCTGTGCAGTCTTAACTGTAAATTTAATGTATTTTTGAATGTTATTTTCCTACTGTTTTATTTCCAGTGATCATTTTCATCATTTCTGTATTTCAATGAATCATTGGGTAAATTCTCGAGTGGCACTATTTGCCTACATATTTCTTAGTTGCTCATATTCATTGCTTGTGTACTCTGTGTGTTACTACATTCATTAATTAGCATTTCTTCTGTTTCCATTCTCACTGTGTAATTTTCAGAGAGAACAATGTTCTGAAACTGCTTCTTTCTTAATGAAAATTAACTTGTCTTATATTATGCATCCTTTTTGTACAATATTTAATCCACAGGATAAATAAAAACTACAAATACATTCCAACACCCTTCTCCTATTGTGCACTTACCCTAATCTATGTAGGTCTTGCCACATTGGCATGGCGTTTTTTAAACACATCTGCAAACCCACGTCATCTTCCACTGATCCAAGAAGAGTTAGAAGTCTTTGCACATTACTTGAAGATAATACTTTCATAGATTCTGATTAAATGTCAAAATATTGCCCAAATACACGCAAGAGTGCCCGGGAGTTTAGTAGCACACTACCCTGTTCATCTTCTGATGGACATGATTTTGACAGACATGATTATTTCTTGTTAACGCTGTACAATATGTCCATGAGGGATATCCATTTTCCTTGAATGCAGACTGTGTGCCTCAGTGCCTTTGGCACATCATCCGCACAAAGACACAATTTGTGTGTGGAACATAAGCATTCAAAGAACACAAAGCTAGGGAAGGGTGACAGCCACATTACACCTCCAAATCTGATCAGAAGGCATAAGTAAAGAGTAAATTCTATGCTTTGACAACCTATCAACTTTCTACCCAATTAAATGTCTGGTTACAGAACACCATCTTTTTCCACTTTCGTAGTGAATCTGATATTACACAACAATGTAAAATTTTCAACAACCATTTCTTGTCTGTTGGGCTGTATATCCAGATGCCTTTTAATTCAACAACCGCTGACTCAAATGTAGTTTTCAAAATGCCAGTCTTCTATCAACACCTGCATATAGAACATATGGTGCTGAGCGTAATGTGCTTGTAACAAATGTATTTTGACCATCATTTGGCTAACTACTGAAAACTACAAAAGACTACTGCACTCCCCGAGTTTTAAAAATAACTGGGAGTTACAAAACTCTCTTTAGAGTAACAAATAAACAATTCAGTGATGTTTCCATTTGAGTAATGTTTGCCCATGCAACTATATTTTGGTTAAATGTAAAACATTTTAAAAAAGTGATAAGACTTTCTAACTGCACATTAAAATGAGGAGGCATTGACAAGAGACTGTAAGCTCAGACAGAAATGATTTACATGAATGACTTAATTCTTTTGCTGCACTTTTCACATTTTTTGCAAATTTCTTTGCACTGCACTCTCACAGCACTGTATTTTCTGCATGACAATGATTAAGTTTCATTAGGTGTTGCCACCGTCATCACAGCTGCACTACAAGTTTAAACCAAGCCAAGCTCGTAGTTTGTTGTGACACAGAACTGAGAATTTAGCCATCACTGCCTTATTTCAACATAAACAACTATTACTCTATGTTACTACCTACAAGCTTCGAAAGTCCCCTAACAAACTTCTGACTAAAACTGAGTATCTGACATATACCAAATCAGACCACATGCATTTTAGACCAATGATTACAGCCAATAAATGGAATGTAGATTAGGGGTCAATAGTGCATCAATTACAAAGCCATTAGAGATAATCAATATAAATCTGACAACAACAATGACAGAAAAAGAGGTTTGAGTCACAGCGAAGCATTCACTTTTGCTGTACAAGATAGGTAAGTGTAACAGCATATTTCGCTATTGCATAAAAGATGATAAATAAAATAAGTTATAATACTGTGATGTCAATTACTCACACAAAGCAGTCAATGCTTAAAGAAATTAATACAATAGTTTTACGTGGGCATTAGCTCACTTTCCCTCTTCACCAATCCCACTGCTTATACAATATTCAAACACATATACAGTGAGAAACGCTTATAACATTACTGCTGCTATAAACGCACACCCAAACTAGTAAAGAGCAGACAAATTTTTCCATTAACTTCTTTTTAAACATTAGTTTGCCTTCGGGTGTTTCCAGTAACGAAGTGTAATATTTCATTCGTAATACATATTAAGCTAAAGATACTAACACGATAGCACCTCATACTGACACTTCTTCAGACGCCTAAGAGGGCAAAACTGGCGTCTCCTGCTTTTATACTGACCTATAAAATTATCTATGTCTCTGCAGAAAAAGTAAATTATCATCACTTCAGTCACAATCACTTGAGAGACAGTGGTATTCACTAACAAATCATCAGAACACTTCAGACGGTGCCAAATACTGACCTTAGTACGACTACTATAGGACTTTCACTGCCTGTAACAACCATAAGACCTTTCCATATCATAAGCGCCGACGAAACTATCATTCCGAAACTCAGTACTTGGTAGAGGAACTGAAAAAGAGTATTCGAAATAATAGTGAAAAGCTATAAACATATGCACGACTCATGGTACACATATGTAACATGTTTCATTGAGTTCAGCGTTTAAAAAAACATACCTGGCGCTTGTTCATACGCGCCACCTCGTCAAACATACTGGCAAACATTTTTGCGTCTTGGTTTTACAGGAAGTTTCCGTAAATTTCAAATGCTATCGAGCCATAAACAAAAATATCGTTCGTACACGTCAGTCCCTCGCCGATCGCCACAACATTCAAGCCGCTGTGCTGCCAACATAACACACCATCTGTACAGAAATGTTGGCAATGGGAATACAAATCATTGACCTCAAAAATAAATATTGTTTTGGAGATTACCAGAGGTACATTTCCGTTGTCCTACAGTGCCACATATGATTTACAGCATATGCTCTACTCAGCATATCAAAGTTGAAAAAGCTGTTTGCCATGTGAAAAATGTTTTAATGACAGTCAGTATGTCCACTGCCGACTTTACAAGCATGCTGTGATATGCCTCAGAGTACATGCAAGATAGGCAAAAAGACGCTATCCATCATAATCTAATTGAATAAAAACAGACAACTGGAATTCTGAAGATGCTGAACACTTCATTGAAGCTACAGGATTATTTATAAAGTTCTTTCTGGAATTGTTTCCCATCTTTGCTGATACATTTCGTCAGATGATCTCGGACACTTAGGTAGAGTTGTTTAAACAGTCGTATATTAGAATCGGGCGTAAGTAGACTTGTTTAAACAGTCACATATTAGAATCAGTGTCTGCAAGAGCGTTGTAAATTGCTTCTTTTTAAGTTCTCAATTGTTTGCGTTTCCCTAGCATGTCATCACTGAAATTATGCCACTCATTTATTACTAAATTATAACCACCTTTGTACAAAGTTTTTACAGCAAAAACTCTTTCTTCATTAGTAAACATCTTCACAATCGGCTACAGCTAGCATGCACAAGTGATGTCTGCAACATGAGAGAAAAGTTTTCTTCACTGTAACTTGAAAATGTTATTTGACTGATTTCTTTTCATCCTTTAATTTTAATATTTATGTCCGAATAATCCTTCTTGTATAAAAATAGCATAATCGCACACAGTCACATTGTGTGAAGAAGTTGATACAATGGTTGCTTGTCATTCACCTGTGTCGAGAGTCAGATGGCAGGTTTGGAGTGGAGAACGCATGCATGGAGAGTGACAGTATTATCACCTGTGTGCGCATGGTATAGAAACCTCGTCCTGCAGTGAGAGTTTTGTCATGGGCTTGTTCGCAGGGCGGCAGACAAAAGTGTCACACAGCTGTCATGTTGTAACATGTGCACATCTTCGTATATGTACATCCACAGACTGGGCAAGAGTGACAAAACAGTAACCATACAAAAATCATTTGTGCGCACTAGCAATAATGAACAATGTCTGAGATGTTTGATTTTTGATTTAATAGCAGTGCACTCTGGCGTTTGTATCAATAATTATCTGAAAAAATTTACCACGCACTTTGGTGTTTGTATCCATAATCACTACAAACAAACAAGATTACCTTAATATTGTCGCAGAAGAAACTGAGTAGCTCCAGAGTGTAGTGGTATGACACTAAACTGCTGCGTCGAGGGTCGTGTGTTCAAAACTCACCTGGACTGTACAATTTTAATCTCTATATTCGGTGTGAGTACATTCTAGAAGTATCCACAAATGTCAAGACTCACTGTACTGGAATGTTCTGTAGCTGTGTATATACTGTATGTGCTCTGGCTGGAGGCAGTTCGCTCTGTGCTCTTGTATGTGCAAGTGCTGAATAAATCTTCTTCTACGTGACATTATTCTCGTGAAGACACTGGGTATTGGAAATTGTGATAGCGCACATTATCGACGACACAGTGGCTCCCATCAGGCCATGACAGATCTGCCGTTGAAGTGGCGAGAAACCAGAGTTCGAGCCATATTCAACAGATCGCAGATCACAGTCTATCAGAGGCAGAAGAAGAGGACGTTACGATGACAGCAACTGTGTGCCACCACATGAGACATCCTTCCAGGTTCTCTGGTGACGATGGCCAAGATCCAAACAAGTGGCTGAAGGTACATGAGTGTATAGCCAAATTTAACGAATGGGACTACACCGTGTGTTTCTCTAACGCATTTTTCTCCTTGGAGGGCACTGCCAAGCAATGGTATGAGAACAACAAGGAGAAGTTCACAAACTGGGAAGTATTCTAGGTGGAACTGCGCAAGTATTTCAGCGAGACACAACGACAGAAGTGCAAGGCTGAAGATAAATTTAAGTGCAGGGCATAGTGTCCAGGAGAAACTACAGCATCCTACATTCCTTGGAGCTGAGTAAAATAGTGGATCCTAGAATGAAGGAGAAAGATAAGATAAGATAAGGTTGCACATCTCATGAAGGGTGTTGCCCTACTCCTGAAGGAGGTTTCGACAGCAGACAACTTCGTAAAATGGTGCCAGTAATTGAGACAATGCATCAAAAAAGAATTACACGCAAGAAGTTTGAACGTCGTATCGATGTCTGTGATGGAGGAAGCAACTGATTTCACAAGTGTTCTTCGTAAGATACTGAGAGAGGAAGTTCAGAAGGCACTAGGATTGCACGGCGAGCAAAAGACCGAGACGCTTCAAGAGGTCAAAAGGGAGGAAGTGGAGCAGACATTGAACCCAATCTATCGTCCTTCATTTCCCTTTAAAATGGTGAAAAAGTCGAGACCCAGGTGGAATTATGTTCCTACAATGCCGCATGAGCAACCTGTTTGGACACCAAGGAAGACTGATATCACGAGGACCCAGGATAACCAACCAGTATCTTTCCACTGTGGACGACCGGGACATGTGGTGCGCTATTGTCGAGAAAGGTGGCGAATATTTGATGATTCCCGCGCCAGAAGACAGCAGACTGATCTTAACCGAAGCCAACTCTGGGAGGAAGAAGATGAACAAGAAGATGTGGGTGCAGGACGACGTAGGTCACCATCGCCGCAAGCTAGCCACTGGATAGGAAGCCCCCAAACATGCCGATCAAGGTCTCCATCGCTGTTTAGAAGCTCCAGCTGATCACGTAGTTGCCGCAACCTGGAAAACTAATGTTTGCGACCTTCCTTGGAGGTGAGGCCGCCGAAGAGAACAATCCTCCGCCGTCGATCACAACAAAAATGATAGGAAACTACGTCGATATTCTCATGGATGGCCGACCAGCCCAAGCTCTTGTGGACTCTGGAGCATCATATTCAGTCATATTGGAGAAGTACCGTCGCCAGTTGCAGAAAACCGTGTTCTTCGTCAGCAAAACATCTCTGCTGAAGGTGACTAATGGGAAGTATGTAAAACCTACAGGAAGATGTACCATTCGTGTGGGTATAAGTGGCTATACACAGCCCTAAGAATTCATCATCTTATACGAGTATAGTCATGACATCATTCTCGAATGGGACTTTTTGAAAGCTTCTCAGGCAGTTATAGACTGTGGTCGCTCGAAGATTATGCTAGACAAGATGAGATACTTTGGACAGGAAGATGCACATTTGAGTGTGTGGAGACTATATGTGATGAATGAAGTGATCATTCCTGGAGTCAGCGCTAGAAAGGTAACTGCCACATGCCATGCCATGCATCAATCCATGGATCTTGTCGTGGAATGTAAGAGAAGCATACCACTGAAGAATAATTTGGTCATTCCAGCCTCTGTCGTCTCGTTTAAGAACAAATTTGGTGAATTGTGGATAGTTAACTGTCGCTGAGAACCGCAGATCCTTCCAAGACGCATGTGCGTAGCAGCCGCTCAGCTGTTAATTGAAGAACAGCTGAGCATCATAGAAACCTCCCATGCCGATTCTGTGGGCGAAATCAGCGCTACCACTATGAGACAAGATCTTCTAGCTCGACTATCACCAAATCTCACTAAGGAGCCATTCTTCAAGAGTTCTTTGAGTGCTTCAATCCACAGGTGAAGAGCAAATTAGACAAATCGATAATGAAGCACCGGATAAGCACTGGATACCATCGACCAATAAGCCAGAGAGCATACCGTGTCTCAGCAATGGAAAGTCGAATAATTCACGACGAGGTAGAGAAAATGATGAAGAACGACATCATTCAGCCTTCGCAGAGCCCATGGACGTCACCAGTGGTTCTCGTCAGGAAGAAGGATGGCAGCTGGCGCTTCTGTGTTGGCCACAGGAAGCTTAATAAGATAACTAAAAAGGACGTTTACTCTCATCCACGAATTGACGATACATGAGATTGTCTGAAGAATTTTTCTCAACCATGGACATGTACTCGGGATACTGGCAAATCGAAATAGATGAGGCTGATCGTGAGAAAACTGCGTTCGTCACCCTTGAGGGCCTATATGAGTTTAAGGTAATGCCGTTTGGTTTGTGTAATGCACCAGCAACTTTTGAGTGGATGATAGATAATCTTCTAAGGCACCTGAAGTGGGCGATATGTCTTTGTTATTTAGATGACATTATAGTTTTCTCAGAGACATTTGAAGCATGTACAGGGTGAGTCACCTAACGTTACCGCTGGATATATTTCGTAAACCACATCAAATACTGACGAACCGATTCCACAGACCGAACGTGAGGAGAGGGGCTAGTATAATTGTTTAATACAAACCATACAAAAATGCACGGAAGTATGTTTTTTAACACAAACCTATGTTTTTTTAAATGGAACCACGTTAGTTTTGTTAGCACATCTGAACATATAAACAAATACGCAATCAGTACCGTTTGTTGCATTGTAAAATGTTAATTACATCCGGAGATATTGTAACCTAAAGTTGACGCTTGAAACCTCCGACGTTCAGTTGCGTGTTGTAACAAACACGGGCCACGGTCGGCGAGCAGCATCTGCAGGGATATGTTTACGATGACGACGGTGTTTAGTGTGGCTGTAGTGCACTGTTATGGTTTGGTCTAGCTGTCGCAGTGTCCGCATGCCGCGCTTGCTGCTATTGTTATTCTGCATTCGTCTCCGCACGCAGACCAACTGTAGTACACCGTGTTACCAGACGTCTGTGATAGTGTAGTGTTGTAGGAACTGTGACCATGGTGTAATCGAACTCTGAAAAGGCGGAGATGATACTCATCTATGGCGAGTGTCGACGAAATCCAGCTGAAGCCTGCAGGGTGTATGCAGAATGGTACCCGGACAGAGAGCATCCAACGTGCCGCACATTGCAAAACATCTACCGCCAACTGTATGCAACAGGTATGGTCGTAGCACGCAAATGGGTCCGTAACAGGCCCGTCACAGGAGAAGCGGGTGCAGTTGGTGTGTTATCTGCTGTTGCCATGAAACCCACACATGAGTACACGGGACATTACGAGAGCCGGTGGACTGAGTCAAAGTAGTGTCGTGCGCATACTGCATCGTCGCCGCTTTCACCCTTTCATGTGTCGCTACATCAGCAATTACACGGTGATGACTTTAATCATCGAGTGCAATTCTGTCAATGGGCATTAACAGAGAATGCGTTGCAGTTCTACCTGTTTACTGATGAAGTGGGTTTCACAAACCACGGGGCAGTGAATCTACGGAACATGCATTACTGGTCCGTGGACAATCCTCGTTGGCTCAGACAGGTAGAGCGACAGCGACCGTGGACTGTAAATGTATGGTGCGAAATCATTGGCGACCACCTCATTGGTCCTCACTTTATAGCAGGGGCCCAAACAGCTGCAACATACATCGCGTTTCTACAGAATGATCTGCCAACGTCGCTCGAAAATGTCCCACTGGAAACGCGTCGACGTATGTGGTATCAGCATGATGGTGGACCTGCACATTCCGCAATTAACACTAGGCTGACCCTTGACAGGATGTTCGACGGGCGTTTCATAGGACGTGGAGGACGCATAAATTGGCCAGCCCGTTCTCCTGATCTTACACCCTGGACTTCTTTCTGTGGGGTACGTTAAAGGAGAATGTGTACCGTGATGTGCCTACAACCCCAGAGGATATGAAACAACGTATTGTGGCAGCCTGCGGCGACATTCCACCAGATGTACTGTGGCGTGTACGACATTCATTACGCCAGAGATTGCAATTGTGTGCAGCAAATGATGGCCACCACATTGAACATCTATTGGCCTGACATGTCGGGACACACTCTATTCCACTCCGTAATTGAAAATGGAAACCACATGTGTACGTGTACCTCACCCCTCATGGTAATGTACATGTGCGTCAGTGAAAAAGACCAATAAAAAGGTGTCAGCATGTGGACGTAATGTGCTGTTCCAGTCTCTTCTGTACCTAAGGTTCATCACCGTTCCCATTGGATCCCTACATAATTTGGTGCTCTCCGATACACACGATCGAACAGCGGAGGAGTGGTACTCAAGCGTCAACTTTAGCTTACAATATCTCCGAATGTAATTAACATTTTACAATGCAACAAACGGCACTAATTACGTGTTTGTTTATATGTTCAGATGTGCTAACAAAACTAACGGGGTTCCATTTTAAAAAAACGTAGGTTTGTGTTAAAAAACATACTTCCGTGCATTTTGTTATGGTTTGTATCAACCAGTTCCACTAGCCCCTCTCCTCACGTTCGGTCTGTGGAATCGATTCGTCAGTATTTGATGCGGTTTACGAAATACATCCAGCGGTAATGTTACGTGACTCACCCTGTATAAAAAGACTGAGGGCCGTTCTTAAGTGTCTCCAACAAGGCGGACTGAAGCTTAATCCAAGAAAGTGTCTATTTGGAGCAAAATAAATCAAAATACTTGGATACCTTGTGTCAGACGAAGGTATGCGGCCAGACCCAGAAAAGGTGAGGGCTATAACGGACTTTCCTATTCCTAAAAGTGTTAGAGATGTGAGAAGCTTCCTTGGATTATGGTCTTATTACTGTCGTTTTATCAAAGACTTTTGTATCAAAGCCAGGCCACTCCAAGAATTGTTAAAAGCTGATGCTAAATTTATCTGGGGTGGTGCTCAACAAGATTCTTTCGATGCGTTGCGAAAAACTCTGATGACTGACCCTGTACTTGGTCCGTATGATAAGAGAGCACCTACAGAACTACACACAAATGCCAGCAGGTATGGGATTGGTGCTGTTCTGGTGCAAATTTCGGATAGGGAAGAGAAGGCTATAGCCTATGTTTCTAGGACACTTACAAAAGCCGAGAGAAACTACTCAACTACAGAAAGAGAATGTCTTGCTGTGATCTGGGCCATGTGCAAATTTCGATAGTATCTCTATGGAAGGCCATTCACAGTTGTTGCAGACCATCATTCACTTTGTTGGTTGACAGGTCTTAAGGAACCAATAGGACGACTCGCCAGGTGGGCACTACGTCTTCAAGAGTATGACATTACCATAGTGTACAAAAGTGGAAGAAAACACCAAGATGCCGACAGTCTCTCAAGAAACCCTGTGCTAGACCATCAAGACTTTGATGAAGATAGTGACTATCTCGCTGCGCTCCAGGATCTCTCTGCTGAGCAGAAGGAGGACGCCAAGATATCTCAAATTATGCTTGCCTCAAATTGGTCAGAGGATGTGAAACGACAATTTAAGGTAGTTAATGGATTACTTTACAAGAAAAAATTTGACCCGTTTGGAAAGAGGTGGCTACCAGTGATTCCTAAACACATGGGGTTAGATGTTCTTAGAAATTCTATGACACACCTGACGCCAGACATTTAGGATTTATTAAGACATACAATAGAGTCCGCAAGAGATTTTTCTGGCCAGGTTTATTTAGGAGTGTCTGTCACTATGTGTCGTACTGTAGAGTGTGCCAGAGGAGAAAGGCAGTTCCTCAAAGCCACCTGGACCACTCATACCAATTCCACCAGCCGAAACGCCTTTCCAGCGTGTTGGAATTGACCTCCTCGGACGATTTCCAATGCCTGATAGTGGCAATAGATGGATTATTGTTTGCACTGATTATCTAATACTCTATGCCATTACAAAAGCGGTGAAAACAGCCGAAGCATCGGAGGTAGCCAAATTCATTGTGGAAGACATTGTATTAAAACACAGTGCCCGGAGGTCGTTAATTACGGATCGAGGGAAAGTTTTTCAATCGTATCTTGTGACAGAGATAAACCCGCGGTGCAACATTACTCACCACATGACGACTGCCCACCATCTGCAAACTAACGCTGTAATAAGACTTTGGCCGACATGCTATCAATGTTCGTCAATGTTGAGCAGAGCAACTGGGATGAGGTGCTACCTTTCGTTACGTTTTCTGTCAACACCGCCAAACACGACACCACAGGATTTACGCCATTTTGCCTGGTGCGTGGGTGTGAGGCACTACGACGATGGGCACTGCGTTTCTGTTACATCCTGATGATGTGGACGACGACTACATCGGCCAGGTGTTAACCGAATCTGAGGAAGCTCGGCAGTTAGCTCGACTCGTCACGCTGCAGGCTCAAGAAAGCGACCGCCGAAGGTAAGACGTGAGCCATCGCCCTGTTGTCTACCAGCCTGGTGATCTCATTTGGATCTTCACTCCTGTTTGGAAGGTTGGTCTCTCTGAGAAGCTCCTCAGGCGCTACTTTGGACCGTATAAGGTTGTAACACAGTTGTCTGATGTTACTTATGATGTTGAAGATTTCGACCCCGACACAAGACAACGAAAGATCAGAGATATGCTCTACGTCCTTTGAATGAAGCCTTATAAGGATCCTACAACCCAGGGTAAATTCGAAAATCCAGCTACAGGCAACAAGCGGAATGGTGACGAAGAGCGTAGCGGCAGAAGAAGTTCTAAGAGATTACCACCAGGGCGAGAATCAGTCATCAAGTGTTGGAGTATGCAGGACCGATGACTCATTGCCGGGACAGGAAGACGTTAGCACTGAGATGCTGTTCTCTTAAGAAGGGAGCAATGTCACTACAGAAGCTGAGTAGCTTCGTGGTGTAGTGTATGATACTAAACTGTTGCATCGAGGGTTGTGAGTTCAAAACTCACCTGGAGTATACAATTTTAATTTCTATATTCGGTTCGAGTACATTCTAGAAGTATCCACAAATGTCAAGATTCATTGTACTGGAATGTTCTGTATAGTTTGTGCTCTGGCCAGAGGCAGTTCGCACTGTGCTCTTGCATGTGCAAGTGCTGAATAAACCTCCTTCTACGTGACAATATTTTCAATTGGTTGCCATCAGTAGTGTCTTTTGTCCTGTCCTGTACAAAGTAATAAGTTTCTAACTTATTCTTAATCACATGCCCTCTCTGTTTCGGTTTTGCAATGTTCCTTTCTTTGTATTCTCTTCTGAACAGCGCAAAAATCATAAATCAAGTAAAGAAAATACACACGTTTCAAAAAAAAATTTTGTAACTAAAGTATAGACACAATGATGAAGCGTAAATATTGTATGTTACTCTATTTTGTGCTGTTTGTCTAAGATAACTTGCCGCTTTTACTGGTGCTACCAGAATCAGAGAAAATCAGCTCTAGAGCAGAAGTTAAACCCTGTGGGGTTGCCCCCACTCTTACACCCTTCTACAAGCTGCTGTTGTGAGACCACATGCTGTGGGGAGGCCAACGAGAAGGACTGTGTGTTACTGATGAGTAGCGTAACCTGAAGGAAGACTAATATTTACACTAATGTTATCTGTAACCTGAGGCATTTGTGGTAATGATTGTTTTCCATTTCAGTAGTTGTTACACACAAGATAGTTTCTGAAGTCTGAAGTGATATGTGTGAAGGAGTTCAAGCATTTCATTTAGGTAACTTATATATCAGGAAGGTAATGTCAATAAAATACGAAGAATGAAATGTGAAATAGTCATATGACCTTTGACATATGTTACTTGATAAAATCTGCTACACAGTTTGTCAACATTTCTATTTTTTGTACTGATTTCACCATTTCCAAGAGAACTGTTGTAATGAACACTTTTGCGGAAGCACAGGCCGTAGTTGAGATTAACTCAAAATTGTTTTTGAACAATGTAGGCTATCTACCAAGGGAGTGTTCAAATACAAAATTTTCTGGCACCGCTTTAACAGAAAAAACTGTTAAGTGTTCCAGACTGCAGCTTGAAAGATAGGTATATATAAAAAAAGCTTTGTCCTTGAACCAATATCTCTTAGGTGTGAGAGATGATGGTTATATTTTTTATTTTACCTCTAATGTAGTAACTCATTCTGAAACGGCCTTGGAAGGCCCAATGGTACAGACCAACCATCATGCAATCTTCAGCCAATAAGCATTGCTGGATGTGGATATGGTGGGGCATGAGGTCAGCACTCTGTTCTAGCTGTTGTCACTTTTCTTGAGTGGAGCTACTGCTTCTCAGTCAGGTAGCTCCTCAATTGGCCTCGCAAGGTCTGAGTGCAAGCCACTTGCCAACAGCATTCAGCAGACCTGGGTGGTCGCCCCTCCAAATGCTAGCCAAGACCTACAGCACTTCATTTCAGTGATCTGATAGGAACTGGCGTTACCATTCTGGCAGGGCCATTGGCCTAAAGTCATAACATTCTGACTAAATTCGTACTTCCCCATGTCATTACATTTCCCATTCTCTCACCCCTGCTTCATCTGGATCCATCTATTGTAAAAGCTGGAGAGCGCCCTAGAACTTACTTTCCTGTTCTCATATTATTTTACAGAGAATATGGGACCCAGCAGTTAATAGTTACGTTGTATAATGCGATGTGTGTATTGTTACGAAGCGACAAAGCATATAAATTAAGGGTCTATGGAAATTTGTCGACACTGAAACTGGCAGAAAGGGCCCTATGTACACTGTTTAAATATTATGTTAGTCTACACATCTAAGTACAGTATATGTCACTTTAAGACCGTTAAAGATCGATTTTCAGTAAGCATCGACGTAACAGAATGGCAGACGACGTCACCGTCATATGATAGTGCGTTTCTAGTGATGGGCTAAACTGCGATTTTCCGATATCAGTGATTTCTGTGAATGCTACTTTTCAGTATCTGTTATTCTTAACTGTGATTTGTCGCAGTTAAGAGTCGCAGTTAAGGAACATAGGTCGTGTATCCCTCCGCCACTGCTATTTCTGCGATTTCTGCTACTTCCGCGATTTCTGCTACTTCTGCGATTTCTGTGACTTCTGCTACTTCTGCGATTTCTGTGATTCCTGCGATTTCTGCGACTTACCAGCATATGAAAAAGTTACATCTGTCAACACAGAAAATTGCATCTCAACAAACCTGTCATTGGCAAGTATGTTTTACGTTTTTTCTTCCGTTGGCTTTAATTTTGTATTAAAGAAACAACTGTGAAAATATTAATAGTGTAATTAATATGTAAGTAGCCGTACAGTACCGTAATAGTTCGTATTTAGAAAATGAATTCTAACATATTGTTATGTTCACAGGTACCTGAACTACATTTCAGTCACTCAGTAAAGTGATAACTCAAAATATCATTGTCAACAGATCTGAAGGAATTGCCACTGCGTCTTTAGACCGTTTTCGTCAGATGAGAGGTTAGTTTCTAAGCGTTTCGATGGTCTTAATTACTTCAGTGAGATCGTTCTTGCAAATGTGATATTCATTATACCAAATATTAGTAATCTACTCTGTCAATTATATTGCTAGTAATTAATGACAGCAAAAATTGTTTAATAATCCTTGTGTTTTTGCAGACACAGTTCTGACTCTGATTACTGGTTGCTGTACATATCTATCCACATCAAGGCTGTTTTTGAGAGAGACTCGTGAAGATTCAAGACAGCTCTTAGAGGATTTGCAGTTCAAAAGTGAAATAATTTTGAAATAAGTGTGTGAATGATTAAACTGTGTTTTATTGAAGTTGTTGTGCGATTTTAAAGGAATAATAAATGTCAAATACAGTGAGTGAATAATAAAAATCTCATTTTCCACATGTTTAAGCCGTCCTATAGCCATAATTTTCCGCCACTTACTTATTGGTAAACACTTGTTGGAGAGTGACATGCCGCCCCCCCCCCCCTTTCTCCACAATCTTGGTGTGACACTGACCTGCTGTAACATATCCCGAAGTCTACAATATGCATTTTGAGGCTGTTGATATGAAAGTGGGAAGTACAGATCTTCCAGTTAAATCAGGAATAGCTTAAGTGCATTACTTGAAAGTAACACAGGAAAAGCTTACTTATGTAGGTGGTAGTAGTGTCGGCAAAAAGTTCTTGTGTGTGAAGTTGCCATGTAGAACACCAGGTGGAAAACTTTTCTCCCGAGTCTTGAACTGTGTCGGAACAAAAGTGAGGGATTCATATGACTGTTTTCATTTCTCTACACTTATGCAGATGTCTGAGTTCTGCTGTGTTAACATTGCAAAGTCCTGTAGGCATGTGGAGTATTAACCAAAACTGTCATATAAGAAGCAGAATCAAACACATTTGTTACGTTACTTGATATTTTCAGGAGAAAAAGGCAATGTTGCTTCTTATTAATATAATACATTCAGAGTCACAGCAGTATTTGACCAACCATAACTGATGCTGAATGTGCATGTCGTCATATAATATAAAGGGCTTATTTCAATAGTGGTACAAGTCCATTACCTCCACTTTTCTGTCTATAATGCTTCTGAAATTAGTGATCCAAACAAACATAAATAAAGGTTCATCTCTAGCAAGAAGCCATATGCTTGAATACTTCTGGTATCTCAAATCCAGATTTGTCAGCGCTCATTTAACTTTACGACTCTGTATCTCAAAATGAACAAAAATGGACTTGTACCACTATTGAAATAAGCCCTTCATATGCACACACAGCACATGGATCTCGTGAGGCACAAGGCCCTCATAACGAAGTACGTACGTCGGTCAACACATGACACTAGGAAAAGTATGTTAACTGCGCTTTTTAGTTGCTACTTGCGACTCTTAGTTGCGACTTGTCACGGAAATCGCAGTTGGACTCCATAGCGTACCGCAGAGATGGACGTAGTACGAACTTTGGCCAACAGATGCCACTGTTAACCGCGCTTTTTAGTTGCTACTTGCGATTCTTAGTTGCGACTTGTCACTGAAATCGCAGAAAGCTGTGCTAAATTCGACCAATAGATGGCTCACGTCTTTGAATATGAAATACTACTTGCGACTGCTAACTGTGACTGAAATCGCAGTTAGATTCTGTAAAGTTGCTACTGTGATATCTGTGACTTCTCAGTCACTTTGATTTCTAACAGATACGCGATTTCCTGCCCACCACTAGTTTACACCATGGAGGTAAGAATACCTCCATGGTTTACACTATACCGTATGGAACATCAACACGATTCTAGTTCGCTAAGCCCAGTACAGAACGATAAAAGTGAAATTATGATATACCAACCACGACACATAAAGTCGAGGAATGGCATCAGAATTAAGGCAGCAGCAATGACGAATTTTATTAACTGCGAAACCACATTTGATAACAGATGTTCTTGATAAAACTTGTATGGTAGATCTCTGAGAAATGAAACAATAGCAAAAGTGTCAGCCAAACAATTAAGGACGTCGCCATTTATTTGCTAGAGAATATATGTACATACAAATAGACATGTCGAACAGTGTTTATAAGGCAGCAGATTGATGCATTTTATGATATCCATTGTGTTTTCTTTTTTTTAAATATCAAGGGTAGTCAAAAACCACTTATTTCTTTCCTTCGATATAGCTGACTTACTCTCTATTAAAAAATGTTATTTAATGAATACGGCTTCATCAGTTCACGTTCTTATTTACACACAGTGTACGCTTTTTGTCTGCTCAGGTATTGTAGAACCTAAATCGTTTTTTCGCTTTCAGATATCTGGTGTATCTTGTGGTAAAATAAACACGGGGAAAATTCCAATTCATCATGAAGCATTTGAAATTTGTCACGAAAAGAAGCAAAATAACAACTGAAAGATTAAAAATGTGCAAAAGCACTAAATCAGCTACTTTAATATGAGTAAGCGCTATGGAAATAAAGTAACTTTGGATATTAGCGGACAACAACACTGTCCAGCCTTAACACTCGCTCTCCCCTTAACCTGCCACAAAATGCCAACGTTACTACTTTTTTACCGGAAAAACATTGAAGTTGGCGTCCAGTTCCGTTCACAGCCTGTGGGATGATGTCTCGTATGGAAATGCATTGTAGAATGGTCTGTCGTCGTATTTCGTTCTGTCAATCGCGAATCGAATAGTAATATAATGGTTGTAACTGTAAAATCACGTAATTTGTTAAATAACGTTCTTGTGGTTTCTATTTTGGTTTTAAATTACAACAAAGCCGGAACACAAAACGTATCCTTGTGCATTACAATAACGCATAAATAAAACTGCGACTACCAACGATCTTTCACTCGTGGCGATAGTACACTTGTGTGCGAATGGGCATAGAGTAAATGGGAATGGGAATGACTTTCTGGTTGACATGTCAGGACTTTCCTGTTTGTTATTTGATTAACCTCCGGTATTCTCTTTGTTGGTATGAAGATCTTTGGCAAAGTCTCTGTTGGTGTCAGAACAAAGGTATTACCAAA
Organism: Schistocerca cancellata; assembly: GCF_023864275.1. NCBI lineage: Eukaryota > Metazoa > Arthropoda > Insecta > Orthoptera > Acrididae > Schistocerca > Schistocerca cancellata. Next base: position 157,096,124 of record NC_064637.1, read on the forward strand.
CAAGCAATACTGAACTTGGGGGATTGAGAGGGGTGTGTTCAAGCATGGCATCCAAAAAGCAGCCTCAGATGCAGGAAATAGATTTAACTAAGCTAAATTTGCAACAGCTAACCCAACTGAAACAGCAACTCGATCAGGTAAGTTGGTTTTGAGAACTGTGGTAGAAGTTTGTGTCACTAGTTCTAATTGTTACCGCCGTAAAAGCTATCCTTATAAAGCCATCCCAGCTTAAAAATAGCGTATTTCGCGAAGAGTTCACTATACTGACTGTAATATTCTGCGGTGTGAATGGAAATGATTATGAACCACCTAAGGATGAATTACAATCGATTATCTTCTGCTTAAAAAATTATTTCAGAGTTCGTATTACACAATTTACATATGTGATCACATAACACGAACAAAATTTGCTAATGCTTAGCGGCAAAAATGGGTATCACTGAATCGGTCTGTAGTTGTAAGAGTTTGAAGAGAGACTGATTTGAGCTACCTTAATATCGGATGTATCTTCAGTCAGATTCCACTCGCAGAAAATGTAGTTCATGAATCACTTATTTCTTTTGAAGAATACAGAACTTAAGTAATTTCTAGTTTGCCAATGTTGCATAGGCTAGATGCCATGTAACTCTTGGAACACTAAAACGTTTCAAATTTCAACATGATGTGTGTGTGTGTGTGTGTGTGTGTGTGTGTGTGTGTCAGAGTTATTTCATAAGATAGATGTGTAAGCTTACAGATTAACCAACTTGCCACAACAGGTTGAAATGTAAACAAACAAAAATAAAGTTGCTGACAGAGGGCTGCAACTAGGTTATAAAGTGTGAAAATTTGTTAAGCGGTAAAAGTTCATAATGGGGCCTTCCTTGTAGTTTCAAAGTTTATGTACAAAATATGTACATTATACACTTTAAAATACTTATCAGAGACTATGCTGCAGCTGACTAGGGGTCCAATTGCATATCTTCTGGTTTAATGTGCCAGTAACTCATCAGTATGTTGTTATTGGTAAGGATATATTGGTCATCTTGAGCTCAAAATTTCATTCTTCTCTCAGCCATAAAGTACTTCACAGAGGTAGGAGATACACAGTTAATAATGTATTGCCATTCTGAAAATTTGAATGAAGAACAATGGAATCAAAATCTGTGTGGATCAGGCGTATTGTATACATGTGAAGGCTCATTTTATTGATGCTACTCATAAACTATAGTGTCACAATGCTATCTATCACGTAAGTGGACTATGTGCATATTTTCTGTTAAAACTGACAGCGAGAAAGAAAATGCTGTGCTGTGAAACTGTGTGATTTCGAATATGAAGAGGTAAGTGGTTTCTACAGTGGCTTGAGTGACATTATTTCACACCATTTTACTCTGTGAATGGGTAGAATTACAAAGTTTCAGGTGACTCAAATTTTGTAGTTTGTGTATATAACATTTGTAATATACATGTGTTGTGTTGAAACCAGCTACAAGAAAAAGGAAACAGTGTTATTTGTGCATTTTATATAGGAGAAACAATTTATTAATGGTTTAAATGCACTGCTGTCATAGTTAAAACTGACTGCAAGAGAGAAAATGAAACCACACATCTTCATAGCATTTTCCTTTTCTGCCTGTTTGAACAGTAAAACTGTACATTGTTGTTTAAAAAATTTATGGTTTGTCTCAGTTGAATGTTCGTTAGAGGTCTTTGTCATTCCTGTTTTATATTATTTATTATAATTTTGAGTTCCATACATTCAAAGTGGGCAAAGCTGCATCTCTGTGGTTAATAAGATTATGGTAACATTGTTCATTATTTTAGGGGACTGTTGTAACAATTTGTCATAGTTAAAATACACTGAGGTGACACCACAAAAGTCGTGGGATAGCAATATGTGGTATTATGGCATACACAAGTTATAAAAGGGCAGTGTGTTGGCAGAGCTGTGATTTGGACTCAGGTGATTCATGTGAAGGTTTCTGATGTGATTAAGGCTGTGCAAAGGAAATTAACAGAATTTAAATGCAGAATGAAAGTTGGAGCTAAGCACTTGGGACTTCCCACTTCAGAAATCTTTTGGGAATTCAATATTCAGAGCTCCACAGTGTGAAGGGAGTGCCAAGAATACCAAATTTCACATGTTACCTCTCACCACGTACAATGCAGGGGCCAATGGGCGTCACTTAACGAGTGTCAGTGCTAACAGACAAGCAACACTGTGTGAAATAACCCCAGAAATCAATGTGGGATGTATGATGAATGTGTGTGTTAGGATAGTGTGACGAAATTTGTCATTAATGGGCTATAGCAGTAAACCTACAGGAGTGTCTCTGTTAACAGCATGACATCGCCTACAGTGCCTCTCCCAGTCTCTCGACCATATTGCACGAACTCTAGATGCCTGGAAAACCATGACTGTCAGATGAGTCCCAATTTCAGGTGGTAAGAGCTGATGGTAGGGTTTGAATGTGGGACAGACCCCACAAAGCCATAGACCGAAGTTGTCAACAAGGCACTGTGAAAGCTGGTGATGGCTCTACCCAATAGTATGGACTGTGTCTACATGGAATGGAGTGGGTCCTCTGGTCCAACTGACTGATTATTGACTGGAAATGGTTAGGTTCACGTAGTTAGACCATATGCAGCCATTCATGGACTTAATGTTCCCAAACAATGATGGAATTTTTGTGAATGACAATGTGCCATGTCACTGGGTCACAGTTACGGATATGAAGAATGTTCTGGACAGAGCGAATGATTTGGCCACCCAGATTGCCCATCATGAATCCCATTGAACATGTGTGGGTTGTAATCAAGAGGTCAGTTAGTTCACAAAATCCTGCACTAGCGTCACTTTTGGAATTATGGTTGGCTATAGAGGCAGCATGGCTCAATATTTGTGCAGGGGACTTCCAATGCCACGTCGAGTTTCTGCACTATATCGGGCAAAATGAGGCCCAACGCTATATTAAGGACTGTCCCAAGACTCTTGTCACCTCAGTGTAGATCAATAACTTCAGGATACCAAAAAGTATCCAAAATGAAAAAGATGTCTCATCCTATATGTAGGATTAATTAAGCAATGCTGTTTGAAAGTCCTTCAGTCACTATTCAACTGGAGAAGCTTGGAGGCTCCGATTGAAATGGTATGGAAGTTTTGCCTCCAGGAAAATTGCTCCGATGCCAGCACTGGTTGAGGAGTAGACCACATGAACACTGTACGGTGCCTCCCTAATGTCAGCCTGTGCTAGTTGTGGCTGGAGACCCTCGAATTGAAGCTAATTACAGTGGTGCGATTGTATGCAGCAAATGGTTCACCACACCTCGAGTACACTTTGACTGGAATGTCCTCAGAAAAAGAGAAATGGGGAGAACTTATGAATGGGAGAAATGTCTCTTTGGGTGCATTAAAATTAGGTATACCAACTAGTGTCAGTGGATATGAAGTGCAGCTTTGTGTGAATGAAATAAACTGTAAAGGTGTGTATGTAACTGCAATTAGCTTCCTGAGGGGTAGAAAATAATGACGATCACTGTAATTGATCCCTTCTCTCGTCTTTGAAAGGCAGATCTCTACATTAAAAATTTAGGAAATTGTAGGCGATAGCGCAGTATCACTGAGAATGACCAGAAGCAGTGGATATGGGGCCAGCAATGTGGCAGCTGTTAAGAGGACCAGCAGAATGAATGAGAACTTTTGGGTTACTTATGTGGATATCCCAGCCAAGGCAGGGCACAGGGAGGGAGGCGGAGAGGAAAGCTGCTAAGCCCAGTTGAGAGACCGCACTGGGACTGCAGGTAATGGTGCTAGCTCATTTGAGGCCCCATCCCAGGGCTGACATGCAGTAGGTTCGTGATTGTCTGGGAATGATATGGGTTTCTGGGAACTCCAGTTCTAGAGATTTAGCATGTTGTACTCAGTAGTTAGGGACTAGCCCACATAGACGTAAGTAATGTTATCATAGGGCATAGGTGTAGAATTTCACAACAGTGGCTTCCTGGAGAATATATCTTATATTTGATCATGAGGTGTCGGATTAGTTAAGATTAGCAACAGTCCTTAAGCCATCTGCTGCAATGTTTTAGATGATTAACAAATGTAGTACTGTATTTTAAGGATTTTGTGTGTTCTTTCCTTTTTGTTTCATATATAATTTCAACAGCTATTGATGTTTAATCACAGTTGTATACAAATTTCTGTAGCTATGTGGAAATATTAGACTCTTGGTGCCACCTGTCATGTTTGTAAGCAATTTTAAAAAATAAAGATATAGTGAAGTTTTGAAATTAATTTCTGTATGTGACAAGACATTTTATACCATTGGCTTCAAGGTGCATAACACATTTATTAAACTGACTACACGCTAAATTGTTAAAATAAAGTATGTCAGAAAGAAAATATCAGCATATTGATAAGACACGCGCTCAGTCGTTGAAAATTATCATTTTAATTTGACACATCCACACTTGACTGTAACAATTAACCATTCTGATTGCCTGGTAGGAAAATCAGGCGAGCAGGAAACAGTAAGAATACATGTTGCTTATGGAGCAGGACAGCTTTTATCTTGGAGATACTGTAGGTTCAACAGCTTCAGTAGAAGACCAATTGTACTGAATCCACATGTTGTAGTGGTCTGCAGTGTTTTGCTTCAGCTCCCGAAGTCAAGTCATAAACACGCGACTTGTTTACATTATTTTTATACAATACCAAAATGGTACTTTCAGTTATCAGGCAGTATACACACTGCTAATTTGAATGTGATTGGTGCCATAGAAAGATTATTGATGGTGGGCTAGTTCGGAATGCTTTTTGAATAAGATAATAATTTGTGCGCAGTGTTAAGATGTCGATCTAGAAAATTAGAAAATCAATTATTTATCAAAAATATCAAAGCCACGAAGTGTCGTGCACCTAAAATGATCATTTCTGTATTTTCTCATAGTGATCAATGATGTGAGTAACAGAATTTGGATTGCTCAAGATGCGACTGTGACATGCAGCATGTTTTGTCAATTACTGCGAACATTACAAACTTAAATTTTCACAAATATTCCTGTCAATGTGTGTTGTGACAAGATGGTAGCTCTTGGTGTTTACTGAAGTGACTACATACAAATTTGAATGAATTTTGCAAGTTTTGTGTGCACTCCGCAGCTAAGCTAGACATTACAGTGTTAGGATATTTTTATTTATTTATTTATTTATTTATTTTTTGGAATATTTGTAGTTTGATGTAATTTTCTTTGTTATCTTTTCTTTAGGAGCTGACTCTCTTTCAAGAGTCGTTGCAGACACTGAAGTTGGCACAGAATAAGTTTCAAGACTCATTGGAAAGTCTGGAGCCTGTGAACAGCAGCTTGAAAGATAAACCAATTTTAGTTCCGTTGACATCATCTGTATCCTTTTGTATGAAATTGCATATACTTTTGTTTCCTGAGTTGAAGATAAGAATGTGTTATGTCATTTAGTATAACTGTACAGGTGTGATCAAAAAGTAACTGGATATTTTAATTTTATGAGCTTTATATATCCAGTTCTCCCCCCCCCCCCCCCCCCCAGCTGTTTTGAATATTTGGTTTATTGTTGCCAGTTGAAAAGGTTATGTTTTTCAGGTGCTTGTGAATTTTTACTTTTAAAAAAGATGGATCAAAGAATTTGCGTTAAATTTTACTTGAAAAATGGAAATTCGTGATGTTGACTGTAACTTTTGGCAAACCTATCATGAGTAAAACAAGAGTTAACGAGCGATATAAGTTTTTCGAAGGGGTCGAGAAGACATAGAAGGTAATGACTGCCCTAGATGTCCTAGCACAGCATTTACTGACGACAGTGTGGAAAAAGTTACTTTTGTTTTGTGGTTCTGGAATATCACCAAATCATGATTAGATAAGTTGCAAGGAATTTTTTCGAATGTTCTGGGCATGAAACAAATAGCAGCGAAATTTGTTATGGACTTACTGAATTTCAGCCAGGAACGACATCACATAGGAATTGCTAAATTAAATCAACAGTGATCCAGAACTTCCACAGGAGGTTATATCAGGTGATGTCAAAATCAACACCCAGTCGTCCCAATAGAAACTGCCTCAAGAGCAAAGAGTGAAAAAATTTGACATGTTTGATCACTTGTGAACGTTATTCTCACTGGTTTCTTTGATTACAGTGGGATAGTGCATCATGTGGTCAATAAGGAATACTACCTGGAAGTTATGTGCCGTTTGCTTGAGGCAATCCGAAGAAAACAAGCAGAATTGTGGCAAAACCACTTGTGGGAATTGCATCACAATAATGTTTGCGCTCGCTCCTGAACACTGTGATTTTTTTGACAAAAAAAACAAACTGTTACATTGCCTCAGCCACTGTATTCACTGCATATGGCCCCCCCACCCCGCAACATGTTTATGATCCCGAGGGGGAAGAGAACTGTGAAAGGATGTCATTTTGCCACCATTAATGACACAAAAACAGAATCAGTGAAGTAACTGAACGCCATAACAAAATCTGAGTTTCAGTAGTGCATCCAAGATTGGAAAAAGTGTTGGAACTAGTGTATTATATCTGAGGGATTACTTTGAAGGAGACAAAATTCATAATCATGAATAGAGATACTTCAAGAAAAACAAAAATATCCATTGCCTTTTGATCCCTCATATTGTCATTTCATGTCTTCCTGCATCAAATTTCTTGTCTGAATTGTTGCATCTAACCTACTTTTTGTTCTTTTGTGTTATCTTCTGTCACATGTTTTCTTAACAAAGGGTGAACAGATATATGTTCCCGGCACTGTAATGGACCACGAGAAAGTTGTGATTGATATTGGAACGGGGTACTACATAGAGAAGGTATGTATGAGCTATTAGATTAAGATAGATGTCACAAATATTTGCCTGAGTTTCTGATTATTTCACTATTTCCGAGTTTGTAGTAGGATGTGATCTAATAGCAGAGCATACATTGCTGTGAGTGAAAAGAACAGCAATGAAATTCATCATCTTGGTTATCCCAAATATTTTTCTGTTAGTTTACAGAATATCTTGTAGCTTTGAAGTGGCGGTTGATATGGGACCTGACAGCACAGCTTAAACTGATACTTGCAGTCAAGTTTGTCATAAACATTTCACTGTTTTTCTATAATATATCGTGATTTAGAGCTGGTGATTTGGGTGGAATCTAATAGCTCAGCTTGAATTACTACAGGTGAAAAATTTTTTTCATTTATAAAGCATAGGAATTATGAACGAACATAATGATTGGCTACCCACATCATCAGACTCGTGATCTGTTTTGTTCGCTACCTGTCATTTATCATGCAAACCATTAACAACAGCAGAAGCACAGTAGGTGCATTTACTGAAAACTTTTATAACAGAATAAAACACAACTTTCTCAATGAATCTAAACGAAAATTCAAGTGTGATAGTAGAAACAAAAATGAAATAAAGATCAGTACTGTAGTGGACAGAAGGAGTTTGCCTTGGTACCCATTCTTCAAACAATAACAGCTGGTGTAAGGTTGAAACCAGTTTGAAACAAAGTAGTAGCTTGCTTTAATGCTCTAGCTTGCGGAGTTTTGAAACAATTGAAAGCAATTGATCGATGTGAAATATTGTAAATACAGGAGAGATCTATAGCTATCAAAGGAGGAGGAGGATGAGATTTAGTGTTTAACGTCCCGTCGACAACGAGGTCATTAGAGATGGAGCGCAAGTTCGGGTTAGGGAGGGATGGGGAAGGAAATCGGCCGTGCCCTTTCAAAGGAACCATCCCGGCATTTGCCTGAAGCGATTTAGGGAAATCACGGAAAACCTAAATCAGGATGGCCGGAGACGGGATTGAACCGTCGTCCTCCCGAATGCGAGTCCAGTGTGCTAACCACTGCGCCACCTCGCTCGGTATCAAAGGAGACAAAATCTACCCAGAGCTATGGATTGGGCAAATGTGCACTTCCAGTTTACTTTGTCTTACTTCCTGCTGACTTGCTTCTCTTGATAGTGATGCTTAAAGAAGTTGTTTTCAATTGTGTGTCATATATATCGACTCTCCATTAGCAATTGATAAGAGAGTGCACTGTGTACATTATGTAATTTAATTGTAGAGTTGCTTGTACTGTTTTGTTTATAAATGTGGCAACACTGTTCCCCGCATGTTGGTGTTTCAGGATATTGATGGAGCAAAAGATTATTTCAAAAGAAAAGTGGATTTTGTCACACAACAGTTAGAAAAGCTGCAGGGTGTAATGATTGAGAAAGCTAAAGTGCGAGAAGGTGAGTAAATACTATCAAATTATTTTGAAATCTGACTCTGATGCTTTTCAGATTACCTGGAATATTAAGCATTTAGCTGTTAACTTTGTTGAATTGTTGTCTTTCTGGAAGCACAGGTCGATAGGTTGATCGGTGAGCCGTAATTGTTGCCATAGAGATGTGGCTCACTTTTTGAATAGAATTGTAACAATGCAGCACTGTTAATATGATCCTAATGAGTAAACCTCATAGCCTGTAGATGGAATAGACCTCACACATTGTTTTTATATTGAAACAGACATCTCTGTCAACTGATTAATGCAAAGTGCCATCTGTTTGACAGTATTCATTCTGTCAAAATATTATGAATAGAATGATAAGGGTCATTGTAGATCTATTTCGTAAAGATACATGCTAAAATTTAGGGAATTTTATCTACAAGGTCTAACTTTTTTGGTCCTCATATCTTAAAGTCAATGAATGGTGAAGACATGTTAATATCTGACTACAAGAGTTTTCTCTGTTTAGTTTTCTGACATTCTGTGCTTATTACCTTGACAATGTTGTTTCAGTACTGTGTGTGTGTGTGTGTGTGTGTGTGTGTGTGTGTGTGTGTGTGTGTGTGTGTGTGTGTGTGTGTGTGCGCGCCCACGCTCACAAGTGTATACCTGTCCTTTTTTCCCCCTAAGGTAAGTCTTTCCACTCCCGGGATTGGAATGACTCCTTACCCTCTCCCTTAAAATCCACACCCTTTGGTCTTTCCCTCTCCTTCCCTCTTTCCTGATGAAGCAACCTTGGGTTGCGAAAGCTTGTTTTTTATTGTGTCTATCTACCAGCGCTTTCTCGTTTGGTAAGTCACAGCATCTTTGTTTTTTATACATATTTTTCCTATGTGGAATGTTTCCACAGTATATACTAAAAACTGGAGCAAGCAGTGAGCTGTTAAACTTTTGGTGCAAGAGTAGTTAAAGCAACTCCAGTGGTCAAAGTATATCCAGTTTATGGTACTTTGGTTTCTTTTGTTGCCCTTCATTTGACAATATGATCCATCGTCTGCTGTTGTCTACAGGTCATTGTCAGCTTAGTAATACAAATTGATTCATAGAAACAGACAAAAGAAAATTTAATATACCATAGTAAATATCTAGTAGAATGTTGTTAATAAAGCAGTTTTATTATTAAAAAAATATTGAAAAACCTTTGTCATATCAAGCTATTTGATAATTTTGCACTCCTGTATCCCATTAGTCACCGCACTGGCAGTTCTTACTTGCTGCTTGTGCTGCATGTAAATGGGAATATTGTATATGTGCACTATGCTAACACTATATTATTGCAATTTATGTTGCAGGAGTTACATAGTGCAACAAAAGTAGTTGCTAATTCAAAACTGTGCTTTGCATGTAAAAAAACAGAATTGTTTCTATTAATTGTAGTTGTTGCAGTGATAGATGTGTAAGAGTAATTTTAAATTTTTTTTTGCCATAATATGAAGAGAATATGCTTAGGGTGATTAGTAAACCAGAGGTTTGATAGAGCAGTAGTCAACTTACCATAGTGAAGCAACATGTGTGCAAAGCATGATTTATGGAGTAAGTAATATGGTAATGGGCCATGACATTCTAATACTTCAGTGATCCATTGTACTTCTAATAACGGAGTATTATTTGTCCAAGGTTGAAATTTGAGTTGAAATACTCATCCAGTAACAGTACAGTATGTTAATCAGATTTCATATTACTCATTGAATTGTTTCGGGAGTACCGATGTTTGGGTCAGTACATCCAGAAATAGTGCACTTTATTTATTTATTTTGTGTATCCAGCACATGAAATTATTGCAATACTGGTAAAGCATTAATAAGATACACACAGAGATTAATTACCTGCAAAGAATCAATTACAGAGTAAATTAATGTAGAGACAGAAGGTAATATCAGTAAAAATATGGTGGTTAACATGTACACTTGTCCCCCCTGCGGGTCCGGGGATTAGAATAGGCCCAAGGTATTCCTGCCTGTCGTAAGAGGCGGCTAAAAGGAGTCCCTCCCCCTCAAGGGGGTAGTTAGCGCCTGCGTCCGGAGACGGACGGTTCCACGACCTCTATTTGCGGTCATTTTGCTTTTTCACTTCTCGTTTCTTCCTTCCTTTGGTTGGTTCCTTTCTTTGCTCTTCTCCACCTCACTGTCTTCCTTACTCTTTCCCTTGTCTTCTTCTCCTTGCCTCCTTCTCCTTGCCTTCTCATTGCCTTCTCCTCCTTGCCTTCTCATTGCCTTCTTCTCCTTGCCTTCTCTGGTCTCCGCCTCGGCGTTTGAGACAGTCTGTCCTCTCTCTCCCTCTCTCTCTTCTTTTTCCTCTTCTTCCTTTCTCCCTGTGCGCGCCTGAAGGCCGACCCACGCGTTCGCACGTGTAGCCGGTGACGGGGTAACGCGTAATTCCCCGCCCTGAGTAGACATGTAAGGCACGCACGTACCCCCTGGTAAAGGCCAGGCCCAGGGAGGGGTGATTGCCTGAGCTGATACCTTCTGACCATGCCGATTGGTCCCTCCGTCTGTTTCTCGGGAGGTGTGACCTGAGGTGTAAACATTCACCTAAGGCGGGAGTGCCCTCTGAGAGGGTCCCCACAAGGAAGGAGCGCGCCATCGGAGACGCTGGCAATCATGGGGGATTCCTCCGCAATGGATTTCACTCCATCTCTCTCGACTTCTGCCCAAAAACGGAAACATGACCAGCCAACAGTGACAAAAGTACTACCGCCTGCCCCACAGTTCCTCGTCGTTTCTCGATCTGAGGACGGAAAGGATTTTTCCTCTGTCAACCCTTTCGTTATCCAGAAGGGCGTAGATGCCATAGCCGGATCTGTCAAATCTTGTACAAGGTTGCGTAACGCTACCTTATTACTAGAAACTGAGAGCGGCTTTCAGGCACAAAAACTGCTTCGGGCCACACTCCTGTACACGTTCCCTGTCCGGGTGGAGGCTCACCGAACTTTGAATTCGTCTCGTGGTGTGGTCTATACTAGATCCCTCGACGGATTGACTGACGAGGAGATTCAATCTTTCCTCGCTGAGCAGGGCGTGACGGCTGTCCATAGGGTCATGAAAAAGGTCAACAATGACCTTGTACCAACCCGGACACTTTCCTTGACCTTTGATAGTGTTAAGCTGCCATCGCGCATCAAGGCGGGCTACGAGGTTATTTCTGTTCGCCCTTATGTCCCGACACCTACGCGCTGCTACCAGTGTCAGCATTTCAGTCACACTCTACAGTCTTGTTCCAATGCGGCTAAATGTGTCACTTGTGGCAGGGATGCCCATGAGGGTGACTGTCCACCTCCGTCTCCTCGTTGTGTGAACTGTCAGGGTGACCATGCCGCAGCCTCCCGCGACTGTCCTGTCTATAAGGAAGAACGCTGTATCCAAGAAATTCGGGTCAAAGAGAAAGTGTCCACCTCGGCTGCTCGCAAGCTATTGGCTAGTAGGAAGCCCCCGCTGCTCCCAGCGGGGAAATACAGTACTGTCCTCGCCTCTCCTCGGGCTACCAGGGAGGTGGCAACCCAGACATGCGATCTGACCTTCAGCACCACTGTCGTCCGTTCGGCCAGTGCTAAGATCGCGCGGTCGACGTCTCCTCTTCCTACCATCACCCCACAGACACCAGCCCCTTCATCAGCTTCTGCTAAGACGAAGACCCCGAACTCAGATGCACAGGCCTTCAAGAAGGAACCGTCCCGTGCAGACTTCCTACGTACCTCGACCTCCCAGCCTTCGACCGGTCCTTCCACCAAACGACCTTCCAAGAAGGCTCATAGGAAGCACAGTTCTCCTTCTCCGCCACGGCGCATTTCTTCTCCTGCGCCACCCAGCGGTTGCCGCCCCAGGCCGTCATCCGTTTCGCCTGGCCGTACCGCTGGTAGCCGAACATCTGGCCGTTCACCGGCGGTGGAAGCTTCCCCTCCCGGCCATCTTCCCAAGATGGCCGATGAACCTATAGACCCAATGGACGATGACTGTCCGCCTACTGATAGCGGCGGCAGTGCTCGCTCGAAGCCAGGCCCTCAGCGGCTTTCGAGGTGACCCCTTCTTTCACCTTCCTTTTCTTCTTACGATGGCACTTATTCACTGGAATATTCGCAGCATTCGCTCCAACCGAGAGGACTTGAAGTTGCTGCTCCGCTTGCACCGTCCGCTCGTCGTAGCCCTCCAGGAAACGAAGCTACGCCCATGCGATCAAATTGCCTTGGCACACTACACCTCTGTGCGTTTTGACCTACCCCCTGTGGTAGGTATCCCGGCTCATGGAGGGGTTATGTTGCTGGTCCGGGATGATATTTACTACGATCCCATTCTGTTGCACACCGGCCTGCAGGCAGTTGCCATCCGCATTACTCTCCCCACTTTAACATTTTCCATTTGTACCGTTTACACTCCATCGTCGTCTGCCGTTACCAGGGCAGACATGATGCAACTTCTTGCTCAGCTACCTGCACCATTTTTGTTAACTGGAGACTTCAATGCCCACCATCCCCTTTGGGGCTCTCCAGCATCCTGCCCGAGGGGCTCCCTGTTAACAGACCTTTTCAACCAGCTCAATCTTGTCTGCCTTAATACTGGCGCCCCTACTTTTCTTTCGGACACATCTCACACCTATTCCCATTTAGACCTCTCTATATGTACTCCCCAACTTGCATGCCGGTTTGAGTGGTATGCACTTTCTGATACATATTCGAGCGACCACTTCCCGTGTGTTATCCATCTCCTGCAGCATACCCCCTCTCCCTGCTCGTCTAGTTGGACCATCTCCAAAGCAGACTGGGGGCTCTTCTCTTCCAGGGCGACCTTTCAGGATGAAACCTTCACAAGCTGCGATCGTCAGGTCGCACACCTCACGGAAGTCATTCTCACTGCTGCTGAATATTCCATCCCTCACTCTACTTCTTCTCCACGTCGCTTACCGATCCCCTGGTGGACCGCAGCATGTAGAGACGCTTTACGTGCTCGTCGACGTGCTTTACGCACCTTTAAACGCCACCCTACAGTGGCGAATTGTATCAATTATAAACGATTACGTGCAAAGTGTCGTCGTATTATTAAGGAAAGCAAGAAAGCCAGCTGGGCTGCTTTCACAAGCACCTTCAACAGTTTTACTCCTTCTTCTGTTGTCTGGGGTAGCCTGCGCCGGCTATCTGGCACTAAGGTCCACTCACCAGTTTCTGGCTTGACGGTCGCGAATGACGTCCTTGTGGCCCCTGAGGCTGTCTCCAATGCCTTCGGCCGCTTTTTCGCAGAGGTTTCGAGCTCCGCTCATTACCACCCTGCCTTCCTCCCCCGCAAACAGGCAGAGGAGGCTAGGCCATCTAACTTCCGCTCCTCGAATCGCGAAAGTTATAATGCCCCATTCACCATGCGGGAACTCGAAAACGCACTTGGCCGATCACGGTCCTCCGCTCCAGGGCCTGATTCTATTCATATTCAGATGCTGAAGAACCTTTCTCGTGCGGGTAAAGGTTTTCTTCTTCGTACTTACAATCGCATCTGGATTGAGGGACATGTTCCCGCATGCTGGCGTGAGTCTATTGTTGTCCCGATTCCTAAGCCGGGGAAGGACAAGCACTTGCCTTCCAGTTATCGACCCATCTCGCTTACCAGCTGTGCCTGTGAAGTGATGGAGCGAATGGTTAACTCTCGATTGGTTTGGCTGCTTGAGTCTCGACGCCTACTTACCAATGTACAATGTGGATTTCGTAGGCGCCGCTCTGCTGTTGACCATCTGGTTACCTTGTCGACCTTCATTATGAATAACTTCTTGCGGAAGCGCCCGACCGCGGCTGTGTTCTTTGATTTGGAGAAGGCTTACGACACCTGTTGGAGGGCGGGCATTCTCCGCGCCATGCATACATGGGGCCTTCGCGGTCGCCTCCCTCTTTTTATCCGTTCCTTTTTAATGGATCGACAGTTCAGGATACGTGTGGGTTCTGTCCTGTCAGACACCTTTCGCCAGGAGAATGGGGTGCCACAGGGCTCAGTTTTGAGCGTCGCTCTCTTCGCCATAGCAATCAATCCAATAATGGATTGCTTCCCAGCTGATGTATCAGGCTCCCTTTTCGTGGACGATTTTACCATCTATTGCAGTGCGCAGCGTACGTGTTTCCTGGAACGCTGTCTTCAGCGTTCTCTTGACCGTCCTTACTCCTGGAGTGTCGCCAATGGCTTCCGTTTTTCTGCCGAGAAGACGGGCTGTATTAACTTCTGGCGCTACAAAGAGTTTCTCCCACCGTCCTTACGACTCGGTCCCGTTGCTCTCCCATTCGTGGAGACAAAAAAATTTTTAGGTCTTACATTTGACAGGAAACTTAGTTGGTCTCCACATGTGTCATATTTGGCTGCCCGTTGTACCCGTTCCCTAAATGTCCTCCGTGTTCTCAGTGGTATGTCGTGGGGAGCGGATCGAACCGTCCTACTTCGCCTGTATCGGCCGATCGTCCGCTCCAAGCTGGATTATGGGAGCTTCGTATACTCCTCTGCACGGCCATCCATCTTACGCCGCCTCAACTCCATACAACATCGGGGTTTATGACTTGTGATCGGAGCGTTTTATACTAGTCCCGTCGAGAGTCTTCATGCTGACGCTGGTGAGTTGCCACTCACCTACCGGCGCGATATACTGCTTTGTCGGTATGCCTGTCGGCTACTGGCAATGCCCGACCACCCGTCTTATCGTTCCTTTTTTGATGACTCTCTCGACCCTCAATACGGGTTGTATGTCTCTGCCCTGCTACCCCCTGGAGTTCGCTTTCGTCGCCTCCTTCAACACCTTAATTTTTCACTCCCTGCAACCTTTTGAGTGGGCGAGAGCCACATGCCACCTTGGCTCCAGGCTCAGGTTCGCGTCCACCTTGACCTCTGCTCGCTCCCGAAGAAGGTTACCCCCGGTTCAGTCTACCACTCCCGTTTTGTCGAACTTCGTTCGAAGTTCATTAATATGACCTTGATTTATACAGATGGCTCTAAGACCAATGACGGGGTCGGGTGTTCTTTTATTGTCGGGGCACAAAGTTTCAAATACCGGCTCCATGGCCATTGTTCGGTCTTCACAGCTGAGCTCTTTGCCCTCTACCAGGCTGTTCTTTACATCTGCCGCCACCGACATTCTGCATATGTCATCTGCTCCGATTCCCTGAGCGCTATCCAGAGCCTCAGTGATCCGTACCCGGTTCACCCTTTCATGCACTGGATCCAACGCTCTCTTCAGCAGCTGGTGGACGTCAGTTCTCCGGTTAGCTTTATGTGGGTTCCTGGCCATGTCGGTATCCCTGGGAACGAAGCTGCAGATGCTGCGGCCAAGGCTGCGGTCCTCCAGCCTCGGACAGCTTCTTGTTGTGTCCCTTCGTCAGATTGTAGCAGGGTCATTTGTCGGCGCATTTTATTGCTGTGGCATGCCGATTGGGCTGCACTTACAGACAACAAGCTTCGGGCCTTGAAACCTCTTCGCGTGGCTTGGACGTCCTCCTCACGCCCTTCTCGGCGGGAGGAGGAAGTTTTGGCCTGGTTACGAATTGGGCACTGCCGGTTCAGCCATCGCCATCTGCTGACGGCTGCGCCGGCGCCGTTCTGTCCATGTGGGCAATTGCTGACGGTCCGCCACATTTTAACGTCCTGTCCGGATTTTAACACACTGCGTCTTGATCTTGGCCTGCCATGTACTCTAGAAGCCATTTTAGCGGATGACCCACGAGCAGCTGCTCGCATTCTTCATTTTATCAATTTGACAACCCTCTCTAAGGACATTTGATTATGCTGTTTCCTTTTTTAATCCTATGCCTCAGTCTGTCTTTTATCGTGTTTTCCGTTTCGTTGCTGTTTTAAACTTGTGACTTGCGGTGCATTCCTCACGTAGTTTGGGCGCTAATGACCGTTGAAGTTGTGCGCCCTAAAACCACAAAAAAAAAAGTACACTCGTGCTCATAAATTGAGGGTAATGCTGATACATGGTGAAACAACGCTGTGATGGGCAGTTTGCGGGTTTAAATCACCTCGGGGTATGACCGTGCAGTGCATTTGACCTGCAGTCGTCGCACGGCGGGTCTGGCAGCAGTCCACATATGCAGAGGTATGTTGGTGCATGTCAGAGTATGGTGCAGTTAGTAAGTGTGCAGACATTTCCAGACGTGCTAATGGTGACTGTGTGTTGAAAATGACTCAAAGAAAACACATGGATGATGTTATGAGGGTTAGAATACTAGGGCGACTGGAGGCAGGTCAAACAGCAGGTCGTAGCAAGAGTCCTCCGTGTGCCACAAAGTGTGACCTCAAGATTATGGCAATGATTCCATCAGACAGGAAATGTGTCCAGGCACTACAGTATGGGACGTCCACAGTGTACATCATCACAAGAAGACTGATATGTCACAATTAGTGCCCGCAGATGGCCACGAAGTACTGCAGGTAGCCTTGCTTGGGACCTTACTGCAGTCACTGGAACAGTTGTCTCCAGACACACAGTCTACAGACGACTGAACAGACACGGTTTATTTGCCGGGAGACCTGCAAGGTGCATTCCACTGACCCCTGGTCACAGGAGAGCGTGCAAAGCCTGGTGTCAATGACACGGTACATGGTCATTGGAACAGTGGTCCCAAGTTATGTTCACGGACGAGTCCAGGTATAGTCTGAACAGTGATTCTCACTGGGTTTTCATCTGGCATGAACCAGGACCCAGATACTGACCCCTTAATGTCCTTGAAAGGGACCTGTATGGAGGTCATGGTTTGATGGTGTTGGGTGGAATTGTGATTGGTGCATGTACACCCCTGCACGTTATTGCCAGGTAAAAGGAACAATGAATACATACAGGAAGTGTAAACTGAAGTTAATGAAAACTATTCTTGCTATTAAATTCAATACAGTGCACGACCCCCGCAATACTCCAAACTAAATTGTATCATATGATGTTGAATTGCCAGGTGATTCGAAACCGATCATGAGTAAGTAAAAATTGAAGAAAAAAGGGCAGTTGGTTGCAGTAATTCCTGAAACCTAAAATAATGATTGTTTAGCAGCTAAGCAAAATGGATTTTGTTTAGTGCAGAGAATTTTGTGGCATAACGGACATAATTCTTATGGAAGATGCAGATGTCCCAGTATTAATGAGTGATGAAGCCCGTTTTCATCTGGATGGTTATGTTAAGTACAGAACTGTCGGTACTGGATATAGGAGACACCCTCAGTACTGGATGTAGGAGACACCCTCAACAGTATCAGTGCCGTGTGGTATCTCCAAGATAGGGGGTGTTGGACCTTACTTTTTTGAAGATGGAGGAAGCACAGTTACTTTGACATCAGCATGCTACATCGAAATGTTAAAACAACTTTCCTCATCCAGAAGTTGAAAGGTGTCAAGTGAATGTGAGAGAAATTTTGTTCCAATAGGATGATGCCTCACCTCATATGACAAGATCATCCGTGGAAGTGAAACTCCCTGGCAGATTAAAATTGTGTGTCAGACCAAGACTCGAACTCTGGACCTTCGCATTTTGCGGACAAGTGCTCTACTGACTGAGCTATCCAAGGTCGACTTACAACCCATCCTCACAGCTTTACTTTCCCCAGCACCTAGTCTCTTTACCTTCCTAACTTCACAAAGGTTCTCCCAAAACCTGCAGGACTACACTCCTGGAAGAAAGGATATTGCAGAGACATGGCTTAGCAAAAGCCTGGGGGATGTTCCTAGAATGAAATTTTCACTCTGCAGTGGAATGTGCGCCGATAAAAAGCTTCCACGATATCCTTTCTTCCAGGAAAGTGCTGGTCTTGTAGGTTTCGCAGCACTTCTGCGAAGTTAGGCAGGTAGGAGACGAGGTACTGGCAAAAGTAAAGCTGTGAGGACAGGTTGTGTGTCATGCTTGGGTAGTTCAGCTGGTAAGAGAACGTGCCTGTGAAAGGTCCCGAGTTTGAGTCTCGGTCCGGCACACAGTTTTAATCTGCCAGGATGTTTCATATCAGCGCACTCGCTCCTGCAGAGTGAAAATTTCATTCTGGATCCGTGGAGGTAGGTAGTTCACAAAATGTTCCCGCGACATGTCATTTCACAATATGGTGATGTTCCTCGGCTCCCACACTCACCCGATTTGTCGATCTGCAACTTCCTCTTGTGGGACCACTCGATACAAAAAGTATACATGAGCGAGCCGCTTACAGTCGATGAAAAGATTTCCATTCGTCAGGAAATTGAATCTGTGCTGAATTAAATGTTGGAGAAAGCCTGGATAACTTTCAGGAGAGGATCCAAATTTGTGTTCGATAAGGAGGATGTCATCTCGACAACATTATTTTCTGAACCTAATTAAGGTATGTAGTTTTAAAAATGCAATAATATTATTATTACCGAGTGCAAGATTTCTAAAAAATAAAATCAGGTTTCAGTTATTCAGTAGTGGGAAACATGTTTTTCCTCTGCTCCACCCTGCATTACAAAGAGCTGTGTTCTGATTATGTAGGAATCACAAACATAAGATTGATTGTCACATACAGAAGCATTTAAGCAATCATTCTTTCCCTGTACTGTACAGGGGTGGAGTGTGGTGAAGTCCTAATATGTGGTACAATGTTTAATACCCTGTGCTGTGATTTCTAGAGTATAGATGTAGAATATTTCATTATTTACCCATTAATGTGACTAAGTGGTGATGAAATGTTTCAGCTGTGATGGAGGTGATGGAGGCACAGTTGCAGGCGCAGCTCGGCGCGCAGCTGGCAGCTGCACAGCAGGCGGCAGTCAAGACGTAACCTTCTGGAGCTGCTTGTGGAGGACAAGTTTCACCTTTTTTGTACACCTAGTGCTTGCTAATGTCATTGATAACTGCTGTCTCACACTGTGGAAGCTGGATCTAAAAGCCGATCTTCAGTTCTGTAACAATTTGCAAAGGCATACACGCGACTGTGACATTCTATTTTTGGCTATCTGGTCGACTGTGGAAGTTTGTTAATAAGAATCGTTTGGGTAACTGTGTAGTCTTCTCGATAGAAACTTTTCATCGGAAGATTCGGTAATTGTGCACTAGGCAGTAAGAAATTTTGTAAGAGTGATGAATTTTGCAGGCTCTACTCTGGCATTTGTATCTATTGACAACTGTTGTTTCTTGCAGAATGTACTTAGCAATGATTGCTTGTTCCTGAGGAGTTTATCACATGCGTATTTGAACTCGATACTCATTACTATTGTAATAAATGATTTATCTAGAGCTCTTATTTAATCCTGATTGTTAGAAGTTTACCAGTTTAATTTAAATTAGCTCATATTTGTTTCATCTGTTTTTGTTACAGAAATAAATTGCTTTTGTGAACACTACTTCTTGTGACTGTCAGTCTTAATTATTGGTGTAATTGGAAGATTGTGATTTACTTAGACTATTGTTGTAACCCTACTCAGCTGATAGATGTATGTAGCATACATTATTTTGAAACTTTACAGAAGGCAGTCAGCAGTCTTTACCTGCATTCTCATCACATTTTGACACGTCAGTCTCTCATTCCAAAACTTGATTATAAACCATATTCAGTTGTTGATCAGTATCACTCCTCGTGCCCCAGCAGCTTCTCTTGATATGTCATTTACGTAGAAAGTGGACATTGCTGTAGTTTTTCTCGCTGTAAAAAACAGAATAGCAAGGCAGATATCTGAAGGAAGAAGTATGCTCATTGTCAATCAGTAAGAAAGCTGGCATTGTTGTCATCAATAAAATAAGATACTTTACTGTACCATGTCAATGTATGAATCTTTTACTAGTGGCAGCTGTAAGGGCCCATTCAAATCTATTTTATTATATGCACTTTTGGAACAACACATCAGACTTCTGCTTGTGAATGGATTGTAGAGCAGATTAGTACCAAAACCCTGATAGTTTTTGCTTTGGTTCTGTAACGCTCTTTTGTTAACTGTTTTGTACGTTTAGTCCATTTTTTTTCTTTTTTTAAACAACTTCTTTCAGTGCTGTAATTTGTGGAAGGAGAAACAACAACCATAAGAACTTATCAGCAAAACTTACCAAATACATGCCTCCAGCAGCTGATGAGAAATGAATTACTTGGGTTGTATGATAGGAACGATAAAAAATACCAGTGACATTCTGCAGCTCCTGTTTTCTGGTACAATGCTATGTAGATCATCTGATATTTTGGTCTCTTGTCAAAGACAAACTCTTTGAGCAGACAGTTGGGAGAGGTGTGCAGCTTTCAGTTAAAAATGATGTACTGAGAAAAAAAAACTGATTTTATTCATAACATAACAATGAAGCATTTGAAGGTAGGTACGGACCATGTCTAAACCTTTGTTATCAAGGAATCTAAGTTTATTAGTTATTGCTAATGAGACACACAAAAGTAGAAAAATTTTACTAGCTGCTTAAGCTGTCAGTCCTTCCTGAGGAAGGAGAAAGAATTTGGGGAATTTTAGAAATCAAGGTAAGGTCACTGCGAGGGTACTGCCATCTCGTGGCACACTTTTACCTTCAGGTGGCAGAACTCTCCTCTTCTTCCAGAAATTGTTCCTGAAAATCGCTTTTTACATAAAGAACTGTTTAACTGTTCAGGAAGAGTACCTGTTTTTATTTGCCGGATTACAAACAGTCTTGGATTCACAACTCCAGTTACAACTTGTCAGTAATACAAGCATGACTGAAATGTTCCAAGGTTACTGCCATAATCCTCCTCTACTTCATTCATCACTCTTCGGTCAGTGTTGACCATCGTCACGGTACGTCGTCACGGAGGAGCTCTGTGGCTACTTGTGATGAAACGGGTTCATCATAAAACTGTCTTTCTTCGCCACTCAGTGCCCCAGGAACACCTCTAACAAAAAATACAAAGATAACAAACCCAGAATCGCTTCAGTACTCCAACTAACTATAATAATATAACTTGATTGCCTACTAACAAGCCATGATTTCTCCATTACATCAGCTAGTATGGAGGCAGGTCTTTTATGAACTCCTGAGTTATTAATTCAAGTCTTTGTACCCTCACATCACTCAGACCATAGGTTGATTGTGACCTAGAACTTGCGAGGATGAAGAGCGACAAAGCTGAAGGTGTATGAGAGAGATAGATGATTGTAAAACTTATTTTTTAAAAATCTATGATGCGAAAATGACATACTAAAAAGCAGTATAAATAATTTGGGAGTGAAGGAGAGCTCTCACTAAATAACAGAAGCATTTGAGTTGTTGACAAATCAAAGGTTCACGTTCTGGACCGACCGACTATCGTGTAACCTCCACCAATAGTGTCATTCGAGTGGGGTATCGTGGGGCAGGGGTTCACCACACGGCTCTCCCAGCTGTTTCAGCTCTCTTGAACTTGGAGCTGCTACTTCTCATTTAAGTAGCCCCTCAGCTGGTATCACGACTCTGAGTGCACCCCATTCCAGTACTTCCACTGAGGGAAAAATCCAAGTCCTCCACATAGTAGCCAGACACACTGACCACTGAGCTATGGAGGCTGACTGAGTCATCTACAGAGACACGCAGAAGTGAACGAAAACATTGCTAACTTTGGGAAGAAATCCTTTGACAATTTAAGAGTACTAATAAATCGTCAAAAGCCACACCCCTATGCACCTTCATCGGACACACAATGCTAGAATTGTATTTTGATGGGAGGGTCGGGGTGGGGTTGGTAGGGAGACAGAGGCAGGAGCTGTTCCTCAGAAATAGATAGTGGCTTGGAAGGAGGCAGCTGGTTTGCAGGCTAGGAATGTGGGAGGGAGGAGTGGCAGGTGCACGGGTTAGGCATGTAATACACGAGTACCAGATACAGTTAGATGCAGCTCATGATGAAGATGAGGTGGAGCTGTAGATTGGACGGGGTAACAGGACAGAGGAGAGGGAAGTGTTGAGTACAGGTTGGGGGCCAGTCCGTTAGTGAAAATTGAGGCCAGGAGCGAAGGATGAATTTTAAGGCTAACTCCCAATCTATGTCATCGGTTGCGAAGCGTCCATTGACCTAGAGCAGGCTGTTCCAACCGAGCTCCAGGGAGCCGGAGCGCTCACTGCGGCAGCTCGGAGCCTGCGTGGACGGGGGAAAGCGAACTCTCTGCCCCCTGGCCGCATGCAGCCGCAATAATCCGTGTTCAATGACAGCTATGATTAGCCGCGGGAGCCCTGTACCTCTATTGGAGGATACCTTTCTATTCATTGAGAGGGATGGTCGTCCGCAGTGTCTTGTATGTCATAAAGTAATTAATTCTGCGAAGAGGTACAATATACGACGACATTATACACGTCTTCACGCAGCGCACTACGATCAGGTAGAAGGCGTTGCACGCAGAGAACTGGTGGCCAGGCTTAAGAACGACATACCAGGAGACGTTAAGTTTAAAAACGGTTTCGTAATACGGAGGGTATCAAAACATGCAACATAGTTCGTGATCTGTAATGCGTTTATAATTTTCAGGTGAATGAGAGCGGAGAAAACACTACAGAGTCTGCAATTCGAGCAAGCTGCAGGGTGGCTCACATCATTGCGACGAGTGGCAAGCCGTTTTCGGTGGGACCACTCGTAAAATCGTGCATGGTAGCCGTTGCAGAATGTTTGTTTCCAAGGGAGGTGCAGGCAATTGAAGGGGTTTGCCTGTCGAAGCAAACAATGTCTCGTCGAATCCTAGACATGGCAGCGGATTTAGAGACACAGCTCAGGAAAAAGGCGGAGAGCTTTCTTGCATTTTCGCTAGTGCTTGACGAAAGCACCGACATATCGGACTGTGCTCAGCTTGCAGTTTTTGTGCGTGGAGCTGCAAGTAACTGAAGAACTCTTGGATGTGGTACCACTCGATTACACCGCAACAGGACGTGACATTTTTGAAGCTGTTTGTGAATCAGTGGACAATATGAATTTTCCGTGGGATAAGATCCATTCTGTAGCGACAGACGGTGCACCACAAACGATCGGGTGTCACCAAGGTTATGCTTCTCGTTTGAAAAATAAACTCAGGGACGAATTCGGGAAAGACATTTTGACTCTTCATTGTTTTATTCACCAAGAGGCACTGTGCGCTGAAACAATAGAGCTAGGTGGCGTAATGAAAGATGTCGTGAAGTGTGTGAATTTTGTGCGGCGTCACGGTATGAATCATCGCCAATTCAAAGGATTCCTGAAAGATATGGAAGCGGAGTATGGGGATATACCTTACCACAGTACAGTTCGTTGGCTGAGTCGGGGAAAATTTCTTGATGTTTTCTTTGCCATTCGTGAGGAAATAACCCTTTTTCTCGAAATGAAAGGGGAAGAAATGCGTTTTCTGAAAGATATAAAATGGATATCAGAGCAGGCGTTCCTAGCTGACATAACTATGCATCTAAATAATGTAAATCTGTCATTGCAGGGCAAAGGGCAGCTAATAGTTGACATGCACGACCAGATCAAAGCGTTCATGCAAAAGTTACGTTTATTTGAGAGGCATATGAATAATCGACATTTAACGTTCTTCAATCGTCTTGCTTCTTTAAAACTACCTGAAGGTACTACTTTCGGCGATTACCAAGCAAAGTTAAAGCAGCTCATCACGTCGTTTGAAACACGATTCCGAGACCTCACTAGTTTGGAAATGGAACTTAAGGTGTTCAGCATTCCTTTTTCAGTTTCCCCCGATGACTTGTCATCATCACTTCATTTGGAGATTATTGATTAGCAAAATTCAACTTTGTTGAAAGACAGGTGCTACAACACATTGGATTTGTCATGATGGTATCGTTCATTACAACAAAAAACATTTCCCAAGCTTCACAACAATGCTGCTCAGATCATGGGCATGTTTGGATCTACGTATTGTTGTGAGCAGCTTTTCTCAGCAATGAAAAGAGTAAAAAGTAAGGAACGATTGTTTCTTCAGGATGCAACAATGAAGGCCATCCTCCGCATTACCGCTGTGAACACTTTGACGCCTGATATTTTCGATCTTGTAATGAAAAGAAAAGTCAAGCAACAGAGGCCCAATAAATTTAGTATGCAATTTCTTATAAAACAGTTGTTTCTTATTTATTTCCTGAACATCGTATTTCCTGGTGTAGCATGTCACCACATCTTAGGAGCTAAAAGTATGAGGTTGTCGATCTTGTAATACGCAACTGGCACATCAAAACGCTTGCCTTGCCGCCTGCCTCAGCCTGCCGTACCACCTGCCGGCCCACTTAAATGGTCACAGCGAGCGACACGGTTCCCTGGAGCAGGGAGCGCTCCGCGGCTCACAACGGAGCCGACGAGCTGGAACAGCCTGACCTAGAGCATGTTCTTAGTAGGCTTTTGTGTCACCGGGTCGCCAACTTAATCTCGGCCATATTTTGGCTTTGGCCATTCTTTTGCTGAACAGTTGGTGGGTGATTGTGCGCACATAAAATGCTGTGCAGAAATTGCAGCAGAGCTGGTATACGACATGGCTGGTTTCACAGGTGGCCATGTCTCTGATGGCATAATCGAGTGATGTGGCACACTGGACTCGCATGCTGGACGATGACGGTTCAGGTCGTGCCTGGCCATTCAGATTTTGGTTTTCCATGATTTCCCTAAATCATTCCAGTCAAATAACAGGATGATCCCTTTCAAAGGGTGCAGCTGATTTCCTTCCTCAGCATCGAAGCAATCTGAACTCGTGCTTCGTCTCTAATGGTCTCAATGCGACGGGACATTAGAACCCTAGGGACAAGATGTGGTGAGCTTGTGATTGGATTGGAATGGAAAGTGCTGGGTGCAAGAATCAGGCAGGTCTTGCACCTGGGTCTTTCACAGGCACATTGCACCTGTAACAAGTGAAACAACTTGCAATGTAGTTTTATTTGGGCTTGACCAGAGGGGAAAGGCCACTGCGAAAATGTGGCCAGGAACAAAGTTCCCCAGTGGTACAACACGGCACCGAGCTCAGTGTGCTAGAGTTCAGTGGCTGCTCCATAAATCATCTGTATCCTCTGTAGCAGCAGGTTTTCTGAACTGTGTAGATATGAGTTATCCTCCTGGCCTCAATCTCCGTGAACACAACACTCTACCCAACAGTTGCCCATTCATTTGTCTTGTCACCCCCTCCCAATTCGTGCTTTCACATCATCTTTCTACACCACACCTCACTGCCTCCAGTCCCATTGTGCCACGTGCCTAGCCCTCCCATTGTCTGTCATCGAGCTGATAGCTACCCGTCCCTGACCCCTCTTTGTACTTCTCACCTTTCTCCCCTTATCTACACACCCGTCATAACTCCCCACCCCACCCTGTCACCTTCCCAAAGTATTCGTTCTCTTAGCTTGTCATAGGATTTCTACAAAAAGATAGTAAAGTTTTCATTCTCTTTTGTGTGTGCCCGTCAACGACTCAATACTTCTGCAATTCACTGAGAGGTCTCTCTTAATCCTACATTATCTACATTTTTCCAAAACTTTCCTCGCATTATTAGTAAAAGGGAACCTCCGTCATTAGCTCCAAAATTCCTATGTTGAGTATGCGTCAATGTTTATGTAACCCTAGTCCCAGAAATTGTAAATAATCATTGTGTGTCCATTCCAAACGGCATAAACTATGATCTTCATAGCTGATGGCACGTTTTTGGATTCTACTTAATGCATTTCAGTGCTGCTACTCTCTCATATTTTAATCTTTTGCTGTTATGTTCTATAAAAAGTTTTCTCCTTACAGATAGCATTGTTCTGTTGCCTACTTTGTCTTCATTAGCAAGAGTCAAAGCCTTATTGCATGAGCATTACATAATTATGACTTCGAGCAACTGATATCACCCTTCCCATTCGACAAGGAACCCCCTTCCATCATGTGTTCCTGAGTAATACCAACACTCTAGATATTGGGAGCCGCTGCACTGCCTATGTGCTCACGTGGCTTACAGCATTCTACTGTGGCTCTCCCAGTTTCAATTTACTTAGTGCCACATCCATTTCTGAACAGTAGTAGTTGTTGACTTTTTTCTTCAGCTCAGGGCACCATCATTCAAAATCGTAGGAAATCTTTGTGCAAACAGTGTACAGCACTCCTCTCACGTGCACGAGGCACTTCGTTGGGGTCGTCGCTGATTTCCACTCTTTCCACATGTCTGTCAAACAGGACTAACCGATCTTCATCCACATCTATACGCACTCTCTGCGAGCTCCCGTATGGTGCGAGCTAGAGGGTATCCTGCACAACTGCTGGTCATTTCCTTTCCTGTTCCATTCGCAAATAGTGAGGGAAAATGACTGCCCGTGTGCCTGTAGAAACTAATTTCTCATATCTAATGTTAATGGTCCTTGTGCAAAATATGTATTAAGTGACAGTAGAATTGTTCTGCAGTCAGCTTCAAATACCGGTTCTCCAAAGTTTCTCATTCCTCGCCTCCACGGATTCCCCTTTGAGTTCCCAAAGCATTTCTGTAATGAAACTTCCTGGCAGATTAAAACTGTGTGCCAGACCGAGACTCGAACTCGGGACCTTTGCCTTTCGCGGGCAAGTGTTCTACCAACTGAGCTACCCAAGCACGACTCACGCCCTGTCCTCCCAGCTTTACTTCTGCCAGTATCTCTTCTCCTACCTTCCAAACTTTACAGAAGCTCTCCTGCGAACCCTGCAGAGCTAGCACTCCTGAAAGAAAGGATATTGCGGAGACATGGCTTAGCCACAGCCTGGGGGATGTTTCCAGAATGAAATTCTCACTCTGCAGCGGAGTGTGCGCTGATATGAAACTTCCTGGCAGATTAAAACTGTGTGCCGGACCGAGACTCAAACTCAAGTAAAGCTGTGAGGACGGGGTGTGAGTCATGCTTGGGTAGCTCAGTTGGTAGAGCACTTGCCTGCGGAAGGCAAAGGTCCCGAGTTCGAGTCTCGGTCCGGCACACAGTTTTAATCTGCCAGGAAGTTTCATATCAGCGCACACTCCGCTGCATAGTGAAAATCTCATTCTGGCATTTCTGTAATACTTGTGTCGTTCAATCCTAGCGGTAACAAATCTAGCAGTCCACCTCGATTTTTCGATGTCTTATTTTAATCTGACCTAGTAGCGATCCCAACCACTGCAGCAGCCCTCGAGGATAGGCCGCACGGGCACCCTGTATGCAATTTCTTTACAGATGAACTACTTTCCCAAAATTCTCCTAGTAAACTGAAGTTGACTATTCGCCTTCCCTACCACAATCCTCACTTGCTCGGTCTGTTTTGTATTGCTTCGCCCATATATTTAAACGGTGTGAATATGTCAAGCAGGACACTACTAATGCTCTTTCTGAACATCACTGGATTGTTTTTCCTACTCACCTGAATTAAATTAAATTTTTCTACATTTACAGCTAGCTGCCATTCACCATACCAACTGGAAATTTTGTCTAAGTCATCTTGTATCTTCCTACAGTCACTGAACTTCAACACATTACCGTACACCACAGCATCGTTGGCAAATAGCTGCAGATTGCTGCCCACTGTGTCCGCCAGATGATTTGTGTGTACAGAAAATAACAGAACTCCTATCACCTTTCCCCGGGGCACACTTAACACTCGCCATCGAGGACAACGTACTGGGTTCTGTGACTGAAGAAGTCTTCTAGCGACTCGCATACCTCGGAACATATTTTGTATGGTAGTCTCTTCATTAATGTTTTACAGTGGGGCACCATGTCATATGCTTACATTACAGAAAGGAAAAGTGAATAAATTTGTAAGCGGTTTGAGTATACAGGGTATGAAATTTGTAAACGATGCTGCAACCAACCAAAGCAATAATACTATAACCCACGTGGAGTTGAACAGAGCTCGGAAGACCGACATGAGTACATCGTGCTGTGCTGTTTCACCTCTGGGGTAGAGTGGATCAATTGTAGTGGCTAGTGAGTGGTGGTGTGCCAGGCCCTCGGAAGAATGTGACTAGAAGGTTTCGATGTGTGAGAGATCTGGCGAATGTGTTGGCCAGGGCAACAGAACCCCACCTTCTGTACTGAGGCACGGCAGGGCAGGACAGGACAGCAGTGGGGACATGCGCTCTTGCGCTAGCTTGTCAAAAGGTAATGTCATTGGCCTTAACACATCAGGTATGGAATGGCTGCTGTCCATATTACCCAATAGCACCCCATGCCACTGTGCCGCAGGACGGGTGTACATGATGACAAATGCAGTCTAATGTTAGTGCTCCTCAAAGCCTCCACACGGATACTTCCAGTGTGGTGCCACTCAAGTGCTCATTATTGTCATCAGATGCACCATTATTGACTTGCCTCTACCTGCTTTTGTATCGAGGGAAGCTGCAACAATGGTCACCACACTGACTGTCTGCGGCACTGTAAGGCTTTGCTGCAAGTTGAGCCCAGTTCTGACTAGTTTCATCTTGTGACAGTCCTGCATGCTGAAGCAAACAAAACGTCTTTCTTCTTGGCCATTAGTGCCTTCCAATCCAATTTTTCTACTCGCTGCATTCTCCTCAACTCTCATTTTATGTGGGTAAGGATGTAAGGGATTACAGATTATTATGCTATCATCAAATGGGGTGATTTCAGACAGTGTGGTTTATTTACCCTTTCCTCTTGCATAGCAACAATTTGCTGCTAATTTTAATTTCTGTTTTCCAATTATTTTGAGGGCAAGATTGTATTTCTGGTGTTGTGCAACTTTTATTTTGGATCAAATGATAGCTGATAAAGGATCCCATTGTTGAAAGTTTGTGCTGTATCAACAGAAAACTTTCTGTTGCCTGAGACTGCAGTTGTGTGTGTGTGTGTGTGTGTAACTGCAGTTGTCAATCCGTTCAATAGCTTACGACACTGAGAAGATGATTGTTGTAGCAGTTTGTCGAGTTTTTGAGTTATCGAATAACAATTCTTTTTTAAAAATTTTGGACAATGGCGGGAAAGTGTAAAAGCAAGAATGGTACTAAAATATGGTGTAATTATGACCCAGAATATTGAGATAAAGCTGTTCAAGATATTCAGTGCGGCAAATTATTTTATAGAAAAGCATGTGATTTGTATCAACTCTACTAAATAAAGTACGGGAAATATATATTTAAAAAAATTTAGCAGGACAACCAGTAATAGTGAGGAAGAAAAAGAAATGTTAAAGCAAGGTATATTGAGAGTTGCACATTAGGGATTTCCTTTCACTATATTGGATATTAGATATTTAGTGAAAGGCTACTTTGATAAGTCTAGCTGAAATAAGTAGTAGTTTTCTAACAGTTTACCAGGACAAAAATGGGGCTATTTATTCCTCAAGCGGTTTTTCAGATCTTTTTGTTTGCATAAGCAAAAATATTGAAAGAGCTGGTGTGCAAGTGAACAACATTAAAATGTATTTCTTCAATATAAAAGCAATGTTGGAAAACCTCCCATCTAGCAACATAATCAGCCATGATGAAACCAACAGTTTCATATGATCCGAGCAAGCATCAAATAATTACAAAATGAGGGACTAAGCATGCTGACAGCTAATGGATTCGTCAAAATCTAGTATTTTGATAATGATGGCAGCAAGTGCTGATGGTAAACTGATTCTTCCATATGTTCTTTATAAACTGAAACATTTGTGTGAGATGTGGCAAGGTGGCCCACAGGGGACCCATTTCAAGAAGAGTAAAAGCCTGTGGTTTGATCTATAAATACTTGAATTCTGGTTCTTTACAATCACTTTGTCCTATTTGAAGAAGCCAGAGGCCCAACAGTTATGATTGGGGACAACTAATCCAGTCGTGTCCTTGTCTGTTACCAAAGAGTGTGGACAGGACAATTTCATTAATTTTCCTTCTCCCTAATGGCACCCATCTCCTCAGACTTCGGGATGTAAGCTTTTTCCGACCAATGAAATCAGTGTGGCAAACTGTATTAACTGAACTGAAGAAATGGCCCTACACTCAGATCATTTACAAGGATGTTTTTCCATCTCTTCTGAAGTACACTAAGATTTCAACAAACTTTACTGTAAACATAAAGAGTGGATTTCGTGCTACAGGCCCGACCCCATTTGAACCAGATCTTGTCTTATGGGATTTGCCTGATGGTGACGAAGGCTGGCAAAGCAAGACAGAGGCACGAATCTCCAGTTTTGAAGAAATGCTCGTTATCCTCCAAATAAGCCAGGTATTCCCGCCATTGTAACCACACATTCCTCCTGGAAAATCAAGTGTGGAAACAACTGACAGTGCTTTTAGCAGTAGTGAAAGTGAGAAGACCCATCTACCAATGAAACGTTATTGCTATAAGAAGAGGATTTTCTTTCTGCGGACTATAAATACACATCCAGAAACAAGGAGCA
Source organism: Schistocerca cancellata (assembly GCF_023864275.1). NCBI lineage: Eukaryota > Metazoa > Arthropoda > Insecta > Orthoptera > Acrididae > Schistocerca > Schistocerca cancellata. The sequence goes on from NC_064637.1 coordinate 157,126,605, forward strand.
TATGAGGTAGTATGTTGGAGTGGACCCAAATGTTGATACAAGGGAAGTATATATGAAACTTCTGCAACCACACAACAATAATATTTGTTTCCTAATGTCCCTCATGAGGACACTACAAAAAGAACAAGTTTCGTGAGTACTTCCTGCACCAGTTGAGAAAGAATGTTTATTTTTAGAGACAACGTGCTTTGCCATTGTAATTTTATGGCCAGTGTTTGCAACTTAAAGTTTGGATGTTGAACAAGAAAAATGATTTTGATCTTTACGTAGAATTTCTTTGTTATGTTTCTGTTTTTAATATTTCGATTTAGGACTTTAAAAATTAGCAATGTAATTAGTTAGAAAGTAAAAATTGACCTGTAGTATATAAAATTCATTATTTCAGTTCTTATCACTTAGTCGTAATGGACATCCTTAAAATTTGTTCAGCTTCTAAAATCAAATAGGATGAATGCATAATTTTAAAAAAAGTCCCTTTGTAACTCTGAACAGAGATTTAACAAATACTTGGATCTGAAGTCATCCCAATCCACAGGGTGATTTCGGACACTTTTATGCCTCTGGTAAATATAGATACACACAGACTTTTCGTTTGTAGTATATTTTATTTGTAATACATACACACATCACTTCTGTAACAGAAAATGCAACCTAATGTAATATATGCAAGTTATGGTGAAAATAACATCGAAACTGTTTGAAATCACCCCATTAGACAGTACTGTTCTAAAAAAAATAAAATTGAATATGAGGTCACTTGACAACTTTATTTTCTTCTACACTAGTTCGTGAAGCTACATTGATGTTTGTTTATGGTGGTTTACAGTTGTTTCAGTATAATACCTGTTAAAACATCCTTCCAGGTGAATTCCAGGTTTCCTTTTGCAAGCTTTGCAGTATAAAATTGTTTCTCTTCTTCCTCCTTTCTCTTTGAACGTGCTTCAAACCATGCAATGCTTTGTTGTTTTATTCATTTTGCGTTATGAAATGCAGCTTGCCATTTAGTCTCTCCTCGGTGTCAGATTATGATCATCTTCCTCTTTTCTTTGAATTTGTATTTCTCACCTGGCTAAATATCCGTCTCATTACATTTCTTCTGTAGGGAAGGTGAGTCTGCAGTTCTTCTCCATATTTGTTTTGGTCTATTGAGTAAAGAATATAACTGTTCACTACAGCAACTTCAATAATCCAGAAGAATAAATTTTTCCACTGTTTGTACGATTGTCTTTTAAAATCATAGCAACTACAGTACTGACCAACATTCTTCCCGTGTTCGACCTGCACCCTTTAAAACTGAGGTCTTTTGTGTGTCCCTGAGACCCTCTAACATAAAAAACCACCCAACCCACACCAGACAGTCCGCTGCCTGTGTAGCTACCTCCTGTCTGTAATGGACTCCTGACCTGTTCAGCGAAGCCGAAATCCCACTACCATATGGCATAAGTCGAGAAATCTGCAGCCTACAGGGTCGCAGATGTGTCTCAGCCCCTGATTCAGACCCTCCTCTTGTGATCTTTATGGCATATGGAAGAATCCATTCCACATCTGGAATGACTCCACCTGTTTGCATACAGAGTGCACATTGGCCTACTTCCCCTCCTTGGCAGCCACATCCATAAGCAGCCCCATAATGCGCCTAACATTGGAGCTCCCAGCTACCAATAATCCCACCAATTATGACTGTCCAGATCTTGCATGCTGAGAAGTGTCCTCTGATACAGGACAAATGACTGCATCCAGCTGAGGGTCAGTGTCAGCCACAGACAGCACCTGGACTCAGTTTGTCTGTCTGGCAGAATAACCCGGGAGGCCTTATGCTCCCCCGCCCCCCAAACCTGCCGCGGGAAGTCTTTCACAGCCTGTCTCTAGTGTCAGAATGAAATGTCATATGGAGACAAGTATGTGTAAATGTAAGTAAAACTCTTCAATGGACATAATTCAGTGTACACACATTATGTATATAAAAGTCTGAAATACAATCAATCAGTTTTAGCTTTTTTTCATCAATGAAAATCCATTTTTGAAAATATATTACATCAGCTTTTTGTAATCTTCACCCACACACAGCTGGAAAAATAATGAAATAAGTGCTGTGGTTTTTATAGTAAAAAGAATTTTCCAATTTACAACAGAATAGTCAATGGGCACCTTATACTGTCAAGGATTTAACCCTTTGCCTTAAGATTTAAGTTCCGTTAGCATGAGCTGTACGTAGCTGCAGGGTACGGATGCGCCTTAAGATTCACGGCACTTACACATGCTAAGGCTGCGGTGCACTACACCTGGTGGCGTCCGAAGTTGTGCAGACGCCCCCGGGATTTGTAAGTACGTGTGTGATACTGGTTACGTGACATTTCTACAGGTATCACAAATAATGACTATTAGTTGCCCATTAGAAACAAAACATTCATTGTCTCAAACGCAATGATATATTCACAAACGTTTTATTTCCCTTTATAAGCAAACATACATTGATGAACTTCATTTAATAATAATATTCACAACAGTGCAATGATCTAAGACTGTATAATATTTGGTTCAAAACATTCTGGGATCTGTTACGTTAGTACGTTGGCAAACATATTTTCAAACACATTGTCTTCACTACGACATGTACACGAGTTCGGATTGTATATTGTTCAAAACAATCTGGCACATGTAATGCAACCCTGCACTTTTTGCATTCTCACATTGTTTTGCTCTTTACTTTTGATGGTGTTGGATCAATATGTTTGGGAAAATGTGCCCAATGTTGGGCATTCAGTATTTGTGGTATATCGCCGGATGCTAATCGTCCCTTCCGATTATATTTCGGTAAAGGTGTAGTTTTCAACAATGATTCCGCAATGTGAATCCTATATTCTGCGTAGCTCTGTCGTTTGCCGCAATGTATTTTGTAATACAAAATGTACGTGTTAAATAAAGCAACATCAAATAGGTAAAATAATATTTTGCGGTATCCTTTCATACAGTTTCTCATCACAGGGAAGCATGCGAGCATCTGATCTCAGTGATCAATTCCAATCATGCCTCTATTGTCTTCAACAACACATTGCGGAGAGATGTGTCTATGGCAATCATTTCTGCTGTCAAATGTTTTGTGGAAAGCATGTAAATGTCTCGTTTATCTTTCCATTTTAGTGCCAATATTCCATTACAACTCATCTCTGTATATTCTCCCTTCTTTAATTTTGCCTTCAGGAAGTCTGTCGGCATAGTTTTTCTGTTTGAGCACACTGTTCCAATCACATTAGTTTTATTGGTGAGGAGAGTTTTCAAAAGTTTTGGTGAAGAAAACCAGTTATCTTAATATAGAGTATGCCCTTTGTGTAAAACCGACTGTGATAGTACTAGAACTACACTTTCAGAGGCACTACCACTAGCATCACATTTGTCACTACCCATGTATATCTTAAAATCATAGCAGTATCCTGCACTTGACTCTCACAATTTATAAATTTTAATACCAAACCTCGCTCTTTTTGATGGGTTAAATTGTTTGTAGGATAATCGCCCCTTAAATTTCATTAATGATTCATCAATGGCAGTATTCTCTTGCACTGTGTACGCTTTCTTAAATTTTTGACTGAACATATCTATGACTGGCCTTAGTTTGTACAGCTTATCTGTGTTGTTGGCTAAACTGTTATTCGCTAGATGCAGAAATCTACTTATGTGCAGGAATCACCTGAAATGGCATCGTCTTCCTAAATATTGCCGTTTCTGTAACGGCCCTCCTAGACCAATACACCTGAATCAACGGTTTCCTTACTTCAGCCATGATTATACATAGCACAATGTATATTTTTATTTCATTACAGCTGATAGACCATTTTTGGTCTATTTTTTCTCTCTTCTGTTCATTGTTGAGCACATCTTGTGGATACCTATTTGTCTCAGTTACAATGTTTTCCCAAAATGTACTATTAAATATTACACAGAAAATGTCTAATTCTCTTATGCTTGTACTCGCATGCTGTAAAGCTGCTTCCTGTATTCCTGGAATTTCCGTATATCCAGATTGTTGGTTCATTGTCTTCCTTTTGTCACATCCACGACTCATGATTGTTGCTGGTAGGTTTGCACTTCTTCATCAGTGTCATCTTCAATCACCAGCCGCTTACACCGTTTTCGTACAGGAGGTAAAACGTCGCTACCACTGTCACTGCCGCTGTCAAAATATCCTGCAGAATCATTGTTGGCTATACCACCATGTCTCCCTTTCCTGGTGAACACTTTTGCTACATGGGAACATTGTGAAAGTATTTTTGTAATGTCGCCAGGTCCGAATGCGGCAAAGGACACTTCGTGTATGCCGCATGTACTCGATCAGCTCCGCAACGTGTCAGATGTCCTGTTTACATCGGCTGACCGACAACGTCTCTCACACAACATGCGCTCGTTCGGCGCGGGAAACGGACCAGGTCTCTGATATGTCTAGTTGATGTTTGGCCAGGTCGGCATGCTACGTCTCTCACACGACATTGTAAGCTAAGGGGTTAATTGACATTCAGTGCAGCGTAAGTACCTTGTTACAGACTAGCAGGCATGGAACTTGAAAATGAGAGCTGAATAGACAGTTGTGCTATATTCATGTGCAAATATTTACTTTATTTCCCCAAATTTTAGATTCTCATTTCCCTCGGCAAAATTTGGGCACAATGGCATCAGTGTAAGTCCAGAGAATCAACCTTGTGGAGAGAGAGAGAGAGACAGAGAATGAAAACAGACATTGAGCAATTTTGTGTGTTTAGAATAAAAGAATTTTTCAAATGATTAACAAATTTAAAAATTACTAGTAGTAACAAATTCCTGAACTTACGATTCTCATTATTTACAGGTATGAGCAAATTTCAGGGCACTTCAAACATTTGTCTTATGCAACAAACAAATGCTATTATCTAGTATCACATTTCTTAAAGCTGAGTTTCATTCAGGTACACGACACAAGAGCAGTATTTAAGCTTATTTCCACTGTTTACATAAAATGATAATACTAACACCCTTCAGGTATAAGTTTAACACATTGACTGCCAAGCGCATAGTGATGAATGTTTCCCTGTCCGGTCAGGTCAGGCCATGGAATTAGGCCCTACTGTGGCCGCTGGCTAGCACATGGTTTCAGGCATAAAGCTCTTCTGTGGCCAGCGGAGCTTTTTGACAGTCCAAATTATGGAAGTATGCCACTTACGTTGGTTTCTCTCTAATGTTTTACCTGTTTTGAATCTAACAAATGTTAACAATAGTCTAATCATTCAGTACATTAAAACATCTGTCATCATAGGTGCTGTGGGATAAATATCACATGACCTGAAAAGCACTCCATCTAGAATGAAAGGGTGTAGAAAAGACAATGAAATAAGACACTACTGTTTGGAACTGTCCACACCTTGCGTAGTGTTGGAAAAATTAACTAAGCTACCAGGCCTATTCATAAGCAAGCACATCCAGACAATGGTAGTACAGAGATATAATGAGGCAGAGTCTACAAAAACATCCCAAATAAATCCGGAAAAGGCAGTCTTCCTGCAGGAAGACCCAGAACCCAGTGGATGGACATGATCAAAGATGACATCACTGACAATTGATTATGTCTGTGAGGGGTTACGTGAGAACAAAAGGAAATGGAAGAGGCTAATTAACAGTATCCAGGAAACTGAAACTGTACAATGTTTAATAATAACAATGATGCAGTTGCCCATCCGGATTTACAGATGCAAAGATTCTCCACGTGAGTGTCTAGACACAAAGAGAATTTGCTTACAAGGAAGGTAGGGCAGAGTGTAATATCCTCTCAGCGATGAGGTCAGAGACAAAGCTCAAATTCAGATGGGAATGGGAATCTGCTGCAACATTTTCAAAGGAACCTGTCCAGCATTTGCCTTCAGTGATTAAATGAAATTGTGGAAAATCTAAATCTAGGTGACCCTGTGTGGTTTTGAGTCCAGAGCCTCGACCACCTTCGCACGTCATCTATTTGTAGCTATAGCTTCAACAATGATCACCCTGGTATCAGCCCTTTCCACTGTTTGTGTGACAAAAAAGAAACATAAGAAGAAGTGAGTATTATTAAATCAGTCCACTGATCAAGCAGTATTGGAAACCAAAGAGGGATTTGATAAGGGAATTACAATACAGGGAGAAGAAGTAAGAACTTTGAGGTTTGCCAGACAAGAATGTGGAAGATCAGTTAAACTGAATGGATGGTATCCCGAAAAGTGGTTATCAGACGAATATCAACGACGGTAAGACAAGGTTAACGGAATGTAGTCAATTCAGGTGATGCTGAGGGGAAACAGATTAGAACATGATACACTAAAAGCAATATGTGAGTTTGACTATTTGGGCAGCAAAATAACTAATGACGCCTGAAGCAGGGAAGATATAAAATGCAGAGTGGTAATAACAAGAAAAAACATTTCTGAAAAAGAGCAGTTTGTTATAATATAAATTTATGGATTAGGAAGTCTTTTTCCTGAAGCTATTTGTGTGGAAGTAAAAAAAAGTGAAATGTAGACAATAAGTGGTCAGACTTGAACAGAATAAAAGCTTTTGAAATATGGTGCTACAGAAGAATGCTCAAGATTAGATCAAATAAGTAATGAAGAGGTACTGAACTGAACTGGGGAGAAAGAAATTTACAGCAGAATTTGAGTAAAAGGAGGGATCAGTTGATAGGACACATCTTGAGGCCCTCACACCTCACGGAATAGCCAGTTTTGTAATCTGGAAAGGTGGGGAGGGGGGGGGGGGGGGAGGGGGAGAGATGTATAGATTGGGGACAGGGCAGGTTCAGGCATTATATAAGGCGGCATAGGTGCAAGTTCAAAGGGATGAAGGTTTACAGTCGTGGACAGCTGCATCAAACAGATCACAACATCTGAGCTGTAAACTTTTCATCAACACAAACTGATTATTTGAATTTGTGTCTAGAAAAACCAATATTTTAACACCACTCGAGTATTTTTCTTGTCATGCTTGGTGAGCATGGTTGATATAGCTCACTTGTCAGTGTAATCTCTCTCTCTCTCTCTCTCTCTCTCTCTCTCTCACACACACACACACACACACACACACACACACACTCACTACTAATCACTGTTTTCTGTTTACTTGCATGCACAGCCCTGCAATACATTCCATCCGAATATTATTATCAGTATCTACTCACATCTAATAACAGCCCAGGTGCAAAATGTTGTTTCTAGAGGACCTGTCACACCCACTACTATTGACGAATTACTCAACATGGGTTTCTTTCCTTCTCATCCTTTCCAGTAGTTCTCTCTGACTCGGGGGGTCTGGGCAACTTTTCTGTAACTATTCTCATTTGGTAAATCTTTTTACTCCTTTTCCTTCATTCCTCTTGCTTCCCTCAGTCCCACCAAGAGGAGGAGCCACTGAGTCTGAAATCTTGCACATTTCTTTAATTTTTGTGTGTTTTTTTTTCATGCCACCATTTAGTGAGCAGATTTTTTATCAATCCAACTTACATTATATTTTCAGCAAGGTTTGGGTTGCATTAGTAAACACGGCTAGTCATATATGCAAAAAGAATCACTCTTCATCTGCTGATGGGCTGTGAATTGTGCTGATATCAGTTCAATACTAAATGTTAATTCTTTTTTAATGCAATCATTTTGGGTGGCATCTTTATAAAAACATGGAAACAACTATTGACTGTCTTTGCAGCAATCCTCTTCGGGGTGACTACTCCGCTGCTCTGAACAGGACTGTTGCAAGGACAGTCAAAATTTCGGTGGTATAATTTGTTTGTGTTTTATAGCGATGCAGCGAAAACACAAAATGATTTTATTCAAACAAACAATTGCTGTGGCTGCCTATGGACTTACATTACCTCTCTTATTCAAAGGCTACACAACACAAAGTATCCTGAATGCAGCATGATTTACAGTTATAAGATACAAAAATGAACAGCTACATTGTGCAGCAGTTTTGAAGTTAAATTATGGAGGACGCTGCTTGGAATGAGTTAACTGTGAGTGTCTATTACACCAAACTTCAGAGGAAAGGCAAGGTCGCCATATCGTCATCACCAGACAAGGATTAGACCTACAGGTCCATCCTGGCTTCCAACTTAAACTGCAGACTCAATCTCTCTTAGGTTAGTACTAGATCTCTTCTTCCAATGGGAACACATTTAAAATCTTTTACTGTTCATACACCTTTTTCCTGTATTTTTAATTTTTTCTGTTAACCTGACTGTATGTATCTGGAATGAATCCTCCCCTTTTGCTGGCAATGCTCTTACCTACCGAGGTATCCAGGCACGAGTCACGAGAGGTACTGATGTAGGCAGATGTAAAGCTGTAGGACAGATGGTGAGTCACACCAGGGTGGCTTAAAGGCGAGGACCTCGGTTAAAGCCTCCATTCAACACAGAGTTTAAATCTACCAGGCAGTAACTATTTGCAATTCCTTACATGTCTTCTTATCCACTTAATGTACAGCATGCAAAAACCTCAAATCTGGCTTTCACAGACTCATCGGTTTAGTGCACAGTTCTGAAACATATAACATTCTAACATTTCATAGAATTTCAGAGTGTTTCCTTCCTTCAAAGAGTTATCTTTCAGAGGCACATAAATACTGGAATATTTGTTATTTATTGTTGTCTTGTTGCCAATGATAATTAGCAGTTAAAATCATACATAAATTCTATAATATGCTGCCTTATAATTTCTCTTTTGGCTATAGAACTTTCTAAACCATATTCCTCTGCAGTTTTACTTAGTCAGAAGACTATTCATGGGGTTCGTCTTCAGAAGCAGCCACAACAACCTTGTCATCCGCGAACCAAAGGGTATCTACTCTTCTGATTTTCTTCTTTATTAAAGTTATTTGCCAGTGTTGTGTGGCAGTGCATTTCACAATGAAACTGAGTCAGTTGCACAATTAGGAAATTTATTTTGCTTTACTAGTTTCAGCAGATTCTTCTGTCACCTTCAGAATGCTAAACACTGGTTTAGGAAATGTTAATGTCATCTTCAGTTGTTTGTGTGTGTGTAATTCGGAAGAATGCTTTGTTAGCTTTTGTTTGACAGTCTATTTGTTGTGCCTATCTGTGATGTAGCATCTCCACTATATGGTGGGCAGCAATCTATCCTTTTGCTAATAGTATAAAGATGATAATTCTTTATTTACTGAAAGTTCAAAGTTTTGCCCATCTTGAAGTGCCCTGTATAGCTCCATTCTTATATAAAATACCTGAAGATGGTCAGAAGCTTGAAACCAGTAATATATAAAGAATTATTTTAGCAGTAGCTTATGATTTTTTTTTCTTCAAATGCATACAATCTCTTCCTGTTGTGAGAAAAATGGCAAGTAACCAATGTCTCAAATACCAACCTTGTTACAAGAGCAATAAAAGTCTTTAAATATATTTTGCAAAACCATTACCAATAAAAAATGTACTGTAAACATTGTGAGGCATTTTCTTATAGAATGCCAACTATCACAGATTTGTACAGCCCACAATATACATACAGGGCTATGGCTCTACTTTAGCGTGCTATATCCGACAGCTTTCAAAGCTTTTATTGCAGCCGCCTTTCACCCCTCCGCACCCTCCCCTCGAACTGTCTTTGAGACGCAGCCAGCCATAGAGCGCTGCCTGCACCCCGGTTAGGGGTTCGTCAAGCCACGGAGCCAGGAACATCGACGACAGGGCTGTCAGCTTGGGTGTCATATCGCTGCCTGGCCCTGCTTTCCACTGCAGGACCGTACGACTGGTCGCGTTGTCGGATACCAGTGCCCTCACATCTTCCTCGTTCAGCCAGACACATGCCTGGACTTCATCTGGATCTAGCTACAATACAAAGGCAACTGTTATAAAAGGATGTGACTAAATTTTTTTAAAAAGTTTTGCTTCATCTAAACATCTGTGAAGGATTAGACTCAAGGGAGGCAATTAAGAGAGAATAAGCCTTACAAAACTAAAAGGATTACCATACTGGGGGAGAGTAGGGAAGTGGGAGTCTGTTTAAAAAGTGCACTTCTGTGAAGTTAAAATCTGATGCTGTAAAAAACCTCACACTATGTTGCTTCACTTCATGAAATCCTTAAGATAAATGTATGCGAACACTTGCTTTACCCAGTCTTTGCTTCTTAATGATGAGGGTATTGTCCAGGAATGCTGCAGGATTACTATGTCCAAGTTCCTAAGTGCCATCCACTTGAAAAACTGCACTAGCCCACTGAGTCACACACAGTTGTTGTCGTTGAACACTAATGTTTGTATTAACAACTGTGCATTTAAAAAAGTATGCTTATTGCTTCGTATGTCCATGGAGGTAGTATTTGTGACTTTTTGGTATGAAAATACAGCACAGATATTTTTAAACAGCTTACCTTACTGCTGCATATAACAAATCTAATTGCATCTTAGGGACATGTGCAATGTAGTCAGTTTTTTATATCTTTTCTTGACTATGTTACAATGTTCATCCCCTGAGGACAGGGAGCAAATAAGTAGAGTGTATTAACTGTAGTCATGGGGCAATGCATTGTCTAACAAAGTATAAGTGCTGTAAGCAAGCAAGCAAGCATGAGCAGACAACCAGACACCGTTCTAGTTCCATTCACTAGTGAGACAGGATGTGATGGGGCCCTGTTTAGTGTTGCATAAATACACCCCACATAATAATACCTCTGCCTCTACCCCAAACCATACATTGCACCTGAGAACTCCTATCTTCACACTCAGTACAATTAGTAAAAAAGCATTACGTATTTGCACAATTTATTTCTCTACAGCGTAAGCTGAAACAGTAACATGACGCTTCAGGGACCCCATACAAAAACAAGTATAAATGAATTAAATGGCTTGATCGCACTGACCACGAAAAGCATGTTGTTTTCTGTTTCCAATACTTCATAGACTGATGTTCAGACACAACACTGTTCCTTTGTTTCAAAATTATAATACTAAGGAAAAAAGTGTATGATATCCATTGGGTGACACAGTTTCATAATTATATCTGACCCTTTACCCAGCGCTCTGAAGGGGTTAAAGGTGATAAAAATAATTTTAAAAACAAAATCATGTCAGTTTGACTGCTCTTACTCCACAGAAACATTTCATAATGTCTTATACAATGCAGCTTCATGGAGAATGAAGTTCGTTCCTCATACTTGTATAGTGTACAGGTTTAAAGACAGCTAAGTGGATGTTTATGTTTAGCCACTGATGCAGTGGGAAGTTGCATTCAGTATCGCCTTGGTACTATAGTGACACAATCTTCTTAATTACATACATGAATATGGTGCAGGGAAAAACAACAAACTACATTAAACAGTTGATCGAACAGTACAGGCAGTTCATATTTATTTATTGTTTATAATTACAGCCTATTATCTGAAAAGCTAAAATAGGACGTACAACCACGTTTTCTTGGATAGTTGTAAGTTGTGTATTAATTATTTATTTCTGATATAAATGTCTGCTTGTGTCTGTGGATGTGCAGTTGGATATGGGTGTGTGTGCGAGTGTATACCTGTCCTTTCCCCCCCCTAAGGTAAGTCTTTCCGCTCCCGGGATTGGAATGACTCCTTACCCTCTCCCTTAAAACCCACATCCTTTCGTCTTTCACTCTCCTTCCCTCTTTCCTGATGAAGCAACCGTTGGTTGCGAAAGCTTGAATTTTGTGTTTATGTTTGTGTTTGTTTGCGTGTCTATCGACCTGCCAGCGCTTTCGTTCGGTAAGTCACATCATCTTTGTTTTTAGAATTATTTATTTCTGGTACTTAATTTAAAAAATGAGATTAAAAAACTATTACTACTGCTACAAAACTACTTTGAGACACTTAACCAATTACCCAGCTACTAAACTACTACAAACACTACAGAGTTCGTTCACTTATTTTGGTGCATTTGACTTGTAGATGGTTGTTTCCGCTACTAGATCTGTCGTCGTCTTACTCCTGTCAACAGCCATAGTCTGCTGGATTCCTTGGGCATTGGGCAGCACATCAGCAGCATTTCCACTGTAGCGAATAATTCCGACTGTCACTGTTACTTCTTGAACTCCTCACTTCCGTGGTCACTTGCACAAATGCAATGTAAATTCTTGGGACAGTATTTCACTCAGTGGTCACCTGAACCTGTCATCTACTCTCCATCTGCAGAGTATGTCGTCTAGCTTGGAAGGCAGCATGGTGACTTAGTGCTGAATGTCTTGTGAAGTCTTCCTTGGCCTTCCTTGATACTGGGGCTACAGTATAGTCAAAGATTTGCCAGGTCGACTCGGTCCATACTGCTGCTTTGGAATCCCATATCCTTAATACCTTATGTCCATTACAGCTGCATCTACATAGTGCATGCAGTCCCACAATGTGTGTCCTGGTGTGCCTGCACTGCCGCGGGTGTATCTGTCTTCTGATTTTATATAGATGCATGGCATAAGGGCCATAGTCAGACAGGTAATGTATCAATCCTCTAGATGAGTAAAAAAATCTCATTTGTTTCACTCCCTGATGTTAAGGAGGAATTCATATGTTCTGTCAGTGCCTGAAGTGTCCCATTCATTTTGCCACAGTTGTAATATGCGATCTTTTTATTGGCCTTTTCCAAACTGGCCTCAGCTTAGAGCACTCTTTGGCTTTCTTTAACATGTGGACAGAGTGGCTCGTGGCGGCAATGAATATTAGTCGGCCACGCACCCTCGACAGCTCAGTTCATCAGCACACCTGACGAGGGTGACATGCATGATCGCCGAAGTATTGTGGCAGTTTGGCATGATAAACTGGTAGTTCGGGAGCTCAGCGTGCCTCATCTCCCACTCACTGTAACCAGAATTGTAGATTAGGTGCGCTCTCCACTCCACCACAACAGTACAGCCTGTGGAGACTGAAGAAGCCACGGAGGAAGAGGCAGCCACTGCCTCTATACCGTACACTAGCGCACTGTCGGGGAAAATATGACACATATTAAAGAAGCACCGAGTCAAAACAGTCTTTTCCATGCCTGATAAAAAATGAGCTTTATTGGAAAGTGTCGAAGATGACCTCCGTTTGCAGAAGGCCAGTGTATACCAGATTCCATATCTATGTGGGACGACATAGTGGACAGACGATGCCAGCGAGAACACTAGAGGGGGCACTTGACTGATGTATCCCGAGTCAACGATTGCAGAGCGCTGTTTATCCAAGAACCACATGATGAAGTACAAACATACCAGGATCTTGGCACAGACTTCTAAATACTGGGACAGTGTCATTAGAGAGGCCATACAAATTTGTGGCTCTGAGCGCTATGGGACTTAACATCTATGGTCATCAGTCCCCTAGAACTTAGAACTACTTAAACCTAACTAATCTAAGGACAGAACACAACACCCAGCCATCACGAGGCAGAGAAAATCCCTGACCCCGCCGGGAATCGAACCCGGGCGTGGGAAGCGAGAACGCTACCGCACGACCACGAGATGCGGGCATACAAATTTGTAACCAAGACAATCTCATCAACTGAGACTGCAGCTATAATCTTAAGCAAGGCTTGAGAACCAGCACTGAGTTTAGCAAGGCTTGGGAACCAGCACTGAGTTTCATTAACGAGACTCTCAGTAAATAAAATGATCTGGCAAGCAGGCCAAAAAGAGAACTTATATCAACGTTAACACAGATGCCGACGCTAGCGCAAGGACAGAGTCGGCCACGCACCCTCAGGTCAGTTCGTCAGCACACCTAAGAATGGTGACACGTCTAATCATTGAAATATGAACTGGCAGTACTCTTGCTGACTGTTCAGTCAACAAATATGCTGGGAGAAACTGAAGAATCACTACATTAGTGTAAAGCTCAACTGCAACAGAGTGTACTGTGTGTGCCACTTGAATGAATACACCCATCTTGCAGGTTCCACTTCAAACATGGTTACTTACAGAGTTGTAGAACTACCACAGGCTCTCTTAAGTAGGCGTAGATTACAGTAGTTTTTCTAGTTCCCTTGGTCGTTCAAGACATAACCCTGTTACCCATATGCTAGGTGTACTGCATACTTATCAGCGTTACCTTATTTTGATTGCTCTGTTTGTGTATGCAATCAGTGTCTCCACAGATTCCCCTAGAAATCTGAAGGCGTGAGCATATGCAGGATGATTTTCTTCACCACGTACAAACTCTGGGGACTGATCGATGAGAGGATACGTAACAAAAAAGGTATAACTAACTTAAATGTGGAAGTGCACGATTTTCATGCTAGAGAAAATTTATTCAATCACACAGTGTTACAGAGACTGAGTCTAATACACACTGTACCATGCAGCCACAGTCAGAGTATATGTTGAAAATGGTTTCCACGTGTTTTAACGCATGCAAGTACGTGCTGTAGCATATTCTGTCTCGCATGTTCACATCGGACAGGCTGCATCTGAAGTGTCAAAGGCAGCAGGAATATGCTGCTCCCACATGTCTGCATCTGGAATGGGATGCATACAAGATGCTTTTGAGATGGCCCCACAACCAGAAATTGCATGGGCTGAGATCCAGTGAATGAGCAGGCCATCCAAGTGGACCCCCCTCATCTGATCCACCAACCACAGAAGACGCAAGTGAGCTGTGTCAGGACATTAACGGGGAAGTGGGCTGGAGCTCCATCATGTAGCAGCCACATAACCGTTCGAACCTTCAATGGCATTTCTTCCAGCAGGCAAAGTCATCCCACAAGAAACACTCATAGTTCCGGTCTGTTAGGCGACGTGGAAAGAAGATTGGTCCCAAACTATGGTCGGCAATTATCCTGGCCCACACATTCCAGCTGCACCGATCCTACAGATGGTTTATGAAAGTTGAAGGTACCACTCGGCGTAAAGGTGGCCTCATCTCTGAATAGGATGGATGACACAAATCCAGGTATCGTGGTTGCCTGATGAAGACACCAGTAACAAAACTGCTATGATGTGGAAAGTCTGTGGCTATTAAGCCCTGTACACAGTGTAAGTGATAATAGTAAGAACTGTCACGGAGAATGTTCTACACGGTAGTCTCGCTTACCCTGTTCTGGCGGGTCAACTGCCTGGTACTAATACGGCAATCGCCTTCCACATTGTTAATCATATTTTCCTCCAAGTCTGGTGTCTGAACATTTTGGGTATCTCCGTCATGATTTCTTACTGCCTGAAACGACCCTGTCTCAGACAAATGGCAAAACACTGTTGCAAACAATGAATGCTGTGGTTGTGGTCGGTGGGGATAGGTCTCCTGATAGAACCTTGCTACCCGCCGCTCATTGCCATTTGCCTTTCTGTAAGTAAACACCACGTCGGCAAGCTCTCGATTCGAATACGGAACCATTTTGTTCAATGCTGTATCACACCCACTACTAGGTGAATCAGCAAGAGAAGTGAATCGGACACATTACCAATTACTATGGCAGGAGAGGGCACTAAGGCATGATGTATGAGGAACAGTACCTCCCTCTAGGAAGAAACTATGCATACTGTAACTGTGGCTGCGTGATACAGTGCATATTAGACCACAGTCTCTGTAACAAAATATGATTGAGTATATGGTCTCTAATATGGAAACCACGCATTTCCGGACATAAGTTCATTAGACCTTATTTGTTCCGTATCCTCTCATCGATCAAGTTCCCAGAGTTTGTACATGGCGGAAAAAATGACCCTGTTTGTGTAACCTTTGGAACATTTCTGTTCTACACAGTTATCCTCCTGTCTGTTACTCAAAAATAAACAGTGTCTACAGCAACACTGAAACTGCAAATTGTTGATATGTATTGTGAAACAAAGAGATGATGCAGTAAAAATCAGAATACAGATTTAAACAGTGGAAACTCCAGGTTAGAATATTACAATGTAAGGCGAAGATAGATTGCTACTTCCTGTAAACTGACAAATTAAGTTGCAGAGAGGCACAATTAAAAGTGCATGTCTGCAACTTACTGTATCATCTTTGTGGTAAGTAGCAATCTACCTTTTCATTCCATTGTTAAAATACAGATTTATCATGTAGCAATTGAAAAAAACAGTTTCATGAAAGAAAAGAACACAACAAACGTATCAAACATTGCTTCATCAAGCTTCTACAAAACATTTGTCTGTTGTTTTGCAAACAATTTTCATACTGATCAATAAAAATAGGAAACAGTTGCCTTTGATCATGATGAACATTCTATTACGAACAAAATAATAAAAGGTGTACAACTTTGCCTCCCTCGTTTTTTCCCCAGCATTTGAGGCTTTAATGAAACAAACTGGTTACATGTTTACCATTCAGAGTGTTTTCCATCACTGGCCTCTACTTCCTCCCATCTTTCGGGCAGTGTACGAATCCCACGTCGAAAATATTGTTCATCTTTTGAAGCGATCCACGAATCGATCCAATTTGTGCCTTCTTCATGATATCAGAAGTCTTGGTCAGCCCGGCCATGAGCCATTTATCTAAACAAGTGATAGAGGGAACAATGTCTGGAGAATATGGTTGGTGGGATAGCACTTCAAATTTTAACGTTGTCAAGCACTTTTTGACCTCTTTTGCAACGTGGGGTCAAGTGTTATCGTGCTGCAAAATCACTTTAACGTGCCTCTCGCAGTATTGCGGCCATTTTATCTTTTAATGCTCTGCTCAGACAGATTAATTGTGTTCGATAACGAGCATCTGTGATTGTTTCACTTTGTTTTGTTAACACCTCATAGTACACGGCGCTGAGCTGGTCCCACCAAATGCAGAGCATGATCTTGGAGCTGTAAAAATTCGGTTTGGCCGTCAACGTGGAAGCATGGCCGGGATATCCCCATGAGTTTTTGCATTTAGGGTTATCCTAATGAACCCATTTTTCGTCCCCAGACATAATGCGATCCAGAAATCCCTTCCGTTTTTACCTCTGATGCAACTGTTCACAAACGCCATTCAACGTCTCTTGGTTTCAGCTCACGCGGGGCCCAAGTTCCTCCTTTCTGAATCATACCCATAACCTTGAGACGTTTTGAAATGGATTACTGTGTCACTCCCACTAATCATGCCAATTCTTCTTGAGTTTGATGCGAGTCTTTACTCAGCAATGTCTCCAATTCTGCATCTTCGAAAACATTCTCTCTTCCACCACTATGCCAGTCCAAGATGTTAAAATCACCATTCTTGAAGCATTGAAACCACTCACGAGACGGTCTTTCACTAATAGCATCCTTACCATACGTACGTGAGAGCATTCGATTAGACTCAGCTGCTGTTTTATTCATACTGAAACATAACAGTGACACGTCCTGCAAATGACGAGAATTAGGCTCGTAAACTGACATTTTCAATCAAGAACAACTTTATGATGCAGTCACAAATCAACTCATGTTTGAATGAGGTTATGTGGACCGGGGTCCAAGCTAACTGCCTGACATCTGCAATCTGTTTCTTTCAACTGTTGTTGGCTCCCAGTTTCCTTCACACACATTCGTTTGTTTCTTTTCCTAGCAATACTACTGGAAATCCTACCATTTACAGTCATTTATTTAATGAACTGTAGTTTTGGTAGATCACATCTCTAATTAACAATCACCAAAGCAGTATCTTGGAATATACAAGTCCCTTATAAAAAAAGGCCATCTCTAAAAGCTCATTGCAGTAGTGCCAAATCATTTTATATAAATACCTGTTTACTACATGTAAATAATCAGCTTACATAGTACTGCGGAATGATCACTGTACACTGTAGATAAAAAAACAATTCAAGATATGTGCAGCTCTCTGATAAGAATCTGTATTCATAAACAGAAGAAAAACAAGGTCAAAGCTTTTTTATCTGATCTTGTGAATACCTAAGTTTCCACTTTTCCACACATACAGGAGAGCAAAGTTCAATTGTCCCGTACATGTGTCTCACTCGCTCACTGTCCCCTGACTTCCCATGCTTCACCTCCATAATAGATTTCCCTGGGATGTTGGAGGACTCTTCAAAAAACTGCAAGTTTTGCTGATGACACAAGAATATTGATAAATTAATATCTAGGGTTTGGAATGCAATTTATACTCTGGGGCAAAAGTCTAACAGATCGCTGATACACATCAGGCAGGAAATAGAAAATCCCTACATATTTGAAAATTTGAAAACAATGTAAATGAGTACCTTATCAGCCACTCCAATAGTTTATCAGAGTACTGGGACTATGGACTGTAAAACTATGCTTAGTAACTCTAATGTCTGTAATAAAAAGATTTTCACTTTCTCAATATAAACAAACCTGACAAATGTCTGTGTTAAGAAAATGCTTTCTTTGAAATATTAGATGTGAAGAGACAAATACAGTAGTATAAGAGAAAGAGCAGCAGTTCTTTCCACTGTGTCTATAATTCCATAATTAGCAATGAGAGGATTAGTGCCAGTCATAATTTGTTGTCAGAAGGGAAAGCTGGAGCACAGCATAACAGGGAAGTTATGTCATAAATTTTGAAAAATATATTTGTAAGACTTTTTTTTCAGATTCCTTAACAAATCATCAAAAGTTCACAGACTCCTCCGACTTTGAAATTGATGTATTTATTGAGAATATTAAATACAACAGTAAATTATTAGTATGCCACAATGCAAGTCAGAGCACATAATACATACTGGGGAACAGTGTAGTAAGTATGAGGAACTATGTTCATCTTGGTATAGCTTGTATTATTCAAATGCTTCTCAACACAAACTACAATTAATTTGCTGAAACTAATATTTAGAATCTTTTTTTTTTAATTAGGCCTACTACACTTTTTTCTGACACATGTATCAACTATGATTTTTACCTCTCCTACAGAGAAATGTCTCCATTGCCATCCTTATTCCTGATCAGTTTACCAATATAGTGAACTGGGTGCTTGCTTGGGAACTCCATGAAACATAATTGTCTTGGCCGGCCTATCATCATCTACTTTGCCCTAATTTTAACCTTTAGCATCTTCATTGTCTGAGTACTCCGAAGGATCACAAGGCTCCACAAAATTCAGCTTCTTTTGAAGACAGACTTCTCTTATTGGATTGCATTTTATTTTCCTGTTTCGTCTTCCACTGTGTTGAACAATCTTCAAATGTTTTTTAACTTCATTATCTACTTCGATGTATCTCATTCCCCTCTATTTTTATGGTTGCTTATTCTTTCATCAACTTTAGAAAAACGTCTAAAAATATCACAACCAATTAAATTCTAACATGGTGCATCTTCTTCGGTTCTTTCTAAGACTTGCTATGACCCTCATGATTGTCAGTGGCTCCAAGAACAGGGGTTGCACTATTCACATCATTTTAACAGTCCAACATTAAAATGCTAAACTATGCTCCATATGGAAGTGTCATATAATTTCACAAGTTCCAAAGAAGGTGCTTTCTCAGAATGCAATATGATAAATTTGTGTGTGATTATGGCCATAAATTAAGAGCAATTGTTTGTGACTATACACGATACAGAGAACATTATATTATGATAAAAATTTATTTCAAAGAATAGAAAATCCAGGATGGAATATAACACTATTATGAAAAGGATATTTGCTACTCACCAAATAGTGGAGATTCTGAGTCACAAATAGGCGCAACAAAAAGACTGTCAGAAAGTGAGCTTTCGGCCAACAAGACCTTTGTCAGAAACAGGTACACCGTGCACAATGACTGACAAAGGTTGAGGCCAGGTGGGTTACAGAAACATAGGATATATTGCAGGGAGAGTTCCCACCTGCGCAATTCAGAAAATCTGGTGTTGGTGGGAAGTATCCAGAGGGCACAGGCGCGCGCGCGCACACACACACACACACACACACACACACACACACACACACACACACCATCCTGCTGCTGAGTACACCACCCAACATGACATTCTTCATTTGAATGATTGCTTTACAGCCTGTGCCCTCTGGATACTTCCCACCAACACCAGATTTTCTGAATTGCGCAGGTGGGAACTCTCCCTGCAATATATCCTATGTTTCTGTAACCCACCTGGCCTCAACCTTTGTCAGTCATTGTCCTTACCCATCTAGCACCTTCACTGTTCCCACTCCAGAACCACACAGCCACCTATTCCACCAACACACCCACAGTCGTTTGCACCTAGCTGCCCCACCTTCTCTCTATCTCATCCCTGTGTGCTCCCACAAGCAGCACTTTACCATCCCCCACCCCTACTCTGCAATCCCTCCCCTACCTGCCCCAGTCTCCTCCTTACCCCCATCATGTGCTGCTGCTTGCAGACTGGCCTCAGGAGTCAGTGACTGTGTGTGTATGTGTGTGTATGTGTGTGTGTGTGTGTGTGTATGCGCACGCCTGCATGTGGGGGTGTTGGTTTATTTCCAACGAAGGCCTTGTTGGCCAAAAGCTCCCTTTCCGACAGTCTTTTTGTTGTGCCTATCTGTGACTCGGCATCTCTTATGGTGAGTAGCAACTATCCTTTACATAATATTGTTACAAAAATTTAGTTTACATACTTCAAAACACATTTTTTTTTTAAATAGGCACCAAAGATGAATTTTAATCACTTCCAAACTACACGTGCCACTGATGATAACAAATGACAATTACAAAAGATTAAACAAGGCTACCAACATGAAAACTTATACCCAAATCCAAATGTTACACTGTGCCTCGTGTTACACTGCACTTTGCAGCAGCCAAGAGTGGCTGCTTCTGGTAGTTAATGTATAACTTGACTTGTTAAACATCCTTAAGGCTAGCTTGATTATGGGATTTACAGGTTTAATGTGTGAATGAAAGAACAGTTAAACACCAATGGTAGCTTAATATTAACCTTCAAGTATTTCCCCTGCAAGAAGAATGGGTCTTAAGATAATCAGTGTGATGTCTGAGGTGGTCACATGTTCTCAGTGACATTTTGTACTATTATCTACATACAAGAAAAGTTGCATGTCCAAGATATCATTGTTTCGAGAATGAAAGTCACATTCAAAATATAGCCAATGGCTGCATTTTTCCGAGATAGGCTTTAGGAAGGAATACATAACTACTGGAAGTCCACATCTACAGCAATACTCTGCAGAGTGGATGTTCCTTCCCACTGTAGCCTATCAGTTTTTAGGGTTTCTTCCTGTTCCTTTCTGGAACAGAGAGTGGGAATAGGGACTGATGAAATGCCTCTGTTCATTCAGTAATTACTTCAATCTCATCTTTGCAGTCCACACTGGCATGTCATAAGGGGAGTTGATGAAGACATCTAAATTCTTTAATTAATACTATTTCTCGAAACTTTAAATATAGGCTTTCGCGGGACCATCAGTGCCTATTGTGTGAGCATCTGCCAGTTCAGGTTCGGGCTTCATTCCCGTGAGTCAAACAGACCTGTCACCAATCATATCGCCCTTCCTTGCGTATGTTCAATAGCTCTCGTTATGCTATTTGGTACAAGTTCCATATCCTTGAGCGATATTCTAGTATGCACTGCCGGAATGTTTTGTATGCAACCTCCTTTGGAGAGCGATTGCATTTTCCTTGTGCCATACCAGTCAACTGAGGACTGCCTCTCATCTCGCATTTTTATTAAAGTGGCATAACTGGTTGTTCTGTGCAAATTGCAAGCAGTTAAGATGCAGTAATCCAAAAGGTGAGTGACTTCCACTCTGCCTGCAAACACATGCAGCAGGCTGCACAAATTTCTATGAAATTCCTTACTGTCCATTACAGTCTTATTCCCAGATTAGTTTAGATATACTTTTTGTACCATAAATACACAATGAGGAGATTATTCAGGATGTAGAACATGTCATAAAACAAGAACAGATAACACACATTTACAAGAAAAAGAGATACACAATTTCTAAATGCTTTCATTTGGAGGTAATAACACATTTGTCACAAAACATGTAAATGTACAATAAACATAGGTGCATGCAAAAGTTCTTAGTCTATTGCAGTCACACACCACCAAACAGAAAACCACTGTTTACACTGACCACATTACTGACACTGAAGATACGTAGAGTTCAGATTTCAAACACATTATTTGAGATTTCTAAAAGTATATAAATCATTTGGGCACTGACAAATTCTTTGGGATCCTCATAAACTGAACTTTAGGTAAAACTCCACTTATGGTGTCAGCGGCTTTTGCAATAAATGATGTAGTTGGTAATTCTTTGCACTGTGAATGATTAGGCACAATGGCACAGCCAATGACAAAATAATGCTCAATAAATGCCATCATGATGCAGAGTGTACGAAATTACGTGACAGCGAAATGGTAATATACAGGGTGATTCAAAAAGAATACCACAACTTTAGGAATTTAAAACTCTGCAACGACAAAAGGCAGAGCTAAGCACTATCTGTCAGCGAATTAAGGGAGCTATAAAGTTTCATTTAGTTGTACATTTGTTCACTTGAGGCGCTGTTGACTAGGCGTCAGCGTCAGTTGATGCTAAGATGGCGACCGCTCAACAGAAAGCTTTTTGTGTTATTGAGTATGGCAGAAGTGAATCGACGACAGTTGTTCAGCGTGCATTTCGAACGAAGTATGGTGTTAAACCTCCTGATAGGTGGTGTATTAAATGTTGGTATAAACAGTTTACAGAGAATGGGTGTTTGTGCAAAGGGAAAAGTTCTGGACGGCCGAGAACGAGTGATGAAAATGTAGCACGCATCCAGCAAGCATTTGTTCGCAGCCCAGGAAAATCGACTCACAGAGCTAGCAGAGAGCTGCAAATTCCACAATCAACTGTATGGAGAGTCCTATGAAAAAGGTTAGTTATGAAACCTTATCGTCTGAAATTGGTTCAAGCACTGTCTGCAGCTGATAAGATTAAAAGAATCGATTTCTGTGATTTTATCCTTGCTCAAATGGAAACAGATGAATCTTTCGTTTCAAAGATTGTGTTTAGTGATGAAGCAACTTTCCACACTAACGGGAAAGTCAACCTTCACAATGTCTGTATATGGGGCACTGAGAATCCGCGGGAAACAACTCAGTATGAACATGACTCGCCTAAGGTGAACGTTTTCTGTGCCATTTCAGCCAATAAAGTTTTTGGTCCCTTTTTCTTCGAAGGTGCTACTGTAACTGGACTACAGTATCTGGAGATGTTAGAGAATTGGCTGTTCCCTCAGCTCGAACAAGAAGCACAACAATTCATATTTCAGCAGGATGGAGCGCCACCACATTCGCACTTATCTGTCCGTAACTACCTGAACGTCAACTACCCGAGGCGATGGATCGGCCGCCAGGCAGCCCGTGACAGAGCACTTCATCACTGGCCTCCAAGAAGCCCTGATCTTACCCCCTGCGATTTTTTCTTATGGGGGTATGTTAAGGATATGGTGTTTCGGCCACCTCTCCCAGCCACCATTGATGATTTGAAACGAGAAATAACAGCAGCTATCCAAACTGTTACGCCTGATATGCTACAGAGAGTGTGGAACGAGTTGAGTATCGGGTTGATATTGCTCGAGTGTCTGGAGGGGGCCATATTGAACATCTCAGAACTTGTTTTTGAGTGAAAAAAAAAAAAACCTTTTTAAATACTCTTTGTAATGATGTATAACAGAAGGTTATATTATGTTTCTTTCATTAAATACACATTTTTAAAGTTGTGGTATTCTTTTTGAATCACCCTGTATTGTGCAGAATGTTGTTATGTAAAACATAATATTTTAGAAAATTTGAACTGTGGTCTTAGGTCCCTGCATAACAACCACCTCAGAAATTGGGACATTTAGAAGATACCTCACAAAGTCTTTGAAACCATCATTGGACTACACTACAG
This sequence comes from Schistocerca cancellata, assembly GCF_023864275.1. Taxonomy (NCBI): domain Eukaryota; kingdom Metazoa; phylum Arthropoda; class Insecta; order Orthoptera; family Acrididae; genus Schistocerca; species Schistocerca cancellata. The sequence continues at coordinate 157,150,317 of NC_064637.1, forward strand.
GTCAGTCCATCACCACAACGTGTTTTCTTCCAGTCACGTGTGTTGGGTTCAGCATCACAGAACCAAACTGTGACAATGAAATACAAAAAAATACCCAAAGAAATCCTGTCATATTCCGAGAAACATATAGTACACGAAATGCGTACAAAAATTAGTAACCTGTTTTACAACCCATAACAGCGAGATCAAGAATCGTCAACCTTACACCATTCACATAAAAAAACACAAATAATCAATTTATATATTCTGCTGAAGCAAGTTATAGATTCAGCAATTCTCACTGGCTACTGCACACTACCACCCAACTGGCTACAACCAACGGAAACTACCTGCCAATAGCAGCACATTGTGGTAGAGCCCCAAACGCCGTAAGTGCCTTTAACTGAACTTTATTAGTAACCCGAAAATTTATAGCTGCTGCCAGGTTGTGGACATTTTCCTGGACCAAAGCAACTTTCAATCTCAATAAAGATTTTTTCTAGTGTTTATTCCATGAACAGCTGTTTATGTGAAAGTGGCATATTATTTATAACACATTTCGCTGTGGAATAAAATATTACTAAGCAGGAATTAGTATTTTCATTTCCTTGAACAGGCCTCTACAATATAAGAGAATATTCTAACAGAGGATGAACGAGTGTAGTGTAAGCTGTCTCTTTAGTGGACTTGTTGCATCTTCTAAGTGTCCTGCCAATGAAACGCAACCTTTGGCTCACCTTCCCCACAATATCATCTATGTGGTCTTTCCAACTGAAGTTGTTCGTAATTTTAACACCCAGGTACTTAGTTGAATTGACAGCCTTGAGAATTGTACTATTTATTGAGTAATCAAATTCCAATGGATTTATTTTGGAACTCATGTGGATCACCTCACACGTTTCGTTATTTAGCGTCAACTGCCACCTGCCACACCATACAGCAATCTTTTCTAAATCGCTTTGCAACTGATATTGGTCTTCGGATGACCTTACTAGACGGTAAATTACAGCATCATCTGCGAACAACCTAAGAGAACTGCTCAGATTGTCACCCAGGTCATTTATATAGACCAGGAACAGCAGAGGTCCCAGGACGCTTCCCTGGGGAACACCTGATATCACTTCAGTTTTACTCGATGATTTGCCGTCTATTACTACGAACTGCGACCTTCCTGACAGGAAATCACGAATCCAGTCGCACAACTGAGACGATACCCATAGGCCCGCAGCTTGATTAGAAGTCGCTTGTGAGGAACGGTGTCAAAAGCCTTCCAGAAATCTAGAAATACGGAATCAACTTGAGATCCCCTGTCGATAGCGGCTATTACTTTGTGCGAATAAAGAGCTAGCTGCGTTGCACAAGAACGATGTTTTCTGAAACCATGCTGATTACGTATCAATAGATTGTTCCCTTCGAGGTGATTCATAATGTTTGAATACAGCATATGCTCCAAAACCCTACTGCAAACCGACGTCAATGATATAGGTCTGTAGTTAGATGGATTACTCCTACTACCCTTCTTAAACATTGGTGCGACCTGCGCAATTTTCCAATCTGTAGGTACAGATCTATCGGTGAGCGAGCGGTTGTATATGATTGCTACGTAGGGAGCTATTGTATCAGCGTAATCTGAAAGGAACCTAATCGGTATACAATCTGGACCTGAAGACTTGCCCGTATCAAGCGATTTGAGTTGCTTCGCAACCCCTAAGGTATCTACTTCTAAGAAACTCATGCTAGCAGCTGTTTGTGTTTCAAATTCTGGAATATTCCATTCGTCTTCCTTGGTGAAGGAATTTCAGAAAACTGCGTTCAATAACTCTGCTTTAGCGGCACAGTCGTCGGTAACTGTACCATCGGCACTGCGCAGTGAAGGTATTGACTGCGTCTTTCCGCTTGTGTACTTTACATACGACCAGAATTTCTTCGGATTTTCTACCAAATTTCGAGACGATGTTTCGTTGTGGAACCTATTAAAGGCATCTCGCATTGAAGTCCGTGCCAAATTTCGCGTGTCTGTAAATTTTAGCCAATCTTCGGGATTTCGTGTTCTTCTGAACTTCGCATGCTTTTTCCGTTTCTTCTGCAACAGCGTTCGGACCTGAATTGTGTACCACAGGGGATCAGTTCCATCTCTTACCAATTTATGAGGTATGAATCTCTCAATTGCTGTTGCTACTATATCTTTGAATTTGAGCCACATCTCGTCTACATTTGCATAGTCAGTTCGGAAGGCATGGAGATTGTCTCTTAGGAAGGCTTCTAGTGACACTTTATCCGCTTTCTTAAATAAAATTATTTTGCGTTTGTTTCTGGTGGATTTGGAAGAAACGGTATTGAGCCTAGCTACAACGACCTTGTGATCACTAATCCCTGTATCAGTCATGATGCTCTCTATCAGCTCTGGATTGTTTGTGGCTATGAGGTCAAGTGTGTTATCGCAACCATTTACAATTCGCGTGGGTTCGTGGACTAACTGCTTGAAATAATTTTCGGAGAAAGCATTTAGGACAATCTCGGAAGATGTTTTCTGCCTACCACCGGTTCTGAACAAGTATTTTTGCCAACATATCGAGGGAAGGTTGAAGTCCCCACGAACTATAACCGTATGAGTGGGGTATTTATTTGTTACGAGATTCAAATTTTCTCTTAACTGTTCAGCAACAGTATCATTGGAGTCTGGGGGTCGGTAGAAGGAGCCAATTATTAACTTAGTTCGGCTGTTAAGTATAACCTCCACCCATACCAATTCGCACGGAGTGTCTACTTCGACTTCACTACAAGATAAACCACTACTGACAGACACAAACACTCCACCACCAATTCTGCCTAATCTATCTTTCCTGAACACCGTCTGAGACTTTGTAAAAATTTCTGCAGAACTTATTTCGGGCTTTAGCCAGCTTTCTGTACCTATAACGATTTCAGCTTCTGTGCTTTCTATTAGCACTTGAAGCTCAGGGACATTCCCAGCACAACTACAACAATTTACAACTACAATTCCGACTGTTCCTTGATCCAAGCACGTCCTGTATTTGCCATGAACCCTTTGAGATTGCAGCCCACCCCGTACTTTCTCAAGGCCTTCTAACCTAAAAAACCGCCCAGTCCTTGTACCAACTGTGCACAGAGCACAGAAATAAGTGCTTTCTATGTGCAGTTAATTAGTCTAATTCTTGTCTTCACAATCCCAACAGGAGCAATACATAGGGGGATGAATATCTTTAGATTCTTCACTTAATACTGCCCCCTTTAAACTTTCTATGTGTCTTTTATGGGATAATCTTCAAGTGTCCGCCAATTCATGTTTTTCAACATTCCTGAAGACTCTCTCATGTCTCAAACAAAGTTGTGACCATTCGGCAGCCATTCTTTGTTTATACTCTGTGTCTCCAGGTAACCCTATCTAGTATAAGTCACACACACTTAAGAGAGAATCTAGGATTGGTCGAGAAATGATTTGCGAGCAATCTCCTTTTTTGACTGACTGCATTTTTCCACTACTCTGCCTTGGACTGAAGTCTGCCACTGCAGAATGAAAGTAAGTAAAGTATGCTAGCTTTCTTATTTTTTACTGTTTGTATACGACAACATACAGTGCAAATAAAGATTTGTTTAAGCAGTTTACATGTATCATAATGCCAATTCCACAAGCCTTATTGCTTCTCTGCATTAAGCATTGTACGTCTCATCCCTCAACATAATACTGTTCTACATCTCCATCCCAATCCGTACTCTGCAACCCCTGTGAAGTGTGTGGCAGAGTAAACAATCACTGGACCAGTTGTTAGGGTTTCTTCCAGTTCCATTCACATACGAAGCACAGGAAGAACGTCTGTTTGAATGCCGCTGTGCGTGCAGTAATTATTCTAATCTTATTCTCGCAATCCCTATGTGATCAATATATACAGGGTTGTAGAATATTGTCAAGAGTCATCATTTGAAGCCAGTTCTTGAAACTTTGTCAGGAGAATTTCTCAGAATAGTTTACATCTCTTTTCAAGAGTCTTCCAGTTCAGTTCCTTCAGTATCTCTGTGACATTCTCCCATGGATCAAACAAATATTTGACCATTCTTGATGACCTTCTCTGTAGGTGTTAAATATCCCCTGTTACTCCTACCTGGTATAGGTCACTCCTACCTGGTATAGGTCGTACAAACTTGAGCAATGTTCTGGAACTAGTCACACAAGTGATTTGTAAGTAGCCTCTTTTGTAGACAGACTGCACTTCCCCAGTACTATACCAATAAACTGAAGTGTGCTACCTGCTTTCCCATGAATGAATCTATGTAATCATTCTATTTCATATCCCTACAAAGCATTTCAACCTGGTATTTGTACGAGTTGCCCGATTCTAACAGAGATTCACTGATATTACAGTCACAGGATACCACGTTTTTTTCCTTTTAAAAGTGCACAGTTTTACATTTCTGAACATTTAGAGCAAGTTGCTGATCTTTGTGCCACTCTGAAATCTTATCGAAATGTGCCTGAATATTTATGCAGCTTCTATCGGACAGTACTTCATTGTAGATAAATGCATCATCTGCAAAAAGCCTGAGGTTGCTATTAATATTGTCTGCAAGGTTGTTAATATACAACACGAACAGCAAGGATCCAGAGACACTTCCCTGGTGCACATCCAAAGTCATCTGACGGTGACTCTCCATCCAAGATTACATGCTGCGTCCTCCGTACCTAAAAATCCGCAATCCAGTCACAAATTTCACTCGATATCCCATATGATTGTACTTTTGACAATAACCTTAAGTGTGGTACTGAGTCAAATGCTGCACGTACCTGACTACCTTCATCCAAAACTTTCAGTATGTCAAGAGAGGAAAGTGTGAGTAGGGTTGCACATGAGCAATGTTTTCGGAATCCATGCAGGTTGGCATTGTGGAAGTACTGTTGGCAAAAGCAGAAAGATGAAAGGTATACCTTTATTGCATTCTGAAGCTCATCCTTGTTCTTCGAAACGACGACATGAAGGTACACGACTGCGTGGTGATACCGTGGAGGGCCCGCTGGCAAGAAGGGGGGGAATACAGACTCCCAAAGGCACAACACACGCACAGAGGGTCCCTGTGAAGTTGATGGCGACTGCCCGCTTTCTGGGCAGAGGTCGACGTTCAGACAGAGGCCGGTTTCCTCACACAGCTCACGCAGCCCACCTTCCACCAAACTCTCTCCAGACTCTGTGAGCAAAGGATGAGTTCCATTATCTTCTGTCATCTGCATCTGCAAACAGTTACAATACATCTTCATTATTACCCTGCAATTCACAATTAAGTGTCTGGCAGAGGGTTCCTTGAACCACTTCCAGGCTACTTCTCTACTGTTCCGCTCTTGAACGGCACTTGGAAGAAACGAGCAGTTAAATTTTTCTGAGTGAGCTCTGATTTTATCATGATGATCATTTCTCCCAATGTTGGTGGGTGCCAACACAGTATTTTCGCAGTCTGAGGAATAGTTGGCAACTTAAATTTCATGAGATCTCGCCGCAACAAAAAACGCCTCTGTTTTATGGATTGCCACCCCAATGCATGTATCGTACCTGTGGTGCTGTCTCGCCTATTTTGAGATAATAAAAAGTGAGCTGCCCTTCTTTGAAGCTTTTCGACGTCCTCCGTCAGTCCCATTAGATGCGGATTTCACACCTCACACAGTACTCCAAAAGCGGGCAGACAAGCGTGGTGTAGAGAGTGTTTTTAGCAGACATGATGCACTTTCTAAGTGTTATGCCAATAGATCACAGTCTTTTGTTTGCTTTACCCACAGCATTATCTATGTGATCGTTCCAATTTAAGTTACCCTTTAGATTTGTGTGATTTATATCACATAACCAAAATTTAGCAGATATCTCTTAGTACTCATATGGGTGACTTCACATTATTCGTTACTTAGAGCCAATTGCCATTTTTTACAAAATATGGATATCTTGTCTAAATCATTTTGCAATTGGTTTTCATCATTTGATCATCTAATGACTTCACAAGGTGGTAAATGACAGTATAATCTGCAAACAACCTGAGAGGATTGCTCAGATTGTCTCCTATGTTGTTTATGTTAATCAGGAACAGCAGAGGACCTATAACACTTCCTTGGGGAATGCCAGATATTACGTCTGCTTTATGCAATGACTTTCTATCACTTCCTACAAACTGTGACCTTTCTGACAGGAGCTCCCACAACTGAGGTGATAGCCCATAAGCATGCAATGTGATTTGAAGACACTTGTGAGGAACAATATGAAAAGCCTTCTGGAAATCTACAAATAGGCTATGGAATCTATTTGATGTCCCCTGTCGATAGCACTCATTACTTCATGAGAACGGAGAGCTAGTTGTGTCTCAAAAGAACAATATTTTCTGAATCACTGCTATTTGTCAATAAATCATTTTCTTCTAAGTAATTCACAATGTTCAAATACAGCACATGTTCCAAAATCCTATTGCAAATTGACATAGTCATGTGGGTCTGTAATTCAGTGGATTTCTTCTGTTTCCTTTCTTGTTGTTTTACAAGAAGTAGTGACCAACAACCCCTGTGGGAGGTGAAATGTAATCACAGCTGGAAACAATTAGTTGCTCCACAGAAGTACACGAGTAAAGTAAAAAATTGCAGATGTCACACTTCTGGGTACGGAAATGCGACAAATATGCCTTTAACAAGTGTATTTGTTCCTCTATTACACACAAGATTATGATTCAAAAAAGAGTAGGTCTACTTATTCGTAACTCATTCTGGCCACTTACATTTGTTGCAAAGGATATAGATTTTCTTCATTCAGTCATAGAGCAAGACACATTTTTATTTTCTTCTCCAAGGGCTGACAACACAAGTGACTTTAAGTATAGGTTGCACACTGTCTGAGATATTTTGCCACAGGAAAGGGGACATGGGCGAATAGGAGTGCTGGGCGGTAAGTTTGCACTCAACTGCTTAGGTATACAGTGTACATCAAAGAGTGTCATATTTGTAGTTTACTGGCTTCAAAAGCGTAACAAAGGAGCTTCCCCCTTTCTTTCTTTCCTTCTTTCTTTCTAGGCAGCGTAGGCAGATATGGTTAGTGTATTCCAAGCAAAGGTCCAAAAAAATGATAGTAGTACATGTGTTGTGAGGAAATAATAACATGATTATTACATGAAGTCATCCTTAATATACAGATACCTAATGTGCATCACTTTTCGTGCGAATTTTTTCTTGAATTATTATTATGAATTTGCTCTGACGTAAGTTAATTATAATCTTAACAAAGGATATGATGTGCAATATTTTCCAGCTCTTCCTATAAATTAATGAAATCCACATATTTGACCTAAGTACGGTATTTTTTTTTTTTAAATGTGTGTCCACTGACTGTTGCCTGTTTCTACTCCATACTGAATCGATTTGGGAAGTGGCCGCAAATGAGTTAGGAGGCTTTAGGGTTTTCACAAGTTGTCTACATAACTGACCCAGCCTTCTGACATGTCTCGGAAGCATTTAGAAGTAATTTATATAAAAAAAATGTACACATTCGTCAAATGCATATGTTTAAAAGTATTTCATCCCTCAACACGTCCGTAAAAGCAAAAGCTTACCAATATTTCCACCGGGTGGGACCCAGGCTCCTGGAAACGACCGCATGTGACCCGACCTTTGGGTCAAAAGAATATGTGAATCCGAAGATTCCAGGATAACAGCCACTCCAACATGAACTCCACGGTTTTGGGTGCTCTCCGGGATTGACATAGCAGCCTCCTCCGTTTCTTCCAATAACATAACGGGGCATGTAGGGGAATGCTACAACAATATTTGACATTGTTTTGTTGCTTAGTGCAGGGATTTGGTATAAAATGCCGTTATCTTTTGCTTTACCTGCAACACCACATTTCCGAAGTCCGCTGTTCCACTAGAACGAAGTTTTTCGTCCGACAATGATTTTTCTCGTTTAACGTGCACAAAATTCGGACTTGCGGGATATAATACCAGCACATCTTCTTCCAGTTTGCAGCCGACATTTACAGATAAACTATTTGGCGTGAAATAATTAACAAGACAGTCTACAAATCTGGCTATTTTAACTGTGTCGCTATTTTCCAAAGTTTTTATCCCGACTAATATTCTGCGTAAAGAATTCGCACTATTTACCGCACTAGCCATTTTATCACTATTACTTCTCTGATCGGATTGCATTGTGCGCCTGCTGGTGTTGACGGAACTTCTTTGGTGGTTTACGTGAAACTTGCCCCTCCTGTCATCTGTTTCACAGCCGTGATGGCGAGCGCAAGTTGTTTGTGTTGCAGTCTGCTGTGCTGTGCACAGCGTTAAGTTTGGACAGTTGCCGCAGTCTCGATAAAATTGCTGCAGAGTTTCATCAAATTTGGTGTTATTTTTATGCCTTGTTGTCATTGCGTGACCATATAAACGAAAAATGGCAAAGCCACAAAATATTAAAGTTGTTGCTGTTACTGCTGTCAGTTCATTAGGTTCGGATTGGGACCCTATTACAAATACAGATTGGCAGAAGGAGACGCCGTCAGCACAATGTCTTCTGAGGATTAAAAGGTTCGTAGATACGTCTAGACCTCAAAAACAATAATGACATTTCTGTACAGACAATTCAGCACGTGTTACGTTAATATCCATGATGCAATACCATATCACATTTAAAGTTTGCATGGAGTATTCGCTATCATATCTGAAGCAATGTTTGCAGCATTCTGTAGTGTAACCAATGGTTTGTTTTCGGAATTTTATCGAACACATTTTCAACGAGAAATGTGAGATTGTAACCAAAATTTGCGACTCGCATTACGTGCTTACATGAGTTGGACAGACTGTTGTTACTACCTGGTAGTTGTCGGCTCCATCATACGGTTTGTGCAATTTCAGAAGGAACTGTTAGAAAACTATACAGTCTCTATGACATAATCCATATATGAAATTCTCCTTTCAACTTCTCCCCTTTGCAACTTAATTCATTGTAGCTTGAGAGGGAAAGCAATTGTAAAGCGATTATTATTATTTTTGAAGAGCGGTATACGCACAAATAATGTATTTGTTTTCCATAGACGGTGTAGGAAAACGAGCAGTAATTAAGTTATACCCGGAAATTAGCAACTAACTTTCAGACAACTACCAGGTTGTAACAAATAGTATTTATATTGTTTGTTGAGCTCTAACGACTTACTAAATTGAATGTGCTGGCTGTTAAAGACATTTGATTATCTGTTTGCTTCAAACCATCTGTTGTTTCCAACATTTCATTAACTGCCTTAGTAGTGGTCCAAAAATTCTGTTCATCATTCACACACTTGTGTAGCCTGCCGAAAGACAAATTCCATCTTCTGACAATGCAAGAGACGAGATAAAAAGTGATGCAAAATAGAGGTCTTTCTTCAAATTTTCTTTCTTGTGAGAAGCATATTAATTTGTCATGCAAGTAAAGTGAAACTGTGTGTTTTCTGTATCTTCTTATTTATAATATTTATTCTTACCATGAAAACACAATTAAAAGGATTCCTTGGCTAGTGTGTGATAGTGCCACATGTCCTCCCAATGCCCTCTTAAATCTAGGCTGTGTGAGAGAGAGCATAGCCCCATGGTTTGATTATGTTTGACTGTGATAGCTTGATTGTGAATTTGCAACAAAATTTGCAGTAACACATTGCAATGTAGTACTATCTTGTGTCTACATTCTCACCAAATTTAACACACTGTTGCTATATTTATTCGTATGTTACGTAAGTATATTTACTATATGATCTGGAACATGTTATTGATCTGAAGATTGTGTAGAAAATTAGTCATAAGATATTCATAAAGGTAATAACTTCTTATTTATTCATTTTAGTTTGTCATGTGTCAAGGTAAATATATCCTGCTTAGTTGGCAATCCTTTCCGAGATCTAAAATGCTTGCCACTGGAACTGATTTTCTGTCCTGTGTTTATAATTTTTTATTATATAAAATCACCTTGACATTTTTTAAACAATTGGCACTAATGAGAGGGAGCTGCAATACTTCACTGCTAACGTACCTCTTTTGCAAAATGGCTTAACAGCACATGTAAGACCACATGGCAATATATGACTGAAAACATTCAACACACAAATAATTCAATACATCTCAAAGCTCAGCTGAACAATATGAGGGTGGTTTGATAAGAGTGGTAAAACAGCAAGGGAAAAAAATGTTTGTTTCATGAACAACTCATCTTGCTTGTTGACATAGTCTCCTAAGAGGGATATAACTTGGGTCAGTGATCGTCCAGCTTTTTCATTCCAGCGGAAAAATAAGTTCTGTCAAACTGCAAAATACTCATTGACTGCAACTGTGCCTTCCTCATTGATGACAATTTCTTCCCAGCAAGCGAAAATTTTAAGTTAGGGAATAGGAAGAAGTCAGTTAGGGCAAAGTTCGATGAATAGGGTTGAACCAGTTCAAAGCTCCGCCACTGTTATGGCCGATTTGTGGAGTGTTACACAATCTTGGTGAAACAGCAGTTTTTTCATGTCAACTATGGTCTTATCAGATAACGCAAGTCTCAAATGGTCCAACAATGAAGCATTATGATTCTGCCTTTTTGGAAGTTATCTATGAGGATTATTCCTTGGTAAATCCAAAAAACAGTGCTCATCAACTAACCAGCTGACAAAATGGTCTTCGCCTTCTTTGGTGCACTTTCACCAGCCTTTGTTCATTGTTTTGACTGCTGTCTAGACTGTGTGTGTAGTCATGAATCCAAGTTTCAAGTCACGAATAGACACAAAAGTCATGCAGATTGTGAGTGAACATTGCTGGACATTATTTGATCGACTGTGAGCAATCGTGGCACCCACCTCACACACAGCTTTTTGGTAGCCAATTCTCAGTGCTGGATATTATGGACTCATTCAGTTGAGATATGTACAGTCTCAGCAATCTCGTGAATTTTTATTTGACAGTCTCACATTACCATATCATAGACTTTTCCAGTGGCTTCCTTTGTGGTGACTTCAATTGGACTGCAGGAGTGCACTTCGTCTTCAATGCTTGTCTGACCACATTTAAATTCATTAATCTAAAAGTAAGTGTCTTAAGTGTGGTGCAGAGTCTGTGTGAACTTCATGCAATTCTGTTTAACAGCAACATGAAAGTCGGTTTTATCCATTTTCAATTCCAGTCTGCACACTCGCCAATTCAGATGACTGTCAACATTGAACGTTGTTGAAATTCTTTATATGATCCTTGACATAATCAAGGTTACCAACCACGAAAGTGCAAATAAAATGTTCTGTTCTTTCATGGAAATTTACCTGACTTATCAAACAACACTTGTGTGTTATGTAAGTGTAAAGAAATTTTGTAGAATGGAAATTCTGCACCACATCCCTGCATACTCCTACAGGCAAAATACAGCATCTTCCCCCCACAACTCCCATAACCTTGCCATGTTCCTTCTGTACTCCCACTACCCACACCAGCCGAGATGCCTACTGACTGCAGTTGGGCCTCAGATGCCTGCAGATGACAGCAGCCATATGTGAGAGAGCTGTGAGTGAATGAATATAAGGACTTTGTCCGATAGCTTAATGTACTTTTAAACGTGCCTTTAATGCCTCGCTTGGGGAAGGTGTCGGTGAGCGGTTCTCAGATGGATGTGGGTGAAAGTGCAGGTCATTTAGGATGCTAATATGTTGGCAGAACTTTTTATTAATAATCATACACGAACATCGATAATAGCATCGGCAGCAGGCACACAGTAGACAACAGGCGACAATAAGCCAGGTGGAAGCAGCGGTGTAAGATGATCCCTGATAGCTCAGAGTTAGCTTTCAGCTGCAAAGCACTATTGGCTGCAGGATAAGATATTAGCCATCTGTTGAACTGTGACAACACTGAGGCATTGCCACAGAGATGTTTACAAAATTACATTACGTTATCAGTTGAGACAGGTGTAAATCTGCCACGCCCGGCCCACTGTGACTTTCGAGGGCAGACCTATGCTGACTCAAATATAGGCAGGTGAACCTAGCAGGTCTGCCTGGGCAATGAAAACAGGACTACATCCTGGAGAACAGCAGCGGTAGCTGTCGGTAACTGACGGTACGACCAGAACCGTGTGGGTGAGGGCAGGTACCGGTGGACCCGGGCTTAGGCAGTCAGACAGCAGTCACCACTTTGTGCCCTGGAGATGGCAAATGTAGCTGAATCATAAGGACAGTGGCAACTGACATGGGCTGTACATCACAGTAGTGCTGAGCTGTGCTGACGACAACAGGCTGGAGCTGTGGGTTTAAATATTGTGGCCCAGCAGGATCCAGTACCTCCGTCATTATTTCTTTATTAGTTTGTTCAGCTTGAACAGACATTCTGATGCACCCCTCATCTCTGGTGCCATTTGGACTTTCTCTTGTAATATTCCGATGTTCTAGCAACAGGCACGGCAGACACAGCGAGCATTTAACACTCACAACCGGGAAGGTGGTGCGCTGAGCTGGCACAGTCGGTACACGGGGCCGAATTGGTAGGGCAGCCCCGCAGCGTGAGGTCCTCTGCACTGCGAACGGCCGGTGGCGTTGACGATCATTGTGGTAGATCGTGGTGCTGCGCCGTCAAGCTCTGAATCGTCAGCTGGAGTTAAGCGGCAGGTGGGCTCGGGTGGTGGGGAACAGTCTCGTAGAGGTGGCACCAGAATGCTGACTGCCAGGGCAGGGACCATTGGACAGAAGTCTGTGGATCATAGTCCGGTGGGGAGTGGCTGTGGTGACACAGTTGTGCTGAAGATTGCGAGGCCGCATTAGATGGGGACTGGGTGTAGCCACGTTGTGCAGCAGGCTGAACAGTGACGGGATGAATTGGTTGTGTTTAAATGCTGCTGCTCTCTGACTTCGTGGTAGTGCTCTCTGACTTCGTGGTAGTGGCTACATATCTGGATAGGGCAGTCAAATGAAAATGAGACAGATGGCAAAAAAGGAAGTAAACTATTTATTATTTCGAAAGTAATTGCCATAAATATTAGATATATTTATCCTATTGTGAGACAAGTGCTCAATTACTTCTTCACAAAAAAGTGTTTGAGGCTGCCTACGCAATCGTGATTGTACCCAGGTGTGTAGCTCTTCATCTGAAGGACATAGATGGCAAGCAATGTCTTTTAATGACTCCAAAAATATGAAAATCACATGTAGAGAGATATTGGGGCTTCATAGGTGTCGTATGAGGACTTACCATTGAAACGTTTCTAGTGTAGTAGAAACAGCGTTAACATCTGAGCACACCCACGAATAAGCTGCGCGAGTTTCGCTGGGTAGCTGTTAGACATTTTCTATAGACTCTCGATCTCTCCACGTGCCATTACCATATTTTTGGAGCTTGGAAGAAAGAGCTTTGTGGCCATTGATATGCTTTGGACGAAGAGGTGAAGCCTGGGGTATAACTGTGTTTCCGGAGGCAACCTCAAACATTTTCTATGAAGGCAATGACCATTTTTGTCTGATGGTGTAAATGTATTGACAGTTACAGCAATTACTTTTGAAATGATAAACCGTTTACTTGGTTTTTCCATTGTCTTGTTTTCATTTGACTGCACTTTATATGTCACACCGAATGATACGGAACAGAGGCAGTGGCCAACTATTGCAACTGGCAGCGGGTCAGCTGTAGTACTTCATGGAGACTGGTTTGGTCATCAACACGTGCGGTCTTGCGACACAGCAGTCGCGTCCACTGTCCACACAGTTCAGTGACCAGATCAGGTTGCTGTGGCTGTGGCCTAATCGTGCTTTCTTGTGGTCCATCTTTGACTCCAAGTACAGTGATAATTTATCCCACTATAAGATTAATAGAGCCAATTAGAAAGAAAACAGCTACTTAAAAAAAAAAAAGAAAAATCCTGCTGCCACCTCAGTTATACTATATAGCAGTTGTTTTCCTCCTAGAGGTAGCTCAATATTTACTTGATTGCACTGATATTTTTCAAAGAAAATAGTTACCTACCTCTTTAATTACTGAATCCTGTGTACAGCACTTTAATATTTGTTGTTCTGGCATGTAACAAAGACTGCTACTTGCAATACAGCTAATAGAACTTTCGGTTCCTGAACCTACATATTTATATAATTTGTAGCTAGACAGTGGCTAAGGATATGTTTTCTAATTTCTTTTGGACTTGCATGGATTCAAAAGTGCTTCCCCCCTGCGGGTCCGGGGGTTAGAATAGGCTCGAGGTATTCCTGCTTGTCATAAGAGCGAATAAAAGGAGTTTCACACATTTCGGCCTTTATGTGATGGTCCCCTGTAGGGTTTGACCTCCATTCTTTCAAATTTTCCCGAATTGCAAGCCAACTGCGGGAGGGCGCCTTACATGGTGCATCGTTTCCATTGTGCAATGACATCTTTAGCCCACTTTCTCATCGTCGCATTGCAGTCCCGCCCATTCTCCATCTCTTGGGCGAGGACACCTGCCTGGGTGCATTTTCCACCATGCTTTCTGCGTCAACGATGACTATGGACTTCTTTGCACCTGATATCCAGCACGGTAGCCAGTCCGTTGTGGTGGGGCCGCCATGTACCCAGTTGATTGTAGCCCCCTGACCACACGGGGATCGCTCTGCTGATGCCTGCACCGTTAACTCCCCACGTGTGCCAAGGGGTAGATGCCCATCCCCCTGGGGCATCGGGACTACCGGCAATGGCCATCCTGCCAGGTGGCCTTTGCTGCGGCTGGGTGGTGCCCGTGGGGAGGGCCCCTGGTCAGGTTGGGTGACATTGGGGCGGATGGCATGCGATGAAGCGTAGTCCATCAACTCTTGCTGGTTGTGAAACACCAGCAGTCTCTAAGCGATCACAAGCTCAATTCAATGCACAGAAGTACGACTCCAAATTGTTCCCCTCCCTGGCCACACCATGGGAGGAACGTCAGGCTAAGGACGGCTGCAGCTCTTATTTCCCCTTGTACCTTGTATGTTTGAGAGCTGATGGGGAATCTTTCATAATGATGAAGCCTCAGTTTTTTGTTGAACATTTAGAGGACAAGTTTGGGGAGTGGAGGGCTTGTCCAAAATGACATCTAGGTCAGTCTTCATCAAAACAGCACCCTCTGCTCAGTCACGGGAGTTACTCTCTTGTGACAAGCTGGGGGATTTTTCTTGCACCATCAAACCCCATAAATATGGTTCAGGGACCTTCTTTTGCAGTCTAACAATGAGCTACGCGTCAGTTTAGAGTGACGAGGTGTACATTTCGTCCAGCGTGTCTACCGGGTTTAGAGGGATAATCATGTTGCCACCTGTGCCTTTATCTTGGCCTTTGAGGGTGATACATTGCCCGAGAAGGTCAAGGTGATGGTCTACCTCCCCCGATGCAGTGCTTTAAGTGCTGGAAGTTTGGCCATGTCTTCTCGCTGTACTTCCAGCGTCACGTGCTGAGATTGCGGACACCTGTCACATCCCAATACTCCGTGTGGCCCGCCTCCCGTCTGTGTCAACTGTGGAGAGCACCATTCGCCTTGCTTGCCAGAGTACAGTATTCTCCAGAAAGAAAATAAAATCGTGGAGTGCAAGACCCTGGACAAACTGACCTACACCGAGGCTAAGACAAAATTTGAACGTCTGCATCCTATGCGTATGACATCATCTCACGTCGCCACTTTAACAGTTCTGGCACCATTAATTCCATCAACCGAAGTCACCTCTCAGAGCTGGAAGACTACACCTGCCCCCTTGATGGTGGGGGGGCCATTTCCCTCCTTGTTGCCCCCCAGGGGGTCCACAACTCTTTTGTGGATACGTGCGTAGCGAGCACGGGACCCCGAGCTAATGTGGCCTTCCTTCCTTTACGGGCTGCATACCTTCCCTTTCCGCATCCTTCCCCATCCCTATCTTCGCCCCTCCTCTCCTCACCTCTGGCTCTTTCCTTCCCTTTCTCCCCATCTGGGAGTATGGTTTGTGCCTACGTCCGGAGACGGACGCTCGTAAATGTACTGCATTCTTCGCCTTCCTTGCTTTTGTCTTCTTCCTTCCTTTGTCCTTCTCTTTTCCTTACCTCTTCTCTTTCCCTTTTCTCCGCTGCGGCGTTTGAGACCTCTCTTCCTTCCTTTCCCTTTCTCTTTCTTCCTCCCTGTGCGTGTCTGAAGGCCGACCCACGCCCTTCGTGCGTAGCCGGTGACGGGGTAACGCGTAATTCCCCGCCCCGGGTAGACAGGTAGGACACGTACGTACCCCCTGGTAACGGCCAGGCCCAGGGAGGGGTGATTACCCGAGCTGATACCTTCCGAAAATGCCGATTGGTCCCTCCGTCCGTTTGTCGGGAGGTGTGACCTGAGGTGTGAACAATCACCTAAGGCGGGAGTGCCCTCAGAGAGGGCCCCCACAAGGGAGGAGCGCGCCATCGGAGACGCCGGTAATCATGGGGGATTCTTCCGCAATGGTTTCCTCACCTTCCACTAAGTCTGCTCACAAACGTAAGTATACTGAGTCTCAGCCACAGATGATTCTTCCATCGTTGCCACAGTT
Source organism: Schistocerca cancellata (assembly GCF_023864275.1). Classification (NCBI taxonomy): domain Eukaryota; kingdom Metazoa; phylum Arthropoda; class Insecta; order Orthoptera; family Acrididae; genus Schistocerca; species Schistocerca cancellata. The sequence goes on from NC_064637.1 coordinate 157,166,781, forward strand.
CCTTGTTGTTTCTCGGTCTGATGAAGGTCACGACTTCTCCACGGTCAACCCTTTCATTATTCAGAAAGGTGTCGACGCAATAGCAGGTCCTGTAAAGTCTTGTTCCAGATTACGGAATGGCACCCTGTTGTTAGAAACACACAGTGCCCTCCAGGCACAAAAATTGCTGCGTACTTCTCTGCTCCACACATTCCCTGTCCGGGTGGAACCGCACCGTACCTTAAATTCCTCGCGTGGAGTCGTTTATACACGCTCCCTCGATGGATTGTCTGACGAAGAAATTCAGCACTATCTGTCTGACCAGGACGTAACGGCAGTTCATAGAGTAATGAAACGGGTTGACACAAACATCATTCCAACCCGCACTGTCTTCTTGACATTTGACACAGTTCAACTCCCATCGCAAATCAAAGCTGGCTATGAGATAATTTCCGTTCGCCCTTACATCCCAAACCCTACGCGTTGCTATCGATGTCAGCGGTTCAATCACACCAGCCAGTCCTGTTCCAATCCAGCCAAATGTGTTACGTGTGGCAAGGATGCCCATGAGGGTGCTTGTCCACCTCCATCCCCTCGCTGCATCAACTGTATGGGTGACCACGCTGCTTCCTCTCGAGATTGCCCCGTTTTTAAGGACAAGAAGCTCATCCAGGAAATAAGGGTGAAGGAAAAGGTGTCGACCTTTGCTGCTCGAAAATTATTCGCCAGTCGCAAGCCCACCGTGCCTCAGACAGGAAAATACAGCACTGTCCTTGCTTCTCCTCGGCCAACAAAGGAGGCGGCCACGCAGACTTGCGACCTCACCTTTAGTACCACGGTCGTCAGATCGGCCAGCGCAAAGATCGCTCGTTCAACCTCACCACTTTCGCCTGCCCACTCTGTGGCTCACCCTTCGTCGGGTTCTGCTACATCTCGAGACCAAAAGTCGGACGCCAAGTCTTCGAAAAAAGAGCATACTCGTGAAGAGTTTTTACGTACCGCAACTTCACAACCATCGGTTCCTTCTTCATCTAAACCACATTCTTCCAAGAAGGCTACAAAGAAACCCAGTTCCTCTCCTTCTCCGCCAAGGCGTGCCCCCTCTACAGCACCACCTGGCGGAAATCGCCCTCGGCCATCTTCTGTGTCGCCGAGGCGCACTGCTGGTGGCCGGTCAACCGGCCGATCGCTGGTGGCAGGGACTGCTCCTGACCAACCTATGGATCAGGATCTTCTGCCTTCGGCTGAATGCCATTCCATGCTGTCGGTTGCTAGCTCCGAGCAGTCTCTGAGTTGACAGCAACTTCGGTCACATTCCTCCATTTTCCTTTCACCCCATGTCCATTATCCACTGGAATATCCGCGGCATTCGAGCCAATCGGGATGAATTGTCGGTCCTCTTACGCTCCTACTCGCCGGTCATCTTCTGTCTTCAGGACACAAAGCTGCGTCCCCATGACCGCTTTGTTCTCCCTCACTTTCAGTCCGTCCAATATGACCTCCCCTCTGTTGAAGGCACTCCAGCCCATGGAGGACTCATGATTCTTCTCCATGATACTCTCCGTTATCACCCAATCCCCTTAAACAGTTCCTTCCAAGCTGTCGCCGTCCGTCTTTCCCTTTCTGGATACACGTTCTCTCTTTGTACTGTATACATTCCATCATCCACACCAATGGCACGAGCTGATCTCCTTCATCTTCTTGGTCAGCTTCCACCCCCCTATTTGCTGGTTGGGGACTTCAATGCCCACCACCCGCTTTGGGGATCTCCACATCCTTGTCCACGTGGCTCCATATTGCTAGACGTCTTCCACCAAGCGGATCTAGTTTGCCTCAACACTGGGGTCCCCACATTTTTGTCTGCCTCCACGACAACCTTATCTCATTTGGACCTTGCGGTCGGTACTGTTCCGCTAGCTCGGCGCTTCGAATGGTTCGCCCTTGATGATACACACTCGAGTGACCACTTTCCATGTGTCCTCAGACTGCAGCCTCAACTGCCGTATATGCGCCCGCGACGCTGGAAGTTTGCCCAAGCCGATTGGACACTTTTTTCGTCTCTCGCGACATTCGATGACCGTCGCTTTCCCAGCGTCGACGATGAGGTCACACATATTACCGACGTTATCCTTACAGCTGCGGAACGTTCAATACCACGCACCTCCGAATTGCCCCGGCGCCCCCCAGTTCCTTGGTGGAACGAGGCATGCCGTGATGCAATACGTGAGCGGCGACGTGCTCTTCGCATTTTCCGTCACCATCCTACTTTGGCCAACTGTATCCGCTATAAGCAGCTCCGTGCGCGATGCCGTCGCGTCATCCGCGATAGCAAGAAGGCAAGCTGGAAATTCTTTATTAGCTCATTTAACACCTTCACTCCCTCCTCGGAAGTTTGGAGTCGGCTTCGACGGTTCTCAGGCGCGCCTAGTTTCTCCCCGGTTTCTGGGCTCACTGTCGCGCATGATACCTTAGTGGACCCCGTCGCAATTTCTAACTCGTTGGGTCAGCACTTTGCTGCGATTTCGAGCTCTTCACATTACCCGCCAGCGTTTCTCCCGAAGAAACGTGCAGCGGAAGTGCGACCTCTTGCTTTCTCCTCTCAAAATCACGAAAGCTACAATACTGTTTTCTCCATGCGGGAACTCCAACATGCCCTCTCATCTTCTCGCTCCTCCGCCCCGTGACCGGATGGTATCCATGTCCAAATGTTGCTGCATTTATCAACCCCTAGTCTGCGTTACCTCCTTCGCCTTTATAATCGAATTTGGACCGACAGTACCTTTCCCAAACGGTGGCGGGAAGCTATTGTCGTTCCCGTTCCGAAACCTGGAAAGGACAAACATCTCCCCTCTAGCTATCGCCCCATTTCTCTCACGAGTAGTGTCTGTAAGGTTTCGGAGCGTATGGTGAATTACCGTTTAGCTTGGTGGCTAGAATCCCGCAGTCTTTTAACACCAGCCCAATGCGGATTTCGGAAGCATCGTTCTGCCGTTGACCATCTTGTTGCTCTCTCCACTTATATCATGAACAATTTTCTCCGGAAACGCCAAACGGTAGCAATATTTTTTGATCTGGAGAGAGCATACGATACCTGTTGGAGGACAGGCATCCTCCGCACACTGTTCTCTTGGGGCTTTCGAGGCCGGCTGCCCCTTTTTCTTCGCGAATTTATGGCAGAGCGCACTTTTAGGGTGCGGGTGAACACTACTCTCTCCCGTACTTTCTCCCAAGAAAACGGGGTACCCCAGGGATCCGTGCTGAGTGTTGTACTATTTGCCATCGCCATAAATCCAATTATGGATTGTCTCCCTCCTGATGTCTCGGGCTCCCTCTTTGTGGACGATTTTGCGATCTACTACAGCTCTCAACGGACCAGCCTTCTTGAACGACGTCTTCAAGGATGTCTCGATCGCCTCCACTCGTGGAGCATCGAAACTGGCTTCCGTTTCTCACCCAGTAAGACCGTTTGTGTCAATTTTTGGTGACGTAAGGAGTTTCTTCCGCCCTCCTTACATCTAGGTCCTGTCAACCTTCCGTTTTCAGACGTCGCTAAATTCTTGGGTCTTATGTTTGACAGAAAACTAAGCTGGTCCTCCCACGTTTCCTATCTTTCGGCTCGCTGTCTGCGATCGCTTAACACCCTCCGTGTCCTGAATGGTACCTCCTGGGGAGCGGACCGAGTGGTCCTTCTCCGCCTCTATCGCGCCTTAGTGCGCTCGAAATTGGATTATGGAAGCATAGTCTACTCCTCTGCTCTGCCGTCTATTCTTCGGCGTCTCGACTCTATCCACCACCGTGGATTACGTTTAGTGTCTGGAGCTTTTTACACTAGCCCTGTGGAAAGCCTTTATGCTGAGACTGCTGAACCTCCGCTGTCCAATCGGCGGGCAGTACTCCTGAGTCGTTATGCTAGCCATCTGTCTTCCATGCCTACTAATCCAGCCCATGACCTTTTTTTCGACGCCTCCTTTGATGTAGGGTATGCAGGCCGCTCCTCTTCCCTACTACCCCCGGGAGTCCGCTTCCGTCAACTGCTCCATTCTCTTTCCTTCCGCTTTCCTAAAACCTTCTGGACAACTTGGGGTACAGCACCGCCTTGGCTCCGTCCCCGGATCTGCCTGCTCCGTGACCTATGTCAATTTCCCAAGGATGGTACCCCTACACTTGTTTATCGTCGGGCATTTGCTGCTCTATGTGCAGCAATGACGGAGGCCACATTTATTTACACCGACGGCTCGAAAACATCGTTAGGTGTAGGGAGTGCTTATATTGTTGGCGACACCCCAAATCAATTTCGGCTTCCCGACCAGTGTTCGGTTTATACTGCGGAGCTTTACGCTGTTCTCCAGGCTGTCCACTACATCCGCCGCCATCAGCGGATACAGTACGTAATCTGCTCAGATTCTCTCAGCTCTCTCCTCAGTCTCCAAGCTCTTTACCTGTGCACCCTCTGGTCCACCGGATTCAGGACTGTCTGCGCTTGCTCCACCTGAGGGGCGTCTCGGTGGCGTTCCTCTGGCTCCCGGGACACGCTGGTATCTGTGGGAATGAGGCGGCTGATATAGCGGCCAAGGCCGCAGTCTCTCTTCCTCGGCCAGCTATTCGGTCGCTTCCCTTCACCGATCTACGGAGCGGTTTGTCGCCAAGTTGCTCATTTATGGCATGCGCATTGGTCGGCACTTCCCTGTAATAAATTGCGGGAAGTGAAAGCCCTTCCTTGCGCTTGGACCTCTTCCTCCCGAACGCGTCGTCGGGAGGAGGTAATTTTAGCTAGACTCCGGATAGGGCACTGTCGTTTTAGCCATCGACATCTTTTAAGCGGCGATCCTCCCCCACTCTGTCCCCACTGCTCTCAGCTGTGGACGGTAAGACACGTTTTAATTGAATGCCCCTATTTTAATCCGTTACGCTCCCGTCTACAGCTATCGCCTGATCTATCGTCGATTTTAGCAGATGACACGCGCTCCGCCGACCGCGTTCTCCAGTTTACTAGTGACAGTGAAATGGCGTCAGTCATTTGAACCTTTTTTTTTTTGGGACAATCACCCCCTTCCTATAGTGGATTTTTAAGCATTCTTCTATTTTTAGTTTCTCAAATTTTCTGACTTTGTTCCCATTGCTGCTGGTTTTAAAATTCGGTTTTTTACTGTCTTAAGTCACGGGCTGGGCGCTAATGACCTTAGCAGTTTTGCGCCCTAAAACCACAAAAAAAAAACAAAAAAAAAAAAACAAAAAAAAAAATCCCTCCTTGTTGCTCCCACACACTGCCTACTTCGGGAGCAACACCTCCCCCAACCATCGGGGACATCTGTCCCCACTTCTAAGCTGGAGAAGGGTAAGTCTTCTTCGTCTTCTCTCGCTAGGAAGGGATCCCTTGGGTCACTCCTTTCCCAGGCTTCTGCTATTGGGAAAGATGACACTCAACAGTGGCTGAAGAGCTCAAAAGCAGCCGGTTGTAGGGCTTCGTGCTCATCCTCTGTCCCAGGGACTGAGCCAGTGAAGTCCTACCAGCCAGGGAAACCCAAGGAGCAGTGAGAGAAATCCAAAAAGAAGAGCCCCTAAGACCGAGGATATTGTGGTGGCACCCACACCACCGCTATGTACAAGCTCTGCGTCTGAGGATGGGGTGGAGATTTTGGAGTCTGCTGAGGATCTAGATCTCGCCAGACCCTCAGAGACAATGTATATAGACTGCTCAGGCTAAAAGTCGGTGGCAGCAGGTGACCCTAAGGTGTAAACTGCCTCTTTGAATGTTCCGTGCCTTCCCAGTCTCACGATGACATCACCCTCCAGTGGAATTGCGGCAGTTTTTTCCACTGCCTGGCTGAGTTACCGTAACCGTTAAGCTTTACACCTGCTATCTGCATTGCCTTCCGGGAAACCCGGTTCCCAGCAATGCGGACTCCTGCCATCTGTGGCTGTAAGGGATATTACAGGAACTTTAGCGACTATAAACGAGTGTCAGGTGGAGTTTGCGTTTGTCCTAAACGCAGTCTGTAGTGAACATGTGCCCCTTCAAACCCCTCTTGAAGCTGTGGCTGTCAGAATAAGGACAATGTGCAGTACCCCTGAATGTATTACCTGCACTGTTTGATCAACTCCCTAAACCTTTCCTACTTTTGGGAGATTTTAATGACCACAACCTCTTGTGGGGTGGTACCGTGCTTACTGGCCGAAGCAGAGATGTCGAAACTTTACTTTCTCAGTTCGACCTCTGCCTCTTAAACACTGGGACCACCACACATTTCAGTGTGGCTCATGGTAGTTACTCGGCCATTGATTTATCAATTTGCAGCCCAGGACTTCTCCCATCTATCCACTGGAGAGCACATGACAACCTGTGTGGTAGTGACCACTTCCCCGTCTTCCTGTCACTGCACCATCGTCAGGCCCACAGACGCCTGCCCAGACAGACTTTAAACAAGGCATCAGGGAAACTTACACCTCTGCTATCACCGTTGAATCTCCCCCACATGGTAACATCGATGTGATGGTTGAGCAGGTGACTATAACAATTGTTTCTGCGGCAGAAAACGTGATCCCCCGCTCGTTTGGGTGCCCGAGGAATAAGGCAGTCTGTTGGTGGTCGCCAGAAGTCGCTGAAGCAATTAATGAGCTTCGGCGAGCTCTACATCGGTATAAGCAGCACCCTTCCCTGGAGCACCTCATAGCTCCTTTCCCGTGTTCACTATCTTATCAAACGATAGATGCAGGAGTGTTAGGAGAGATACATCTTGACCATTGGGTGCCATATCACCTTCCCAAGTCTGGGCAAGGATCAAACATCTTTTTGGGTACCAGGCCCCAACAGGTGTTACCATAAATGCAGTGTTATGTAAATGCAGTGTTATGTACTGACGCCAACGCGATTGCTGAACACTTTGCTCGAGCCTCTGTGTCGAAGATTTCCCCCCCCCCCCCCCACCTCCCCCCCCCCCCACCTCCCCCCCCCCCAGCCTTTCACACACTCAAACGGCGGCTGGAAGGGAATGTCCACTCATTCACTATGCACCGCAGTGAATCCTATAATACCCCATTTACAGAGTGGGAGCTTCTCAGTGTCCTTGCACAACTCCTGGGCCTGATTGGATCCACAGCCAGATGATTAAACATCTCTCATCTGACTACAAGCGACATCTCATCATCTTCATTCGGATCTGGCGCAATGACGTCTTTCCATTGCAATGGTGGGAGAGAATCATCATTCCGGTGCTCAAACCCAGTAAAAACCCACTCGATGTGGGTAGCTATCAGCCCATCAGCCTCACCAGTGTTCTTTGTAAGCTGCTGGAACATATGACATGGTGGCTGTTGGGGTGGGTCCTGTAGTCAAGTGGCCTGTTGGCTCGATGTCAGGGCAGCTTCTGCCAGGATCGCTCTGCCACTGATAATCAAGTCTGCCATCTGAACAGCCTTTTCGAGACGGCAACACCTGGTTGCCGTCTTTTTTGACTTATGTAAAGCATACAGCATGAACTGGCGACATCGTATCCTTGCCGCATTGTATGAGTGGGGTCTCTGTGACCCGCTCCCAATTTTAATCCAAAACTTCCTGTCGCTCTGTACTTTCCGTGTCCATGTTGGTACCTCCAATAGTTCCATCCATATGCAGGGGAATGGAGACCTGCGGGGCTCTGTATTAAGTGTCTCTCTATTTTTAGTGGCCATTAATGGTCTGGCAGCAGCTGTTAGGCCCTCTGTCTCACCCTCCCTGGATGCAGACGACTTCTGCAATTTGTACTGCAGCTCCAGTACTGATGTTGCTGAGCGTCACCTACAGGGAGCCATTCACACGGCGGAGTCATGGGCTCTAGCCCATGGCTTCCAGTTTTCAGGCACAGAATCGTGTGTCGTGCACTTCTGTAGGCGTCATACAGTTCCTCCGGACCCAGCATTTACCTTAATCACGATCCACTCACTGTAGTGGAGTCATATCTATTCCTAGGACTGTTTTTCGACACTTGATTGACTTGGCTGCCTCATATTCGTCAGCTTAAGCAGAAGTGCTGGCAGCACCTCAATGCCCTCCGTTGACTGAGCAACACCAATTGGGGTGCAGATTGCTCTACGCTGCTGCAACTCTACAGAGCCCTTGTACAATCGCGAGTTGACTATGGGAGTGTGGTTTATGATTCGGCAGCACCTTCAGCGTTGCATTTACTCGACCCTGTGCAACACTGTGGGGTTCGACTAGCGACAGGAGCTTTTAGGAAGAGTCCGGTGACCAGCGTACTGGTGTAGGCTGGTGTCCCTCCATTGCAGATCAGACGTGTGCAACTGCTCACCAGTTACACAGCACACATTCATAGTTCCCCTGAGCATCTGTATTACCGTCTCCTTTTCTCGCCCACGGCAGTCCATCTCCCGCATCGGTGGCCCAGGTCGGGGCTAACGATTGTAGTTTGCGTGCGGTCCCTTCTCTCCAAACTGCAGTCCTTCCCTTTACCACCTCTACTTGTGGTCCATTCACCTCCATGTTGTACGCCTCATCCACTGCTTCGTCTGGACCTTTCATGTGGCCCTAAGGACTCCATTCACCCTACGGCCCTCCGCTGTCACTTCCTCTCGATTCTTGACATGTTCCGTGGCTCTGAAGTGGTTTACACCGACGGCTCGATGGCTGATGGTTGCATTTGCTTTGCCTACGTGCACGGCAGCCATATTGAATGGCGTTCCTCACCCGATGGGTGCAGTATTCACTGCAGATCTGGTGGCCTTTTCTCGTGCACTTCAGTATCTTCGTTCATGCCCTGGGGAGTCTTCTTCTGTTATGTACCGACTCCTTGAGAAGCCTGAAAATTATCGACCAGTGCTACCCTTGTCACCCTTTGGTAGTGTCCATTCAGGAGTCCATCTATGCCCTGGAACAGTCCAGTCATTCAGTGGTGTTCGTCTGGACCCCTGGTCACGTCAGAATCCCAGGAAATGAACTTGCTGATAGGCTGGCCAAACACGCTACATGGAAACCACTTCTGGAGATGGGCATCCCCACAACCGACCCGCGTTCGCTGCAAGGTTTTTCAGCTTTGGGAGAGGGAATGGCAGAATCTCAGTACGCACAACAAACTGCAAGCCATTGAGGGGACCGAGAATGTGTGGAAGTCTTCGACGATGGCATCTCGCAGGGACTGTGGGGTTCTCTGCATTGGCCATGCACGGGTGACCTACGGCTACCTCTAGTGCCGTTAGTCACCTCAGTGTCGGTGCTGCACCCGGTTGACAGTGGCCCATATTCTTCTAGTATGTCCTCCTTTGGCCGCCCTGCGACTTAATCTTCGTTTGCCGGACTCGTTATCATCGATTTTAGCAGACAGTGCCTCATCGGCTGATTTGGTTTTAAGTTTCACCTGTGAGAGTGGGTTTCATCATTCGATGTGAGTTTTAGTGCCTGTCCTTTGTCCCTCTGTGTCCTCCACTCTAGTGCTTGTAGGGTGAAGGCTTAGTCGGTCAGCTTCCTTGTTTTACTCTCTTCTAACTGTTTCTTGCGTCTCTCTGTTGTTCTCCTGTCCTCTCTTTGTTTCTTTTAGTGTTCATTGCCTTTCCTTCGTTCTTGTGGTCTTTCCTTTCTTTCCGTTTTGTGTTATACACATTGTCTGTTTCATTCTCACACTTGTGGCATTGTTTCATTAGGAACGAGGGACCGATGACCTCATAGTATGGTCCCTTTCCCCCTCTTTTAAACTGACCGATCAAAATTCCTTGCTGGCAATCTTCCCATCTGAGTGCATAACTCCATTCTGAACCCTAGATGAGGATGCATAATTTACATGAAAACGATTTTTAATCGCTTCTTTTTGAGCCGGTACCAATTCTTTCAGGCCTCCCATTTTTTGTGGTTGTTTCCTTTACAATTAGTACTCGATAAACTGCCAAAAATGTGTGCTGTCTATCAGTGGTTATATTTCAGGGACATGATGTCAATCTACAACGAACCGCCGCCTGGTCTGTTTGTCGTTCCCGACGAGAAGGACATCACCGTGATCCACGCGCTCGTCACGGGTTCCTTCGACACCCCCTACGAGGGCGGCTTCTTCTACTTCCTCGTGCGATGCCCTCCGGACTACCCTATACGGCCACCACGTGTCAAGCTCATGACGACTGGAGGAGGCACTGTCAGGTTTAACCCAAACCTGTACAAGAATGGGAAGATCTGCCTCAGTATTCTTGGGTGAGTATTGTACATCTTGTTTGACATATATTGTATCAGCTGGCATAGTTGGTAAAATTTGTGTCAAATGGCATAGTAGATAAAATTCCCATCTAAATCTGTGTAATGTTTATTCTAGTTGAGGAATGTGTGCCATTGGAAATACTGGAGAAAATTTCCTTCCACGAGGTGTAAGAACGTAGTGTTTCTGTGGTACTTCTACGTAAAACAGGTGAATGTTACCAGAACAAATATTTCACTCACCAGTGTACATTGTTGTGAAACCTGGAGCCAGCATTCGAAGCCGGGTCCTTGCCTTTTTGGGAGCTGCAATTTCGACGATTGAGCTATCTGGACGTGCCTCACAGCATGCGTTATTGCTTCAATTCTGTTGATACCTCCCTCCTGCTTTGTGTTCCTCGTAGACTCTACTGCACGTATAGGTGCACCACTGCTAATATGAGATAGGAAGCTGTGGTGAATGGGATAGCCACAGTCTAGCGACTATTTCCGAGATGCTCTTTTGTGGTGGCTGCAGTACTATGAAATCTTCTGAGACATTGAAACAATTCTGGGCTAGAGTACAGTAGAGAATCCCGGGATATAATTTCGGCAGCGAAGAAAATGAGTTGCACCCATACGTGGACGAGATAGACCCAGTCACAAAGTTAAGTGTGCTGACTGCGGTTGCATTTAAGGGCTATTGTTTGCACTGTCTGGAATGTCCCGTGTGATTTCCAGATGGTCTAGCTTCTGCTACTCTAAAATTTCCTGGCAGATTAAAACTGTGTGCCGAACCGAGACTCGAACTCGGGACCTTTGAAGTTTGGAAGGTAGGAGACGAGGTACTGGTGGAATTAGAGCTGTGAGGATGGGGCGCGAGTCGTGCTTGGTTAGCTCAGTTGGTAGAGCACTTGCCCGCAAAAGGCAAAGGTCCCGAGTTCGAGTCTCGGTCCAGCACACAGTTTTAATCTGCCGGGAAGTTTCACCTCGGCACGCACTCCACTACAGAGTGAAAATTTCTTTGTGCTACACTGTCAGCACTTTTGATAAAATTTTGTGGACACACTGCTTGTGCACAAATAGACAAAATTGAAGACACTGACCTTATACTTACCTGTATCTCGTTTGCAAGTTCTCTTACTGTAATAAAATAGTCTTACATCAGCAAAGTCTGTACTTCCTCGATTACATTATCATTGCAACTTATCGAGGATCTGTTTGTCCTCCATTGGTGTGATGCCATCTTTAAAGCAGTCGTAACACTTCTTTTATCGACATGTTGGTCGTGGAATTGTTCCTGAAACCATGTTGAATCTTGCAAATGGTTTCCTCTTTGCTACCACCCAGCTTTTGTCAAAACTTGATTCAATGTTGCTTCTCAATTTGTTCCATCTTTTTATCCAACTTGAATCTGACAAACACTTGCTACACGTCCCCTCTTTTAGGCTGAGTGCTTGTAACTGATGGATGCTTTCTGCTGGCTGGTAAAAATTCATGACAGTGCACTAATGTCTGCCACCACATCTCCAACTAAGATAGTCTGTTGCGCTGTTTCAGATAGTGCAAGAAGGGGAGGGGGGTTAGGATGGAAGCGCAGGGTATCACATACCATCTTCTGTGCGGGGACTCAAACATGGGCCCTTGCCTGTAGTGGGTAATGGCTTCAAGCAACAATTCGTACCAATGTGCATGCAGTTTTAAGCAGTATTGTATCACTGCTCAAATCAGTGATGTGCACCCTCTGGTAACATGAATGTAATCAGATATTTATTGTTTCGTATTAGATGTGGCATTTTTAATTCAATTACATGTTTTGGTCACTCAGGATCATCTTCGTTTGGATCTGAAAATGATCCAGAGTGATCAAAGCATGTAATCGAATTAAAAAAGTGTGCAAGTTAGATGGAACAATAAATTAGAATTATGTTAAATAGATACTTGTATACAATTGCCGAATCCTGCCAAGAATATTACATTGACTATAATAGGAATGTAATGTTGAAGGCAGCAGTTAGTTATAAAGTAGTGAGTGTGTGGTAGGAAGTGGTTACAACCACATGCGTTAACAGTTCTTGTGCCATGTACAATGAAATTGCTGTCAACAGCTGCAGTATGCACTAATGGATATCCCATGGACATACTGGGTATATATGATCCCCCTAGAATAAATGTTCTCCCTTTGTCAGAAAAGTTCCAGGATAGGTGTTTTTTTAATTTCTGAGTTTGCAATACAAAACAGGAACAAATGATGTTTGCATGTTACCTTGTACATGTGTGTCCTCACTAGTTGGCATGGTTGTGCTTAGCCATGCACGGTTGGATTCTCACACAGTGCATGTTGAATGTGAGCAGAGAGTAAACATTTAGTTCTGTGTTAAGCTAGGGAAAAACTCTAGTGAGATGTGGACAATGATTAAGCAAGTGAAAGCAGACAAGGTAATTTAAAGAAGTCGTGTATTCAAGTGGCATGAAAGATTTCGTCAAGGGAGATATTCCGTGCATGATGATCCCAGAGCTGGTTGCCTGTCTACAGCACATACCGATGCAAATGTGAAGTGTGTAAGGCAGTTGTTGGAAGAAGAATGTCATGTGAGTCTGTGTGCAATATGAGAACAACCTAATTTTAATAGTAATGTGTGTCATAACTGACAAACAGAAAGATGAAAGACAAAGAATTTGTGCTGAACTATTAGGTAGAGTCGAGTGTGATCAGACATTTCTGTCAAAGATTATAGTTGGTGCTACCAGCAGTATGGCCCTCACACGAAGTGTCAGAAGCGCCGAATGGCAGAGTCCTGGATCACCAGTCGTGAACAGAGTCGAATGACAACTTTGGAGCACAGACAGTGTTGATAGTAAAGGATTAGTTCACCATAAGTATGTTCCTCAAGGTCAAACAGTGAACCATTCTTTTTAAGTTAGTCTTGAAACAGTTGCAGTGGAGTTAGACATTGTGCCCTGATTCTTAGGACCGCTTCCTAACTGTATGACAATACAGGACCCCATGCTGCTTTATCTGTTTCGGAGTATCTGGGCAGGCATTCTGTTATTGCCATCCCACATCCGCCATATTCAGTTGACCCTTGCCACTTGACTTTTTTTTTTCTTGTTTAGGTGACTGAAAGGAAAGCTTCATCAAGATATTGCAGTTATCCAGTTGGCAGTGACAAATGAGCTTACAAGTATCGTAGTTGAAAATTTCCCTCCTTTCTTCCAAGAGCTCCAGAAACATTGGCAACGGTGTACGGATAGCCAAAGGGACTACTTCGATAGGAGCTACAATCTTTACTTGGTTAAGTGCAACTTTTTATTAAAAAAAAAAACTGTCCTGGAACTTTTTTGACAAGGAAATATTATTACGTAAATGGTATGGACCTTAAAGTATGTGTGTTGTGTCATGGAGATGAAGAATTCCCTGTATTAGGACAGTTACAGGAAATGTGATCATGCACAGGCTCAATTTGATATGAAATAGGATTGTGAGACGAAGTTATATGAGAACATTTTATGAAAAGCTGAGCATTCACTTAGTTGTAGTGTTTTGGGGAGCTTATCTTCTAACCTACATCGATATTCTGCAAACCACTGTGAAATACATGGCAGCATGTACTTCCTATTTTACCAGTTGTTACAGCTTCATACCGTTTCATTTATATATGAAGTGTGGGAAGAAAGGTTGTTTAAACGTGTCCTCGTGTGTCGCAGTTAGTCGGATCTTGTCCGTGCAACCCTTACACTAGTAATACAAAGTGGTCACTAGCACGTTTGTAAAGTCATCATTTGGAACTGGTTCTTGAACTTCTGTGATTAGACACGTTTTTAACAGTTTGTGTCCACCTTCAAGAGTCTTCCAGTCCTGTGTTGTACAGTGACACACACTTGAGCAATATTCTAGGATGGTTTATACATAGAGCCAGCTCAAGAACATTTTTCCACACATGTAACATCATTTGGTGTCCTCCCCTTCTGCCCTTTTCTCTTGTACAGTTTCATCTTTGTCAGTTTTCGTTACTAATTATGAAATGCACTGCGTACAAATCTTGCAACTGGGCACTGGTGGCACCCCGAGCGGACTCTACTAATTGTGATACGTTGTGTATAGAAATCTTACAGGTTGTGTCCCAGGTTCCCTTCTCAGCTTGGTGTGCCAAGTGCAACTTGTGCCTCAAATTGGCCCTGGTTATACTAGTTTTTTGTAAGCAATCTCTGCTGTATACTGGTTTCATCTCTCTGGTATTCTACCAATGAACTGGTCAGCCATCAGCTTTGCCTGTGACTGAGGCTATGGTGACCATTCAATCTTATATCCATACAAATTGTTACACCTGCGTAGTTGTACAATTAGATTGATTTCCAATTTTGACTCATTGATTTGTAGTCGTAGGATAGTGGGCAGGAACTATGTAATAATCTCAGTGAAAGAAAATTGTTTCAGCACTTATGTGACCCTGCTTACGAGAGCTCTTCATTTGTCCTACCTCCTTATCTGGGATGAACCGTGACCTTACCACTGATACTAACCAATTCTACATAGTCCTTCATATTTTTCTCTATATTTACAAATCACTGTGGAAGGCAACAGGAAACCACCCCATTGTTTTGTTCCCAAGAAAACCCACCATGAATTTGCCTGCCATTCAACAGTCTGCCAGTCAGATCTCTGGGTGGACAGCTTGAAGAAAAACAGTGAACACCCAAAGGAATACACACAGATTTATGATTTGGAACGTACAATGATTGTGCCAAATTGGAAAGTTATAGATTGTGGAAAGGAAAGAACAGTGAACTAAAATAGGGGTATTAGGATTAGCAGAGATTTACTGGAAAGGCACTGGGCACTTCAAAACAGCTAATGTCAATAACAGTATTTTTTTCTGGTAAATCAGATAATTCCATCAGTGGTGTTGTCTTATTAGTACACAAAGGATGGAATGCTGCAGTTATGTGAGTTGTAGCCTGTCAGTGATCAAATAAAACTGGTGAAATACAACACTATACCTTGATGATGATGTAGAGTTAGCAGCATTACACAAGTCCTTTCCATCTGCCTAGAGTAAGCACCCAGAAAGGAAGTTACCATAGTGCAAAGAGAATTTAATGCTAAGGTAGCCAAGGGGGCTTGTCATGATTTAGGTAAAAGAAATGATCATAGAGATCAGCTGATACAGTTCTTTCAGGAAAATAAGATTGTTGTAGCCGGCACATGCTTCCAATACCTCACCAGGTGGAACATACTGTAATCAGATAGGCTACTCCTTGACTGGCTTACGACGAAGATTGTCAAAATGTAAAGGGACATCTCCAAAAGCAAGAAAAGTAAGCAAAAGGCTAATACTGAAATTTTTAGGAATCTGCTACAAGAAATACTTTCAACCAATCTGTCAAATAACATGACATCTGCTGAGAAATGGAATTTTCTGAAGGAGACATTAGTTACAACAGCTGAGCAAGTAGTCAAGTATAGCAAAAAAGTGAGGAATAAAAATATGTGGTTTATTAGGGGAACCATATAAATCATTGAAGACAGAAAAGTACAGAGCATGAGAGGATTACAGGGAACTCAGCTGTACTAAAAGTTATTGGTGTTAATACAGAGGAACTGCAAAAGAGACAAAAATAATTACTTCAGTGAAACATGTGAGAGAATCTAGAAACTCCGGGATTGGAATGAGACCAGAGATGAAGACAGCACATCTCTAACCAACATAGAACTAGCTGGAGAACATGCTAAAATAAGTTGTTCATGGATAAAACTTGGTTGCTGGGAATCGAACCCAGAACCCCGTGATCCAGAGACGTCGGTGCTAGCCACTAGATCACAAGCTGCGGACAAAGCTGATGTGATTTGGAAACACCGAGCTCTAACCAGACATACTAAATTGAGAGTGTTGAAATGTCTGGTGTTTCCAGTTTTCCTTTATGGTACTGAAACATGGACAGCAACTGAAGGGACGACAAAATAATTTATACTTTCGAGACATACAAGAGGTTGCTGAGAATATCGTGGATAGACAAATGGGCCAACAAATCAATCCTTCAAGAACTCATGGTGGAGAAGAGGTTATCCTGTGTGTGTTTCCAGTGAATCGTGCAGTTCTTTGGTCACATAATTTGACAAGAAGATAAATTGAAAAAGGTGATCATCCAAGGCAAAGTCAAAGGGAAAAGATTGCAGGGAAGACCATCGAGACGGTGGATGGACCAGATAAAGGAGAAGATACACCAATCATGGGGCCAGATACTTCAAAATGCAGGAGACTGGGAAAAATGGACAAAGTCTGTTAAGAGGATTGTGTGATGCTCACCAACTTTCAGCGGAGTGTTGATGATGAGGGTACTATATTTTTCATTTTGTGAAGTCCACAATTTTACATTTCAGAACATTAAAGTAAGTTGTCAATTTTACACCACTTTGGAATCTTCCATGATTGGACTGAATGTTTATGCAGTTTTTCTCAGACAGTGCTTCTCTGAATTCATCCACATCACAATGGCTATGCACACCCTTCACAAACAGGAACTGTGTGTCAGACAGGACAAAAAATGCCTGTGTCTGGGAGTTACAGTACATATAGTGAGTCACCGACAGGCACAATGAGAAGACTGCTGTACATTTAAGCTTTCAGCCAAAAGGGATAAAAAGTAGAAACACACACACACACACACACACACACACACACACACACACACACACACACACACACACACACAGAGAGAGAGAGAGAGAGAGAGAGAGAGAGAGAGAGAGAGAGAGAGAGAGAGAGAGAATTCCTGACTGTCCTCATGGTGTCATCAGCATTCCTTGTCACATCTACCAGAATTCTCTGGGGCACTGCATGTTCCCAAGAGGGGATTCACCACCTTGGAGCAACCACTGACCCATTAATTTGTGTACGGCAGAAAATTACTGTCAGTCTCAAATAAATTCTCTCATGATAGGCATATTTGCATTTCATTAACTATCTAATGAAATCTGCAGATGATGAACATCATCTGTCAGCAAGGAGGCATCTAGAATGTATCTCTTTCGTGAAATGATGTGTTACACTCTGGTGTGTATCCTAAAAGCCATATTGCTGTGTTGTTTCTAATTTCTCAAGACAAATAGATTCCCTTACACCATTATATTTTGGATTTATTTGGTATATAACAGCCCATTTATGACACAGGTATGGAGATATTTGTGACAGTGTTTCCACACACAAACCTGCTCACGAATCTCTTGTGCTGGCATGGGACACAGATGATTTTTGTTTGGTTTCCTATTTGTTGACAATTTTACATTTATACATATGGTCTCTGTTCTTTTGGAAGTGTACGAAAGAACAGTCATTGCATATATAGTTTTGGCGAGGGTGGCCAATGATTGCTTCAGTGTGGATGCACACCACACTCGAACTCTTACAGTAATCTGTGAAATTCTAAGAGTAATGAGGATAATGGCTGAGGGAACTAAATCAGTAGTTTGTGTATAAGTTGAGGATTTTGGTCTGGCGGGAGGTACTGTGCTCGGCTAGTGTGTGCAGTTGTGGTGGCTACTGTGTCTGGATGGCAGAGTGGTCAGCACGTCTGCCTCGTAAGCAGGAGACACGGCACAAATTGTAAACTTCCCCATCGATTTCAATCGATGCCCATTCACAGCTGATGTCATTAACTCCTCGATGTCTCGATTTTGTCATTTACCGAGATGTGTCCTACTGACCGTGGCAGGTTTGGACTGTGGACATTTCTCCAGGTGCAGTCCTGCTTCAACAATGCCCTCTTCTCTGCAACGTGATTTCTGTTACTGGATTCCATCAAGAATTTGTTTAATTAAGATTCAATTACTGGCTCCAAGAATTAGCTCACCTTGTGTATGGAGCTGTACTCAGAGTAGTGCAGACTGATGTAGCTGTAAGCTGGATGGATCTGCTCAGTTTAGAGGGGGATTCACATTGTCTGGTCTCCACTCAGCTGTTAGTTTCACAATCAAGCTCAAGCTTCTCACATGGCTAACAAGAAGAGTCTTGCATCATCAATTGTGAGATTGAGACCGCCCTTTGTTATAGGCTGTGCAAAGTAGCAGAGTTATTTCTAATTTAATTAATTAAATTTAGATCCAGAAGTGTGAATAGCATTACTATGTATAGTCACAGTTCATTGTTAATTTGTACCTCGACACGCTCCACGTCTCCGAAGATTCTCTTTCTTGATGCGTTCTATAGAAAATGAGTGATCAAATGAACTAATTACAATAACTGTTATGAAAACTGTTTTAAGTCACACAGGAAGAATATTTTTTTATTGATAACCAGTTTTGGACTGCAAGCTCATTATCAAATCAGTCATAAATGTATGCCTCAGGTTACATCAGTCAAGCTATACGAAAAATGTCAAGTTTTCACTTCGAAAGCTGGTGACGAGTACACGTGTAGGCTGCGTCGTCTACTATTGTGACGAATTTTCCACTTGCATGACTGGTGTAATGCAAGAGTGACATTTACGGCTGTTTTAATAACAGACCAGCAGTCTGAAACCAGTAAATAAGTGTTCTTTCTGTACAACATAATATGGTTATTGTAATCACAAAAAGAGTTGCAGATCCGTTCCAGCCTCGGCATGCTGGAAAAACAGAATAAACAAATGTTGTGACTCTCACTTTATTTCCAGGACATGGACTGGCCCCTGTTGGAGTCCAGCTCAGAGTTTGGCATCCGTCTTGATATCGATTCAGAGCCTGCTCAACGAGAAGCCGTACCACAATGAACCGGGATTTGAGCGGGTATGTGTCTGACTTACAATATGTAGGAGACCCACTGTTAATTCAGTGTTCTACGTTTACCTTAGACTGATTTAGCAGAAGCTGCTACAAATCCTAATTTATTTCTTATGTGTGACAGAAATCTTCCTGTATCGATGGGCACATTAGCTAGTGATGAGACAAAAAATATGTTTTAACAACTGATTGACCAGTTGATAGTTCTTTCTTTTTTTTGTCCAATCGAAAGAAGCTAGACTCTATGGCCATCTCAGTTTTATGAATGTATTCACACAGCCTCTGGGTTTGAGTGATTTCATTTACATACCTGTTCAGCCTTCTTGGTTATCAGTTAACCATGAGTAGGGTTGCCAGCTCTTGTAGAGACCAGTAACATACCTTAATTCAAGGTGTGCTGAATAACAAATATATTTTTAAAATGAGAATATTTTGAAAAGAATAGACTGTTACTCACAATGTAGTGGAAATGTTGCCTGTATAAGACAACAAATGTGTAGCACAGTTGCTAGATTGGCTTCTGCTGCTACAGTGCCTGGTTATCAAGATTTAAGTAAGTCTGAATGTGGTGTTACAGTTGGCGCACAAGCGACGGGACACAGTATCTCTGAGGTAACAATGAGGTGGGTATTTTCCTGTACAACCATTCATGAGTTTCCTTGAATATCAGAAATCCGGTAAATTGTCAAATCTGCAACATTGCTGTGGCTGAAAAAAGATCGTGCAAGAATGCAGCCGATGACGATTTAAGAGAATCACTCGACGTGACAGAAGTGCAACCCTTCCGCAAATTGTTGCAGATTTCAATGTTGGGCCACCAGCAAGGGTCAGCGTGCGAACTGTTCGATGAAACATCATCGATATGGGCTTTCGAAGATGAAGGCCCTACACGTGCACCCTTGATGACTGCACGACACAAAGCTTTACGCCTCTCCTGTGCCCATTAACACCAACATTGGACTGTTGATGACTAGAAACGTGTTGCCTGGTTGGACGAATCTCGTTTCAAATTGTATTGAGCGGATGGACGTGTACCGGTATGGAGACAACCTCATGAATCTGTGGAGCCCTGCATGTCAGCTGGGGACTGTTCAAACTGGTGGAGGATCTGTAATGGGGTGGGGTGTGTGCAGTTGGAGTGATATGGGACCCCTAGTATGTCTAGATATGACTCTGACATTTTACACGTATGTAAGCATCCTGTCTGATCACCTGCATCCATTTGCATCCTGACATACTTGGGCAATTCCAGCAGGACAATGCGAAATCCCACACGTCCAGAATTGCTACAGAGTGGCTCCGGAAAACCTCTTCTGAGTTTATACACCTCCACCAGACATGAACATTATTGTGCGTATGTGGGATGCCTTGCAACATGGTGTTCAGAAGAGATCTCCACCCCCTTGTACTCTTACAGACGTACAGACAGCCCTGTAGGATTCATGGTGTCATTTGCCTCCAGCACTACTTCAGACATTAGTGAAGTCCATGCCAAATCGTGTTAGAGTGCTTCTGTGTGCTCGCGGGGGCCCTACACAATATTAGGCACATGTACATTTCTTTGCCTCTTCAGTGTAATAAAAACAAGATTTGTGTAGACCACAGCGACCAGTGAATGGACTGCTACCTTTAGAGAGAGAAAAAGTCATGGAAGAAAGCTTTTTCTTTCTTTTTTCCCCTCCCTCCACATTTTGATGATTGTAAATCTGTATGTTTATATAGCCTACTAGCGGAAAGCTTGTGGAATTTGTTACTGAATTGGCAGCGGCTTTGAACACAGAAGGCCTGGTTGAATAAACTTCCACTCAAAATAATTCTCTTGGATACAGACCCAATGGAAGATGTTTTCCTAAATTGATTCCAGCTGTAGAAATATCAAAATTACCTCGGAGTAGGTGTAAGGATTGTGCAAAACAGATTCCAGGCAAGATCTGCGAAAGTGCCAAGAATGTTTCATAGGACTTATCTTTCCAAAGTGCTTCAAAATTTTTCATTATGAGGCCGATATAATTATGTAATTTTCAATTAAAAAACTACATTTTCAGGTAGATTCATTTCTGGAACTCACACCTTAGAATTCTATCTCCATGTAGGAAAAAGGAGAGATGGCCAAGAGTAGATATATAGTAATTGATATTGATGTCTGTACTCTCATAGAGGCATGCTTGATCTTATTTAGCAGATTGATAGAATGAGTGGAGTTACTTGTTATTTTAATTCTTGTATTCAGAAAAATTCAGTTTTTACACACACACACACACACACACACACACACACACACACAGAATATAGTGTATACAGAGACAATTTCCTTCTTATTGCGGAGGAAACCTATCTCATTGTATTCTTGTGTGTGTGTGTGTGTGTGTGTGTGTGTGTGTGTGTGTGTGTGTGTGTGTGTGTGAACAGCTGTTTCAACTCTTCTATGAAGTTCCAACTCTCAGTAAACATAATAAAAATAGTGTTAGCAGTTGCCAGATTCCTTATTTTGATTTTTAAATGGTGACTACTTGCTTGCTTGTAGGAACGATGCTCCGGTGACGCTAGTCGGTATAATGACATAATACATCACGAGACCCTGAGGGTTGCAGTCTGTGGAATGCTAGAAAATGAGACTATGCTTGCCATTCCAGAAACACTAATGGAGGTTATGGAGAAAACATTCTTGGAATTCTACGACTATTACGAGCAGTCTATTCGACGTAAAATGCATCTTAATGGTCACTACATGCAGGTAAGCCAGACGCTGTGTATTGTCACAGTAAAGAGCGTTTGTGACAGAGATTTAGGCACCATATAGAAAGAACAAAATAGAAAGTCCCTTTCCCGCCCACATTGTCCCTTTCCCCCCTTGTCTCCCCATTTTATTTAGTGTTTTCTAAAATTTAAATGTACATATTTCTTATTACGTATTTCTTTCATGTACATTTGTGTTTTTAGGATCCTTTTGGTGAAGAGCGAGGCATTTTTCAGTACCAAATTATACTGGCACGCATAAAGGCCCTACACACAAAATTGTCTGAAAAGTATGCCTCTACTAGCTCGAGCTCCATCCCTACACTGTTCTCGACAGCCCGAACAGCTTGCTCCGCTGGCAGCGAGACAGCCACCACTCCTGGAAACCTCAGCGATGATGATTTTCTCCTGTCTTCTCCTCCTTCTCCATCGTCAACGTCGGACGACACTTCCAGTGAGACTTCTGTCGGGGCGGAAGAGAACGCGAAGGGAAACGATGGAGCTGGCGAACCCAATACATCTTCGGAGCTGGTGATGTCTGGAGATGAGGCATCGGCAGTCGGTGTCGAGAACAGTAAGAGCTGATGTGCGGGTGGGACGGGTGAATCGGGTATTGCCATTTGCCGGCTGTGAAACCTCAGTGTTGTAACCACTGGTGGAGACTTTCATGAACTTAGTGTAAATTTGTGATTGGTGTGTATGTTGAATGTCTATTGTATATTAAATTTCATAAAAAGATAACATATAAATCATACTGTTATAAAGAAAATTATATTAAAACTGACACACTTAACTTGTCCGAGGGCCCAACCCTTCCCAAGAGAATGTCTTTTCAGTAATTTTAATATTAGATATGCATTTGACATTATGTAATTTTTGTTATATACAAGTTAAAATTAGTAGATACTTTATTTTCTCTATATGCACCAAATTTCCTGAATGTCTCTAATGCTTCATCTGTTTGCAATTCAATGTGAATAATGTGATTTCAGTCTGTTTAATGTATTAGTTGATGACATTTCTGTTAAATGGTTAACATTTTACACTAAACTCTTGCCAGGTTTTGTAATGCCTTAATGTGGCTAACCACCTGAGTGTTGGTGCACTATTCCTCCCCTCCCCCCTCACGTCATTCCACGTAGTGGGTCGATCAACTAGTTGTATGCATGGGATGTTTATCAAAAACAGCTTATCAGACTGTATTTTAGTGGCCAATTACTATTGCCTAAGATATGATTTTATTTTTTATTCAACAATGTACTAGCATTTCCATTTGACTTTCACCCTCCTTTACTGTTCGTTGAATGAAAATGTCAACTTCTGTCCTCATCTATTTCATGGAGCAGTTTTGACTCTCATGCAAGCACTTAACTGCACAATTTTTACTGGTCAAGGAGACCAATGTGTTGAACTGAAAGTGTGGAAAATGAAAAATTTTTGATTAAATATTTACATTTTGAGGAAATATAGTTGTAGCTTTGCCGTCATCCTCAGGTAATGTAGTTGAGTGATCAGGTATTACTCTTGAAGTTCTATTTACTTAATGATGTAAATATAGACTGGCACAATTAATGCTACAACATTTTCCTACCTAATTTGGAAATGTTACCACACATATGTAGATATTGGCTTTGAATTCTGTGGAGCAGTGAGGCTAGATACAAAATGAAATTTGGTACAAAGTTTGACGTAGTGGATGTAAAAAGTGTATCTTTGTCTAGTATTTGAATAAGTGTGATATGATGGTTCAAACATCCTAAAATATATATTCAGGGTATTTAAACATTGGCTCAGTTCTTCTTTACTAAAGACAGGCTTGCTTAAAATTTTGAAATTCAAACTATCAACAAAAATTTCCACCAGGTAGTGTGTTTTTGATAGATGTACGATAAAATATGTCTGTATCTTTTTCAGAATAGTAATGATGTCATGTTGAGTCATAAAATTGATTCCTTTGTAGCTTTTAGAAAAGACTGTTTCCATAAATAATTTGTTTGTAATTCAGATCAGTTTTTGTGATCCACGTATTTTATTTACTGAACTGAGAACAAAAACTCGGACATTGCTCATATGCCGTGGCTATTTAATGCCTGATGGTGTTCGTTGCTAAAATACAGATTTTTACTGCTAATGCAATCTTTGTGGATAAAATTTGTTTGTTAAGGTCGTATTTGGACCTGTCTGACATGTTGTGTAATTTAAGTAAATTTCCATTTTAGGGCACTGCATCATCACAGCAGTATATCGGCAGTTGCATATGGTGATTTTTGGGGAGAGCAGTACTGGTGTTGTGAGTGAGGGTTCTTTACCAGTCAGATGCATTCAAAATTTCACAGTTAACAAGATTTTTTTTTTTTTTTTTCCACAAATGGATGGTCTTATAATTGCGACTGCTTGCATGTTATTCAGTGTTTAGCTTCAGATGTCGATAGAATGTGGGAAGCTCCAGTAATGATTGATGGTATTATCTGTGATTTCTGTGTCCTACTTAGGACATTACACCATTGTGAAAGATTCAAGTAATGGCTCCGTTTGCACAGTTCATTTAATAATGTGGCAAACTAAATGGTGCATGCTGTTATTGGACTGTACAACTTGAGCTGTTACTTAATTCTGCCATTAAATGTTCCACCTGAAGTATTCTGTCCAGATGTGTAATTTACATTTTGGATGAGACTTTTTTATGCAAAAAATTGAATATCACACTTGGTGGGGACAAATGTAAGTTCCCTTCCATAATAGCAATAAAGTTTCTTGTATAGTGAAATGTTAGTTTTATTAATGCTTAGAAACTGCTAATGTTAAAAGAAAGGGCATGTCACCGAGACCCAAGGACAAAAGAAATCTACCTGTATTGAGGACGAGGGGAGCTGAAGATTGAGGGAAAGGTACTTGCTCCTTCATCTTTGTGTACTATTATCCTCATTATGGGTGGAGCCATTCACATCCTGTGGACCTGTCCTTCCTCTCTAATCTTCGCCAGTGTATCCTGCTCTCCGCTTTGATGAGGGAACCGTTAGAGCCGCACAGTGACATCCTTGTTTTTAGTTTATTTACGGGACGTGTTAGAAAAGTAATGAGACTGACAGCACAGCGAGCGATCTGGCAAAGCTGTGTTGTTCTACCTGTGTAAACCAGTGTGTTTGTGCCTTCCTGATGCTCAGTCCCAGATTTAGCTCTGTATAGCCATCACATGGTTTTTGAGAACGCCATCTGTGAAGTTTTGTGCTTGATATGTGTTACAAAAATGGAACAGTGGAATTTAGAACAACATTATGCAATTGTGTTAAACTTGGGCAATCTGTGAGTGTGACACTTGAAAAGTTCAAACAGGCCTGTGGAAAACATACCTCACCAAAAGCACAAGTTTCTCACAGGCACAAATCATTTTGGAAGGCCGCGAACACATCGGAGATAAACCTTGCTTGGGGGGGGGGGGGGGGGGGGGGTTCTTAGACTTCAAAAACTGTTGTGAGGACAGACTGACATTTAACAATAAGGATGGTGGGTGACCTGTTGAATACTTTCACCAGACATCAAATTTTGACCAAAGATTTGTGCCAAAATGGTGCTGAAAAACCACATAGATGGGCAGGACAGTTGAAGAAACGTGTGCATTTATCTTTTTGAGAGGACTGCCAATTACCATGAATGGTTCAGTTGTGTGATCACAGGTCATGAATGTTGAATATTCT
Organism: Schistocerca cancellata; assembly: GCF_023864275.1. Lineage (NCBI taxonomy): Eukaryota > Metazoa > Arthropoda > Insecta > Orthoptera > Acrididae > Schistocerca > Schistocerca cancellata. The sequence continues at coordinate 157,192,096 of NC_064637.1, forward strand.
AGTACTGTCCTGAGACAAAGCAGCAAAGTAAATAGTGGCATACAGACATTTAGAGCAAAAAACTCGGATGAGCAAATCGAAGATCGAAAGAATGCTGATTCGCTTTTTTAAAAATTTACGGGTATCGTGCATAAAGAATTTGTTCCTCCAGGACAAACTGCCAACCAGATGTTTTACAAATATATCCTCAAAAGGCTCAGAAAAAGGGAGAATTGAGGCCAGACACTGCAGACAAGTATGTGCTGCATCGTGACATCACACAGCCACTTCTAGCAGGGGATTTTTGACCTTAAAAGACATTCCCATTGTTCCATAGCCTCCTATTCACCAGATCTGAGCCCTTGTGACTATTTTCTTTTCCCAAAATTGAAAAATGGCGTGAAAGGATGTAATTTTGGGACTCTGGAGAACATTCGAAAGATTGTGACTGACATGTAGTTGAAGTCGTTCAGTGCTACTGCTGAGACTGGGAACAATGAGTCCACCATTGTATTGCTGCCGAAGAACTACTTTGAAGGAGATCATGTTGCCCTTGGGAAAAAAATAAAAACTTGGGCAGAAAAAAAATTGGTCTCATTATTTTTCTCACATGCTTTGTACTTCTTCAGTTGTTCCCCATCCCTGAAGGTTTTTCTCTGTGGTATGTAGGACCTACAGAATGATTAATAAGTGTTGTGTATGAAAATTTGATACTAATTGGTGGTTGCTTACTAGAGATCAGAAACTGAGCGAGTGAAACTCCAGTGTTGAGGGCCGCCTGCACTAGAAATAGAGGTGCACTGCTACATTGGTGCTAAACAGTTTTCCTTCATGCTGTAGTTCTGCGAGTACAAGGAGCTGGAGTACGGCGACCCTGCGGCCGCTTCCTGCTGGTTGATGCGTTTGCTCTTACTGAAGCGTGCAGGGTGTAAAGCTGTGATGCAGCACGGTACTTAAGTGCAAGATATTGGTTTTACAGTGTACCACTGACAGGATAAAAAATGACCAACTGAAAGAGGTAGAGGTCCTCTAACAAAGCTGTGTTTTGCAAGACTGTCTACATCTACGTGTCGGGTGCTTACGATTAAAGTGCAGCTACTCACGGAGCTTCACTGTGGTAATTATCATATGGCAGCGAACCTTGGTAGATATTCTAATGCATTAATGTAGAACTGGTTTACGCTGGGAAAAAAGTTTCAAATTTTGGCTACCAGGTGCAAATCTGGTGCTGTGAATGGAAGAAATGTGTGCTGAAATTTTTCCGTATGTAATGGATTAGGGATGGGATGTTGGCAGAAAAGGTCAAAGTGAGGAAGAAGTAATGTTTATTTTATTATTAACAGCCGCTTACACAGTTTGTTCAATACGAGCACCAGAAGTGTCGATGAGATGCTGCATCCGTAAAATGACACGATCGACAGTTGCTCAGCGGTTGCGGTGGAATCTGGGCCACATTTCTGTACACTAGTCTTCAGGATCATGTGAGACTGAATGTTTCCCTGGTAAATGTGTTCTCTTGGATATCCTCAGAGCCCGAGGTCACATGGATTCAGATCAGGCTGTCTTGTAGGCCACGCATCTGGAAAACCTCTGGAGATAATGTGTTCACGGAAGGTCGCATTAAGCAGATCGATCACTGGGCGAAGGTGTGAGGTGTTGCCATACCTTGTGTGAAAGCAGTGGTTCCCACACAGCAGGAATCACATGTTGTACAAGATGGTCTCGATAATGTGCAGGTGTGATGGTACAGCTGACAGGTGCTCTTTTCAAAGAAGAGTGGACAGAGAATAAGTGGTTGTGAATCAACACCCTACAGTCAAATATGATGTCTGCAGTGGCTCTTCATGCACAACACACGGTTGAACAGCACACACAATTCACCAGTTCTGTGTGTTCACTGCAGTCTGTAGTATAAAATGTGCTTCAGCACTCCACAGAATATTTCTGGCCAAAAGTTATAGACTTTGATCTGTGCCAGAAACTGAAGACAAAATTCAGAATGTTGCTGCGGATCATAAGGTTTCAGTTGCTGCACTGTCTGGATCTTGTACGGGTACCAGCATAAAACAGACCCAAAACTTTGTGTACTGTTGACGACGGGATGGACAATTTTCATGACAATGCCCGACCACCCGTCTTATCGTTCCTTTTTTGATGACTCTCTCGACCGTCAATACGGGTTGTATGTCTCTGCCCTGCTACCCCCTGGAGTTCGCTTTCGTCGCCTCCTTCAACACCTTAATTTTTCACTCCCTGCAACCTTTCGAGTGGGCGAGAGCCACACGCCACCTTGGCTCCAGGCTCAGGTTCGCGTCCACCTTGACCTCTGCTCGCTGCCGAAGGAGGTTACCCCCGGTTCAGTCTACCACTCCCGTTTTGTCGAACTTCGTTCGAAGTTCATTAATATGACCTTCATTTATACAGATGGCTCTAAGACCAATGACGGGATCGGGTGTTCTTTTATTGTCGGGGCACAAAGTTTCAAATACCGGCTCCATGGCCATTGTTCGGTCTTCACAACTGAGCTCTTTGCCCTCTACCAGGCTGTTCTTTACATCTGCCGCCACCGAAATTCTGCATATGTCATCTGCTCCGATTCCCTGAGCGCTATCCAGAGCCTCAGTGATCCGTACCCGGTTCACCCTTTCGTGCACCGGATCCAACGCACTCTTCAGCAGCTGGTGGACGTCGGTTCTCCGGTTAGCTTTATGTGGGTTCCTGGCCATGTCGGTATCCCTGGGAACGAAGCTGCAGATGCCATGGCCAAGGTTGTGGTCCTCCAGCCTCGGACAGCTTCTTGTTGTGTCCCTTCGTCCGATTTTAGCAGGGTCATTTGTCGGCGCATTTTATCGCTGTGGCATGCCGATTGGGCTGCACTTACAGGCAACAAGCTTCGGGCCTTAAAACCTCTTCCCGTGGCTTGGACGTCCTCCTCACACCCTTCTCGGCGGGAGGAGGTAGTTTTGGCCCGGTTACGAATTGGACACTGCCGGTTCAGCCATCGCCATCTGCTGACGGCTGCGCCGGCGCCGTTCTGTCCATGTGGGCAATTGCTGACGGTCCGCCACATTTTAACGTCCTGTCCGGATTTTAACACACTGCGTCTTGATCTTGGCCTGCCATGTACTCTAGAAGCCATTTTAGCGGATGACCCACGAGCAGCTGCTCGCGTTCTTCATTTTATCAATTTGACAACCCTCTCTAAGGACATTTGATTATGCTGTTTTCTTTTTTTAATCCTATGCCTCAGTCTGTCTTTTATCGTGTTTTCCGTTTCGTTGCTGTTTTAAAGTTGTGACTCGCGGTGCACTCCTAACGTAGTCTGGGCGCTAATGACCGTTGAAGTTGTGCGCCCCCCCCCCCCCAAAAAAAAAAAAAAACACCTAACACTACTGGGGACAAGTGCTATGTGGCCAGTTACAGCAACAGCAATCTCATCAATAACTTCCATTGTGATAAGACGCCTTCTCATCCAGGTGCCACACCGAGTTCATCCGTGTTTTCAAGTTTCATTTTCTTTAAACCATTTAATGATACCGGGCCTCTCCTCCGACCTTTCCTGCCGGTGACATTATCTCGGTGCAGCACTGTAATTGTTGCTGTTCACATAAAACAGTTTCGCTGATACTGCAGTCTCTCTCTGTGATAGGCATACTGTTTGCTCACATTGTGGCTTGTCAAATGACTGCAAGGATGCACCTGGTAGCCAAATCTGAAAATAATTTCTTTTTTTCCATTGTAAATGTATTCCACATTAATACATGAACATATCTAACAGGTATCGCTATCGTATGATAATTACGGCCCACACTGGGCTTCCGTGAGTAGCTGCACTTTAATAATAGCTACCCAGTACAGATGATGCAAGGCAGCATATGGTGTGTGGCAGAGGGTACCTTGTACCACTACTAATCACTTCCTTTCCTGTTCCACTCTCAGAGAGGGAAAAACAACTGTCTATACACCTCTGCACGAGCCGTAATTTCTCATATATTATCTTTTTGGTCCTTATGTGAAATATAAGTTGGTGGCAGTTAAATCGTTGTGCAGTCAGCTTTGAATGCAGGTTCTCTAAATTTTCTCAGTAATTCCCAAAATGAAATTTTCACTCTGAAGCAGTGTGTGTGTGTGTGTGTGTGTGTGTGTGTGTGTCCCTTCTTCCAGGAGTGCTAGTCCTGCAAGTTTCACTGAACAACTTCTGTGAAGTTTGGAAGGAAGAAGACGAGGCACTGACAGAAATAAAGCTGTGAGGAAGGGTCATTGGGTTGTGGGTCGTGCTTGGGTAGTTGTCGGTAAAGCACTTGCTGCGAAATGAATAGTTCTGAGTTAGTCTCTATCTGGCACAGAGTTTCAATCTGCCAGGAAATTTCTCAGTATCGTTCTGTGAAAAGAACCTCGTCTTCTCTCTGGGGATTCCCAATTCACAAAACATTTGTGTAATACTATGGAGGGTGTAAGACAAAAATTAAGTGATGCCGTGTATAGAATTGCAGATTTGCTCCCTAAGAGTCATGCCCAACAGTTGCAGATGTGATCCATCGATCTGATTGAATTACATTTTCCTGGAGACATATGAGTCTCAACTTCATCTTTTGATAAAAAGACACGAATTTTAATTTATTGCTTCAGCTTCTATCCTTATCGAAATTTGTGTACGTATTTGCAATGCTATGTATCCTCAATTATACTTACAAACTTATTACCCACTCTCCTTTCCATACTGATATCCAGTTGTATGTGACATTAGTCTCAAGCGATGAGTTTACTGTTAAATGGGCAGCTGAAGAGACCGGTGAGTCGAGTCTCTGAACGTATGACGGCAAGTTCGAAGACATAGTAGGACCCGTTGGTGAGTTTAAAGCAAATATGCAGACTTCATTTGTGATCTCTAGTGGTTACTCATTTCATTCTGGTTTGGAACGCATGTGTGTGTGTGCATTTCATCTTTGATAAGACTCATCTGCCCCATAAATGAATGTTTCACTGCCATATGTCCAATAAGGAGAGAAATTTGTTCTCCTTTTTTACCCACAAGTTGTGCAAAGTTCTCTTCATTGAGTTTGATATTACATAGTAGGCCAATAAGACAAAGATGCAGTTTGCAAGCTATAGTTACAAGGGGTGGAAACACAGCAGTAGCTTCTTTCTTAACAAATCTAGTGTCAGAGAACAATTGTAAAAAATACCCACCTTATGACCATAATGCATCTGCAGTGATATGCATTTTGAAATTCTGAGAAAAATTGGCTGTCAAAATTGTAAATTGCTGAAATTAAAAGAATCCACACTACTGAATGGGAAGAAACCTTTTATCCCTGTGTCACTATCATCGATAATACAGTTTCGTGCAGTAGATATTGCCAGCTGCAATGATTGCTGGCGAGGAATGAAATGCACGTGATGGAAAGGCGGAGTGCTGTGGTGACAAACTGAAGAACTACCGCAGCTCTGGCCAAAATATTTCTTGCAATCAGATTGTGTGTGGTTAGTAAACTAGTCATCAATGTGGAATTTTAAGAAATGAATACTGAAATATTTAAGTACCATTGTGAAAATGTAGAGAAAGTTGACAAGGACAAGCCACAGGACAATGAATCCTAGGTATGGTAAAAGAATTGTGTATTGCTGTTGTTTTTGTCACTAAGTATAGACAAAAGTTCAATGAATGGACCATGACCCAAGTGGAAGCGTTTGTAAATAGTGCCCCTGCTGGCTCAGCGCCACCCACTGGCAGCTGCAAGGCGCACTGCGTGCTTCCACGCCGGCGTGGCTAAGATTGCGGCGACGACTAGTGCCTGCGATCTGGCATCTGAATCTGCAGCCCACGCCTGGGGATGCCTCCGGCGTGTGTCGAGAACCAACAAGACTGCCCGCAGTAGCGAGCTGTGGTGTGGCTTGCTGCTGGCTGACTGCAGGCCCCGCATTGGCCCCTGGGGGTCGAACTGGCAACCTGACGTGGGCTGGAACACTGGCGCCCCATCTACTGCTGCACGTATCCAGTGGTGTGACACGCCCCACCGTCCGGGAGAGCTGTCACACTTGAATGCTTTGTTAGTGAACTGGCATCTATTTATATGTAGCTGTGCACCTCTGTTTTGCTAAAAGCGCCGCTTCGCGTACTCGTAACACTTAGGTTGGCCAGAGGGCCCCTCCTGCCTGTGACTTGCCCCGTGCAAACCACTGCGTGTACTTTTTCCAGTGGTTCTATGCCCCTGTGGCATCTATCTTACTTCGCAACTGCTGGTGATTGTAACTCACTGAAAACGGGCCCGCGCCTGGCTGTAACTTGCGCACTCAGAAATATTGCACCAAAACTGACTTTTCCTATCCAAAACGGTAGTGCCACTACATTACAATGCACTGTAGACATACATACAGGTACAAGGAAACAGATGATAGAGCAGTGTTACATACATTTGTTATTGAGAAGTGTTTCTGCAATGTACGTGAATACATTAGCTTACAGAAATACTAGGCCCTCATTTGCTTTTAAGTACTTATTACTCTGTTAACAGATGTGCCCTCTAAGCCAGTGGCTCCCAACCGGAGATAATTATCCCCTTAGGAAAAAAATGAAATTTTCTGAGAGGTAAAAAAAGGGTTCGATTGTGTTTAGGTCACTAATTTAAATTATTTTTAAAAGGTCATCATTATTGTCACTGTTCTGCAAGACTAATGACTGATTATGTAAGTTACCAATAATTACATTGTTTTAAATATCAGCATTTAGTATGTGTGACAATGTGGTGGAGGCTACAGGCTCTGAAACAAATGCATAAAACTCTTGTTCCTCACATAGTCCATCCACACAAACTCAGCATCATGTAGGGAAAGTTGGGGTTAACTGGACTTATTGTTTTCTTTCGTTTGAAATTAAAGGATGTATTTTTTTAAAATTTTTAGTCTTGAATCTGAAGGAAAACTTATACAGAAACCACAGACACTTTCATTTCTGTAGTATCTCACACAGATTTTACAGAACTGAAAAACAACTTTGCCCCTCCTTTGGAGCATTTAACCACAATGGATGTGTTAACTAGACCATATGTCAGGTTCAGCAGGACCTCTTGGTTAACTAATGAATTACAGGACTGTGAATACAAAAATTTATTGCAACAACATTAGTAACAGTGCTGAACACATCTTTATATTAATGAAAAAAATAGCAGAAATAACAAAACTAGTGTACAATGAATTTAGCAACATCAGCCTAGAACCAAATCACATTTTCGTATTGGACCCTAGTTCCATGTATTGACCGGGCAGTTTGGTAATTATTTCATTTGAAGCAACAAAGATATCATCTTCTTACGAAACTACAAATTTTGTAGTACATGAAACTCTTAAATACTTCACTTCACAGCCATCATTGCACATTTTAATGACTTTGGCAACATAGTAGTGCACACTCGAGGCAGTTTTCCCTGCTATTTTGACTACAATAAAGTCCCATGCTTCACAGTTTCAACATTTTCATCACCTCTTGTGTAGAAGTCTGTATCAGAGGAATCAATATACTGGAAAAGTCAGCATCTTGAAAGTTGCTGCTGCTCTCCTCTAACACTTGGTGATTGACTCAAGGCTTTACTTCACTACTACTTTGGTCTTCTGTCTTTTGCTGCTGTGTCTAACATTTGTGTAACTGGTATTACAGTAAGGGCGGTTCATTTTCCTTTCTCTCTTCCTATCATTGTTTCCCTTGCACCACTCCTAGAATACACTCAAACTTGCACAGGATGTGTAATTTCTGTTTGCTGATGCCTAAGATCCTACATGTCTTCTGCAGGGTTGCTTTTGTGTCTGTTTGTGTGTGTGTGTGTGTGTGTGTGTGTGTGTGTGTGTGTGTGTGTGTGTGTGTGTGTGTGTGTGTGTGGGGGGGAGGGGGGGGGGGGAAGAGATCTTCGTCGGTAAATATATCTGAATTGGAAGATTCAATGTCACTGATACTAAAGCCTTTCAAGATGTTGGAGATGGTAGAAGCCAATGGATGCCACTCCTACAAGGCTGCAATGTCTTATCTGGTCATTCTGGGGGCACTGGCAAGTGTTCCTTTGAAATTACTCATTATATTCATTCATCAGAAACTTTCTGGGTTAACTGAACCAGTCAACATAACCTCAAACTTTATCGGTCCAGTTAACCCCACCTTTACTTCAAAACAGTGGGAAAATGGCTCCGTGCACGGCTTATATTTCATGGAGTACCATAAAGCAATACAACTGAATTTCACTCAAACAAACAAAAATTTATACTACTAGTAACTAAAATTTTAGGAGAATTTGTTAGATGCAAGAAAAAATTACTCTTACCAGTGGATTTCACAGTTTTTAATTGACATACACCAGTCATATAAAGTCAAATAGTACAACCAACCTAAGGAAAGAAAAAAAAAATTCCCTTTTTGAATTGTTAATTAAAGTGATGATCCAATTAACACTGAGGTTCAGTTAACCCCAACCTCCCCTCCCCTCACTGTGACAGTAAAATTGTGACACATACATCACATATACTTAAATATCTCAAGAAAATTCCTTCTCCAGAATGTAGGTAGTCCCCATAATGGACAAAAAATTGTTTCATATTCACTTCACAACATATAAGTGAACTAATACAGCAGTAACTATGTTGTGGCTACTACTATGTTGTAGTGCCTACACAACATTATTACACAGTTTAAGGCATTGCTAGGGGAATTAGTGGTGCAGATGATGCGTGTTTTGAACAAGTGTCTTACAACAACTTCAAACCTATGCTTTCCCCTTTGCAAAATTCTGATATTTATAAAATTATTTGTGACAGTTGCTTCGTCTATTGCGTAGGTTAAACAGACCGAGCTATTTCGATAAGATTCAAGGAGCACCTTCTAGGCAAAAAAGGCACCAATGTTCAGAATTCAACCTTCACTGACCATTTATTAATCACAGGGCAGAATGTAAAAGATGTCCAGATCTTGCACTCAGAGAAAATGGCTTTAGGCTTATCATCTTAGAAGAGCTAGAAATTTTTAAACATCTGTCTCTGAAGGATGGCCCCATTCTTAATGAACAGTTGCAATTGTGCAACAAAACTTCTTTCAAGGTATAGAGCCGATAATTAAAACTGTCTGAATGGCGATATTCTTCTCTATGTAGTCTACTAAGCAACGTTTACCCTTCCAATTTTATTTTTTCTCTGTGTATTACCTGAACTGCATTTTCTGTTTGTTACCAATAATGTTTACATTTGTCCTAGCAATGCCTCATTTGCTCTTAAGTTGCCTGCAATTAGATTACTTCCTGCTAGATGGCACGAATACGTTTTCGTGTCCACTACATAGCTGCCTCGGCCTGTTAGCCGTTTAGTCTGACAGTAGCAGCTGCGTTATGCCTCTCTAGGCCATAAGCGATCTTGCGGCCGTCATTGTATTCCATGGAATATTTTATCTTGTTGGCAATTATGTTATTCTTTGATATCTAATTTTTTATTCTGTGACATTTCTTTTTGATGAGAGCAATTTTTGCTCAGACTTTTTTAACCATGGTGTGATTACGTGTAAGTACATTCTGTTTGTACCTAATTTATGGAAGTAACCATATTGAAGATATTTCATTTCAAGCCATGTCATTATATTTTTTAGGTATTCCATGTAATTTTTTATTCTGATGAAGATTGTCCTAGTGCAATCGAAACCACGGTTAATTGACAAAAATTTTGTGCAACCGATGTGGCAGTATGTACATTCTTAATTACAACAAATAGTTGGCTTTCTTTTCTCGGCGCTCAGATGCACTGACAACAGCATCATCATTCTATAGAACAGGTTCTTAGAAATCTACATCTTCATCTACATCTATACTCTGCAAACTACCGTGAGGTTTGTGGCAGAGGGTATGTCTCATTGTACCAGTTATTAGGGTTTCTTCCTGTTCCATTCATATGTGAAGTGCAGGAAGAATGAGTGTTTGAATGCCTCTATGTATGCAATAATTGTTCTGATCTTATCCTCACAATCTTAATGTGAGCAGTACACTTGGGGGTTGTAGTATATTCCTACAGCAATCATTTAAAGCTGGTCCTTGAAACTTTGTTTATAGACTTTCTCAGGTGAGTTTACATCTGTCATCTAGAGTCTTACAGTTTAGTTCCTTCAGTGTCTCTGTGACACTCTCCCACAGACTGAAGAACCTGTGATCATTTTGCTGCCCTTCTCTGTATATGTTCAATATTCCCCATTGTGAATGAGCCTATGCGATCATTCTCTTTCTTATCCCTACACAGTGTTACACAGACGTATTTGTATGAGGTGACCAATTCCGACAGTGACTCATTGATATTATAGTCACAGGATACTATGTTTTTTTTTCCTTTTGTGAAGTGCACAAATTTACATTTCTGAACATTTAAAGTAAGTTGCCAGTCCATGCACCACTTTCAAATCTTGTCAAGATCTGGCTGAATATCTATGCAGCTTCTTTCAGAAAGTGCTTCATTATAGATAACTGGATCATCTTCAAAAAGCCTGATTTTACTATCACTAATGTCTGCAAGGTCATTAACATACAACATGAGCAGCAAGGATCCCAACCCACATCCCTGGAGCACACTCGAAGTTACTTCTACATCTGACGATGACACTCTGTCCACGATAACATGCTGCGTACTCTGTGCTAAAAAGTCCTCAGTCCAGTCACAAATTTAATTTAACCCAGTTGATAATACTTTTGACAGTATGCATAAGTGTGATACTGAGTCAAATGGTTTTCAGAAATCAAAAAATACTGCGTCTACCTGATTGCCTCGATCCAAAGCCACGTGAGAAAAGTGCGAGCTAGGTTTCACACGATCGATGTCTTTGAAAACCGTGCTGACTGGCATTGAGGAGGTCATTCTGTTCAAGATATCTCATTATGTTTGACTCAGAATATGATCTAATATTCTACAACAAATCGATGTCAAGGACACTGGTTGGTAGTTTTGTAGATCACTTCTACTACCCTTCTTGTAGATGGTGTGACCTTTGCCTTTTTCCAACAATTGGGCACAGTTTTTTGTTTGAGGGATCTACAATAGATGATAGTCAGAAGAGGAGTAGCTCAGCTGCAAATTCGGTATAGAATTTGACAGGAGTTCCACTGGGCCCTGGAGCTCTGTTCAATTGAATGGATTTTGTTTGTCAACACCACTCACACTAACATTTACTTCACTCATATTTTCAGTGGTACAAGGATTAAATTGGGGCAGTTCACCTGGGTTTTCCTTTCTAAAAGAACATTTGAAAATGCAGTTACTCATTTCAGCTTTTGCTTTGCTATCCTCAATTTCAGTTCCTGCCCCTTCACTACGGACTTGGCACTATCTCTGGTGTAAGTGACAGCCATTACATATGACCAGAATTTCTTTCGGTTCTGTGAAAGATCATTTGACAATATTCTGCTACGATAGTCACTGAAAGCATCATGCATTGCTCTCAGCAGCCAAAAGCATTTCATTCAGCATCTCTCTATCTATACCCCTATGTTTTGTTTTACACCTATTATGCAGTAATGTCTGACCCTGTAGAAGTTTTTTTACAGTGATTTGATACGGTTTCCTCCCACTACGAACTGTTCTACTGGGTACGTATCAATCCACTGCACAGTCAGCTATTCTCTTAAACTTGAGCCAGAGTTCCACTACATGCTCCTGCCCTGCACTGAAAGTTGCAAGTTCCTCATTGAGATCTGACCTTGATTTTTTATCTTTCTGATTGTTTTAGTTGTTCTTTGTACTTTGGTAATAATTGTTGCCACAACCACATAATAGTCACTAACATCAGTTTCAACCTGGACATCTTCAAAGAGGTCAGGTCTGTTTGTTGCTATTTGATCCAATATATTTCCATCATGAGTGGTGTTCCTAACGGTATGTTCTAGGTAGTTTTCAGAGAATGTATTCAGTAATGTTTCATAGGATGTCTTACCATGCCCACAACTAATGAAGCTGTAATTTTTCATTTAATTGTTGAATGATTAAAGTCACTGCTGATGATAACAGTATGATTCTGGAACTTACATATAGGTAAGCAAACTGAGGTTTTCTCTACAGTTCTTGTTTACACCAGGGGATGAGTCTGGTGGGCGAGACAAGAATCCAATTATGATTCCATGCCCACCCCTGATAGCGAGTCTTGCCCAATCTCGGATGCAGTCTAAATTTCTATCTCAGTGGATTTGAGTTTCTTGTCTACTGTGACAAATGCACCAACTTCATTTCCCATTTGCCTATTTTTCTGCATACACTTAAGTTTTCCCCAAAAATCTCACTGCTATCAATTTCAGGTTTCAACCAGATTTCTGTACCTAGTATTGTATGAACTTCACTGTTTTTCAGGAGTACATCGAATTCTGGAGCTTTGATATTAATGGTTCACAGTTATCTGCTAGGATTTTAATGTCATCTGTGAGAGACATTTCTTTCGATCTTGAACTGATACTTCTGGGTTTCCTACATCTATCATTATCTAGACTGAGTAGAGAGTCGCCTAATCAACAAAAACCCTTGTGGGCGCCCTATGCAGTCAGCTGCCTGAGTACCAGTCTCTGATGTGTAGTGCACACATGATCCATTTAGCGGGACCCTACAGTTCTCAATCCTATAGCACAAGTCCAGGAAGTCGCACCCTAGCTTGTCACAGAACTTTCAAAGTTTCTGGTTCAGTTCTTCCAGTTGATTTAGAATCAAAGGGCCACGATCAGTTCTGGGGACAGTGCTGCAAATTGTGAGCTTAATTGAAACTCCATGGGCGAGACTGGTCTTCTCAACCTTCTCTACTGAATTTTGATAAGACACAGTATATACAGTTCCGTACAGTGAATGGTATTACGCCATTAATAAATATAGACCTTAATCAGAAGCATATAGCTAAGGTAGAATATTCCAAATTTTTAGGTATGTCCATTGATGAGAGATTAAATTGGAAGAAACACATTGATGATCTGCTGAAACGTTTGAGTTCAGCTACTTATGCAATAAGGGTCATTGCAAATTTTGGTGATAAACATCTTAGTAAATTAGCTTACTACGCCTATTTTCACTCATTGCTTTCATATGGCATCATATTTTGGGGTAATTCATCACTGAGGAATAAAGTATTTATTGCACAAAAGCGTGTAATCAGAATAATAGGTGGAGTCCACCCAAGATCATCTTGCAGACATTTATTTAAGGATCTAGGGATATTCACAGTAGCTTCTCAGTATATATACTCTCTTATGAAATTTGTTATTAACAACCAAACCCAATTCAAAAGTAATAGCAGTGTGCATAACTACAATACTAGGAGAAAGGACGATCTTCACTATTCAAGATTAAATCTAACTTTGGCACAGAAAGGGGTGAATTATACTGGCACTAAAGTCTTTGGTCACTTACCAAATAGTATCAAAAGTCTGACAGATAACCAACAAGTATTTAAGAAGAAATTAAAAGAATTTCTGAATGACAACTCCTTCTACTCCATAGAGGAATTTTTAGATATAAATTAAGAAAAAAAATAAATAAAAAATAAAGAAAAATAAAAAAACACACAAAAAATAAAGTTGTTATATTAACTTAAGTATGTTGTTAAATTAACCTAATTATGTTATGTATTGGAAAATTCGACTCGTTCCACATCATTACGAAATATCGTATTCATGATCCATGGAACTAGTATTAATCTAATCTAATCTAATCTCTGCCAGTTCTTGGAATGACCAAAGAATGACCTAACAGCCCAGACGACAGGCATCATTTGTTCCCATGTGCACCACAATTTGCAGTTGGTTGCACCCTGTACCCTCAATGGCTGCAGGAATAGCTACTTCCACATGTTGAATGCCTGTTAATTTCCAAGAATGATGGCCTATCTAAGTCGCGGGGTCCAAACGATACATATCGACCGTGCGATTATAAATCGATCATACGACTCTTGTGGCGGGCGTTATGATCAATTATTTGTGATCGTCATTTTTATCTGGTCCCCGTCGTTCCTTTTGTTGCTCTACATTACATACTTCCGCTAATTATTTGTTAGTTGCCAGGGAAACCCAGACAATTTCTGTTGATAGTTAGTGGGATGTATGGTGTTCCTGACGTTTCTTCGGCGGAATCTCTCACGAGGAAAAATCTAATTCCGTGCTTATCCAGCGTAGAAAATTGTTTGACCTTCCGTCTTAAATATCCAGCGTAGAAAATTGTTTGACCTTTTGTCGCAAATAGGGAGTACTACCGCACGTAGAAAGGAGGTACTGTGTAGACTGTGATGGTGTGAGGTGTGTAAAACTTCTTAAGAAGAGTTTCGATGCTGAAATACCGTTACAATTTCATTGCGGACAGTGCGGAAAACGAACGAGTATTAGGAAGAATATGTGGTTCGACTCTTCCAAATTATCCATCCAGACCAGAGTAATTGTTCTATGTTGCTGGATTCGAGACTAAACCCTGGAAGCAACAGCATCAGAAACTGACTTATCTGCTAACACCGTGTGTGACTATTTCAGGTTTGCAGAGAAGTGTGTTATGTGGTAGTGACAAACGACAGTGTACCAATTGGTGGACTGAGTAAAGTTGTGGAAGTGGGCGAATCTCATATAGCTAGAAGGGAGAACCAGAGAGGATAACCTTCAAAGAGTGAAATCGATCATATATAGGTATTTGGCGGAATAGAAAGTGTCCCGGAAGTGTTTCGTTGTGGTTTCATTCCTACAAGACTCTCAAAGCTGAAGGATTCGACCATGAGTTCGTCAACCACTCTGTAGAATTTGTGTCTTCGGATGACCGCAGTGTCCACACGGAGAACATTGAGCGGCTATGGAAATCTGTGAAGCCTTCCATTAAAAGAGAAGGGCGTGCAGGACAAGAGACTAACTATACTTGTTTCAGTACCTCTATTTCCACAACTTGCGTTTGGAGGGAAAAGTTAACCATGTGACACTCTGCCAATATTCTTGCATGATGTTGGCAGAGTGTATCCAGGCTATGGTAAAAAGGGAATTGTCCCTGTAGCGTACACATCACATGACAACAACACCGACGATGGGTAAGGTAAGTCGTATCCTTTGTAATTACAAGTATTTTTGTAACGCTCTTCTTTTGTAGTTGCTGTAGTGACCACCGCAAACACACTCATAACGCCCGCCACCAGAGTCACATGATCGATTTACAATCGCACTTTCGATATGTATCGTTTGGACCACGCGACTACGGTAGGCAATCATTCTTGGAAATTACCAATGAGGCCCCCAGGTATACCTGGTGTCCCTTGCTACCATTTGCTGTAAGTGTGAACTTTCCAGTTGAATTCACTGTCATCAAAGGTCTACCAAATAAAGTAATGCAGTTGGGTATTACAACAACCATTTCAAACTAAAGCAAAAGGTACAGAGACAGCTGTCATCAAATGCCCATAAAATAAAATTATGCTGTATGGTACAGGAACAACCATTTGAAACAAAAGCAAGAGGTACACAGATAACTGACTGACAAAATGTTTCCATGAATGTACTGATGAAAAATACTTTGCTAGCATATGAATTGTTTTCATTTCAAGTCCAAAAAATTAGCAGTAATTTGGCGTGAATAAGTATTACAATATTTATAGAGTAGGGACTGTAAATGCTATGGGCTCAATAAGGTATTGCCTCCAAGAAGTTAAAGTACAGAACCCAAAAATACATTCAGTGGCCAGAGAAAAACTTCATAATGAGAAAACAGTGTTTCACTTACCTTTAAGAAATTACTTTTGAGTACCTCATAGATAGCGTGGCAGGTTTCAGGCTCTATGATACTTAGTGCCTGTGGTGAAATTACAGATGTGTATTTGATGTCTTCATAACTCCTTCCTGTCGCGTGAAATCGCAGTGTTGCTGTTAGCCTTTCGTGTGGTGTTATAGCCTCCCTCACGACTGTATCCTGCTTCTTAATCAAAGGCGTCACGAGGGACAAATGAGTCAAATACGTTTCCTCATTCATCCTGAGGTAATTATGCCACTCACGAGGATATATCGTCAATTCACTCAGTAAATTTGTACGAGAATCCGATTTTCGTGTTTGAAGCCACTCTTTACTCCACATATTGCGTTTCCTCTTTTGTTTTTTCTGTAAAACAAGCAAAAAGGCTCAACAGCAAGTGCATAGTAGTCTGTGCTCGACCTTTTCCAATGTAATCAAACAGATGCTTGTTCTTGCGTGCTTGAGTCATGTCGAGGCACGAGGAATTTGTGCACGCTTGAGCAAGCACGCTTGCGCAAGCGTGGTTGTCAAGCATGCAGTAGCGTGTGTGGGAGCGTTAACTGCGATTCGTAACTGCAACAAATCACAGTTAAGAATAACAGATTCTGAAAAGTAGCATTCACAGAAATCACTGATATCGGAAAATCGCAGTTTAGTCCATCACTACTACGATGTGTACATGCCCAGCTTCGACCTTCGGGTATATATATGTAGATAATCGAGGTCTTGTCGCGTTCTGAGAAGTCGTAAACGGTCAAACGTGTTTGTCAAAATCGATCTTACCTGGCCACGGATTGTGAAGCAAATACCTACACGTTCAAATAATGTTTGTCAGTTTAACTTCACTTTGAAGCAGACGCTATGCCTGTTCGAGAGTACGGCCACAAATATAGACATAGCAAACCTGGCATTGACTTTAGCTCTGTGTTTAAAGAAGAAGAAGAAGAAGAAAACAAGACTCTGATTTGGGGAATAGCTTAAAATGAGAGATTTGCCCATGAAAATATGCTAAAGGAAATATTATTCTCAGAACTCGATGATAACATCAACTTCCTTCGAACGGACAATGAAACTTCTTAAAACTTATAAAATCCCTCTTAAAAGAGCAGACTTGCCTGTCAAGT
The DNA here is from genome assembly GCF_023864275.1 of Schistocerca cancellata. Lineage (NCBI taxonomy): Eukaryota > Metazoa > Arthropoda > Insecta > Orthoptera > Acrididae > Schistocerca > Schistocerca cancellata. Next base: position 157,208,928 of record NC_064637.1, read on the forward strand.
TCGCTCTTGTCTAGCCACGGATGTGACAAACAAGCCTGTACACATTCTATGAAGGCTTCTCAATTTAACCTTAATTTTGAAGCACACTCTTTTCGTTCATGCTGTGTTTTTGCACTAGGGGGAATAGCTACAAATGCAGATAAAGCATTTCTGACATATCCTCTGGCACTGTGTTTAAAGAAGAAGAAGAAGGAATAAAAACGCCGGTCCAGGTAATAGTTTAAAATAAGAAATATACAACTGAAAACCTGTCCATGGAAATTTTTCTCTCAGAACATGATGATTACATCAACTTTCTGCAGATCAACAGTAAAACGTTTAATTACTTGTTCAGCGTTATTTCACCCACACATTGAAAAAGAAGACACAAGTATGCGAAAATTTATTCTCTTCTGGTCTAATGACAAGGCATTGTACCACAACGTGGCAATATATAGCCTACATCATCCGTGAAAGAACCGGAGAACTTCGATGTCTGTTATTTCATTCCACTCCGCTTGTATGTCACTTAACGTGTGAAACATTGACTTTTTTTCATGATCTCTTCATGACTAATATATGGCTGAGAAAGTCGCAGTAGCTCTATCATTTTGGTAATTTCCTGTAATATTTTGTTTTTATGCTTGACCATAGTTTTCCTAGTAGTGGAATCTCACGATACAGTGAGATAAATTGTAATACAACAATTTTTCACTGCACATATGTGCGAAACAAAAAGACAAACAACGTCCGCCATTTCGTCAAACTTTCTGTCAATCAAAATTTCTCTCAAACACGTCAAACATAATCTATGCTTGAATAACACTTAAAACGGCACTGTACACGGTCAAGTATTTGGCAAGCATAGTTAAGTTTGACAAAATGTTTGATCGTTTACAGGTCTTTATTACGGACTATAATGCGGGTTCACACACGCAAGTAATGTGGCACCACACCGCGTGGCTTTCTGTAATGGCATCGTGAGCTATGGTTCACATTTGATGCCACAAATTCTACGAATTTACACAACCTTCAATACGGCGTTAACTGAAATGATATGGGCAGGTATGGATGTTATAGCGCAGGTTATAGCATTATGTGGCAAGGAAAACATAAACCCCAATGTTATATCCGAAAATGGATGCTCACAAATCATTAAGTTTGTACGACTTAATTTTCTGAAAACATTTATTAAGTTTGTAAATCAAACATAGGTTGTTATTCTTATAGTACCAGACGCTGCGAAAGTGTGCCTCCTGACCACTGCTCTCTCTTTTTCGGTATTGAAACGAAAACAAACTGAAATCGAATAGAGTACAGCAACGATAATTCCATAACAACTGCGACAGAATACTTGTCTTTCGAAACATAGACACCAGGGAACAGTAGTGAAAGTTAAGTGCGCGACAAAGCACAATCAACCTGAATTTAAGTTGCGTCTCTGACGTTGCAGCACTTAAAACTGGGAGTCCACACATGCAACTGCAGTATGCCACTAGCTGTGGCGACACTTCTGTTGCGTGTGTGAACCAGGCTTAAGAAACTATTCGTTATAGATACACCTTAATTTTTAAGCAATTTTTTTTAGAAATAACGTTTTTACCTTTTTATTATTAGATTGCGAAGCCAGACCAAAATACACTCCTGGAAATTGAAATAAGAACACCGTGAATTCGTTGTCCCAGGAAGGGGAAACTTTATTGACACATTCCTGGGGTCAGATACATCACATGATCACACTGACAGAACCACAGGCACATAGACACAGGCAACAGAGCATGCACAATATCGGCACTAGTACAGTGTATATCCACCTTTCGCAGCAATGCAGGCTGCTATTCTCCCATGGAGACGATCGTAGAGATGCTGGATGTAGTCCTGTGGAACGGCTTGCCATGCCATTTCCACCTGGCGCCTCAGTTGGACCAGCGTTCGTGCTGGACGTGCAGACCGCGTGAGACAACGCTTCATCCAGTCCCAAACATGCTCAATGGGGGACAGATCCGGAGATCTTGCTGGCCAGGGTAGTTGACTTACACCTTCTAGAGCACGTTGGGTGGCACGGGATACATGCGGACGTGCATTGTCCTGTTGGAACAGCAAGTTCCCTTGCCGGTCTAGGAATGGTAGAACGATGGGTTCGATGACGGTTTGGATGTACCGTGCACTATTCAGTGTCCCCTCGACGATCACCAGTGGTGTACGGCCAGTGTAGGAGATCGCTCCCCACACCATGATGCCGGGTGTTGGCCCTGTGTCCTCGGTCGTATGCAGTCCTGATTGTGGGGCTCACCTGCACGGCGCCAAACACGCATACGACCATCATTGGCACCAAGGTAGAAGCGACTCTCATCGCTGAAGACGACACGTCTCCATCCGTCCCTCCATTCACGCCTGTCGCGACACCACTGGAGGCGGGCTGCACGATGTTGGGGCGTGAGCGGAAGACGGCCTAACGGTGTGCGGGACCGTAGCCCAGCTTCGTGGAGACGGTTGCGAATGGTCCTCGCCGATACCCCAGGAGCAACAGTGTCCCTAATTTGCTGGGAAGTGGCGGTGCGGTGCCCTACGGCACTGCGTAGGATCCTACGGTCTTGGCGTGCATCCGTGCGTCGCTGCGGTCCGGTCCCAGGTCGACGGGCACGTGCACCTTCCGCCGACCACTGGCAACAACATCGATGTACTGTGGAGACCTCACGCCCCACGTGTTGAGCAATTCGGCGGTACGTCCACCCGGCCTCCCGCATGCCCACTATACGCCCTCAATCAAAGTCCGTCAACTGCACATACGGTTCACGTCCACGCTGTCGCGGCATGCTACCAGTGTTAAAGACTGCGATGGAGCTCCGTATGCCACGGCAAACTGGCTGACACTGACGGCGGCGGTGCACAAATGCTGCGCAGCTAGCGCCATTCGACGGCCAACACCGCGGTTCCTGGTGTGTCCGCTGTGCCGTGCGTGTGATCATTGCTTGTACAGCCCTCTCGCAGTGTCCGGAGCAAGTATGGTGGGTGTGACCCACCGGTGTCAATGTGTTCTTTTTTCCATTTCCAGGAGTGTAGTTCTTAGTTTATAAAACCGAACTGACACTCAAAATCCCTGAAAATCGTCATCTTCGAGTTTTCGCCATTTTGCATTCCGCCCTGTATTTGCACATAGTCTTCCTCCTTTTTTCAGTTCTTCTTTATTAGCCGCCAACTGCAAATGGCTTTTTTTGTTGGTGGGGTGCAGAAATGCTGCTCAGTTGCTCTGTTTCAATATTGTTATGCATATGCTATTATTTTCAATTTACAGCCCGTATCATATGAATGAATTTTATTTTTTACGAAACTAGCTACTAACAAAAATATTGTTCTGTTATCGATTACACAATCACTTTCAGTTCAAGTTCACTGACAATGTAGACTACGATAACGCATCATAGGTTAGACAGCGTTCAGGGTTTGTGATGGCGGGGCAGGAGGGATACACTGTTAGCAAGGTTGTGAATCCCCACAACTCAGAATAAAAAGCATAAAAAAGAGTGACACATTTGAAAAAGAATTAAGTGGTAATTTTGTCTCCGCCATCTATAAAGTACTGTGTAAAAGAAAAAAAATTACAAGCTAGTTGCTTTAGGACACTTCTTTTCCAAACAAATAAGAATGTCTTCAATTAAAATAGGCTACATGTGAAGACGAAATGTATTCTGGTACTGGTACAGGAGTGTTCCTGCCACTGTTTCGATCGTTATTTCAGTTATTGTCAAGCGCAAAGGAAGAAGTTTCTAGCAGTGAATTACAATATGTTGTGCAAATTAAAACAAAGTTCGCACAACCAGCACACTTTTACCACTGGGGAGCATATTGCTGAGTACTTTTCGTAATACATATGGAAATGACGAATATGAAGTGTATCGGTTCTCACTTTCAAAGAAAGAAATGGCACCAATAGTTGCCAAAATAGCTGTGAATGTACAAATTGAAGACACTCAGTTGCTGCTGTAATTCGTATGCAAGAATGGCTACCACAGTCACAATGTTATTCCGTATTTATAATCTTTCCATGGTTTCAGAAGAGTGCCATGCAATACTACATTTATTGCTCCGGTGTGGAAAGAATGTTTAATTTTGCATAATTAACTGGACGACATAACGTTATGTATATGGTCTTCACTTGAATAAACAGATCAATTAAAACCAAGTCAATAAACTTGTCAAACTGAATAGGATCAGACAAGATGCAATTTGTTCACCGGTGTGAAACTTACATGTATGTTTCCATTTATTAATGCTAATGAGGCACACACAATGATTGTGTTTGTGCAGGCAGCATTTCTGAAATGGACGTATCCTGGTTAGCCACACCTTCATGTTTGGAAGCAATTAGTTACCAAAGAACCACTGAGTTAAGAGAGCAAATATACCAAATGTGAGCTTTGTGTTACAGGAAGCTCACAGCCCTCACAACTCGATACGACCACGAAAGTCAATAGATATACCTGTCGTCAAAACTGGACAGGTACAAGTTATAGTGACGTCACAGAGAAGTGTAACGAGGTGACTCTAGCGTCTCCCGTGCTAAGACGTTGATACTATGTTTGCATGTTACTCTGTCGATAGTCGCAAAGCAACTAGCGGAGAATATACTTGCTGCGCAGTGACAGTTTTGTCACGGGCTTGTTTGCGGGTCGGCAGACAAAAGTATCACCCGGCTGCTATGTCATAACAATCGAGCATCTACGTAAATATCCACTGCCTGGACAAGACTGACGAAACAGTCGCGGCGACAATAATCATCCGTGCGCGCCTGTCCTTACGATTTGTTTGTATATATGTACTTGGTGCCCACAGGTATGAACAATTTCCCTGAAACCCGAAATTTCCGGGTTTGGACACCTCTCATATCTGTGGACATCTCCTCTCCACTTGCATGCCCACGCGAAACTATCTCTCTGCGCAGACATGGTGTGCACTCACAAAGACAGATCTTTGCGATTGGACGGGCCTTTACATTTGTATCGATGCAATAGGTAAATAGTGGCCTCTTACATCTGGGCTCAAAGATTTCATCGTTCAGGTCAATATTTTTAAGATGTGTAGTGTACGTCAACACAACTAGTTCTTGTTTTCATTTAAAATTGCGTCATTCACGTGCACCTCTGTGCGTGAGGAAGCCATTTTGCACAGTTGACATACTGTGCAGAACAATGATGAAGTGGAACAACTTGGCCCATCGACATCTTTGATAGTACCAGGTAGTGGCACGTGTGTTTGTTTATTATTGTGTCTGTGTCACGGGTGCTGGTAGTATGGAAACAGTGTGAGAAATAAAGTGTCATGGAACTAATATTTTTAGGGACTGCGTCTTGTTATCCAACAGCAGACAGAAGCGTTTCTTGTACCCTTTTACGGTTTGAAGGTACGTTCAAGGTGCTAATTCAACTGATCAATCTAATTGTTTCTCAAATCCATCTCGATATGACGGATAACATTCCATCAACTCTTCTTACAGTGTCAGACACAGGAAGAACTCTGATATTGCAGCTAATTCACTTTCGATATTTTCTATACTCACGCACTTCAGCAAACTCGCATAGGATAAATTATAATTATCAACTTTGCCTTGCAGATTATCGTTTATATGTAAATACCAACTTTATTTTATTTGTTTCCTAAATTGCAGATGGCAGAATCTGGATGTTTGATTGTGGAGAAGGATCCCAAGTTCAGTTACAGAAGAGCTCAGCAAAGCCAGGACGTATAGAGAAGATATTCATAACTCATCTTCATGGAGATCACGTATGTTGACATTAACAAAACAAAAAAAAATACTTTAGATTAACATTCATTACTTAATAACAAATGTGCATTAATGAGCAACTGAATTAGACACACATTGCTCATGTGTGGAAATCCTAACTCCCTTTTGTTGACGAGATTCACAACTTCATGGGCGCTAAAAAAAGACATAGAAAGCACTGGATAGCTAGGGTGATTGTATTCATCAGTGTGTTGAACTCAAATATTGTTGACTGGACATGCACAGATGGTTCAGGACGTGCACTAAGTATGATAGAGAGCTTGGGTGATTCAAGGGTCCAGGTAAGAACCATCATTACTGCAAATTATTCATTCAATTACCTTATGACAATGCATGAGTAATGGGCAATGAATTTTCTTTGCTGGTATACAGATTTTTAGCAAAACACTATTGGCAAATAAACTGTGTATATAGCATATCATGAGATATGTCACCAGCCTGTGCACTGGAATGAATGATGGTAGATGTTGCAGGGAATTCAGCTCATCATGCTTCAGTGTCCCCATGTAAGAGTACAGGCATCAGGCTGAACTCTGCCCAGTTTTCAATTGCCTTGTCTCTGCTGCTGTCAGGTGTCATGTTGTATCGAAGTGGCACTAAATATTCATCTGTCACCATCCTTTTTATATTCAGATGTTTTGTCAGACACCTGCTCTGTTCTGCAAAGATGCATAGCATGTGGATGACAGAAAAATTCCACCTTTGCTGAATATGCTCTGAATGAATGTCATTCATATTGTGTGAAATGTGATGTTCTCCATTAAGGCACTACAAGCAGAAAACTAACAACTTGAAATTGTGGCTATTAATAAACACCAGTCAAAGAATTCTGAACTGGTTGTTAGTGACTAAACACAGTTCCATTTCTCATCCCCAATAAAGTAGCGGAAGCCAGTCATTATTTCTCTCTCCAATAGATAATTAGCTTGTTATAACCAATCCATTTCCACATTCCATAGACTTCTTTCTCCCATCCTGTGTCCTCCTTTGGTATGTTCATACATTCACCAGTTTGTCCATATGAGATAATAGCCTGGGCCATTACTCACTTGTACAACATATTTGGCCTACACATTCATATAGTATTAATATTTGAATATACTGTAATACAATACTTATTTGTTCAGTCTCTTTGCGTATTACATTGTGCTTATGCTTTGTATCAATGTAGTCACAAAATGTCTCATATTGTTGTAGAAAAATGTTTGTACAGCTATGAATTCCTGCTGAAGTTGTTTGGACTATCTGTTTAGTATTGAGTTATCTGGCGACAGAAGCTGAAAGTTGGTTCATAAGAAACTACTAAATAAATATTATGGAACATTAATACTGTGTATTCAAGTTATTACTAAAACTATCTTACAAAAAAGGGTAGAATTTCAAAAATACCAAACAGTGGTGACATTTTGTTTTCAAATTTCTTGAAAATGCCACAGCAAGATTTGACAGATTAACTGAAGTGTCTAATACTGCTTTGCATACTTTCAACCAGTTCTACACTTCAAGCTACACTACAGATCAGCGTGCCCCTACGGTGTACATTCCACAAAATGATATAGATGCAAAAGTTCTTGGTGTTCATTCTTTTCCTGCCTGTGCACATATGTCAGATGCTGTGTTGCCATTACATTACGGGACGAAGCTAACATCTGCTGTCAGCAGGTTCAGTTGACTCGGTATGATATACTGTTCAGGAAACTACGAATGTGTAGCAACAAGCAAGGCACAGTTAGTGTAATGAACTTTCTGAAGAGCTGAGGCTGGCAGTAGTGTTTCATTATGAGGCTGCCAATAATACATATGCAAGTTTGAGCTCCTTTTTTGTTTCAAAACATAAGATTTCTGCAAATGTTCATGAAACTGCAAACTAAATTAAGACGTACTTTTGTCAGTTATCTGAAGATTGACTTTGTATTACGTGGCAATATCTTCTGCCACATTAAAAAGAAAATATTACTTCCTAATTCAAATATTGGGGACTTTCTTAACACTTTACAAAGTCTTTACATTTTGTAATCGAGCTATCACACAGACGGACAAACTAAAGACCCGAAATACTTTTCTGTGAAGTTACCTTCTCTGAAGTGTGCTTCCTTTGTCCTTGAAAGACATCATGAAAAGAAACGTGCAGCAAAAAGCACTATGAAAGACTGTGTGTACTATAACTGGGCTTATTGTATGGGATATGGCTGCTAAACAGTGTACAATGTTACAAGGTTATGCTTTCTTCTGGGAGTGCTAGTTCTGCAAGACCTGCAGGAGAGCTTGTGTGAAGTTTGGAAGGTAGGAGATGAGGTACTGTCGGAATCAAAGCTGTTGTGCTTGGGTAGCTCAGATGGTAAGCACTTTCCTGCAAAAGGCAAAGGTCCCGAGTTAGTCTTGGTCCCACATACAGTTTTGATCTGCCAGGAAGGGTATTTTTTTTTTTTTAAGAAAAAAAAGAGGTTTATGCCAAATGCAGGCAAGGGTTGGTAAAAACATCAAGCATATGTTGGAAGTTGAACAGTCCAAGGCACAGTGTGAATGTTTCTGTGTTTGTGATTCTGAGATGTAAGTCCCCTCAGAAGGCAGAGAGATCATGCAATCAGTCAACTTACATACTTACTTGAGAGTGTCAATTTTTGGAGGTACTGAAGTGGAACAGTTAGATAGCCTCTGTTGTAGGTAAAGGAGGTGGCAGATTTAAATTCGTAGGGAGACTACTGGAGATTTGCAACTAGTCTACAAAGGAGATTGTGTACAAACCTCTCCTGTTCATGCACTTGCATACAGAGTAATACCAAGGTAACCTGGAAATTAAGTTTTAAATAGTGTAAAATGTAGTGTTATTATGAAACAGGTAGTTGCTACTCACCATATAGTGGCTGGCACAGCAAAAAGACCGTCGGAAAGTGAGCTTTCAGCCAACAAGGCCTTTGTTGAAAAAAATACTCTCTCTCTCTCTCTCTCTCTCTCTCTCTCTCTCTCTCTCTCTCTCCAGCTGCTATGTGGTGAGTATGCTACTATCCTTTTCAGAAATTGTTTTCCTATTTTTTTCTATTCATTGAGGGTATTTTTGTTCTGTCATTGCAGCTACAAAAATGCGTGATTTTTTTTCACCAGACAGGTTTTGCTTTATTGAGATAAAACATCATCAGTGGTATGTAATTAAGTTAATTAACAGACCACTAACCGAGCGAGGTGGCGCAGTGGTTAGCACACTGGACTCGCATTCGGGAGGACGACAGTTCAATCCCGCATCCGGCCATCCTGATTTAGGTTTTCCGTGATTTCCCTAAATCGCTCCAGGCAAATGCCGGGATGGTACCTTTGAAAGGGCACGGCCGACATCCTTCCCTAATCCGATGAGACCGATGACCTCGCTGTTAGGTCTCTTCCCCCCCAAACAAACAAACAACAACAGACCACTGATGATGCTCTATGTCAAAGTGAAGTGTGTCTGGTGAAAAAAATGCATTTCATAGTTGTGATGGCAGAACAAAAATACCCCCCCCCCCTTCCAAGAATTGTAAAGCAACTATAGACAATATGGACACACAAATGAAAATTTTTCCATTTATAGCATAATTTTAGGCCATTCTGATGTCAAACCTTTAACATGGGTGACAGTGTTTGTTCCAGAAACAGTGATTGTGCAAAACTCGGCTTGCATTTTTCGCACATGATATAGTAAGTGCCATGCTTAGACACAACCTGGTGGCATAGTGTTACTAGGTCTTTGAATAAGTGTGGATTTAGTACCAGTCTAATGTTTAGCAAAAAACCTAAGTTCACATAGGGTACGTACCAAAAGCCTCAGAATTATACAGGTTGTGTAACTTTTTATAAGGCCAGTTCACGCAGCCAGTTAGATTTTCGTCTGCAGCTCAGGGTCTAGTGGCTAGCGTTGCTGCCTCTGGATCACAAGGTCCTAAGTTCGATTTGCGGCTGGGTTGGGGATTCTCTCTGTGAAAGAACTGGGTGTGTTGTGTTGTCCTGATCATTTTATCATCATTCATGAACGTGGTGAGATTGGACTGTGTACAGATTGGGACTCTGTGTGGGCTCTGATAACAGTGCAGTTGAGTGTGCCACACAGCAATCATCATCATCATCATCATCATCAGTTAGATTATCACAGTATATCACAGTGATGCGAAAGTTGACAACCAAGTCTTAATATAGAAAAATATAAAGCTGTGTGCTTTACAAAATATAAAAATGTAGTAGCCTTTGGCTTCCTAATTGACATTCGTAATTAAGGGAGTGGGTGATTGAGAGGGTTGGGGGGGAGGGGGGGCAGTCATATATAACACCACTTGGGAGATACAAATTAAGTACACTCTTGTTCTTCTTATGTTTCTTTTTCATAGATGTATCCCATATCTTCATAGGGTTGACATGTAAATCTGGCATTTGACAGTACTAATGGTAGAGGGTGGTTGGATGCCGTTCAGTGTTCACCAGGGAAGTGTGCTGGGACTCTTCTAATTCATGTTGTGTGTTAATTACTTGACAGACAGTATTAATACTAACCTCAGACGTTTTGCAGATGACACGGTTGTCTATAATGAAGTACTGCATGAATGAAGCTGCACAAATGTTCAGTCAGATCTTGATAAGATTTCAAAGTGGATCAGAGGTAGACAACTTGCTTTAAATGTTCAGATACGTGACCATTTGCACTTCACAAGACAGAAAAAATGTAACATCCTTTGAGTACAATATCCATGAGTTGCTGTTGGAATGAATCAGCTTGTAACATACCCGAGAGTAACAATTGTACAGGTGTCAAATCAAATGCTCGCAGTGGCTCAGTTGCAGATAGAGAAAATAGTTATGCAACTTATAAACATTTGCCACTGATCCTGTTTGCTCTGTATGTAATAGGTTTTTGTAAAATTCATGAGGGTTTATGTAGGAAGAATATTTTCTTAACATAGAGACCAATTGGTTACAACAGAAGTACCATGTCTGAAAAAAAGAAGCATTAATTGTTTGTGTTTCAGTTGTTTGGTCTGCCCGGCCTGCTATGCACTCTGTCGAACAACATGAGTGAGAGCAAGAGTGATTTCTTGCTGGAGATTTTTGGCCCCCATGGATTGAGAAGATATGTAAGAGAATGCTTAAATCTGTCAAGATCCATGTTGAATTTCAGCTATGTGGTCAGTAAGTCCGGTTTCTTTCTTCCATTTTTGCAGTAATAATTTAAGTGTTTGAAATTTTTAACCCACATACATGTATGTTTTTCTTCAGTTTTTGTCAGAGCTGTTCAACTATGAACCACATGTAACGGTTTCATATAATTCTTATTCCAGTGGTGGCTCTTCTTTTTTCTTCTCCTTCCAATATTTTTGATTCGTACATTTTGCTCTTTCTTCTGTTTCTTGACCCGTGAAAGTGATTTTTATTTCCAGGTATAAGGATCTTCTTTAGTCTTGGAGCAGTGGAAGGTTGGTTGTGGTTGGGACCTCTTTTCTAGTCTTCTTGGACTGTTACCCCATGACTGCCCCTTTCTTCTAGTTTTTAGATTTGGTCTCATCTTTTATGCCTTTTAATGTGTGTGTTTAATGTTTATTATTTTATAATTTGACTCCCCTGACTGGATCCATCCACTTTTACCAGACCATCTTTCTCTCTTGAATCGTGGGGCTGATGACCTAGCTGTTTGGTCCCATAACCCCTCTGTCAATCAATCTGTTTCTTGCTGATTATTTTTTTTATACTTTCCTTTTTTCTTTAACTTGAAAATCCTCAGAGTTTTCAGTTTGCTCCTGAAATCTTCTGGCTTGGATATCTCCATCAGAAATATTAGTTTTTTGTAGGTCCATTGATCCACTTAAATCATGGAATATTTGAGCACTGACTATCATTCTTTCCTTCTTGTACCATCCAGTAAGTCTCCCCTCACCCGAGGCTCTGGGCAAATTTGCCAAAATTTTTCCCATTTCCTAAACTGGTCCTTCTCATTCATCCTTCTCTCCCTTTCTCTTCAACCCTTCTGCCAAGACGAGGAGCCACTGGTTCCAAAACCTTGTGCATGTCCACATCTTCTGTGTGTTTTCTCCTGCCGCCGCATCGCAAATAGATTTTTATCTATCCATATTGTATTTTGAGGCATTGATTGTTTTTGTTGGAATATTTGTTTTGTTAGTCTGCTTTCCTCTATTCTTCTTATGTGTCTGCAGAGTGCCTCATTTCTTTCTAAATTGTGTATGGAAGATTTTGGAATTTGCTGTAGAGTTAGTTGTGTCTTAGTATGTGTTTCTGATTTTCTTACGGTTTTGAACCCTGAATGTTTTGATAGAAACTGGCACCCAATATTAAGTATGGAGGATCAGCAGTGGAACCCGCCCAGTACAAATGTTTTGATAGTCAAGCGAAGCAACAGTGTGAATCAAAGACTTGTGAAATTCTGATTCTGCTAGCGATTCCGTTGTGAACAATGTGCCAATTCCCATTATAAGTTAGCTGGTTTTCCTCTTATGAATATCATCACTTGCTGGCTAAGGTTGTCAGACACTTAGTTTGTCGTACAGTTCCCTTATTGCAGGCCTTTGAACTTCACATCTACAACTATATCGACATTCACACACCACAAGTCTCTGGGTGCATGGCAGAAGGTACCCTGTACCACTATTAGTCTTTTCCTTTTCTGTTCCACTCGCAAATAAAGTGAGAGAGAAATGACTGACTATATGTGTATGAGCCCGAATCTCTCTAATATTATCTTCATGGTCCTTATGTGAAATTTTCGTTGGTGGCAGTAGTCATTCTGAGTCGAGCCTTGAATGCTGGTTCTCTAAATTTTCTCTGTAGTGCTTCTCAAAAAGAACACTGCCTTCCCTACAGTGATTCCCATTTCAGTTGATGAAGGTTCTCTGTAGCGTTTGTGTTGTGTTTGAACCTATGAGTAACAAATCTAGCAGCTCACCCCTGAATTACCTTGATGTCTTCCTGTAATTTGATGTAGTGCAGGCCCCAAATGCTCATACATTACTCAAAAATGGGTCACATTAGTGCCCTGTATATGTTCTCCTTTAGAGATGAACCACATTTTTGTAATAATCTCTCAGTAAAATTCATACACACTTGTTCCATTTCGTATTGCTTCGTAATATATGTACAGAAAATAACTGCGTTCCTATCACACTTTGCTGGGGCACTCCTGATGATACCTGGGTCTCTGATGAACACCTTGTGTCAACGACAACATACTGAGTTCTGTTACTTAAGAAATCATCAAACCTGTGTTAACCCAGCAGGCACAGATCTAAGGTATGGTTCTCCAGGTTGTGGAGTCAAGTTTGATGCTGCCCTTCACCCCCTCATCCCTCATACTCCCTCTCTCCCAGCCTAGAAATATAACTTACGATCTGACACTTTTGGTATGCCACTGATGCCTATGATTTTAATAAAAATAACAATAAAATATATAAAATATTTTAATGTGGCAGTAGGCCGGCCGGTAGCCGAGCGGTTCTAAGCGCTGCAGTCTGGAACCGTGCAGCCTACAGTCGCAGGTTCGAATCCTTCCTCGAGCATGGGTGTGTGTGATATCCTTAGGTTGGTTAGGTTTAAGTAGTTCTAAGTTCTAGGGGACTGATGACCTCTGATGTTAAGTCCCATAGTGCTCAGAGCCATTTGAACCAACGTGGCAATAATAAATTGTTTAGCTACAATAAAATATAATGTTTTAATTTTTTGATTATTATTATTATTATTATTATTATTATTATTATTATTATTATTATTATTATTCTCTTTGATCCAGAGTTGCAGTTCAGAGTATTTGAAAAGTATTTGTCACAGAATTGATGTGAAAAGTGTAATGTGGGGTAGGTCTCAAAACTTTGACAACATCATAATTTCCGTAATGTAAAAGTGAAATCTGCACCATTATCAGTATTTCACTGACCGGTAAGAGTGTGAGCACAGGCCTGCAGACTATGGCTATGTGGAGGGTCTTTCTCTGCCTGTCTTGCCTGACTCGGCTTCCTGCAGTTTGCTGGTTTACCTGTGGCCTCTCGAACTGTCAGATTTGTTGGTGGCAGCATGTACGGTCAGTCTCTGAGTGGATGCTTTTCGTGACTGGAATGTTCTCTGAAGCTGGTCGGGATGCAAGCCTATAAGCATAAGGAAGCAACTGGAAAATAGCCTGTGTTAAACAAAGCTGTTTCCAAGACTTTAGTTTTCATGCTAGTCTGCCTCCATAGCCGAGTGGTTAATGTGACAGTTGATCGTGCAGGGAACTCAGGTTCAATGCTGAATACAGCCAGGGATTTTTTCTGTGGTGGGAGGACTGGATTGAGCCTCGTGATGACAGTTTAGGAGCTACCCGATGGAGAGCTAGTGGCTCTGAGGTCGGAGTGTCGACTACGGGCCGGCCGCTGTGGTCGAGCGGTTGTAGATGCTTCAGTCCAGAACTGCACTGCTGCTACGGTTGCAAGTTCAAATCCTGCCTCAGGCATGTCCTAAGGTTAGTTAGGTTTAAGTAATTCTAAGTCTAGTGGACTGATGACCTCAGGTGTTAAGTCCCATAGTGCTTAGAGCTATTTGAACCATTTTGTTGACGGATGCTGAACCCGTGTATTCGATGATGACTGACTGAGGATGACACGGTGCTCAGTCAACTGTAGCACAGTCTTCAGGGCCTGACAGCGAGGATTTATTCTCTCCTTTAATTTTCATACTAATTTATTCACTGAAAGTTAGCTGTCAAATTTGAATATTGACGCATGTAAAATTACAAACACATTTACTGAACAGCTTTTGTTTGAGGAGGAGGGGAATGTGACCTTCCATCATGATTCCTCATTCTCTGAATTGACATATGTTAGTTAGTGCCAACATCAGCAAAACCTTTACCATAAACTGCTGAGCCTTTGACAAATTGCAACTGTATTAACACCACCTGCCATTAGGAACTCAGTGCTGCCACATTGCTTCTGTCAGTTGTGAAACTCTAAACCTCTGTATCTGCTCTTGGGAACTACTGTACAATTTGTGATAAGTAGCCTAGCATGAGAATGTCACGGGCGTTTGGCAACAGGCGTGTCCTTCCCCCACTAGGGTCGGAGTGACTGGCCCTTCTGTTTGGCTGCCACCTACCTATCCTTCTTTCCTCCCTAAGGAAGAAACAAATAATTCCAAAAGTTAGGCGAGGTTCTTATATTTTTGACAGTACTAAGAATTTTTCCCACTGAAGACGACTGATTAACAGCAGTTCTGTCTCATAATTTTATATAGTTATTAAGTGAATTTTCCCTTTTGATATTATTGGCTTAAAGCACAACAAAGAAAAATTGTTATCACATTAGTGTAAACCTGGATTGTTTTAGTAGGTTCACGAGTTGATGATAGCTCAACATCAATACCCTGACGATTGGCAGGACTGGAAAGTGGACAACGATGACAACGGATGTCTACACCCGCAGGAGATTGGAGGTCGAAGTATAGTGTGTGATGACAGTGGTGTGTGGGAAGTGTAAGTCCGACACAGATTTTGTTTTTGTTTTTCTCAAATCAAATTTTTATGTTCACAAATTTGAACATCTACATTTTCATGCTAATGAAGGCCATAGAAACACAGTCTTTTCTGAGAGTACATTAAGCAAATGCGATTCTGGTAGCTATAGTAAGTGTTCTTTGTTAATCCTGCCTTTTTATTTCTTGTGGTGACATTTCCATGAAAACTTTTATCCCTTAACACACATTTCTGTAGAAGTCAACTACCAGTTTTCATATATGTGGCTTTAAAAATGCTTTAGTAGCATTTTAATAACCATTTATTTTCAAAACAAATGTTAATGTCATCCAGTGTTTCATGTCCTTAGTGGCTGAATCTCCAAAAATTTCTGTAGCATGTATTTTTTTATTTCTGACTGAGAAACCAAATACCAGTTTTCATATTTTTAGCTTAAAAATGACCTTAATAGTGACATATTTTCAAAAAACCTTCCATCCCCTGCTTTACCCCCTTATAGATGGAATTTCAAGCAATTCTGTACTGATCGATGCTTACAGTATAAGATCCACAACCACCCCAAATTTAAAGTTTCTATCCTTATCATTTTGGGTTTGGCAGTGATGAGTCAGTGAAGCAGCTGGGCCTCATTTCACCCCCTTAAGCTGTCGGTACGTGGACTGTGCTTTCTGTCAATGTTGTGTGTGCCGAGTTCACCGTGTTGCCGAATGCTCAGAAACAATGTGACACGTGCACACAGTACACTTGGCGCAACGTGATATACGTGATCACAGCATGCTCCAGTGGCAGTTGTGGGATGTTCCTAGTTCGTAAATCGGACTGTTAATGAAATGGGTGCACATAAAATATCTGTGTTAGCTCTATTAAAATGCACATCTCCTCCACTGCCCATTTGCAAGTGATGTAGCTCTATCTGTAGTATACATAAATAAAAACTTCAATATCCATGGATGTGCTTTACGACAAAAAGGAAAGTAGCATGTAAGGACATTGGCTTATAAAAGTTCCATTACAAATAGAGTGATAGAAATTTACAATAGTATTCCACATAAGATAAATATTATTTCATTGTTCTCACTTTGTAGTAAAACCGTAAGATCAGTCTTCCTTAATCACTGTTCCTATTCAGTAGCAGAATCTTTAGAACATTTAAAAGAAAAAAGAGTAAAATATGTTATTATGAGTAGTGCGAGATGTCCTGTGGATTAAGCCAGTCGAACAAGCTCGTGCCTTGAAAACAGCACACATATATTTACATAATATTGAGTATTATAGTACAGTTTGGAACTGGTACAGGGACTGATGGAAAGAAGGGTTACAACCAGAGATGGGAACTTTAAGTGTGAGGCCTCACACTTAAAGTTCCCATCTCTGGTTGTAACCC
Source organism: Schistocerca cancellata (assembly GCF_023864275.1). Classification (NCBI taxonomy): domain Eukaryota; kingdom Metazoa; phylum Arthropoda; class Insecta; order Orthoptera; family Acrididae; genus Schistocerca; species Schistocerca cancellata. Next base: position 157,225,560 of record NC_064637.1, read on the forward strand.
TTCTTTCCATCAGTGAGTATTATAGTATATACATATAATAAACTACACATAAAGTATCAGAGCCTATTAAAAATGCGAACATTAAAAAGAAAAAAAAAAAAAAAAAATTTAGTTGTACTGAGACAGGACCACGCATTACGTCTCACTCCTTGTTATGAATCAGTAATGCTACTCACTGCTCTAAAATGACTGCATCTCTGTGGCAGCTGGTCTTACCATGTTACCATCTCCTGAGAGCTTTAATCATAGCTATGTTACTAACTGAAATTTAATTGTAACAAATTGTACCAAGAACAATGTATTTCTGATGGATCCTCAATGTGCTGTTGCCTTCAAATTCAGTACTCTCATAATACGCAAGTTACAGTAATTCTTTTACCACGAATATGATGTTTCTCATCATTTCATTATGACGAATCATACAATTGATGATGGGTTGTGAGAGATTCTCAATTTGCTGGTACTAAAAAATGGTGTATATATGTATGGGCTTCAACTGATTGCCAGTGTGGTGCCTTGCAACTCCATACTGAAAGGAGATGGTGTGCGTGTGACATAGGTGACGTTCTGCCATCTCATTGGTTGATCTTCAGATGTGTGTTCAGAATATCTGAAATGCTAGATGTTGCTCTGCACATTCGGAAGGATTCTTCAATATGCTGTTCCATGTTACGATGTCAGAAACTCGGCACACTCAACGTTCGATGTTCGGATACACAGTCTGTGTGCCGAGATTTAGCTTTAAAAATCCTTTTGTAATTAAATATTTTTATAGTCATTTCATCTGCTTAGATGTTGAATTTCCAAAAGCATTGAAACATACATTTTTTATTTGTAACCGAGAAGTCAAATACCAATTTTCATAGGTGGCTTTAAAAATGTCTTAGTAGTTCTATAATAATTTATTTTCAGGAAAGCATTCTTCCAGAATTTCATCTCCATAGGGGTTAAATTTCCAGACATGCTGAAACACACATTTCATAACTCTGACCGAGAAACCAAATACCAATTTTCGTAGTCCTATTTTCAAAATTGTCTTGATAGGGACATATTTTCAAAAAGCATTTCATTCCCTGGAATTTTGAAAAATTTGCTCGTAAATAATGCTTACAGTATAAAATCAGCACTCTGGGTGATAAGTCAGTCAGGACATTGCCTTTTATGTGAACAGATATAAATGAATTTAAAAAGAAAGATGATGAGACTTACCCAACAAAAGCGCTGGCAGGTCGATAGACACACAAATAAACACAAACATACACACAAAACTCTAGCTTTCGCAACCAACGGTTGCCTCGTCAGGAAAGAGGGAAGGAGAAGGAAAGACAAAAGGATATGGGTTTTAAGGGAGAGGGTAAGGAGTCATTCCAATCCCGGGAGCGGAAAGACTTACCTTAGGGGGAAAAAAGGACAGGTATACACTCGCACACACACACATATCCATCCGCATATACACAGACACAAGCAGACATTTGTAAAGGCAAAGAGTTTGAGCAGAGATGTCAGTCGGGACGGAAGTATAGAGGCAAAGATGATGTTGAAAGACAGGTGAGGTATGAGCGGCGGCAGATTGAAATTAGGAATTAGCGGAGATTGAGGCCTGGCGGATAGCGAGAAGAGAGGATATGCTGAAGGGCAAGTTCCCATCTCCGGAGTTCTGACAGGTTGGTGTTAGTGGGAAGTATCCAGATAACCCGGACGGTGTAACACTGTGCCAAGATGTGCTGGCCGTGCAACAAGGCATGTTTAGCCACAGGGTGATCCTCATTACCAACAAACACTGTCTGCCTGTGTCCATTCATGCGAATGGACAGTTTGTTGCTGGTCATTCCCACATAGAACGCTTCACAGTGTAGGCAGGTCAGTTGGTAAATCACGTGGGTGCTTTCACACGTGGCTCTGCCTTTGATCGTGTACACCTTCCGGGTTACAGGACTGGAATAGGTGGTGGTGGGAGGGTGCATGGGACAGGTTTTACACCGGGGGCGGTTACAGGGGTAGGAGCCAGAGGGTAGGGAAGGTGGTTTGGGGATTTCATAGGGATGAACTAAGAGGTTACGAAGGTTAGGTGGACGGCGGAAAGACACTCTTGGTGGAGTGGGGAGGATTTCATGAAGGATGGATCTCATTTCAGGGCAGGATTTGAGGAAGTCGTATCCCTGCTGGAGAGCCACATTCAGAATCTGGTCCAGTCCCGGAAAGTATCCTGTCACAAGTGGGGCACTTTTGGGGTTCTTCTGTGGAAGGTTCCGGGTTTGAGGAGATGAGGAAGTGGCTCTGGTTATTTGCTTCTGTACCAGGTCGGGAGGGTAGTTACGGGATGCAAAAGCTGTTTTCAGGTTGTTGGTGTAATGGTTCAAGGATTCCGGACTGGAGCAGATTCGTTTGCCACGAAGACCTAGGCTGTAGGGAAGGGACCGTTTGATGTGGAATGGGTGGCAGCTGTCATAATGGAGGTACTGTTGCTTGTTGGTGGGTTTGATGTGGACGGACGTGTGAAGCTGGCCATTGGACAGGTGGAGGTCAACGTCAAGGAAAGTGGCATGGGATTTAGAGTAGGACCAGGTGAATCTGATGGAACCAAAGGAATTGAGGTTGGAGAGGAAATTCTGGAGTTCTTCTTCACTGTGAGTCCAGATCATGAAAATGTCATCAATAAATCTGTACCAAACTTTGGGTTGGCAGGCCTGGGTAACCAAGAAGGCTTCCTCTAAGCGACCCATGAATAGGTTGGCGTACGAGGGGGCCATCCTGGTACCCATGGCTGTTCCCTTTAATTGTTGGTATGTCTGGCCTTCAAAAGTGAAGAAGTTGTGGGTCAGGATGAAGCTGGCTAAGGTAATGAGGAAAGAGGTTTTAGGTAGGGCGGCAGGTGATCGGCGTGAAAGGAAGTGCTCCATCGCAGCGAGGCCCTGGACATGCGGAATATTTGTGTATAAGGAAGTGGCATCAATGGTTACAAGGATGGTTTCCGGGGGTAACAGACTGGGTAGGGATTCCAGGCGCTCGAGAAAGTGGTTGGTGTCTTTGATGAAGGATGGGAGACTGCAAGTAATGGGTTGAAGGTGTTGATCTACGTAGGCGGAGATGCGTTCTGTGGGGGCTTGGTAACCAGCTACAATGGGACGGCCGGGATGATTGGGTTTGTGAATTTTGGGAAGAAGGTAGAAGGTGGGGGTGCGGGGTGTTGGTGGGGTCAGGAGGTTGATGGAGTCAGGTGAAAGGTTTTGTAGGGGGCCTAAGGTTCTGAGGATTCCTTGAAGCTCCGCCTGGACATCAGGAATGGGATTACCATGGCAAACTTTGTAAGTAGTGTTGTCTGAAAGCTGACGCAGTCCCTCAGCCACATACTCCCGACGATCAAGTACCACAGTCGTGGAACCCTTGTCCGCCGGAAGAATGACGATGGATTGGTCGGCCTTCAGATCACGGATAGCCTGGGCTTCAGCAGTGGTGATGTTGGGAGTAGGATTAAGGTTTTTTAAGAAGGATTGAGAGGCAAGGCTGGAAGTCAGAAATTCCTGGAAGGTTAGGAGAGGGTGATTTTGAGGAAGAGGAGGTGGGTCCCGCTGTGACGGAGGACGGAACTGTTCCAGGCATGGTTCAATTTGGATAGTATCTTGGGGAGTTGGATTATTGGGAGTAGGATTAGGATCATTTTTCTTCGTGGCAAAGTGATATTTCCAGCAGAGAGTACGGCTGTACGACAGTAAATCTTTGACAAGGGCTGTTTGGTTAAATCTGGGAGTGGGGCTGAAGGTGAGGCCTTTGGATAGGACAGAGGTTTCGGATTGGGAAAGAGGTTTGGAGGAGAGGTTAACTACTGAATTGGGGTGCCTAAAACCTCTTTCCTCATTACCTTAGCCAGCTTCATCCTGACCCACAACTTCTTCACTTTTGAAGGCCAGACATACCAACAATTAAAGGGAACAGCCATGGGTACCAGGATGGCCCCCTCGTACGCCAACCTATTCATGGGTCGCTTAGAGGAAGCCTTCTTGGTTACCCAGGCCTGCCAACCCAAAGTTTGGTACAGATTTATTGATGACATTTTCATGATCTGGACTCACAGTGAAGAAGAACTCCAGAATTTCCTCTCCAACCTCAATTCCTTTGGTTCCATCAGATTCACCTGGTCCTACTCTAAATCCCATGCCACTTTCCTTGACGTTGACCTCCACCTGTCCAATGGCCAGCTTCACACGTCCGTCCACATCAAACCCACCAACAAGCAACAGTACCTCCATTATGACAGCTGCCACCCATTCCACATCAAACGGTCCCTTCCCTACAGCCTAGGTCTTCGTGGCAAACGAATCTGCTCCAGTCCGGAATCCTTGAACCATTACACCAACAACCTGAAAACAGCTTTTGCATCCCGTAACTACCCTCCCGACCTGGTACAGAAGCAAATAACCAGAGCCACTTCCTCATCTCCTCAAACCCGGAACCTTCCACAGAAGAACCCCAAAAGTGCCCCACTTGTGACAGGATACTTTCCGGGACTGGATCAGATTCTGAATGTGGCTCTCCAGCAGGGATACGACTTCCTCAAATCCTGCCCTGAAATGAGATCCATCCTTCATGAAATCCTCCCCACTCCACCAAGAGTGTCTTTCCGCCGTCCACCTAACCTTCGTAACCTCTTAGTTCATCCCTATGAAATCCCCAAACCACCTTCCCTACCCTCTGGCTCCTACCCCTGTAACCGCCCCCGGTGTAAAACCTGTCCCATGCACCCTCCCACCACCACCTATTCCAGTCCTGTAACCCGGAAGGTGTACACGATCAAAGGCAGAGCCACGTGTGAAAGCACCCACGTGATTTACCAACTGACCTGCCTACACTGTGAAGCGTTCTATGTGGGAATGACCAGCAACAAACTGTCCATTCGCATGAATGGACACAGGCAGACAGTGTTTGTTGGTAATGAGGATCACCCTGTGGCTAAACATGCCTTGTTGCACGGCCAGCACATCTTGGCACAGTGTTACACCGTCCGGGTTATCTGGATACTTCCCACTAACACCAACCTGTCAGAACTCCGGAGATGGGAACTTGCCCTTCAGCATATCCTCTCTTCTCGCTATCCGCCAGGCCTCAATCTCCGCTAATTCCTAATTTCAATCTGCCGCCGCTCATACCTCACCTGTCTTTCAACATCATCTTTGCCTCTATACTTCCGTCCCGACTGACATCTCTGCTCAAACTCTTTGCCTTTACAAATGTCTGCTTGTGTCTGTGTATATGCGGATGGATATGTGTGTGTGTGCGAGTGTATACCTGTCCTTTTTTCCCCCTAAGGTAAGTCTTTCCGCTCCCGGGATTGGAATGACTCCTTACCCTCTCCCTTAAAACCCATATCCTTTTGTCTTTCCTTCTCCTTCCCTCTTTCCTGACGAGGCAACCGTTGGTTGCGAAAGCTAGAGTTTTGTGTGTATGTTTGTGTTTATTTGTGTGTCTATCGACCTGCCAGCGCTTTTGTTGGGTAAGTCTCATCATCTTTCTTTTTAAATATATTTTTCCCACGTGGAATGTTTCCCTCTATTATATTCAGATATAAATGAATTTTGATAAAGATTTTCTTGTATCATCAGTCTGCACTTTGTATCCTCTCTACTTCAGCTATTAGCAGTTATTTTGGTTTCCAAATAACAAAGCTGATATACTAGTGTTAGTGTCTCATTTTCTAATCAGATTCCTTCGGCATCACCTGATTTAATTCAGCTACATATCATTAGCATTCTTTTACTCTTGTTGTTGTTCACTGTATAACCTGATTTTCAACACCCTGTCCATTCTTTCGACTGATCTTTCAAGTTGTTTTCTTCCCTCTCCTTTCCCAATTGTAGTTTGTGCACTGTATCTGATGACCTCATTGTTCAAGGGATGGTGAACTGTGACCTTCCTTCCTGGATTTTAATGAGATGAAGAAAGTAAAGTTGCAAGACGTATGTCAGATCTGAAGTAGCACTCAATGTAGGTATGATTGTTGATGAGAAAGTGTTCGGTTAGAAAAGTGTATTACAGGGCTGTTCAAAAAGAGGGAACAGATTTCAAACACTTATTGCTTCCAATTTACAAAAGATAGAAACACAATTCCAACATTCCTGAAAAGAGAAGAGTTCAAATTTTTATGCATTCAATGTGAACGCCACGTTTCACGATAAATATCAAAACGGTGGCTCATTTCCTGCCACACACAAAGCAGCTGGTCTCTCATTATTGAATTTACAGCTTCAGCAATGCAATGTCTCAGACTTTAAAGTGTGTCAGGCATGGGGGGATAAAAATGTGGTCTTTTATGTAACCCGGCAGATAGGTCACGAGGTGTGAGGTCTGGAGACCTGAGCCACCGATGATCATTTTGTGCTTCTCCTCCTCTTACAGTCCAGCATCATAGAATGGTCTCATTCAGGTAAAGTCAGATGTGCCTAAAAAATTTCTCTAAGACAAGCTGCTTCATATGTGGTTGGAAATGAGCCACCATTCTGCTATGTCATGTAACACATTATGCTCACATTGAATGCATAAAAATTTCAACTTCTCTTTTTTCAGGAATGTTGGAATTGTGTTGCTGTCTTTTGTAGTTTGGAAGCAGTAAATGTTTGAAATCATTTTTTTTAAATAGCTCAGTATTCATGTGTGAAGTAGTAATGAAAATGCAACAATCATGTTGGCCTTATTTGTTGTGATATTTTTCTTAGATGGGCATGAAAATAGCATTTGCCTGATCAGATGTGTTTCATTAATGCTGCTTGTTGCTAAAAGAAATTTACCAGTCTCTCCACAGTATTTGAAGAATCTGTATTCTTGATTTCTGCTATGTAGCTGACAAAACTGTGGTTACAGTAATTTTGTGTGTAAGAATTTGAACACTCAGAGCTTGTGTTCACGTCACTGAAAGCTGTTCTATATAATGTGTGCGCCTGTAAAAGTCGGGTACTAATAGGGTCATTCCATGTCAGTTCAACCAGGGGCTCCAGCTCATAGTCTCAGATTTGACTGAAATTCAGTACACTAATTCTACCATGTGTGGATCACTCGTGTACAAAGTCTTAGGCAGTTAGTTCCAGAATTATGACTTGTGAAAGAAGGTGGCGTGACCCGGAAATTGCAAGCCGCATCTGGCAATCTATCTTCAGACCAAATTTTAGGTCTTAATAACTTTGGAACTATTACACACAGTCCAGTGAAATTTTTACAACCAAGTGACATCCATTTAGAGAACACACTCCATGAATCAAAACACCAACAACATATTTCTGAGGGAAAATAAAAAATTCCAAAATGTGATTTTAAAAAATGTAATATGTTTGCTTTATTTATTTATTCCATGTGATCTGATGGTACACAGTGTGTTGCTGATGTCATCATTTAACATTGTTGTTGTTGTTGTTGTGGTCTTCAGTCCTGAGACTGGTTTGATGCAGCTCTCCATGCTACTCTATCCTGTGCAAGCTTCTTCATCTCCCAGTACCTCTGCAACCTACATCCTTCTGAATCTGCTTAGTGTATTGATCTCTTGGTCTCCCTCTACGATTTTTACCCTCCACGCAGCCCTCCAATGCTAAATTTGAGATCCCTCGATGCCTCAGAACATGTCCTACCAACCGATCCCTTCTTCTAGTCAAGTTGTGCCACAAACTTCTCTTCTCCCCAATCCTATTCAATACCTCCTCATTAGTTACGTGATCTACCCACCTTATCTTCAGCATTCTTCTGTAGCACCACATTTCAAAAGCTTCTCTTCTTGTCCAAACTAGTTATCGTCCATGTCTCACTTCCATACATGGCTACACTCCATACAAATACTTTCAGAAACGACTTCCTGACACCTAAATCTATATTCGATGTTAACAAATTTCTCTTCTTGAGAAACGCTTTCCTTGCTATTGCCAGTCTACATTTTATATCCTCTCTACTTCGACCATCATCGGTTATTTTACTCCCTAAATAGCAAAACTCCTTTACTACTTTAAGTGTCTCATTTCCTAATCTAATTCCCTCAGCATCACCCGACTTTATTTGACTACATTCCATTACCCTCGTTTTGCTTTCGTTGATGTTCATCTTATATCCTCCTTTCAAGACACTGTCCATTCCGTTCAACTGCTCTTCCAAGTCCTTTGCTGTCTCTGACAGAATTACAATGTCATCGGCGAACCTCAAAGTTTTTACTTCTTCTCCATGAATTTTAATACCTACTCCGAATTTTTCATTTGTTTCCTTTACTGCTTGTTCAATATACAGATTGAATAACATCGGGGAGAGGCTACAACCCTGTCTCACTCCTTTCCCAACCACTGCTTCCCTTTCATGTCCCTCGACTCTTATAACTGCCATCTGGTTTCTGTACAAATTGTAAATAGCCTTTCGCTCCCTGTATTTTACCCCTGCCACCTTCAGAATTTGAAAGAGAGTATTCCAGTCAACATTGTCAAAAGCTTTCTCTAAGTCTACAAATGCTAGAAACGTAGGTTTGCCTTTTCTTAATCTTTCTTCCAAGATAAGTCGTAAGGTCAGTATTGCCTCACGTGTTCCAACATTTCTATGGAATCCAAACGGATCTTCCCCAAGGTCGGCTTCTACCAGTTTTTCCATTCGTCTGTAAAGAATTCGCGTTAGTATTTTGCAGCTGTGACTTATTAAACTTATAGTTCGGTAACTTTCACATCTGTCAACACCTGCTTTCTTTGGGATTGGAATTATTATATTCTTCTTAAAGTCTGAGGGTATTTCGCCTGTCTCATACATCGTGCTCACCAGATGGTAGAGTTTTGTCATGACTGGCTCTCCTGAGGCCATCAGTAGTTCTAATGGAATGTTGTCTACTCCCGGGGCCTTGTTTTGACTCAGGTCTTTCAGTGCTCTGTCAAACTCTTCACGCAGCATCTTATCTCCCATTTCATCTTCATCTACATTCTCTTCCATTTCCATAATATTGTCCTCAAGTACATCGCCCTTGTATAAACCCTCTATATACTCCTTCCACCTTTCTGCTTTCCCTTCTTTGCTTAGAACTGGGTTGCCATCTGAGCTCTTGATATTCATACAAGTGGTTCTCTTCTCTCCAAAGGTCTCTTTTAATTTTCCTGTAGGCAATATCTATCTTACCCCTAGTGAGACAAGCCTCTACATCCTTACATTTGTCCTCTAGCCATCCCTGCTTAGCCATTTTGCATTTCCTGTCGATTTCATTTTTGAGACGTTTGTATTCCTTTTTGCCTGCTTCATTTACTGCATTTTTATATTTTCTCCTTTCATCAATTAAATTCAATATTTCTTCTGTTACCCAAGGATTTCTATTAGCCCGCGTCTTTTTACCTACTTGATCGTCTGCTGCCTTCACCACTCCATCCCTCAGAGCTACCCATTCTTCTTCTACTGTATTTCTTTCCCCCATTCCTGTCAATTGTTCCCTAATGCTCTCCCTGAAACTCTCTACAACCTCTGGTTCTTTCAGTTTATCCAAGTCCCATCTCCTTAAATTCCCACCTTTTTGCAGTTTCTTCAGTTTCAATCTGCAGTTCATAACCAATAGATTGTGGTCAGAATCTACGTCTGCCCCAGGAAATGTCTTACAATTTAAAACCTGGTTCCTAAATCTCTGTCTTACCATTATATAATCTATCTGAAACCTGTCAGTATCTCCAGGCTTCTTCCATGTATACAACCTCCTTTCATGATTCTTGAACCAAGTGTTAGCTATGATTAAGTTATGCTCTGTGCAAAATTCTACAAGGCGGCTTCCTCTTTCATTCCTTCCCCCCAATCCATATTCACCTACTATGTTTCCTTCTCTCCCTTTTCCTACTGACGAATTCCAGTCACCCATCACTATTAAATTTTCGTCTCCCTTCACTACCTGAATAATTTCTTTTATCTCGTCATACATTTCATCTATTTCTTCATCATCTGCAGAGCTAGTTGGCATATAAACTTGTACTACTGTAGTAGGCATGGGCTTTGTGTCTATCTTGGCCACAATAATGCGTTCACTATGCTGTTTGTAGTAGCTAACCCGCACTCCTATTTTTTTATTCATTATTAAACCTACTCCTGCATTACCCCTATTTGATTTTGTATTTATAACCCTGTAATCACCTGACCAAAAGTCTTGTTCGTCCTGCCACCGAACTTCACTAATTCCCACTATATCTAACTTTAACCTATCCATTTCCCTTTTTAAATTTTCTAACCTACCTGCCCGATTAAGTGATCTGACATTCCACGCTCCGATCCGTAGAACGCCAGTTTTCTTTCTCCTGATAACGACGTCCTCTTGAGTAGTCCCCGCCCGGAGATCCGAATGGGGGACTATTTTACCTCTGGAATATTTTACCCAAGAGGATGCCATCATCATTTAATCATACAGTAGAGCTGCATGTCCTCGGGAAAAATTACGGCTGTAGTTTCCCCTTGCTTTCAGCCGTTCGCAGTACCAGCACAGCAAGGCCGTTTTGGTTAATGTTACAAGGCCAGATCAGTCAATCATCCAGACTGTTGCCCCTGCAACTACTGAAAAGGCTGCTGCCCCTGTTCAGGAACCACATGTTTGTCTGGCCTCTCAACAGATACCCCTCCGTTGTGGTTGCACCTACGGTACGGCCATCTGTATCGCTGAGGCACGCAAGCCTCCCCACCAACGGCAAGGTCCATGGTTCATATATTAACGTAAGCCTATAGTATCCTAATGTATCATATTGCTCAATGTTTTCAATTTAACACAAACAGCAAGATTACTGTTCTAAGTATTCATTTACAGAGTAAAAACAGTGACGCAACAAATATGACTTCACGGCTTTGCATTCTGAGCACGATTTACGGCTTGACTATTTTTCGTAGTACGTTGTCCCATCAAATGCCAGTTTTTGTTACTGATATTTACGTTCGGTGTGCGGATAACGAGTTCATTGTTCGTGGTTTTATTGGTTACTGCCACTTCAAGTTTATTACACTTCACAAATAGTTCATGATACTTCACCAGTAGGCTCTCAAGCTTCAGGTTGAGGTCCGTTATTTCTTGTTTCAATGACGTAATTATGTGATCCTGCGTTTTTAGAGTATTGTTTACTTTGGATTCAGTTGCTTGTATGATGCACTGGCGGCATGTCCACTGTTCTTCACTGTTAAAGTATTTCAGGTTAACTTTGACGCATTTTTCGTTTTACCAGTAATTACAGTTAATACACAGAACACCTCGTATAACTCTTTTCGAATATATTTTGCACTTATTACGGTCAAAATTAGTTGGCGCTGCGGGATCGGCGATTTGTACACTTTTACCCAGCACCATCTTTTGTTGTAGCTCAAAAGGTACATATTGTAGGTGCCCTCTATGCCAAATATAATTCACTCAAAAAGGGTATAAATTTTTTTGTGGTAAGCTTAATGTGGCCTAAACACACAGAACTCATCTTGCCCATATCAGTCACAAAAATTGAGTTACATACACACACAAATACAAAAATTTGAAAAATTACCTGAAAAACATGGAGTTTCGAAGTGTGGTAGTACAAAAGGGACAAGTGATATCCAAGCCAAATTTCACACACTGCATAAGTAGGCCATAATATAATATGTGGCAAGATTTCGACTTGTTATTGCAAGGCATTTGTGTACAATGGAAGTTGACAGATGTATTTAGTGATACGGCCATTGTTACACAACACAATTTTGTAAAAACATATCGTAAACTGTTCTGCCTCTTCTTATCCTCTCCCATAACTGTTTAATCACTAAGCAACAACACAGACAGATTAACACAACCTATCATTAATGTTTACTGCACCTTAACTGCTAAAAACCAGACGATTGTGCCTCGAACAGAAGTTCTCCCACACTTTAGCTACTGTACTCTGTACATTGAGTGGCAAATTGTACTGTCTTCCTGACACTGAGGTAGGAACTGGAACTGTCATAAGAATATTTTCAAAAGGAATCCAACACCTGTCTTCCAAATGTGGTGAATGAAATGATCTTGCTGGTCCTGCTGGTGCCATGAAGTTCACAAATACATCACCTTCTGCTTCACAGCACTCTGCAACACATCCTAAGTACCATTTGTCATCATAAACAACAATAACGTAGCAACCTGGTTGTATGTTGCTGCTTTTGCTTCTGAATCCTGAGTCAGTCACACACTGTGAAGACACATGTTGTGCATGAACCTATAGTAATAAGTGGACAGACTGCTCATCTGCACATTGTCAGAGTCCACTTGAGAGAAGTGATGATGGCTCCTTATGCCTGCAACAGTTATAACATGTTCTAGTCTGCTTTTTAGCAACTCTTCGACTGATTTCACACCACTTTCGAAACATAGAATGATTGTATGCCAGAGATATTTTTCTGTACCCAGGTAAATAATTGAATAGGTGTTAGAATGTGACCTTCTGTAGGGTGCTGCAGACTGGCCCGTGATGCCATGCGCTTAATGGTGGCACCAATACCATCACATACATTTTTATCATGACTTGTTGTGAAAAAAATTCCACTCTGCATGAATCTGAAAATCATGGTAATACACGCATAAATTTTTGAGATTTTTTACAGTTTTTGTACTGACTAGCTGCCCCATCACTGAAGTATTTTGCAAAATGCATGTGAGGCAGCTTGTTTTTCACATATGCCATGACAGTGTGAATGTGGGCATGAACTGCAGTGGCATCATGAATTAAACAGTCACTAAAAATGCACAGGTTCATGACAGACACATCACCTCTATAGTAAATCGCAAATGGCTGGAGAGTTGCTTGACTGTTGTCCCAATGATATCCTTGGATGGCATCTTGAACTATAAATGCATAATTTTCAGAAAAGTCTAGTATTACTATAATTTCATCTAGTTTCAAGTTATCTGTACAAAACTGAAGATAAGATGATTGTGCTGTTGCTGTGAAGCTGTGTGTGGTCAGTTGGTCCATTTGTTTGAAAACACATTTCAACAAAATCTTCCATTGTACTTTGCTTTGTTTCAAGACTTGTGCGATCCATGTGTGTCCATTGTTTATAAGAAACAAGTTCATCGTCATCCATAAGGAGTTCACCATACAGTTTGTTATTCATATGTTCTGCAAGATTTGCCTTACCAGGACACTTTTCACACCTGTGTATCATGCACTGGTAGGAACTGATGTCACACACAAGCAGCGTCCTTGCACCTTTGTAACCCAGACCAGAATCCTTCATAGCAGCAAACATCAGCTTAGCGTTTTGATCGGTCTCACATACACACACATTGTGTGTGCCCCTTGCACTTACAGGCACAACCCATTTTGGCCGAAGATTGAAAAAAGATGATAATCCTACTTTGGTATTGGGATACTTTCCCTTGAATTATACATATAGTTCTGATATGTTGCTATGCAACAGTATTTTTTGCATCTGTACACATACATTTCCCATTTTCACCATTACATAGTCTTTTTTCCAGGCATTATTCAGCTGTCGTCATTATTTTCATAAAACTCTGACACTAGCATCTTTATTAACTCAATTGCTTACCCTGAGCCTGCTGAAGTTGTGGAAGCGCTCCTTGGGTTGCTTTTATTTTTCTAGCTTGCTTTACCATATATGTAGAAACATTGAATTCCTTTGCAGTGTAGTCAATAGACCAGCTGGAAGGTGCAAAGGTAAGAATAGCTACTTTTTTGTGACGTGTGGATATGGCACATTTTTCTTTCAAGTCATGCACAATTTTGTCCAAATCAGAGCATTTCTAGCCTGACTTCTGTTCCTTTGGAGCAGATAGTTCTTCCTTATTGTCTCAGCTATTTTGTGTTTCAGTTCCATTTGAGCTTCTTGTAGTTTACCATATCTGGGCCTGTCTCTTTTCCCAACTTTGTGTGTCTTCATGGGAGACAAACCAAGAACAGCCACTGAAGTATTAAATTGCTAATCTGCTGTGGTTGTAGGTGACTGATACTCTTCGTCATTGTCATGTAAATAATCAGAATATTCTTCATTTTTTTAGCAGTGTAACACACTTGGCACATAACTTCTGTCCTGGTTTCAAGTTAAGTCCCATGCACTGATTCACTTTCAATACTGATTTTATATCAGTTTCTCTGAGGCTACACTTCACTGTCTTATTATGAATCTGCAATGGATCAAAACAACTTCTTTGTAGGAAAGAATACTTATCCAGAAACACTTTCATATGATGATAACAAACACTAAAGTTTCCTGAAACTGTACTTCTTGTGCACACAGGGTGTATCCCGGATCTCCATAGCAACAAATCTTGGTCTGATTCATCCAGATCATACAGTACAAAGCGAATGCCACGTTTTGTTCCATATGTTGTTTTATGACATTCAGATGCTTGTGCTCTACCAATACTGCAACTTGTTTGAACAAAAGCACCACTAGTACACTCTTCTGCCTCCATACTGACTTTCCACAACAGTGCTGACCAGTCTGAACTAGAATCTTAAAAACATGAGTAACCTGTAATTGTTGCTTGTTTCCTTTGTTGTTCCTGCCTAACAATGACTCATTCTGTACCTGAAAACTACCATTGTTTAACTTTGTTGCCTAATGGTTCCCAACAATTGCTGCAGCTTTATCTGAAACAAGCTGTCTGCATCATCACTATTACGTGCTAAATCGTGTTAAAAGAAACTTAGCGAAATACATCTCTGTCAACTTTTATTGTACACAAATGCCTTGCAATAACAAGTCGAAATCTTGCCACATATTATATTATGGCCTACTTATGCAGTGTGTGAAATTTGGCTTGGATATCACTTGTCCCTTTTGTACTACCACACTTCGAAACTCCATGTTTTTCAGGTAATTTTTCAAATTTTTGTATTTTCGTATGCATGTAACTCTGTTTGTGTGACTGATATGGGCAAGATGAGTTCTGTGTGTGTTTAGGCCACATTCAGCTTACCACAAAAAAATTAAACCTTTTTTGGGTGAATTATATTTGGCATAGAGGGCACCTACAGTATGTACCTTTTAATGTATTACATTTTTTAAAAACATTTTGGAATTTTTTTATTTTCTCTCAGAAATATGTTGTTGGTGTTTTGATTCATCTAGCCGGCCGCGGTGGTCTAGTGGTTGTAGGCGCGCAGTCCGGACCGCGGGACTGCTACGGTCGCAGGTTCGAATCCTGCCTCGGGCATGGATGTGTGTGATGTCCTTAGGTTAGTTAGGTTTAATTAGTTCTAAGTTCTAGGCGACTGATGACCTCAGAAGTTAAGTCGCATAGTGCTCAGAGCCATTTGAACCATTTGTGTTCTCTAAGTGGATGTTACTGGGTTGTAAAAATTTCACTGGACTGTGCGGAATAGTTCCAAAGTTATTAAGACCTGAAGTTGGGTCTGAAGATAGATTGCCAGAAGCGGGTTGCAATTTCTGGGTCATGCCACCTTCTTTCACAAGCCATGATTCTGGAACTAATTGGCAGGGGAACTTATAATTTTGTACATGAGTGTTCCACACTTGGTAGCATTAGTGTGCTAAATTTCAGCCAAATCTGATACTATCAGCTGGAACATTTTCTCAAATTGGTTGAATTGACATGGAATGACCCAATAATAATTTGGTGAGGTGCACGGGTATTATATATATTGAATGCTACAAGGACATTATGAAAAATAAACTAACAGTTGCTGTCAGTTTTTCCATCTTAAGTTTTCTGTAGCTACAGTATTTTCACCAGGCTGTTTTTAGCTATTATTTATAAAGCTTCTTCTGAGGTCATTCTGGAAATATGGTATTCATGTCTCTACATTTTGGTATTTGTAGATTAAAAACAGCATTTCTTTATAAAATTGGTGAACAACTTATGGTGTTTTTTTGCCTCTTGTTTGTATTCTGAAGTCTACTGCTTCTGCCTTTGTTGTTAGAGATGGTTGGAGTCCTGGTTGCAGATTCATTTGTTGCAGTTTTTAGCCTTTTATGAACCCAACTTTTGTTATGCTGGGGTTGTGTTTTCTTTTTTTTTTTGCAATTTACCTCATTAATTTAAATTCCAAAAAAACTTCGTAACTATTTTCAAGTAAGCTTCTGTTTAAAAAACCCCATGTGTCTGCAGAGGTTACTGTACATTTCCTCATCGACTTAACACGATCGCCTTTAAGCTAGAATTCGTGAAGCAAACAAGCTTCTCAACCTGAGAATATTCCAGTCAAATGTTTGTGTCGTGTGGCAGTTTCAGGGGGCAGAGCGCAACTGTGCTGGCGGGTGCAGCCTTGCACAGCATCCCGTCATTCGGATTTGTGGTGACTGAAGTGGACAGCCCCGGACGGCTCGATGTCGAGAAGCTGAAGCAACTCGGTGTGCCCCCTGGGCCCCTTTACGGCAGGATCAAGGCAGGCCACAGCGTCGAAATAAATGGAAACACTGTATCCTCTTTTGTCTGTACACTCCCTTATTTTCTGAGTTGGCTAGTCTGTCTTTCTTATAAAAGCTTATGTTGTAGTAAGTCAGTATCCAATTTCCAAATATTTTAGTCTCAAAATTTAAGTGCTTCCTTAAATTTTAAGTGTGTGTGTGTGTGTGTGTGTGTGTGTGTGTGGGGGGGGGGGGGGGGGCGTTGGGGAGGGGGGGGGGGTTAAGTAAACTACAAGCAAGTTCCTTTTAGATCACAAGAAGTCTGCAGACTGTGTAAACTCTGAACTTCCACTTTACTGCTGCATGTTGTGTGGACTTAAAGGCAGGAATCCATCAATGCAGATGGATACATTAGAACAAGCTTTTTCAGTGACAGCAAGTTACAGTTGCGTCAAACTGTTAACATTAGTATTACATATACAAATAAAGTACACTACTGGCCATTAATATTGCTACACCGAGAAGAAATGCAGATGGTAAACGGGTATTCATTGGACAAATATATTATACTAGAACTGACGTGATTACAGTTTCACGCAATTTGGGTGCATACATCCTGAGAAATGAGTACCCAGAACAACCACCTCTGGCCGTAATAACGACCTTGATACGCCTGGGCATTGAGTCAAACAAAGCTTGGATGGTGTGTACAGGTACAGCTGCCAATGCAGCTTAAACATGATACCACAGTTCATCAAGAGTAGTGACTGGCGTATTGTGACAAGCCAGTTGCTCGGCCACAATTGACCAGACGTTTTCAATTGGTGAGAGATCTGGAGAATGTGCTGGCCAGGGCAGCTGTCGAACATTTTCTGTATCTAGAAAGGCCTGTACAGGACCTGCAACATGCGGTCGTGCATTTTCCTGCTGAAATGTAGGGTTTCGCAGGGATCAAATGAAGGGTAGAGCCACGGGTCGTAACACATCTGAAATGTAACTTCCACTGTTCAAGGTGCCATCAATGCGAACAAGAGGTGACAGAGACGCGCAACGAATGGCACCCCATACCATCACACTGGATGATACGCCAGTATGGCGATGATGAATACACACTTCTGATGTGCATTCACTGCGATGTCGCCAAACACGGATGCGACCATCGTGATGGTGTAAACAGAACCTGGATTCATCCAAAAAAATGACGTTTTGCCATTCATACACCCAGGTTTGCCGTTGAGTACACCATCGCAGGCACTCCTGTCTGTGATGCAGCGTCAAGGGTAACCGCAGCCGTGGTCTCCGAGCTGATAGTCCATGCTGCTGCAAACATTGTCGAACTGTTCGTGCAGATAGTTGTCATCTTGCAAATGTCCCTATCTGTTGACTAAGGGATCGAGATGAGGCTGCACGATCCGTTACAGCCATGCAGATAAGATGCCTGTCATCTCGACTGCTAGTGATACAAGGCCTTTGGGATTTAGCACGGCATTCCGTATTACCCTCCTGAACCCATCGATTCCATATTCTGCGGACAGTCATTGGATCTCGATGAACTTGAGCAGCAATGTCGCGATACGATAAACCACAATCACGATAGGCTACAATCCGACCTTTATCAAAGTTGGAATCGTGATGGTACGCGTTTCTCCTCCTTACACGAGGCATCACGACAACGTTTCATCAGGCAATGCCGGTCAACTGCTGTTTGTGTATGAGAAATTGGTTGGAAACTTTCCTCATGTTTGCACGTTGTAGGTGTCGCCACTGGTGCCAACCTTGTGTGAATACTCTGAAAAGCTAATCATTTGCATATCACAGCATCATCTTGCTGCCGGTGAGATTTCACGTCTGTAGCACATCATCTTCGTGGTGTAGCAATTTTAATGGCCAGTAGTGTATTTTATATACAGCTACAATCTGAAATATTCATATCAGCTTTGTTTGTATCATAACTCTTTATATTGTAACATTGATTTTTTGTTAGCCTATCATGTAATTTAAATCTGATTTATTTAAACGGTAAGGATCAAGCAGTGAGAGGAAATGTGTTAAAAATTTTGAGGACATTCACTTTAAGGGACTTCTCTGTTACGATGTTCAGGAAATAAATCAGAAACAACTATTTTACAAGAAATTGCATACTAAATTTATTGGGCCTCTGTAGCTTGACATCTTCTTTTCATTACAAGATTGGAAATATCATGCGTCAAAGTGTTCATGGCGTTAATGCGGAGGATGGCCTTCATTGTTGCATCCTCAAGAAATGATTGTTCCTTCTTTTTACTCTTTTCATTGCTGAGAAAAGCTGCTACCTACAATACGTAGATCCAAACATGCACATGATCTGAGCGGCATTGTTGTGAAGCTTGGGAAATTTTTTTTGCTGTAATGAACAATATCATCGTGACAAACCCAACGTGTTGTAGTACGTCTCTTTCAACAAAGTTGAATTTTGCAAATCAATTGCCGGCCATTGTGGCCGAGCGATTCTAGGCGCTACAGTGTGGAACTGCGTGACCGCTACGGTCACAGGTTCGAATCCTGCCTCGGCATGGATGTGTGATGTCCTTAGGTTGGTTAGGTTTAACTAGTTTTAAGTTCCAGGGGACTGATGACCTCAGATGTTAAGTCCCATAGTGCTCAGAGCCTTTGAACCTTTGAACCTCTGCAAATCAATTATCTCCAATTGAAGTGACGGTGACAAGTCATTGGGGGAAACTGAAAAAGGAGTGCTGAACACCTTAAGTTCCATTTCCAAACTAGTGAGGTCTCAGAATCGTATTTCAAACGACGTGATGAGCTGTTTTAACTTTGCTTGGTAATCGCCGAAAGTAGTAACTTCAGGTAGTTTTAAAGAAGCAAGACGATTGAAGAATGTTAAACGTCCATTACTCATCTTCCTCTCAAATATACGTAACTTTTCCATGAACGCTTTGATCTGGTCGTGCATGTCAACGATTAGCTGTCCTTCGCCCTGCAGTGACAGATTTAAATTATTCAGATGCATAGTTATATCAGCTAGGAACGCCAGGTCTGATATCCATTTTATATCTTTCAGACAACGCATTTCTTCCCCTTTCATTTCGAGAAAA
Organism: Schistocerca cancellata; assembly: GCF_023864275.1. NCBI lineage: Eukaryota > Metazoa > Arthropoda > Insecta > Orthoptera > Acrididae > Schistocerca > Schistocerca cancellata. The sequence continues at coordinate 157,244,945 of NC_064637.1, forward strand.
TGGGATATTTCCTCACGAATGGCAAAGAAAACATCAAGAACTTTTCCCCGACTCGAGCAACGAACTGTACTGTGATAAGGTATATCCCCATACTCCGCTTCCATATGTTTCAGGAATCCTTTGAATTGGCGATGATTCATACCGTGACGCCGCACAAAATTCACACTCTTCACGACATCTTTCATTATGCCACCTAGCTCTACTGTTTCAGCCCACAGTGTCTCTTGGTGACTAAAACAATGAAGAGTCAAAAGTCTTTCCTGAATTCGTCCCTGAGTTTATTTTCCAAACGAGAAGCAAAACCTTGTTGATGCCCGATCGTTTGTGGTGCACCGTCTGTCGCTACAGAATGGAGCTTACCCCACGGCAAATTCATATTGTCCACTGACTCACAAACAGCTTAAAAAATGTCACGTCCTGTTTCGGTGTAATCGGGTGGTACCACATCCGAGAGTTCTTCAGTTACTTGCAGCTCCATGTCGACATTTCGCACAAAGACTGCAAGTTGAGCACAGTCCGATATGTTGGTGCTTTTGTCAAGCGCTAGCGAAAATGCAACAAAGCTCTCCGCCTTTTTCCTGAGCTGTGTCTCTAAATCCACTGCCATGTCCAGGATTCGACGAGACATTGTTTGCTTTGACAGGCAAACATCTTCAATTGCCTGCACCTCCATTGGAAATAAACATTCTGCAACTGCTACCATGCACGAGTTCATGAGTTGTCCCACCGAAAACGGCTTGCCACTTGTCGCAATGATGTGAGCGACCCTGTAGCTTGCTCGAATTGCAGATTCAGTAGTGTTTTCTCCGTTCTCATTCACCTGAAAATTATAAACGCATTACAGAGCACGAACTATGTTGCATGTTTTGATACCCTCCGTATTACGAAACCATTTTTGAACTTAGGTCTCCTGGTAAGTTGTTCTTAAGCCTGGCTACCAGTTCTCTGCGTGCAACGCCTTCTACCTGATCGAAGTGCGCAGCGTGAAGACGTGTATAATGTCAGTGTATATTGTACCTCTTCACAGAATTAAATACTTTGACATACAAGACATTGCGGACGACCATCCCTCTCAATGAATAGAAAGGTATCCTCCAATAGAGGTACAGGGCTCCCATGGCTAGTCACAGCCGTCATTGAATACAGATTATTGCGTCAGTTGCGGCTGCATGCGGCTAGGGGGCAGTGAGTTCACTTTCCCCCTCCATGCGGGCTCCGAGCTTCCGAAGTGAGCGCTCCGGAGTGCTCCGGCTCCCTGGAGCTCGGTTGGAACAGCCTGCTCTAGACTGTGTCCCATAAATGTTCAGTGAGATTCGTGTTGGGCGATCAGAGTGGCTGAATCATTCACTTGAATTGTCCAGAATGTTCTTCAAACCAATCACAAACAATGTTGTCACCCATAAAAATTCCATTGTTGTTTGGGAATATGAAGTCCACGAATGTTTTCAGATGGTCTCTAAGTAGCCAAACCCGACAGTCTCCTGTGAAAAAGATTGGTTGAGTTGGACCAGGGACCCAGTCTGTTCCATGTAAACACAGCCAACAACATTATGGAGCCACCTCCAGCTCGCACAGTGCCCTGTTGACAACTTGGGTCCCTGGCTTTGTGGGGTCTGTGCCACGCTCGAACCCTAGCTTCAGGTCTTACAGACTGAAATAGGATCTCGTATGAACAGGCCACAGTTTTCCAGTTGTTTAGGGTCCAACCAGTATTGTCACAAGTACTGTAAGCGATATGCTGTTAACAAAGGCACTTCTATCAGTTGTAAGCTGCCGTAGGCCATTAATGCCAAATTTCACCACACTATCCTAATGGATGCGTTTGCTGTAAGTCTCATATTGATCTCCGCGGTTATTTCACGCAATGTTGCTCGTCTGTAAGCTCGGACAACTTGACACAAATATGGCTGCTCTCGGTCATTAAGTGCAGCCAGCTGGCTACTGCATTGTCTGTGGTGAGAGATAATGCTTGAAATTTGTTCTTCTCGGCTCTCTTGACGCTGTGAATCTCAGAATATTGAATTCTGTAACAATTTCTGGAACTGGAGTGTCCCATGTATCTAGCTCCAACTACCATTTCATGTTCAAAGTCTGTTAATTCTCATTGTGCAGCCATAATAAATCCAGAAACCTTTTTACATGAATCGCCTGTGTAAAAATGACAGCTCTGCCAATGCACTGCCCGTTTATACCTTGTCCATGCGTCTGCCGTCTGTAGATGTGCATATTATTATCCCGTGACTACCCTCACATCAGTGCATGTCCTAGTTGTCACATAAAATGCAGGAATTGCAGATTTCCTCTCTGTGTCTTCAGTACTGATGGTGTACTTTGTGTGTTGTGTAACCACACAGGACTTTTCCTATTCGCTCCAGTGAGCACTGCACTTTGAGGTGTGTTTAAATGAGCACTTGAGGAGTAAAGGTAGCAACTCGCGCAACAATTGAGGTGCCGAGTCATTGTCGTGCATATAAAAGAGGACTGAGAGCACTGATGATTGTGAGATGAATCCTCCCTCAGCACTATACAGTACATATATGGAAACATACGACACAAAATAAAAAGTATTTCGTGGCTGCAATATCAATAAGTCATCAATGGAATCAGTAAATGAGCTCATCAGGTCAGTTCGAGAGCTACTCAAGTGAGAAATGGCAGCGGCGAGATCTGGGATTGGGCAGTAGCCGGGTGAAGTGTGCGCTCATCCCGTGCTGCTCCTTATCGTATTGCTGAAGATGTATAATGTACGCATTTGAGATTTTTGATAACAACATTAACCTACAACTTGTCTTTATGTAGTTGTATAGATTAAATCATCATCAAACAATAATATATTGTCAATGTAACATGGGAGAATGGTTCAGTGGCATCGAAACTACGGGCGTAACTCAGATGTCCACCGTATCGAGCATCTCAATTTTACAGTTTCAGTCTGTTGACATCAGATGAACGAGTTATGTTCAGCAGACTGAAGTGCAGGGTGACCGAAAAGTCGCTTACATCAAAAAAAGGTGTGTGTGTATTACTTCGCAACCCCACACATTTAGAAACTCCCTCGAGATCACTTTGTAGAGCACATTGACCCTGATGTTGCTAGTCTCCATAATTGTGTTCATCATTAGTTCTGTCAGTGTTTGCAGTCTGTATTCATAGGCCCTTTATTTAAGGTAGGCCCACAGGAAGAAGATCGGAGACATCAAATTGTGAGAACTTGGTGGCCATAATCCTTTACAGATGATTCGACCACCAGAAAATTCTCTTAAGAAATGAATTGTGTGACAAGTGGCAGCATCCTGCTGCAATGAATAATAATGTTAGTGTGCCTCAAGAAGTGCCAGTTTGAGAAAGCTCCCAACCATTTGCGTGTAGACATCTGTGACTTCAGTAACTCTGAGCGTAATGTCCACCAAAATACTATCAACATGATGTGTTGCTGCACAATGCTGTGCATTATAGTTTCAAAGAAAACTGGGCCTACTATTAGACAGCTCACCAGACTCCAGTTTTCTGACAATGCGAGTTGTTTTCGTGGAAAACATGTGGGTTCTGGCTGTTCACATATCCACTAAGGTGAAACCACTCTTGGTCAGTGAAGAAAATACGGTCAAGTTCTGCAATTACGTAGATGTTGTAAGTCGAGCCTCCTTTTTACTGAGCCAGTTCGTGTATTTTTGGCTGTTCGATTAGCAGACAGTCGGACTTCAGTTATGACAGAACTGAGGGTAAACTGTAGACGTGCTCTATCTGTGACTTCAGTAACTCTGAGCATAATTCCCACCAAAATACTATCAACATGATGATGTTAAATCAAGTTCACACCAGTTCGGTAGCACTCCATCAATTACACTTCAAGCACGAGCGAGACTGTCCGCACGAGCCTAATCAGTCGCTCTGCAGCCACATTCGCTCACTTAACACGGTATGAATTGAGTTAGCCATTGCTAGTAGGCTCTTTATGGTACCCTTAAGAGTCTTTCCTTGACTTTATAAATAACCTCAGCTCTATAAATTAATAAATTTTTTACCAAATCACGCACTGCGCTCACACTGGTGATCAATTCTTTATGGAGGCTCTGGCTGTAGTCAGTCACTAACGTGCCAAAACAAATGGTGGGCACCGAGCTGCACACTTGCAGTACAGTGGGATTTCCCTGTTGGGGACACCAACTAGCTGGGGCAAAGATGCGTCGAGGTTAGGCTCCACCCGTGTGGTGCAGGATCGATATCTTTATCTTTACAATGTCAACAACTGATTGTAACCACATACAGTACACTAGAAATTTATCTTTATCTGGAATCTTCAATTCCTTTGCACTACAAAGATGATATGTGTGAGATTTAGACTGCTGCCTTGGTTTCTGATCACAATACAAATCTGGGTTTGGACAGATAGTGTCCTCACAATGTTTTAGGGCAAACAGTATCACCATCATTCGTGTTGATCAGTTTTGTGTCCATTAAAATTGCCAGTCCCCCAGTTCTCTTCTTGTCTACAACAATTTGTTTTTCCTGGAAATGGATGATTAATATTGTTACTGTTGAATTGATAACACTGCGGTATCTGGATATTTCCAATAAAATAAGTCTGCAACATGCGTATACAAACAACTGTCAAAATACTGTTAATCAAAACTCTTCGAAAAATTGTATATTTATGAAGCAATGGAACTGTACTGTACTATGGATCTTATGTGGCTTGACCCATTGTATTACCATCTTCGTTTGCTGTTGGTGATACCTGTTTTGCAACCTTGCAGTGACTGACCAAATGAGTGCAAAGCAACTCTTGCTTACAAAGACATTTATTTTCAAGTGTGTGACTTTTTGGATCACACTGTATATTGTAATACCATGATGCTTGGTGCACTTCTGTGTTACGTCTGTAAGTTTGATGTAGATGAACTGTCTTCCCATGTTATGTTGATAGTATTTTGTGACATGGTGATACTTAATAAGTATATAGTCATAAAAATAGTGAAAATTAATAATGTAGCAGCTTTTGGCAGTTTTAGGGTGTCTTTTCTGAATTGTGCATACTTTGCTGACAGAAAAGTAAGACAGCAGGTGTGTCTGATACACTGGAGTAGGCAATAGAGAGACTTCCCCATCACAAATGGTACCCGCCAGTTCTGTGGACGGTAAGTGTTTATGGTTTTAGCGTCAATGGTATGTTCGACTTACTGCTTATAATAAATATGATATGATGAATGTCTTCCCTTTTGTGAAAGAAAATGAGAGTAGGAAGAGTTTTTGTTATTTGCATGTAATACTTTGTGAGAGTTTTGTGTCTGAAAATTTCCTGGAGTGTGTGCTGACACTGTTTTTCTTGTTGTTACTGCTAATTTTCTAATGATTGTGACTATATTTTTCTGTAATTATCATCCTACCTTAACACAACTAGATAGAACCGTCAAGTGTATTGGGACCGAAGAAAAAGGGTCGTAAGGTAACCATTGTTGGGGACACCTGTGATGCTTCCAGGATGAAGAAGATTGCTCAGTTAGTATTTGTTTTATTAATGCAAATATATTTTGCTATACTGAAGGGTGTTGATGAGACTCATAAATTCGTAACTGATTTTCCCAGAGACGAAAATTTATTTCACTTTTTATTCATTTATTTATCTGTCCAAGAAATGGAGTTACCCTTACATCCTTTGCTCCCATAACCATCCTGGCCCCAATCCACTTTCCCAGCACCCTCCACCCAACACTTTTCACTTCCTGTACCCTGTCAACCCCTCCCAATTCACATTCCCTTTGGTGTACACCACTTCCCAATGGCCACTTCAAGTGTGCCGGCCCATATACCTTGTACCTCTCCCGTCCACATTCCTAGCCATCAACTGGCCCCCTCCCTCTGAGCCGTTAGCCACTCGCCTCCAATACCTCTCCCCTGCCTCTCCGAGTACGCACATCGTCTCACACTACACCCACCGAAACCACTCTATCTGCCAAAAAATAACATTGGCATTGTTAGTCTAGTCAGGACCATGTCAAGGCATAGCAAGTTTCCCTTCTGTTGTGTGTACCTATCAACAACTCAACCATTTTGCTTTTTGGTGAGTGCTCCGCTTTAATCCTAAAGTATTTAAAATCTACAGAAAACTTTCCTGCCGGATGAATATCAGAACATTGGTATTTAAACTCTTAACATTGATATTTTTTGAGTACTGAGCACTGAGAACACCATTCACCACACACTGTCGATCACGGGGCTCTATAGCAGGTGATCCCTACGTGTTTCCACGTCGGCCCGATGACCTCGTCGGTTGTGATTGGAGTGGATGCGAGGTTGTCCAGATTGGACCACAGAAAATGGACAGGTGTCCCCCAGACAGGTGAATCGTGTTCATTCTGACACCAGGTTAACAGTTGTCTGGATAAACAGTCGTCCGTGGAGAATGGCTGCTCAAAATGTGCACTGCGCCATGGTGACAGGCTAATTGAGGCAGTACTGTGCTGTGGGAGACATTTGCTTAGCTTCCGTGGGTCCTGTAGTAGCAATCGAGGACACCGAGTTGGCTGCGACTACGTGAACATCACTCCAGACCACGCACACCCTTTTGTGCTCGATCGTGTTTCCCCGATGACGATGACATCTTTGAGTGGGATAACAGTCTGTGTCATGTCACTAGGCCAAGAACAGTGCTCCAGTGATCGGAGGAGCAAGACAGTAAACTCACGTCAATGTCTATGTCACCAGATTTGCTCGATCTGAACTGGACAGAACACATTTGGCACACTATCCGGCACCTGCTCTGCACTTACACATCACTGGCCTATAAGTTAAAGGAATTGCTGAACCTGTGTGTAGACATATGGTGCCACACGCGTCCAGAAACGTGACTAGACCTAGTCAAATTAGAATTGATAATGTTGTCGGGTAAATCGAGAATGAAAAGGGGCGTCTGCTGCATAGGCTCACGTTCGACGGTGTGTAGTGAACGGCTTTCTCAGAAGTACAGGGTGGGGCAGAGGAAATGCAGTTTTTTAAACTGCTATTACTCAACAATGACTGGGAGTACTGACCTCGAGCAAGTGTTGGCAGACTGCTAAGACAGTGTGGTTTCAATTGCTACAGAGTGCCAGAGCATAGAGCATCATATGTTCACAGTTGAGCAGTACTTTAGGAAGAACGATTCTGCGGTCACGGTTCGGCACCTTTTCAGTCGAAAGTTTAATGTCGGACATCGAGATGTGGTTGCAGATAGAAACACTGTACTCTGATGGGTTGCAGCATTTAGAAATACTATATCTGTGATGAAAAAGGAAACTATCTGGCCTTCCCTGTTCAATTTGAACTCCAGAAAACGAAGCCAGAGTGAGAACAGCAGCTCTCAGCCCTCCGAAACAATTCGCTCGGTGACTGGCTGTATTGCTGGATACATCATGTGGTTTGCTTCATTGCATCTTTTGTGATGGTCTCAAATTTAATTCGTACAAAATGATTGTCCAGCAACTAAGTGATCTTCGATTTTCTGCCATAGTGGATGTTGTTCTTATAGGAGAAGCAGATGTCCCAGTATTTGTGAGTGACGAAGCCCATTTTCATCTTGGTGCTTACGTTAACGCTTACAGCAGTCAGTACTGGACATTGGAGAACCAGTGTGAGCTGCCCCAAAAACCATTCCTCAAATCTAAAATAAGTGTGGTGCGGTGTCTCTAAGATAGGGATTGTTGGACGTTAATTTTTTGAAGTGGAGGAACTGCACCTACTGTGGCATCAGTGCGCTACTTTCTTCATCCGGAACTTGAAAGGCATCGAGTGAATGTGAGAGAAATGTGCTTCCGACAGGATGGTGCCGCAGCTCGCACGGCTAGAGCATCCGCGGAAGTGGTTTGACAAGTGTTCCTCGGACACGCCATTTCCAAATACAGTTACGGTCCTCGTCCCCCACGCTCACCAGATCTGTCGATCTGGATGTTTCTTTTGGTGGGGCTGCTCGAAATAGAGCGTGTACATGGACACAATCCGCAAAGTCAGTGTCTTCAAGAAATCCGTTCAGCAGGAAATTGAAGCTGTGCAAATGAAATGTAGGTGACAGTTGTTCGTAACTTTAAGGAGAGGATCCAAATTCTTGTCTGACTGGAAGATTGTCATCCCGACAACATTATTTTCCAAACCTAATTAAGGTATGAAGCTTTCAAAAATGCAATAAAAGTACAGTTATTCAATACTGAGAAACATGCATTTCCCCTTCTCCACCCTGTACTTGTGCCTGCACCAGATGTATAATCTGTCATCAAATCTACCTATCGTATTCGGCATCCTTCAATCACTTTCCATAGATCCTCACTACAGTAGCATACAAATAGTCGACCAGCTCCGTTATTTCTGAACGGGTCATTCGAAGGTGCCCACCTGTAACAATCTCCCCTTTGCTAAAGTGGATTTCCCCATTTGCAGCCCGTGCCATTGCTAGAGTAATTTCCTGTTTCTCTCTGCACTGATGATATACTTCTCTTATTGCATCATGGGCCCACAGTGTAATTACGCGGAATTCGATCTTGTGGTTGGCTGTGGACGTAATGGTTTTACTCGTAAGTGTATATCCAGAAACTTGAGAGTTTGTTGTGTTCCTGGGCAGTCTTAAAAATGTCAGATAAGTTGAAGCAGTGTTGACTATGATCTAGCATACAAAAAATATATTTGCAGTTGCAAATATGGAGAACCATCAGTTTTATAGTGGAGTGACGACAATGAAAATTTGTAGCATGGCTGGGAGTTAGGGAAATACCAAATGGGCTGATGAGTGAATGGGAAATTGGATTAAGAAGGGAGGGTTGCTAGAGTAGTCCGTGCAGTCGTGAAACTATGCTCGGTTCTAGTGCAGGATCACCTGTTTCATTTGAGAGCTGAGGTGCTGTTCCAATACGGTTGGATAGCCTGTGCTGTGCTGTTAGTTTAGGGGGGAGCACCAAGTAGGGTGAGCTGTGAATTGGAATTTGGATTAAGGAGGCAGGCATGCTAGGGTAGTCTGTGCAGTTGTGCAAAGTCAGTGTGCCTGCGGTAGTGTAGTGGTTGGCACATCTCCCTAGTGAGCAGGAGATCCGGGTTCGAATCCCCGCCTCGGTACAAATTTTCTTGCCGCCTCAGTCTGCGTATGTACATCGTAGATATTTCACATTTTAAAAGGTCCCTGGAACCACATAGTTTCATTTGCCAATTAAAACATTTCTATTGTTTCAACAATCTCTGTACTGAGTAGAGATGGATTCATCTGACGGTGGTGTGTATTTACAGAAATAGTGATGTCGTAGTACACGAGGCGACGCTGGAAGAGGCTCTCAGGGACAAAGCCTTGGAAAATGGCCATTCCACCCCTGCAATGGCTGCCCAGTTTGCAAAGGATATCGGAGCCAGGGTCCTCGTACTGTACCATTACAGCCAGCGATACCGTCAGACCGCAGATGATGCCGAAGGGGTAAGTCGGGTTCATATCTTCGCTAATATCTTTTACTTATTTAAATTTAATGACTAATACCGAGATGTATATCAGCCTCGTCTACTGTATTAGGGTCTTCAGTCGGTGTACTGTGCCTCAGAATTCCCTTCTTATCCTGTGTGGAAAGTCTGCCCGATACTGGGGTTCTGCATGACTTTTCCTAACATTCCCCACCTCCTAAACCTCACCAGTCCTTCTTCCTTTGTCCCTCTTCCTTCCCCTTCTATCCTTCTGCCAGAGGAAGGAGCCGTTGGCTCTGAAAGCTTGCACATTTCTTTGACATGTATGTCCCCCCCCCCTCCCCTGCCCCCCCTCTAACACTGCCTGGTGGGTAGGTTTTTCATCTATCCTGTTGTTGTTGTTGTTGTTGTTGTTGTGGTCTTCAGTCCTGAGACTGGTTTGATGCAGCTCTCCATGCTACTCAATCCTGTGCAAGCTTCATCTCCCAGTACCTACTGCAGCCTACATCCTTTTGAGTCTGTTTCGTGTATTCATCTCTTGGTCCCCCTCTACGATTTTTACCCTCCACGTTTCCCTCCAGTGCTAAATTGGTGATCCCTTAATGCCTCAGAATGTGTCCTACCAACTGATCGCCTCTTCTAGTCAGGTTGTGCCACAAACTTCTCTTCTCCCCAATTCTGTTCAGTACCTCCTCATTACTTGTATGATCTAGCCATCTAATCTTCAGCATTCTTCTGTAGCACCACATTTCGAAAGCTTCTATTCTCTTCCTGTCCAAACTATTTTTCATCCATGTTTTACTTCCATACATGGCTACGCTCCATACAAATACTTTCAGAAACGACTTCCTGACACTTAAATCTATATACACTTAAATCTATATTCGATGTTAACCAATCTCTCTTCTTCAGAAACGCTTTTCTTGCCATTCTCAGTCTACATTTTATATCCCCTCTACTTCGACCATCGTATTTTGCTCCCCAAATAGCAAAACTCACCTACTACTTTAAGCGTCTCATTTCCTAATCTAATACCCTCAGCATTACCCGACTTAATTTGACTACATTCCATTATCCTCATTTTGCTTTTGTTGATGTTCATCTTATATCCTCCTTTCAATACACTGTCCATCCATTCAACTGCTCTTCCAAGTCCTTTGCTGTCTCTGATAGAATTAAAATGTCATCGGCGAACCTCAAAGTTTTTATTTCTTTTCCATGTACTTTTAATTCCTACTCTGAATTTTTCTTTTGTTTCCTTTACTGCTTGCTGAATATACAGATTGAATAACATTGGGGAGAGGCTACAACCCTGTCTCACTCCCTTCCCAAACACTGCTTCCCTTTCATGTCCCTCGATTCTTATAACTGCCATCTGGTTTCTGTACAAATTGTAAATAGCCTTTCACTACCTGTATTTTACCCCTGCCACCTTCAGAATTTTAAAGAGAGTATTGCAGTCAATATTGTCAAAAGCTTTCTCTAAGTCTACAATTGCTACAAACATAGGTTTGCGTTTCCTTAATCTATTTTCTAAGATAAGTCATAGGATCAGTATTGCCTCACGTGTTCCAATATTTCTACGGAATCCAAACTCATCTTCCCCGAGGTCGGCTTCTACCAGTTTTTCCATTCGTGTTAGTATTTTGCAGCTGTGACTTATTAAACTGATAGTTCGGTAATTTTCACATCTGTCAGCACCTGCTTTCTTTGGGATTGGAATTATTATATTCTCCTTGAAGTCTGAGGGTATTTCGCCTGTCTCATACATCTTGATCAGCAGATGGTAGAGTTTTGTCAGGACTGGCTCTCCCAAGGCAGTCAGTTGTTCTAATGGAATGTTGTCTACTCCCGGGGCCTTGTTTCGACTCAGATCTTTCAGTGCTCTGTCAAATTCTTCACACAGTATCGCATCTCCCATTTCCATAATATTGTCCTCAAGTACGTTACCCTTGTATAGACCCTCTATATACTCCTTCCACCTTTCTGCTTTCCCTTCTTTGCTTAGAACTGGGTTTCCATCTGAGATCTTGATATTCATACAAGTGGTTCTCTTTTCTCCAAAGTTCTCTTTAACTTTCCTTTAGGCAGTTTCTATCTTACCCCTAGTGAGATAAGCCTCTACATCTTTACATTTGCCCTCTAGCCATCCCTGCTTAGCCATTTTGCACTCCCTGTCGATCTCATTTTTGAGACGTTTGTACTCCTTTTTGCCTGCTTCATTTACTGCATTTTTATATTTTCTCGTTTCATCAATTAAATTCAATATTTCTTCTGTTACCCAAGGATTTCTACTAGCCCTCGTCTTTTTACCTACTTGATCATCTGCTGCCTTCACTACTTCATCTCTCAAAGCTACTCATTCTTCTTCTACTGTATTTCTTTCCCCTGTTCCTGTCAATCGTTCCCTTATGCTCTCCCTGAAACTCTGTACAACCTCTGGTTCTTTCAGTTTATCCAGGTCCATCTCCTTAAATTCCAACCTTTTTGCAGTTTCTTCAGTTTTATTCTACAGTTCATAACCGATAGATTGTGGTCAGAGTCCACATCTGCCCCTGGAAATGCCTTACAATTTAAAACCTGGTTCCTAAATATCTGTCTTACCATTATATAATCTATCTGAAACCTGTCAGTATCTCCAGGCTTGTTCCATGTATTCAACCTTCTTTCATGATTCTTGAACCAAGTGTTAACTTGGTTATGCTCTGTGCAAAATTCTACCAGGCGGCTTCATCTTTCATTTCTTAGCCCCAATCCATATTCACCTACTACATTTCCTTCTCTCCGTTTTCCTACTACCGAATTCCAATCACCCTTGACTATTAAATTTTCGTCTCCCTTCACTATCTGAATAATTTTTTATTTCATCATACATTTCTTCAATTTCATCATCTGCAGAGCTAGTTGGCATATAAACTTGTACTACTGTAGTAGGTGTTGGCTTTGTGTCTATCTTGGCCACAATAATGCGTTCACTATGGTGTTTGTAGTAGCTTACCCTCACTCCTATTTTGTTATTCATTATTAAACCGACTCCTGCATTACCCCTATTTGATTTTGTATTTATAACCCTGTATTCGCCTGACCAAAACTCTTGTTCCTCCTGCCAACGAACTTCAATGATTCCTACTATATCTAACTTTAACCTATCCATGTCCCTTTTTAAATTTTCTAACATACCTTCTCGATTAAGGGATCTAACATTCCATGCTCCGATGTGTAGAACACCAGATTTCTTTCTCCCGATAACGACGTCCTCCTGAGTAGTCCCCGCCCAGAGATCCGAATGGGGGATTATTTTACCTCCGGAATATTTTACCCAAGAGGATGCCATCATTATTTAACCACACAGTAAAGCTGCATGCCCTCGGGAAAAATTACGGCTGTAGTTTCCCCTTGTTTTCAGCCGTTCGCAGTACCAGCACAGCAAGGCCATTTTGGTTATTGTTACAAGGCCAGGTCAGTCAATCATCCAGACTGTTGCCCCTGCAACTACTGAAAAGGCTACTGCCCCTCTTCAGGAACCACACATTTGTCTGGCCTCTCAACAGATACCCCTCTGTTGTGGTTGCACCTACGGTACGGCTATCTGTATCGCTGAGGCACGCAAGCCACCCCACCAACGGCAAGGTCCATGGTTCTTTATGTTTTCAAAAATTATTATTTTAGTTGATATAATATGTACTAAGGTATTTTGTATTGTAATTATGTATTTTTTAAAGTTTTGAAGATCATAGGGGTTCAAAAATCTCTTTGTAGGCTACACTTCTTTTCTTTATTAAAATTAAAGTAATGTTTTTAATATTACAGTACATTAATATGCAGCATACTGTTCTTAATAATTTGTGAATTACTCATTCAAAAAACTTGGTAATTTTTGTTTTTCTTGTGTCGTGTTGCACATTTTCGGGCAGTGATGGCCCGCCATCTTTTCATTAGGAGGACATCAGCCACCATTAGCTCACTGCACTGTTTGACAAATCTTAGGGCACTCTATAGTAACAATACATGTGCTGCGCTTTTTGTGTTGTGCTGTACCCCGCAGGTTCTTGTAAGATAAATTGTCAATATAGCTTCACCTCTAGTGCTTGAAAATCATTGTTATCTGTCACTGTCACGTGTATCATTTGCTTTGGGCTCCTTGGTTCTGTCAGTGTTTGACTATAACACAGTTTAAATGATTTCTTGGTCTGTGATTTGTTGCAAACTGTCCGTGACAACCTACTCGTCCATCTCACATATACCCAAGTCATCGCATCTGGGGATTACCATATCTGTCAAGTTTGCAAAAGTTTGACTCATCTTCTTCAAGCCTATCACAGTTTCTGCAGCACCTTTGAAGAGTTTCTGTTTCCGCTTTATCCCAGGCTTGCATACGGTAATAAATTATGCCTCATATTTACTGCCAGTATGTCATTCAATTTTTGTTTTTCATCCACAACCTCACAGGATGATTCTCAAGAAATAGCCCACAGCAGTGCCATTTAAATGTTGCTGTTATGCCCTATCCAGTGGTTGAGTCAGTCGGATGAGATTTAGGGGAAGGAAATGCACAATAATATCATCACATTTTAACTCTGAGTGGTGTGTAGGCACATTGTCAATTGTAGTGCATTTAAAATATGTTAAGACTTTTGACAGTTCAGTACGGAGTGAGGGGAGGGAAGCATGGTTGCCAGCGTGTGCTAGGTGCATCAGAGATGACTACAGTATAGTTTAGTGCCGGGCCGACTGGGCGTGGAAACTGGCAGACTCGCTTGACTGCGTGAATGGCAAGTCCACCGATCTGGATCTTCCTCAAAAAATTTTGAAGAAACTACTTGGTAATAAACTCTCATACTTGCACATCTTATAGTTTAATTTGTCAGCTTTTTGATGAACTGCCTATCATTTCGTTAAGACTAGTTATTAAGATATTTCAGTAGTAAGTAAGCTACTGCAAGAAATTCTTAGATTGCAGTGAAAAGTTGATATCGCTAAAAATTTGTGTTTGGTGCATGTTAAGTTGACTGTTGCTGAGTATTAAATGTAGATAATATATTGAATTATTCTTTAACCTTGGAAGTATATCGCTGTCTGTTTCCAATCTCGAGAAAATGGAATGTATGTACTTGTGCGTCAGTGGAAAAAAACTAGAATGAAATATTCACAAAATTCTTGTCTCTCACAAATGGTTTGAGATATCAAAACAAGATTTTGCCAAATGACAGCATGCAAAGACAAGTGTGTTTTGCCAAATGATTACTATGAGTAACTTCTGTATCTACTGTGATATTCAAACAACTACAGATTTTCTTCATGAAATAATGTAGTTATTGAGAGCCATTGACAGCTTGCGAAACGATAACTGCTGTGGGTTTTGTGACAATATATGTGAAGTTACAAGTTTATTTTTATACTAAGAATGGGCTGTTTCATAAACTATTGACCTGACTAAGCCCTCAGGGCTTACTCCTTCCACAGTATCCTCACCCCTATCCTGTCCCCCCTCCACCTCCTCACCCCATCCGGGGTCTATGCCTCTGCCTCCCAAATCCCTCCCTTCCAAATCCTCCTCTCTCGTGGCCCCTGCCCCCCTCTGCCCCAGGGGCCACCCTTCCTCCTCCTCCTCCTCCTCCTCCTCCTCCTCCGCCACCTGAGAAGCGATCCTCTTCTCAGGCATCCATCGGGGAAACGTTCCGGACCCCGGCTTCCGAGGTCCGGCGTTCCAAAACGGACCCCGCGCGTGAGGACCTTCTTCGGGTCCAGCCCACCATCCCCGTGCCTCATCGGACTTCCAAGAAGGCCTCCAAGAAGAAGTCTTTATCCAACTCTCCACCCCTGCGCGTTTTGTCTGATGCTCCATCCGTGAGTCGCTGCTCCCGGCCGTCCTCAGTTTCGCCGGGACGCTCTGCTGCCATGTGCTCAGCTGGCCTCACGTCGGCGAATGATGCTGCCCCTCCTACGCAAACTGGGAAAGCGGCCGCAGCTGGCGACGACTTGATGGAACAGGATCTGCCTCCCGCCGGTTGTAGCGTTGTTCCCTCGAAACCTGGTCCTCCGCGGCCGTCGAGGTGACCAGCTCTTCACCCGTTTCGTTCCCCCTTTTTTCTGACTAGCGATGGCTTTGTTACATTGGAACATAAGAGGTATTAGATCTAATCGGGAGGAATTACAACTGCTCCTCCGCCTGTACTGTCCGCTCGTCCTTGGTCTCCAGGAAACCAAGTTGCGCCCAACTGACCGTATTGCTTTTACCCACTATACCTCGGAGCGGTCTGACCTCACCCCTGTGGACGGTATTCCAGCTCATGGTGGGATCATGTTGCTTGTTCGGGACGATGTCTATTACCATCCCATCCCATTGACCACCCCACTCCAAGCAATAGCTGTCCGTATTACTCTTTCTGCCTTTACTTTTTCTGTTTGTACCGTCTACACTTCATCGTCATCCGCAGTTAGTCGGGCTGACATGATGCACCTAATTGTTCAGCTTCCTCCGCCGTTTTTATTGTTTGGCGACTTCAATGCCCATCATCCCCTTTGGGGCTCTCCTGCATTCTGTCAGAGAGACTCCCTCTTGATGGATGTCTTCAACCATCTCAATCTTGTCTGCCTCAATACTGGTGCCCCGACTTTTCTCTCGGACTCTACTCATACCTACTCCCACTTGGATCTCTCGATCTGTTCTACCACTCTTGCCCGTCGGTTCGAGTGGTATGTCCTTTCTGACTCCTCCCTGGCGACCTTTCCGGACCACTATTTTCTCAGTTGTGACAGTCAGGTCGAATCCTCACGGCTGTTATCATCAATGCTGCTGAATGTTCCATTCCTCGTACTACCTCTTCTTCACGTCAGGTTTCCGTCCCCTGGTGGAATGAGGCTTGTCGAGACGCTATCCGTGCTCGACGACATGCTTTACGCACCTTTCGCCACCATCCTACGTTGGCGAATTGTATTGGATACAAACGACTCAGAGTGCAATGCCGTAGAGTCATCAAAGACAGCAAAAAAGCTTGTTGGGCCGTTTTCACCAGCTCCTTTAACAGTTTTACTCCCTCTTCTGTCGTCTGGGGTGGCCTGCGCCGGCTGTCGGGCATTAAGGCCCACTCCTCGGTACCTGGCCTGACTTCAGGTCATGAGGTCCTTGTTGATCCTGTGGATGTCTCCAACGCCTTCAGCCGCTTTTTCGCAGAGGTTTCAAGCTCCGCCCATTACCACCCTGCCTTCCTTCCCAGGAAAGAGGCAGAAGAGGCTCAGCGACCTTCCTTCGACTCACTGAATCTGGAAAATTAGAATGCCCCCTTTACTATGCGGGAACTCGAACGTGCACTTGCCCTGTCCTGGTCCTCTGCTCTGGGGTCAGATGCCATTCACATTCAGATACTGGCACACCTTTCTCCGGCAGGCAAAAGCTTCCTTCTTCGTACCTACAATCGCGTCTGGACCGAAGGTCAAGTCCCCATGCGTTGGCGTGACGTCGTCGTTGTTCCTATACCCAAACCCGGGAAGGATAGACACCTTCCTTCTAGTTACCGTCCCATTTCTCTTACAAGCTGTGTCTGTAAGGTGATGGAGCGCATGGTTAACGCTCGGTTAGTTTGGATTCTTGAATCTCGACGGCTACTTACCAATGTTCAATGCGACTTTCGTCGCCACCGCTCCGCTATTGACCACCTTGTGACCTTGTCGACATTCATCATGGACAACTATTTGCCAAAGCGCCAAACGGTAGCTGTGTCTGGTTTTTGACGATCATTTGACTCGGCTTCCTCATCTTCGTCAGCTTAAACGGAAGTGTTGGCAGCACCTCAATGCCCTCCGCCGCCTGAGCAACACCATCTGGAGTGCAGATCGCTCTGCGCTGCTGCAGCTCTACAGAGCCCTCGTTCAATCCCAACTTGACTATGGGAGAGTGATTTATTGTTCAGCGGCACCCTCAGCATTGCGTTTGCTCGACTCATTGCACGATTGCAGAGTTCGACTAGCGACGTGAGCTTTTAGCCCGAGTCCGGTGACAAGTGTACTGGTGGAGGCTGGAATCCCTCCATTCGAGATCAGATGTGCACAACTGCTCGCCAGTTACGTTGCACACGTTCATAGCTCTCCTGAACATCCTAATTACAGTCTTCTTTTCCCAATGACAGCAGTTCACCTCCCACATAGGCGGCCCAGGTCAGGGCTACAGATTGCGGTTTGTGTACAATCTGTTCTGTCTGAACTGGAGTCCTTGCCTGTACCACCTCTCCTTGAGGTCCATTCACGTACACTTCTGTGGTGTAGCTGTAGGCCGAAGCTTCACCTGGACCTTTTGTGTGGCCCTAAGGACTCCGTCAACCATGTGGCTCTCCACTGTCACTTCTTCTCGATTCTTGACGTGTTCCGTGGCTCCGAAGTGGTTTACACCGATGTCTGGATGGCTGACGGTCGTGTTGGCTTCGGCTACTTGTACGGTGGCCATATTGAACATCATTCCTTACTCAATGGTTGCAGTGTATTCCTGCAGAGCTAGTGGCCATTTCTCATGCACTTCAGTATATCTGTTCATGCCCTGAGGAATCGTTTCTTCTGTGTGCTGACTCCTTGAGCAGCCTACGAGCTATCGACCAGTGCTACCTTTGCCATCCTTTGGTGGCGTCCATCTATGCCCAAGACCCGTCCCGTCGTTCAGTGGTGGTTGTGTGGACCCCAGGACGTGTCGGCATTCCAGGCAACGAACTTACCAACAGGCTGGCCAAACAGACTATGCGGAAACTGCTTCTGGAGATCGGCATCTCTGAACCTTACCTGCCTTCTCACTAAGGCCACAGGGTTTTTCGTCTTAGGGAGACGGAATGGCACAACATTACGCACAACAAACTGCGTGCCTTTAAGGACACTACGATTATGTGGAAGTCTTCCACGTGGGCCTCTCGCAGGGAATCAGTTGTCCCCTGCCGGCTCCACATTGGCCGAGCTTGGGCGACCCACGGTTACCTCCTGCGCCACGAAGGCCCACCTCAGTGTCGGTGCAGTGCCCGGTTAGCAGGGCTCCGTGTTCTCGTGCTCTGTCCCACTTTGACTGCCCAGTGATGAAATCGTGGGTTGCCGGACTCGTTGCTGCTCATTTTACCTGACGTTGCCTCATTGGCTGATTTAGCTTTTCATTTTATTCGTGAGAGGGTGGGTTTTATCATTTGATCTAAGTTTTAGTGTATGTCCTCTGGGTCCTCCACCCTAGTACTTTTAGGGTGGAGGTTTTAATGTGTTGCAGAGTGGCTGGCTTTTCCTTTTTATTCTTGTGGTCTGCCAGCCACTGTAATCTGCTTTCTTGTTTTACTGTCTTCTGTTTCTAGCGTCTCTGTTGTTTTCTTGTCCTCTTTTGTCCGTTTAAGTGTTTGTTGCCTTTCCTTCGTACTTGTGGTTTTTCCTTTCTTTCCATTTTGTGTTATATGTCTTGTCTGTTTTATTCTCACACTTGTGGCAATGTTGTGTTAGGAATAAGGGACCAGTGACCTTGTAGTTCAGTCACTTCCCCCTCTTATATACCAACCAACCAACCATGATATTCATATGCTCCAGTTTTTCAAGGACGAGATAAAGCAGTAGTAGTAGTAGCAGTAGTAGTAGTAGTAGTAGTAGTAGTACAAAAGTGTTATATAAATTTGGAATCATCAAATTTTGCGTTATAGTTTGTGTGATGTCCCCATTTCTTCTCCTTCCCCATTCTAACAAACAATCGTGTCATCACTAATTCTGTAACTATTCCTGCCATTGTGAATACTTATTCTCCAGTTAACATTGCTATTCCTGCCATAATCACCACCTTAGTTATTCCACGTTTACTGTCCTGTTAGGTGTTGTTATGTGTCCATACAATGTGTTTTCCGCACTATTCTGAGAATACAACTTCAAAGGCTGCTAACTGGGGACTGCACAACTAGTTCTTAGCAGTCTAGTGATCTGACAGAAATTTTCTGTCAAAATTTCATTTTCTTGGATACAGTGAGAAGATTAACAGGTTAATCTTTCTTACCTGTTATTCCTGTTATTTCCACTCTGGTTGCCTCAGTCTATGGATTTCACTATTAATTATAACAATGCTGATCATTCACACACGCAATGAACCACATAAAGCAAGAGAAATTGGCGTTGACCTGTTCGGGTTTATTTGGCTCAGCTAGTATAGCTCCATCCCCTTTTGTCTGCGGAGAAGTTTTTTTTATTTTTAGATGCGACAGGCACACACATTACATGGACTATGCTTGTGCTCAAAATCAACTTAAGATTCGTTCAGAAATAAACATAGAATGTGTTCAAAAATCAACAGGGGTGTGTTTCAAAACCTTATGAATAAAGGATAGACCCATGTGTGCTGGATTCAAGGTGTTTTGTGAAACTAGGCTTTTTCTTCAAGAAAATGTATTTCGCTCCCCCTGAAATTGCCACCTGGGGCAGATACCCCAGTTGCCCCCCCCCCCCCCCCCCCCTCTCTCTCTCTCTCTCTGTCTGTCTGTCTGTCTGTCTGTGTCAGAGCATGCAAGATTGATAGCTACATGTAACTATGTATCTAAGGCTGCAGTTCCAAACAGGTGCATGAGATCAACGCAAATGATGCAAAATAGGCTCCACAAGCAGGGATTATGTGCCAGACGACCTCTTGAGGCTTCTCCAAATCAAGTCTGGAGAGTGACTTGTCGCATGTGCACAAAGCCACTCTTAATGGATTAGGCAGTAGTGGCACACAACACACTTTTCTGGTGGGACCCGATCATTCTCCACCGCGACAACCTCGATACGTGTGTGTGGAGGCAACGGGGATGACCTTTACACCCTAACTGTGTCGTAGATTACCACCCTTATCGAGACCATTCAGTCACATTTGAGATAGTCGTGTGTGACCGCAGAGCATCCCTTGTGGCAGTATGTGGGTGGATGACTAGTGTGAAATACTGGGATGAAATCCTTACACATTGTGACTGTGGTTTTTGAACACATTGAAATGGGATTCGCGCTGAGGGATGACAATGCTTGCATCCGTCATCAGTCTCGTGAACAGTTCCCTCATTTCTGTTCCCCCTCTCCCCCATCAGTATTCTGACTGGCTTGATGCAGTCCGCCACGAATTCCCTTCCTGTGCCAACTGTTTCATCTCGGACTAGAACTTGCAACCTGAGACCTTAATTATTTGATATATGTATTCTAATGTCTTTGTTCCTCTACAGTTTTTACCCTCTAAAGCTCCCTGTAATATCATGGAAGTTATTCCCTGATGGCTTAACAGCTGTCCTGTCACTTCTTCTTGTCAGTCTGTTTCATATATTCCTTTCCTCACTGATTCTGTGGAGAACTTCCTCTTTCCTTACCTTATCAGTCCACCTAATATGTGCCATCTCAAATGCTTCAATTCTCTTTTGGTCTGGTTTTCCCACAGTCCATGATTCATACCATGTAGTGAAGTGCTCCAAAAGTACGTTATCAGAAATTTCTTCCTCAATGTAAGGCCTATGTTTGATATTTGTAGACTTCTCTTCCTCTCTAGTGGAGCTTAGAATCAGTCAGATTGGGTAGCCTCCATCTTCTTGAGACCTAAGCTGTATCCAGAATTTGTGGGTCATGCTAAAACAAGTGGTTTGCGATCTCTCTGTCCTGCCAGAGACCTTACAGAACATCTTTGGGGTCACGTGTGGTAATGGGACAATATCCCACAGGCTTATCTGAATAATATGGTAAGGAGTATGCCTAACTGCATGCAGAAGTGTCTCCTGTTACTAGAGTACCAATTGCTTCATACACAATGTGTTACCCAAGATGACAGTGAGAAGAGTGGAATCTTTTCTGAGGTTTTGGTTTTGTTTCTTTGTTTGTTTGTGTGGAAATACATGTCTTCCTTATTGTCCTGACAGAACAAAATCAGTTTTGTTTCCTATTACGTCCAGTATTGACAGTAAGAAATAATGTTGTTGCCTGCACAGTTGGACAGACAGTGGTAACAAGCAGTGTGTGCTTTCCTTCACAGGATGTGGACAGCGTCGCTAAGCTGTTAGCAGAAGCCGAGGCCGCCTTGTCGGACTGCGATTCCTGTTCAGTTATAGCTTCAGGGGACCTCATGGAGATTCCTGTCAAAAGGCGAGAATAGCTATGAACTTCACATCTGTCTGTTTATTCTTTGACAGGCAGGAAGTCTGTGTGTATTTGTAATCAGAACTGTTGTTTTTACTATTTGTTCAATAGCTTTTATGAAATTTGACCTTGTGGCCTGATGGTGTAATGCAGTGTATCAGAATTAATGAGATTTTAATATATATATTTAGAAAAAAATTGTTCTTTATATCCTTGCCACTTCTTCATTACCAGTTCCAGCAGACTGCCAGATGTCTAAACGTCTGTGGAATATAAAGTGCCACAATGACTGTTTTGAAACTTCTCAGAAGATTAAAAACTGTGTGGTGAATCGAGACTCTGACCTGGGATCTTGCCTTTCACAGGCAGTGATGTTACCGTGTGAGCTGCCTGGACACAGCTCATGATCTGCCCTTACAGCTCTAGTACTACCGGTGAGTTGCAGGCAGGTAGCTCAGCCGTAAGAGCATTGCACATGAAAGGTGAGGTCCTGGGTTTGAGTCTCAGTCCAGTGCACAGTTTTAATTTGCCAAGACATTTCGTGTGCTGTCAGAATACTGATATCAGTTACTGTAAATCTGTACTTATTTAAATACGATCATTTCATTTCATTTTACTTATTTAAATAGCAGTGAAGTGTTGACCCAATATAAAGTTCAGAACTTGTAACAGGTGTCCTCTCACTGAATGCCTAAGACAGACTGAAGACACTGACAGTGCCAAATTGTTAGGATTACAGCCAAGGATACCACAGAACTGTTGAAGTGCCCGAACAGATCATTTGCAGTTTGACTGTTGTCAGACACGGTGAAATAAAATGGAAAATCCTAATTTACTTTGCTTAGTTTCATTCCATAATATAAGTTTTTTGGGGTAACTCACAAGCCAAAGTAAAGTTTACTTAGTTCAAAAATCTGTTACATGAATTAATAGTGTGAACTTAAAAATATTCTGCAGTGACCTTCTCAAGAAGGTACTATCTGCTGATTCCTAATGTATTTATTAATCAAAGAGTTTTTATCAATATCTGTTTATCAAGTCAATTGATTAATTAATGGAAACAGTGATAAAAGTAAGAGTACTCTTCCTGAAGTTTTGAACCCCAGATAGGTCCCCATTATTCAGGAACAAACATTTGCTGTAACTTGCCAGTAACCATAAAAAGTTTAATTACTGATAAAGTTCAGTTAAGAAGAGCCTGGGAGAGGAGCTGATAATAGGAAACACATTCTGATCCATTGTCAACTTTGTTAGCAGCGCCACTTGGCATTTGTATTGTTAATAATCTCAAGTAACGTTACTGTTATGTAAAATATGGCTCTTGCATACATTTAGTGCAGCAGTGTGATCAGTGGACGTAAGTTCTGTAATTCGACTTTCCGTTTGGTGACAATGGCATAGGAATTGCCTACCTCTGTGTATTGTACCTTTACATGTTTCATGAAAAGTTTATTACCTTTTAAATGAAAAGATGTAGGATTTTTTGACTTGCTACACATCCAAAAGGTCCATTTCATTTGAGATCTGTGAAAGGGACATTATATTTTTTTTTCTCAATATGTATTGCATAATTTTGTTGCATGACATGTTCTGCATCCTTGTGGAACTCATTATGGATCTATTGAACAAGGACATCTAATCTAATCTTAAACACTAAAATGTTCTTTCTAATTCTGCATACTGATATGACAAATTACACACACACACACACACACACACACACACACACGACTTGCTAAAGTGTACGCATTAAAGTGTGTAAGGAGTGGTAATTTACACTGGGAAAGTCAAGTCATTTCAAAAACTTTTTCTGGAAACACACCATTTTTAGTTAGCAGACAAGATTCAAATTTCAAAGTTCTGTTGATAATGATATGTTGAAAGTTGATGAATACCATCATGTTGGTAGGAGTCGGTAGACTTCGGTCTGTTTGTGTTTTGCGCCTGGTTGCTGTCAACATCGGGAATCTAATACAGAACATTTTGTGTGTGTGTGTGTGTGTGTGTGTGTGTGTGTTTTAAGGGCTTGCCATCTTGTTACTATATGCAGGCTGTAGCTCTCCTCACACCTATGACCACCACTACACAGTTCAGGCCATGACACTGTTGCCCAAGCAGCACCATGTGGAGCTGGAGCTGCATGGAGCTCTTTTGTCTGCACTTTAGTGCTCTGTTTTACTTACTTACAGCACTTACACTTAATTTTTAAGGAAATTTACAGGGATTTGGAAGTAGGAAATCATAAATTTATGGTATAATTTAAGAAGAGAATAAAATAAGATAGGGAAGAGTAGACACAGAAATCCTTTCACCAACACCATGTGGGGAAGGGGACTTGCTCCAGTGGCCACATGTGATGCTACACATTTTAGTATTGTCCACACAAACATCCCTCTTTGGGAAAACTCGATTTGTTCTGTCCATGCGGATCTAATCTATGTTGGTGTTGTTTGGTAGAGTGCTGTGTGAGTTGATGTTTGTTACGTTGTATTACTATACTACTACTACTAGGGTAGTTAGCAAACAAATTCTGTATGGCTTTGAAACAATATCCTGCCTCAGTGTGATGTAATTAAGTTATATACTGTTCCTTCATAGCTGTAGGCGAAATAACAAGCCACCATTGACCTATTATTAATGTCGTAAAATTATTTTTGTTGAATAAAACTAGACATTTTTAATTAGTGGACCCATTAATTTTGTATGGTTGTGTAATATACATTCTCTCTTTCTGTTGTGTATTTGCTCCGTTTGATTTTTATTGCTTACCTTATATGAAACTCATATTACACTTGTATTATTATATGTAGAACGATGCGTTCATTTATGTAATTACTTAACAATATTGGGTACAGGTTTAATGTGGATACTAGAACAATATTCTAATCATGTCTACTATTAATTAGTTTCATTCATAATAAGATATAAGTTGCAGTCTTAGATTAATACTCACATGAGTAGTTGTGCATATTTTACATGTTTTATGTTATGTATGTTGTGTATGTCTGTGTTATCTCAGTGTTGTCACTGTCACTCGTTTCATTATAATTACTAAAGTACTTGAACTATCAGTGTCAGCCTGTATTGATTTTTTGCACCTTCTGTATTGAGTATGTTTGTATATGTGATGTCCCACTTTCAGATGTTGCTGGTGATTGCGTTCAACTGTGTTAATGCGTCAGAGTTCCTCAGTGCAGCGTATAGTGTTGTTTCCATTATGTATTCTGTGTTATTACGTAAGTGCCTGTATGTAATGCATTTCAAAAGGAAGTGTTGTGGAGAACCAATTTCCCCACATGGGCAACATTTGCTGCAAGTGTGTGTGGGATAAGAGCCATGTCCAGTCACAAAACGAACCATGCCTTGGCTGTGGTTGACTTGGTGCAACCGTAACGACTCCCTGATATTGGGAAAAAATAAATAGACTTGATGGCCCTTATCACTCTCATCCCACTCTTGTTGCCAACACACCAATTTTTTTAGTTGGAACTATCTTCTATGTACTGCCCAGTGATCAGCAAAACTCTCTCAGGTCTACCCATCTTCAGCCAATACATTGCAGCCCAATATCTGACGATTATATTGATCAGGTGTATTACGAGCACCACATATGGTGAATCAACTGACGTAGTGTCAGTTGCCCCAGATAGTCTAAGTAGCATGTGCTTGTGCTCCCGCCTACCAGTGAACCTGTTTGTGATGAAAGCAAGTCTGTGTGTCCGTGTACTAGCTGCAAAGCTCAACACTGACTCGAAAAGTACGCAATGGTACGTTCTTATGTATGCGAGTGGTAGTCTGCCTCATGTAGCATTTAATGTCGCTAGTTTGTGAAGTGTACTTTTGGGTTTGTTTGTCAGTGTGTACCCCAAGATATGTAGTTACTACCTCATGTTTTATGTTTGTGTTGCTTCGTGAATTAACTTTTGTGCTGGGTCGATTTCCTTAGTGAAATTATACGTGTCTTGAAGAGTGGCGATGAAGTGGTTCCTGGTCCATCAGTGCAATGCCAGTTACTCCTCCCACTTGTCTGAAAAGGGCAAGAGTTAGCACCTTGGACTGGAGCAAGGAAAATAATGTCGCCGAATCTTGTGATCGGGAGAGCAAGAATAAAGAGTTGCTCCATCCTATCTCTCAGCTGACAAGACCTACCATTACATACACAGAAGCAAGTTTCAGCTCTGTGAAAAAATGTGCAGATTTTGCAAAGAGAATCCTGTGAAATCACCAGAAATGCCCAGCAAAAAGAGGTAAATTTCAGTTCATATTTTTCGGCTAAATTTTAGTGTGGGCTGCCCACATACTGCTCTTGTTCCTGGAATAGTGCAAATGTTGGCAACACCTGTGCTTCTATCGTTGGTATCAGTTAGTTGGAAACAAGCTTATGTTGAACTAGTTAGTTAGTCAGAAAATGAGAAAATACGAATGAACTGCATTATTTTTACACACACCTTTTTGGTCAGGTGTCTATGTTTATGCCGTAAATAATAAACATCAGAATAACATATTTCACTTGCGGTGACAGATGGCAGGAATTATTTGCACTGTGTAGACGGCCCTTGCTTTAGGATTTTCTAGCGCAGTATATTGACTTTCTATCACTGATGTATCTGTATGGTGCAATATTACTGATGTTTTTTTTTTCTTAAATGTGGATTGTTGTGTTAGTGACAGACAACAATGTATTATTCATGTTTAATGGACAACCCATTATTAATTTTTTACTTACCTTGAATTTTGCGTTTCCATTATAGTTGTATATATTTTAAGCAGTTCGGCGTTTTTTTATTGTTACGACAGTTATAACTGGGTCGGTCTGCCACACGTGGTAGCTGCGCAGTCTAAGGCATCCTGTCAAGGTTCGCGCGGCTCCTCCCGTCGAAGGTTAAAGTCCTTCCTTGTGTGTGTGTGTGTGTGTGTGTGTGTGTGTGTGTGTGTGTGTGTGTGTGTTTTGCCCTTAGCGTAAGTTAGTTTAAGTTAGAGTAAGGAGTGTGTAAGCTTAGGGACTGATGACCTCAGCAGTTTGGTCCCATAAGATCATACCATAAATTTCCATTCTGTCTAACTTACGGAAATTACTTAGATGAGAGTATGATCGCAAAAAATTTCTATACAATAGTGAATTTTTGTTCCGATGAGAGACTAATTACATATTTTGCATAGAAGGCCCATTCTTTAGTTTGTGCTATTACAGTGTATTGCCGTTTCTATTATTCGTGTATATAGCACTTTCTATTGTTGTTATTATTATTATTATTATTATTATTATTATTATTATTATTATTTCGATGTGGAATGTTGGCGAAGGTGCGGACTGCTACAAATAATTCAAGTTCTAAGGATAGCCCCTTATCGATTTTCTATTTATGCTCCATTTTGATGTTTACATATATATATAATAGAGGGAAACAAACTCCGCCATTGCCGGTCCCAAGCCCGGATCCTCATCTTACAAGTGATGAGGGAGGAGGAGGGGGAGGAGTAACAACCTCGTAAAAAAACCTGGGTCCATCTGGCTCCGAATGGTAGCACCCTGTGAGGGCCCCTGCCTAGGGTTACGGGTGAAAACCGGTCAACGATCTCATAGGCGGATGAGGAATTTTCAACTCCCAACGGCTGAGAGAGCGGAGGAACCAAAAATCTATAACTGCAAGCGTCTGTACCCAGATTGGGCGGCTTGTGGGCAGCGTCTGTTCCTCATGTTAGAGGCGGCTGTTTCAAGAAAACCTTCTAACGCTAACAACGTTAGTCGTATTCCTGGTAGGTTACGCAAGTAATCTCCCCAACTTTGAAGAATTTCAACAGTTACAATCTTAACGCATGATGGAAATGTCTTTCAATAACGAAACTACCTCAGGTGGCCAATCCACCGTCGGCAACGACGCAAGCAGACCCATGGATTCTGGGGAGTCTGCAACACCATGCAAATCCAACAAGATTAAACCCAGAAAAATCTTCAACATAGCAACTCTCAACATAAACTCCCTTCTCAAAGTGGGAAAACTTAAGCACCTTACAGACCAGTTACACAGGAAGATATACAAATTGTGGCGCTACAAGAAACTCGCTTCACTGATGAAAACACATTTGAATCAAACAAATTCAGAATATTTAAAGGTAAACCTGGAAAAATTGTAATGAAGAAATGCCCTCAGCTTGGCACAGCTTTTGCTGTAAACACAAAAATTCTGAACTCTGTCGAACATTTTTGGTCAACATCATCGAGAACATCTTTCCTCACTTTTCGATGTGCGAATAAAAAATACACATTAATCAATGTTCACGCTCCCACAAATGACAAAAATAATGCTAAAAATAGGGAAGAAACAGATGAATTCTGGGAAAACCTTAAGGATCATATATCAGAAATCCCAGAAAACAATGCAAAAATACTTCTATGAGATTTTAACGCTCAGATTGGAAAAGAAAAGAAATTCCGCGATATTGTCGGCAATTTTCCCGCACACAAACGAACCAACAAAAATGGAGAAAGGTTAATTATGCTCTGTAAGCAGTTTAAACTCAAGCTAATGTCAACTCGTTTTAAACATCTTCCCAGAAAACAAAAAACCTGGGTATCTCCGATAAAGAGTATCGGAGAATTTCAAATAGATCACGTTGCCATCTCCTCCAAATGTGAAAAAGAAATATTGAACACACGTGTCCGAAAATCTCTAAACCTCGACTCCGACCACTATCTCACGAAAATAAAAACTAAACTGATCCCACAAAACAAACAGAAAAGCAGAATCGGTGAATATAAAAACAGAAATAAAATAAATTTTGATCTTACAACCCTGAGAAATTACAACCTTAAGTCCAACTCTAACCTCAAGGATTTTCAGAAAAAACTAAAGACATTCTCCCCTTCACAAAACCTCAAAGAATTTCAGAACAACTTGATTGAGGCAACAGAAACAACCTTTCCAAAAAAGAGCAAACCGAGACACCCATGGTGGGACAGCAACTGTAATGAAGTTCTGCATGAAAGACTTAAAGCCTGGAAAAAGTGGAACTCACATAAAACTGAAAACAACTTTGATGAATTTAAGCAAGCCAGAAAGAATGCCTCGAAAACTATTCGCAACACCAAGAGACAATATGAAAAACAACAACTGGACTCAATCGAAGAGAATTTCAAGAAATGCAACACGGCAGCTTGGTACAAAACATTCAACCAGAAACTCCGAGGATACCAGTCCCCTTGCCTAAACCTTATGAGAAATAATAAGACTCTCGCCACCAACAATACTGAAAACTGTGAAATCCTGGCTGAATATTTTGAGACACTCCTAAACTGCCAAACACCCATCCAGACTCTCAGCTTTACGCAACCAGAAACATTACCAACACATTCAACACCCCCGACACGAGAGGAAATCACAAACATAATCAAAAATCTCAAAAACAGGAAAGCATGTGGAGAAGACACAATTACAGCAGAAATGCTCAAGCTTGGGGGAGAAACATCAGTAGAAGCACTACACAAAGAACTTGAACAAGTATGGGAAACCAAGAAAATCCCAAGTCACTGGAAAACTGCCCTAATTCACCCTTTGTTTAAAAAAGGTGACAAAAGGGATGTTAACAACTATCGTGGAATATCGCTTCTCCCAGTCCCATACAAAATTCTATCAAAAGCCCTGCTCAATCGTGT
This sequence comes from Schistocerca cancellata, assembly GCF_023864275.1. Taxonomy (NCBI): domain Eukaryota; kingdom Metazoa; phylum Arthropoda; class Insecta; order Orthoptera; family Acrididae; genus Schistocerca; species Schistocerca cancellata. The sequence goes on from NC_064637.1 coordinate 157,274,088, forward strand.
ATCACCAATTAGAGGGAAAACTTGGAGAATATCAAGCTGGCTTCAGACCAGGAAGATCCTGTGCCGAACAAATTTTTAACCTCAAAACAACAATGAACTATTTATCTACAAGGAGCAAGAAATATTTCATAACATTCATTGATTTCAAAAAAGCTTATGACTCAATTGATAGGGACACACTCATCAAAACACTTTGAGAATATGAAATAGATGAAACAACAATCACCATAATCAAAGAAACATTAACAAATACAACATCAAAAGTAAAATTCCAAGGAGAAATTTCACGGCATTTCGAGGTCAAAACCGGCGTCAGACAAGGAGATGCGCTGTCGCCGGTACTCTTCAACTGTGTTCTTGATAAAGTCATAGCAGAATGGAGAAAACTCACGCAAAAACATGGAGTTGAGAAAGTCCAAATTGGAGGGAAGTGCTACAAAGCCATTGAAACCAAGTGTTTTGCCTTCGCTGACGATCTCGCCTGTTTAGCTTACACACAAAATGACACAATAAAACAAATAGAATTACTTAAAAAAACTGCTGAAAAGGCAGGCTTGCAAATTTCATTTGAAAAGACAGAAATCATTACAAATATAAAAAATCCACCAAAGAAAATAACTACGAAATATGGGAAAATACAGGTATCTCAACATTTTAAATATCTTGGTGAACTAATTCAGCCTGTGGCAAAAGGTCATCCAGCCTGCAGGGCTAGAATACAAAAACTAGAGACAGCAACTCACTACTGCAGACAAATGTATTAAAAAAAAATGTATATCCAAAAACATTAAACTCAGACACTACCAGACTGTCATTAGACCGCATATACTATATGCATCAGAAACACTGGCAAATTTTACATATGCAGAACAGATAGAAAATCATGAAAGAAGAATTGTGAGGACAATTCTTGGACACAGGAAAATAACAGATGATCAAGGCAAGCCTGTATACAGACTAAAAAGCAACAAAGAAGTGTATACGAAGTGCAGCAAAATTACAGACGAAATTAGAAAAAGAAGATGCTCCTTTTATGCTCACATCATGAGGATGAACCCGAATAGGCTTAAAAAACAAATATTTTCGTACATCGCAAATCTAAAAAATAAAAATTTATGGTTTATCAACACAGAAAGAGATCTAAAAGAAATGGACATGGATCAGGAAACAATATTTAACAGAAACCTTTTTAGAAAAAAACTGAATTCATTCACGGGTTTCGGTGTGAAAATTAAGAAGACTTGTGGAACTAAATGGTCTGAAGAGAGAAAAGCCGCCTTCAGCGCAAGAATGAAAGAAGTGTGGACTGAGAGAAAGAAGACTTCCCAGAAGCGCAAGAAGTAACTGTTTTCACGGTCTTTAACGGCCAAATTTGTATAATAATAATAATAGAGGGAAACATTCCACGTGGAAAAAATATATCTAAAAAGAAAGATGATGAGACTTACCAAACAAAAGCGCTGGCAGGTCGATAGACACACAAACAAACATAAACATACACACAAAATTCAAGCTTTCGCAACCAACGGTTGCCTCATCAGGAAAGAGGGAAGGAGAGGGAAAGACAAAAGGATTTGAATTCTAAGGGAGAGGGTAAGGAGTCATTCCAATCCTGGGAGCGGAAAGACTTACCTTAGGGGGAAAAAAGGACAGGTATACACTCGCACACACACACATATATCCATCTGTATATACACAGACACAAGCAGACATTTGTAAAGGCAAAGAGTTTGGGCAGAGATGTCAGTCGAGGCGGAAGTACAGAGGCAAAGATGATGTTGAAAGACAGGTGAAGTATGAGCGGCGGCAAATTGAAATTGGAAATTAGCGGAGATTGAGGCCTGGCGGATAGCGAGAAGAGAAGATATGTTGAAGGGCAAGTTCCCATCTCCGGAGTTCTGACAGGTTGGTGTTGGTGGGAAGTATCCAGATAACCCGGACGGTGTAACACTGTGCCAAGATGGGCTGGCCGTGCACCAAGGCATGTTTAGCCACAGGGTGATCCTCATTACCAACAAACACTGTCTGCCTGTGTCCATTCATGCGAATGCACAGTTTGTTGCTGGTCATTCCCACATAGAAAGTGTCCCAGTGTAGGCAGGTCAGTTGGTAAATCACGTGGGTGCTTTCACACGTGGCTCTGCCTTTGATTGTGTACACCTTCCGGGTTACATGACTGGAGTAGGTGGTGGTGGGAGGGTGCATGGGACAGGTTTTACACCGGGGGCGGTTACAAGGGTAGGAGCCAGAGGGTAGGGTAGGGAAGGTGGTTTGGGGATTTCATAGGGATGAACTAAGAGGTTACGAAGGTTAGGTGGACGGCGGAAAGACACTCTGGGTGGAGTGGGGAGGATTTCATGAAGGATGGATCTCATTTCAGGGCAGGATTTGAGGAAGTCTTATCCCTGCTGGAGAGCCACATTCAGAATCTGATCCAGTCCCGGAAAGTATCCTGTCACAAGTGGGGCACTTTTGGGGTTCTTCTGTGGAAGGTTCCGGGTTTGAGGAGATGAGGAAGTGGCTCTGGTTATTTGCTTCTGTACCAGGTCGGGAGGGTAGTTGCGGGATGCAAAAGCTGTTTTAAGGTTGTTGGTGTAATGGTTCAAGGATTCCGGACTGAAGCAGATTCGTTTGCCACGAAGACCTAGGCTGTAGGGAAGGGACCGTTTGATGTGGAAGGGTGGCAGCTGTCATAATGGAGGTACTGTTGCTTGTTGGTGGGTTTGATGTGGACGGACGTGTGAAGCTGGCCATTGGACAGGTGGAGGTCAACGTCAAGGAAAGTGGCATGGGATTTAGAGTAGGACCAGGTGAATCTGATGGAACCACAGGAGTTGAGGTTGGAGAGGAAATTCTGGAGTTCTTCTTCACTGTGAGTCCAGATCATGAAGATGTCATCAATAAATCTGTACCAAACTTTGGGTTGGCAGGCCTGGGTAACCAAGAAGGCTTCCTCTAAGCGACCCATGAATAGGTTGGCGTACGAGGGGGCCATCCTGGTACCCATGGCTGTTCCCTTTAATTGTTGGTATGTCTGGTCTTCGAAAGTGAAGAAGTTGTGGGTCAGGATGAAGCTGGCTAAGGTAATGAGGAAAGAGGTTTTAGGTAGGGTGGCAGGTGATCGGCGTGAAAGGAAGTGCTCCATCGCAGCGAGGCCCTGGGCATGCGGAATATTTTTGTACAAGGAAGTGGCATCAATGGTTACAAGGATGGTTTCCGGGGGTAACAGACTGGGTAGGGTTTCCAGGCGTTCGAGAAAGTGGTTGGTGTCTTTGATGAAGGATGGGAGACTGCATGTAATGGGTTGAAGGTGTTGATCTACGTAGGCAGAGATGCGTTCTGTGGGGGCTTGGTAACCAGCTACAATGGAACGGCCGGGATGATTGGGTTTGTGAATTTTAGGAAGAAGGTAGAAGGTGGGGGTGCCTACGTAGATCAACACCTTCAACCCATTACATGCAGTCTCCCATCCTTCATCAAAGACACCAACCACTTTCTCGAACGCCTGGAATCCTTACCCAATCCGTTACGCCCAGAAACCATCCTTGTAACCATTGATGACACTTCCTTACACACAAATATCCCGCACGTCCAGGGCCTCGCTGCGATGGAGCACTTCCTTTCACGCCGATCACCTGCCACCCTACCTAAAACCTCTTTCCTCATTACCTTAGCCAGCTTCATCCTGACCCACAACTTCTTCACTTTTGAAAACCAGACATACCAACAATTAAAGGGAACAGCCATGGGTACCAGGATGGCCCCCTCGTACGCCAACCTATTCATGGGTCGCTTAGAGGAAGCCTTCTTGGTTACCCAGGCCTGCCAACCCAAAGTTTGGTACAGATTTATTGATGACATCTTCATGATCTGGACTCACAGTGAAGAAGAACTCCAGAATTTCCTCTCCGACCTCAACTCCTTTGGTTCCATCAGATTCACCTGGTCCTACTCCAAATCCCATGCCACTTTCCTTGATGTTGACCTTCACGTGTCCAATGGCCAGCTTCACACGTCCGTCCACATCAAACCCACCAACAAGCAACAGTACCTCCATTACGACAGCTGCCATCCATTCCACATCAAACGGTCCCTTCCCTACAGCCTAGGTCTTCGTGGCAAACGAATCTGCTTCAGTCCGGAATCCCTGAAGCATTACACCAACAACCTGACAACAGCTTTCGCATCCCGCAACTACCCTCCCGACCTGGTACAGAAGCAAATAACCAGAGCCACTTCCTCATCCTCTCAAACCCAGAACCTCCCACAGAAGAACCACAAAAGTGCCCCACTTGTGACAGGATACTTTCCGGGACTGGATCAGATTCTGAATGTGGCTCTCCAGCAGGGATACGACTTCCTCAAATCCTGCCCTGAAATGAGATCCATCCTTCATGAAATCCTCCCCACTCCACCAAGAGTGTCTTTCCGCCGTCCACCTAACCTTCGTAACCTCTTAGTTCATCCCTATGAAATCCCCAAACCACCTTCCCTACCCTACCCTCTGGCTCCTACCCTTGTAACCGCCCCCGGTGTAAAACCTGTCCCATGCACCCTCCCACCACCACCTACTCCAGTCCTGTAACCCGGAAGGTGTACACAATCAAAGGCAGAGCCACGTGTGAAAGCACCCACGTGATCTACCAACTGACCTGCCTACACTGTGATGCATTCTATGTGGGAATGACCAGCAACAAACTGTCCATTCGCATGAATGGACACAGGCAGACAGTGTTTGTTGGTAATGAGGATCACCCTGTGGCTAAACATGCCTTGGTGCACGACCAGCACATCTTGGCGCAGTATTACACCGTCCGGGTTATCTGGATACTTCCTACTAACACCAACCTATCCGAACTCCGGAGATGGGAACTTGCTCTTCAATATATCCTCTCTTCCCGTTATCCACCAGGCCTCAATCTCCGCTAATTTCAAGTTGCCGCCACTCATACCTCACCTGTCATTCAACAACATCTTTGCCTCTGCACTTCTGCCTCGACTGACATCTCTGCCCAAACTCTTTGTCTTTAAATATGTCTGCTTGTGTCTGTATATGTGTGGATGGATATGTGTGTGTGTGCGAGTGTATACCCGTCCTTTTTTCCCCCTAAGGTAAGTCTTTCCGCTCCCGGGACTAGAATGACTCCTTACCCTCTCCCTTAAAACCCACATCCTTTCGTCTTTCCCTCTCCTTCCCTCTTTCCTGATGAGGCAACAGTTTGTTGCGAAAGCTTGAATTTTGTGTGTATGTTTGTGTTCGTTTGTGTGTCTGTCGACCTGCCAGCACTTTCATTTGGTAAGTCACATCATCTTTGTTTTTAGGTATATTTTTCCTTCGTGGAATGTTTCCTTCTATTATAACTATATATATATATATATATATATATATATATATATATATATATATATAATCTCAATGTACGTAGGCAATTGGGCGTGGTTTTTTTATCTTGAAGCAATTGTTATGGGATCTGTCTCAGTTGTGGAAATTTGTTATGCGAAAGTGTGATTGCAAGTAATTTGTATACATTAGTGAATATTTCTTCCGATGCATGTAAGCAGTCTGGCGTTTTTTGATGTAAAAGTTATTATGACGTGCGTCTAAATTATGGATGTATTTGTTCTTGACAATCCGATTGGAAGTAAATTGTATACAGTAGTGAATTCTGGTTCCGATACAAAAGGCACAGATGGGATGCAATGGAGCTGCAGTAAGACTGATCACAGAGTTAGTTGTAGCATTGGAAAAAAAATTGTGGTTTAAGGGATGCAAATTAAGTATTGCAAGAATTCTGCAATTAACTTGTCTCTGGGTCAAAAGGTGCAGAAATTTTTGTTGTTACTGATGAACTACAGCTATCTGAAAAGACAGTAGTGAATTGGAAAAGCTTTTGCAGAGAAATATGTACTGAAATGTACATTGGTGGGTGTGGAGTCACTACCAAGATGGAAGAGGCTTTGTTCGGGAGAAGAAAATATGGCAGAGGCAACAAAAATGCAGGAAGGTGGGTTTTCGGAGGAATCAAAACAGGAACCCACAAGGGTTGTTTCAAAGCTTTTCTCAAATGTATGAAGGAGGTGCTGTTTGGTGTCATAAAGAAATTCATCCTTCTAGGATTGACTGTCATTTTAGACTGTTTCAGATTGTACAAATGCTTGAACAATGAAGGATTCACTTGTTTGAATATGTGTGTTGCAGAAGGTACTCTCAAAAGCAGGATTTATTTATGCATTTTGTGAGGTGCAGCAACAGCATATACAAACCCTAACGTGGTGTGTTGGAATGAAAAAAAACTTATGGTGTTACTATTTTTACATTTTTCTACATTTGGAGATGTGGTCTATGTAGCTAAATACACATTTCGTTGTTTTATTTATGAAGTGTCATTTGTGGCTTGTGATACATAGCATTTCTTAAACATGAAGAAGCGAAACCTGTGTTCGATAAAAAAAAATCTTGTTTTGTTCCCTAGACGGGTCACATCTCCAAGAATATATCACTTGTGTTAAATTTTTTATTGTGTGTTTTTGTGTATCCATGTTTGAGTAATTATAAGTACAATGCTAATGGATGTTATAAAAAATGCAGTATTTGTTTCTCCCGCTTTTGAAACCAAAAAATTGTTCTTATTGGCTACACAAATCAGCTCTTCTGCCATCTTACATTCCTGTCACCACTTGTGGCAGGCATAACGAACATATGCTGCAAGGTAAGATCATTGACTTTACTTTGTACAGTTTTACTAATTTTTCTGTTCAACTGTGCTTTGAAACTGCCTTCCACTTTGAGTTACTTTAAAGTGGTCTTTCATTTTGTGTGTAAAGGAATTGCTTGTCATCCAGTAGGTGGCTCAATATATAATAATGAAGTAGATCTTTCAAAGACATTCATGTAGCCTAGTGGTTAAAATTCTAGGCTGCTATGCTGAAGGGGCGCAAGTCCTGTCAGATGTCAGTCTTTTTTTTTGTATGTAGTGATAGAAATGCGTCTTGGAAAGTAGAAAACAACTTCAGCTCTGTGAAAATCCCGTTTTATTGGATGTTTACTATGAGTCTAATGAAAATAGATTTTCATCTAGCTGAGTGGTTTTTCATTTTCTAAGATGCACATTCACAACTGTAGTTTCCCTCATTATATAGTCTCTTGTAACAGAAATGACTGCCATCATTACTTTTATTCTGTTACTTGTGACTGCATCGTGTGATACCTGGAACCATAACCTACACTACTGTATAAGTGGTTTCAAAAAGTCGATCATTTCCCTTTGTATCCTCGTTAATTGTAACTGTACATTCTGCATAAACTTTATTTCTAATTTCTGACTTTTTTATTCTCTTTCACTTGGCCAATAAACACTGGGGGAAAAAAAAAGTTGGATAACTTTGACAGAGGTGTCTCGAGACAGGCAATTGAAGACTTCTGCACCCAGCAGCAGATTGCTCCCAGTATGTGACAAATACTTCAGGAAAAGATCGTCTGGAGTGGTGCATCTCTGCAGAATATTTTCTTTCACATGCAAAGTATTGCAGAACGAGACATCTTTGCTGTGAGAATGTGGAGGCATTATTGACTGGTGGCCACATTTCATTGTTGAAATGAAATGTATTAGGGAAGCAGCAGATTAATGCACTTGGTCCAGCGATGTTCCAGTGCCCTGATTCCTTCACGAGAAAGTGTTTCCTTCAGGCCTGCAAAATAGTTGTCAACTCTGGCTATCAGTCCATTGTTTAAAATGAATCTTCATCCACCAAGAAAAATTTTCAGCTTTTGGAAGACATGGAAGTCTGACAGAGCCATATCAGGTGAATAAGGTGGGTGTGGCAACAATTCATGCCTTAGTTTGTGTAATTTTTGCCATGGTGACGGCACGTGTGTGCGGACGTACTTTATCATGATGGAAGATGACTTTCTTACTTGCTAAACCTGACTTTTCTGTGTATCTTTTGTTGCAATATGTCCAGGAAGTTAACATAGTAGTTTTCACTAATTGTTTGCCCAGTGGTGAGATAATCTACAAACAGGATCCCCTTTGCCTCCCAGAACACTGACGCCATGACCTTTCCCACCGAAGGAATTGTCTTTGCTTTCTTTGGTGACAGAGAATCAGCAAGTTCCCACTGCTTCGACTGTCGTTTTGTCGCTGGGGTATAGTAGTGCACCCAAGTTCCATCTGCGGTCATAAACGGACGCAAAAAATCTTGCATGTTTCTCCTAAAATGGGCCCAGCATTGTTCCGATATGTCCATTCTCGTGCATTTTTGATCCAGCATCAGGAGTTGGGGCACCCATCTTGCAAACAATTTTTTCATTTCCAATTCTTCAGTTAAAATGAATCCTCCGTGACACATTTTGTGCACTTTTGCAATAATTTCTGGAATAGTGACACATCTTTGCCTACCATTGCGCAGATCATCATCAAAGCTCTGCCGACCAAATTTAAATTCATTTGTCTACTTGGCAACAGTTGAATATGAAGGAGCAGAGTCAGTGTATTCTGGAAATCAGCATTAATGTCCTTTGCTTTCATATCTTTCTTCAAGAAGTACTTATTAATTGCGTCCCCCCCCCCATATCCCTGTCTTCGCAAATCACTTCATTGGAACAACAACAGAGCCACATCGCAACCACAGCTGTCTTCCGAGAGCACTGACACGGCACATGTTTACAGGCAACAGTCCACTGAATATCCAATCTGAACAACTCGCTGCACTAGTGCTGACCTTTCGTGGTGATTCCGAGAACTTTTCAAACCACCCTCGTATTATTGGAAATGTCGGATTGAGGAAGTGGTTCGTCAGGGAAGCCGAACTAAAATTCTGGGCTCAATTCACGTAAGGTGGTTACTGTGGTCAAATGAACTCTGGAAATATTGATAGGTGGTTTGCAAATATGTTCTCCTAAATCTTACTGCATTGTCAGTCATTATGATTGCCAACACTACATTACCGTAAGAATCGGGTGGACAAAATACCGACACGGTACTATAACAAATTGAGAATGTGGGAATGGGTGCAAAAAGAAGCATGTTGCCTGTCATGAGAGCAAGCGAGAGAGGAAGTGGGCTCTATTAACTTTGATAATGTAGACCTGCTTTTTTTGTGTGATTGACTAAATGGCAAAGGGCTGTCTGCTTGCCACCCTACAGTTGTGATTTGAGTGTGGCTGAACTGGCACGGGCAAAAATAAAATGGTTGTTTAAGGAGCACAACATTTCAGGGGACAAATCCAAAGACAAGGTCTTTAAGATTTCAAATGAATCCATTTTGTCAGTAACTGCTGACGGCTGGGAAGGCTCCAGGAACTGAAGGAGACTGCTGGTGGTGCGACAGTGTTGTCAAAATTGTAATACATGAAATCATTATTATCGATACTGGTACTGCAGAATCGGACAGCAGCGACAACTGTGCATTGTGCACAGATGAGAAACTTAATGAGTGTTAATCAGAGTGATGTACATACGTTTCCGTCTTACGTGTGGGAATAAATGTTCAAAATTTTAATCATTCTCTTCTTATTGCCACAATGTAAGTTTTACTACTGGTACTTTTTAATTCAGAATTGTCTGTGTTGTGTGATACGAAATTAGTATTGACAGGTACCACCATTCATAACAAAACTACCAATTTCAATTTCACAAATGTGGTAAACTTTTATTACGCTGTCATCTCAATTTTCCTCTCGTAGACGTGCAATACGTAGCAGCCTACAGCTGTTGTGGCGGTGGATAATAGAGTGTGCCGTCAGCACCTCTGAGTGCAAACTGTATGCGAACACGAGTGTGTCGCCGGCACTGCACGGCTCCTTCCCTCTGCGCCGCCCTCCACCCCTCCACCCCTCGGCAGTCGGTGTGCTGCGAGTCGGTGGACGGAGCTTACTTACTCTGCTCGCTGCACCCCTCTCGGAAGTCGCTCTTCTTGCGAACTGTACTGATCCAGTTGTCTTCTGTAGGTGACCAGACTACCCAGATAGCAAAATTCATCTACTACTACTACTACTACTACTACTAGTGTCTCATTTCCTAATCCAGTCCTCTTCCATTATTATTACTTATGTGGCAAACAGTGAACTTGATCAATCTGAATACCACTGTATTAACTAAAGTTTGCAGCTTCTGGAACACAAAATATTAATATGTATCTGGTTGCTTACATTTTGTGAAACTATTTGCTGATCTAGCTATTGGAGTAGACTTTATTATTTTAAAACAAACCTGCAAACTTCAGATATAAGCAGCAGCTCGGAGAAAAAAAAAGAGACATGGACAGTTTAAGGATATAAAACATTGCAAACTGTTTTAGATTTTATATAATTATTTATTGTGAAATAACATGAGCAGTAGTCAGTGATTTGGCTCTGAAATTGGCAATTCAGTAACAGCAATGAAGACTAAAATTAAAAAAAAGTGTCATATCTTTGTTTGACATTTTTTATAAACATATGGACAAAAAGCCATACTTATTCTTCACATGTGGAAAAACTCTTACAGTTCATGTATGGCTCAGTAGCTGTCAGCTCAGTCACATGCTACAATAGCACGTTATTGCCTCTCAGAAAAATGGCAATTCGTGTGATCCCGATTTAGTTATGTACTGCAATAAGAGAACTGTTCACGTTCTCTTGTGCACGTGTAGACATTATTTGATCAACTGTTCTCCGTCTCGCAAAACGGTACGTTTACCACTATCTTTCCTGTTTTCCAGTCAATCTATAGAGAAAATAATGCTTTCTCATTTTATATTTATTTTGCTGAAAAATTCTGCATTATAAAACTAAAATGAATATGTTTTTAACCAAATTATGTTAGGTTATGTTGTTCCACAGAAACATTTGTGAACTGCTAGTAAGTAAATTTTAGTTAAAAACCGAAATGCTGTAATATGTGTGATCTCACTTGGGTTACAATCGCTTTGATAGCGTTTCCAAGAGTTTGTTTGTGAACTGGAAGCCACGTCTTTACTTGGCAAGGTAGGTTTGGGCCCATAGCTCGAATTTTTTCAAAAGTATTTCACCAAATATCATTCCTCAAAGTAATGTGACCATTTAATTATTTTTGTCCCCTCTTTGACTGCTCTTTTTCACAAACAGGTTTCAGATTCGTTAGCAATTAAATGGAAATCTGCATCATCATCATCATCATCATCATCATCATCACTGTTTAATTTACAAATAAAAGTTTCAGCTTATAGTGTTTGCAGTTTCTGGAAGACTGATCCTACCACCCACAATTTAGCTCCTTGCCATGAAAAAATAAGAACACGTAATAATAGAAATAATAATATAATAATAATATTATGAACAAAATGTGCAGACAGTATGAAGAGTGATTGCAAAGTATAGATTAACATTTAAACCCCTCTAGTATTTCTGGAAGAAAGTCAGCACTGACAAGGATTGCAGAAATAAAGAAAGAACCAGAAAGAAGTAATATCACAGAAATGGATACAACAGAAAGCAACTATTTTAATAAAATACTAAATTTAAAAAGTTTTCATGACAAGAAGTAATAAATCAGGAATAACAAGGGCAGAGAGGAGAAAAGACAAAACAGGGAGAAATGACATTAAATGAAATAATAATATTGCAACTCCATCTGGGGCTGGAACACTACCAACAGGGGGAGAAGATGAAAGACTACGGAAAACATAGGAAATAACATAGAATAAAGAGGAATTGAAGCTGTTATATGATCACAGTTGGCCACGGCAAAGATAAGAATAATAGACCCCTACCTGCATTACAACTGAAGCATAAAGATGATTTTGACAGACATGTCTTTCATAGAACGTTAGTGACAAACACTATAAATTGACACAAATATTCAAAAACTAGACATGCAGTCCCATGGAGAGAGGAGAGCAAACAAACTTACTCAGAAACAGTGAAGGAATTGTGGCTGTAGGGGAAGTGAAACTCACTCTAAAGTGTAGCTATTCTTAACGTGGTCCATGCCATCCCCAGTGAATAAGTAATAGTAATAAATATAACACGGGGGATATCCAGAATTTAACTCGAGTGCCCACTGTCATTATTACACAATGATGGGTGAAAGAGTGAGCTTACTTTAGTTTCAGGAGAACATTTATTTCACAAGTTAAGAACTGGTCTTTTATGTGGATTCATCTTTGGTAATGCTTGTATTTGTATCAAAATTTATTTCCAGATTTTGTCAGTATGTATGACTGAAGGAAGCTCTGCCCTGCTTGAAAGTATAATTTTCATGCTTCAACACCATGGATGCATGCTGCTTGTGTGAATAAAGGGAAATGGTGGTATAACAACTACCTGACTGTGGCATATACAAAACTGTTTTATAATTAATTACAAATTATATAATATATGATGTGTACGTAGCAATTGTGTTAATGTTTCCTAATGTACTTTCTCAAAAGGAATAAATATGGACAAGAAAAATGGACAAGAAAAACATTTTCTGTGTCTAGGTTTAAGTGCTATTGCAGAACGTGACTGAACTCCTTACAATCAAAACTCTTGAGTAGTCCATACTGGCCATATTCTTTGTTCCATTACAGACATATCAAATTAAAAAGAAGCAGAATTTGTGTGTAAGATGTATACATGTCGATGGGTCCCACTACAGTTAATTTACATCACTTTTCACACATAGCAAAAAGCCACTTGTCACACACAAAATTTATTTTATTTTTTTTTGTAGAAAAACAAATTTCACGTAATAGTTTTATGTATAACATTATCATGCGTGTGCTTTCTCCTCTCCACGAGCCGTACGTGTCAGTGCACAAATAGCGAGTTTGGTAGATGCGTCAAATGAACCGATTGGTCTGTCCACAAAAAAATAAAAAAATAAACATTCCCTGAAAACATACAGGCAACAATGACATCATTCAGATTTGTGTACATAAAATTGGAGTTTTAGCCTTCAGAAAACTATTAGTTTTTACTTTGTAAAGTACTGCACCATAAAAAGCGCTTGGCACTACATTATATACTTTGTATCTTAAACTCTAGAAACAGACGACCATAGTTACAGGTGGTAAGCTTGTAATATAGTACAAATATAACGTCTTATGTTTAGGACCAACAAATAACTTCTTATTACTATGTGAGGTTTCATACATGCAGCCATTGACAAAAAGTTGCCTCAAAATGTGGAACCTCAGACAGCTTATCTTTGGAGTCCTAACAATGAAAAATAAGTTGATTTTCACACTCTCAATACAATCGACACTATTCACACATTAACAAACTGATAGTAGTCTGGTCTCGGTGTATATGATTAGAAAAGTTTCACGCACTTGCATATGGAAATGGACAGGTGGTGTGTGTGTGTTAATGCAAACAGCAGGTAACATGTTAAGCTTTTATGTATGAGAAAATAATTAAAGCAGGAGTTAAGGGAACCGTCAACCATTTACCTTTTGATAACTGAAGAAAGTTGGCTGAAAGTAAAAAGATTTGCTTCTTTGGCAAGCACATAGAAGCAAAGTTACCTGCCTGTTCTCAAACTTAGTGGCACTTTTCATCTTTGTAGCATTTTCCATAATGGAGTATAGAAGTCAATGGAAATTTGTCAGTGTGCTGGAATGGTGATAGCACACTAAAAATCAAAGGGGTTTGGGGAAAAAACTGGCAGTAAGGGGGTGGAACGTGAATGCGACAGTATAGCTTTATAATGCACTGGTGAGAACATATGGCAGGAAAATTATGGACGATAAGGAATTAAGCTAAGAAAATAAAATCAGAGTAAATGGCAGCAGAGAGAGAGAGAGAGAGAGAGAGAGAGAGAGAGAGAGAGAGAGAACAGACCAGCTAATGACAATGGAATAAAATTATTGGTTTGTAATTAATGTTTGTTGTGATGATGATGATGATGATGATGATGATTGACGAGAGAAGTCAGAGAAAATTAAGGAAATATGTCATCGGGAGTAGTCTGGGTGGGTGGTGAGTTAATTCTAGTATCAAACAACAAAGAAAAGCATTAGAATAAGAAATGAAAAACTCGAAAGTGTGTACAGAAAGACAAACAGGTGGTCATGTGAGATAACAGGATTGTTTGTAGAAAAAAACAAAACATTGTGATCAGTTTTGCTACAGGGCATTACGAAAAACAGAATATTTAGCAACTAAAAGAAAAGTAATTTTTATTTAGAACTGAATATGGGTAACAAATTCATGAAGAACCATCACAGCTGACATTTTTGAAAAAGTTTCCATTTTGCATGAATAAAAAGTTGGTACTTTTGAATTCAGTAACTGTGCATAGGGCTTAGTTATGATGGCTAGCCTCCTACCCAAATAGTACTTTAGGTTACAAGTGGGTTAACATAGTGACTCAGTTACCATTATCATAGAAAAAACTGCTAATCTTCTTGTGTAATAATGATTAAAAAAAATAGATACCAATTTTGTTTTGGTGTAAACAGATGAAAATGTTAAAATTAGTAGAAGGATGTGCAGTTTGTGTTCATAGAAATAACACTGTTTTCAAGAAAACAATTTTCAAAACCATATAAGATGGAAGTGTTGTAATGTGCCACATTTTGACTCAAAATGTGTTTGTTTTTTATATTGTTTCTTTTGGAACATATGAAATGATGTGAAATGTGAAAGTCACAGATCACATGAAAACCTGTTATGTTGCATCTTGTAGTCTGAGTAAACTACACCTGAGAAACCATTTCACAGCTCCCCATAGAATGATATGTTCAGCATCATACAAAGAAATATGAACACTTGGCTGAAGCACAGTTTTCCTGCTAAAATACTGCTTTTTAGTTACAGGAAAACATTTTTAAATACTTTATTTTTATGCAGAAGATATTGCTGAGTGTTGGGTTACATTGCTGGGCACATTACATATTCATTATCCGAATAGCTTATAAATGTAGCCTCCAAATTGTTGTCCATAATATTAGTGGATTATGTACTCATATTACTCAGCCCATAAGTTGCCTTTGATGCTCATATTTCTTACTGACATCATACTAAGTTACATAACAATTGAAGAAAATTTCAATGAAATTTATCTACACATTTGAACCTCAGTGTATCTCTACAAGAAACTACAGTATTTGATAAGAACTGCACTTCAATAGTTGTACTCACACATTCTCCATACAAAAAGACTTGAAAACTGCTGCACGTCAATTATTCGATTTCAAAAGAAAGTCCTGCAGATGCTGTCCACAAGAAATTAGATACTGGAATGGAATAAGAATTGCATAATACTGCGTTTTAGGCTGCTGAAGTACAGTAGTATTCACTTTCTTTTAACAATGAGGCACATGATAAATGCATTCCGTTAGCAATGTATATACGTATGCAGTCATTGCAGCACTCCTAGACTTGTCCGTTCCAGGACTGAAAATTTTTCAACAGAAAGCAGGAAACAAATGAACGCAACATAGCACAGCACGTAACACTTTCGTATTTATCAAACAGTTTGCACGGCTTACTGACATCGTAAGTCCGAACTTCCTCTTCCTTTGTTTTTGTATGCATGTTTTACGTCTTTTTATTTGCACATTAAAAACCACTGACCAATTTTTAATCCATATTTGTGTCTTGTGCTTTTAGGCACTGTACACAATAATTAAGTATATTCCTCATATCCAGACAGTCACAACTCACAGTCTCGGTAAGCTATATTCCCAAGAGAAAATATTATAGCACCAATTGGAACTAACTTTGTTGCACTTAAAATTTAGTAGTACGATAAAATAAGAATGGTGTTGCTACTGAGTAAAAAAAAGAATGGAACTGATAATGAGCACTTATATCCTCAGTGCATGAAACATAGCCGAGTGCCTAAAGAGATGCCATAATTCCATACACAGTTTGTTATAGTGAACATTCATTATGTGGTTGGCACAGAACTCAAGTGCTGATAAGTTATATATGTGCATCTCCCCCTTGTTGAACAGTTTGAAAACATTTCACAGACTACAGCCAAATCTCAATGAATTGTAAGCTGTCTCTTGTTCCAGTCTCCATTGAGCCACTCTTGCTAACAATGCCAGATTGCCATTTTTTAAAGACGTGTAAGTAAAGACTACGTTGTGCGTTTGGAGGCTTTTCCTCTGTTGTAAATACTTCAGACGAGCCCCTCGGGCACTGTCTCACGTGCTGTCGCCTCACAGTATGTCAACCGAATACTGGTTTGTTATTTTTAAGTGGTGTCGGTACTCTGTATACAAAAAAAAATCTGGGGGAGCTAATTGTATTAAGTAAGACATAATAATTGCAACACAGACTCTTCCATACCTGTTTAGTATGTCACATACTTCCCACGTTGTAAGAGGTCAGTATTATTAGACTGCAACTGAATGCCTTACGTTCTTTGCTGATGTCAGTACTGTGCCACATACTGTGTACACGGGGAAGAGTCTTTGTCGGAACAGCTGTACGATCCACCAGTGCTAGGGTCTACTAACATAAACTGTGTTGCAGGTTGGGACGGGGTGAACTGGCTACAGCACAGCATGTGCCGTGTGAGACAGACTACACAACAAAATACACCGACACACAGTTTCTTGTTGTGGGGAAGAGCTACTGCACGTATTTCTTCAGGGAAGCCACTGAAATTCATAAACGTGACAATAGTTTTATTAAGGAAGAAGAGTGCTTAAAGATGTAAAAAAAAATCCTAGTTTTCTGCACTGCAACAATTAACAACCATTGCAATTAACAGATGAGGAAGTACAGTGTTAATGACCAAGGAAATGTCCCCCTACAGACTGGATATGATCTCTGACTACAGCCTTAACTCCAGCCCCCCACCAGCAATGGAGAGTGTATCTCGAAAATGCCAGTCCCTCGCACCAGTGAAGTGTCAGGAAAATTGTTAGACAAATACAGGCCGTTCAGAACAGAGTGCCAATGTATCGGCTCAGTTGCCCCGTAGAGGGTAGACGCACTGTCGACGTGTGTGAGGACTAGAGATGGCACTGTGTCCATCTCCCTGGTCTTTCAAACAGTTACGTATACATGCCGATTCCACTGTACGAGCAGCTCCCTTATGTTGGTAATTCCTGCTATGCTTGCAGCAGCTCGGTTAGTTTACACAACTACTGAAAGCTGCCCCAAAGTAACACTTCATACATTGGAATCTCCACTTGGTGGGCTGACTTATTTGTGTAACACAGTGACATAAATAATGTTTGGTGTCAAATGATTGAATGTACCACCATTTCTCTTAAATGCTTAGTACACTGTGAAGTGTAGCAGGGTGACACGTTTTGATATTATGATGAATTAAGTCACATTTGATAAATGAACTATAGGGCCAACATTTAACAGTATTAAAATTAGACAGTAACTTCTAACACATTTTAATTGACTTTCCAATGTTGCAGAAATGTTCTGCGTAAGATACCATAAAACTCATTTTGGTAATTACAACAAAGTGTGCAACTTATAGAACATATCAAAATTTGAGAGACTACGTTCTTTTTGTGTGTGTCCAAGATTGGCCTTTAGGGTCCTAGTCAACAGAATGTAAATTATGAAAATTCTGCCCACATTCAATCCTACCCTCAGAGCTCAGCTATACCGAATGAGCTACAGTATTTCAACATCGGCAGACAATGATCGAAAGACTTACGGTTGGGGATTAGGGTCGTGCAGATGCGGCCCTGCTCGGACCCACTGTTAGAAAATACTGTGAAGTTTCAGCAACACCATATGACAGAGTGCCAGGGAGGGGGCTTGGAAACACATTTTATTCCTGAAACATCCCTTAGGTTGCATTTCAGTCATTTATGCCAGTGTGTTTTTTTTCCCCCTTTTGTCAAAGCACTTCTTTTCAATTAGCAAGAGTGCGTCCTGTCGACAGGGATTGTGTAGAGGCAGTGGCACATTGAAAATTGCTGTCAGATTGTGAAATGCGGTCACACTGGGCTCTTGGAAGAGTGCAGGCACTGAACATGAGAATCTGGCATTGAGGTACCATCCCATGAATAACTAAAAAAATAATGGTGAATCTGTACATGACTTTATAAACCTATCTTCAGTACAAAAAAATTCTTATAACAGTGATTTTTTGGGCTCTGTGACCCTGTGTTGAGGTGTTTCCAAAATCAGTGCAGTTTCACTTCTGTAAATATGAAATAGTTTATCCAGTTGAAGTGTGCAGTTCTGATGAAAACAAACAAGATATGAGTGTCTCACGTTCACTGTTGACAGAGCAAAGCAGCATAGTACACTTAACTGGGTAGACTATGCAGTTATGTGTCTTAGCAGAGAGTGCATGAAGGTATGGTGAGTGTTTTAACATGCAAAATTCTGTTTGTTTAATTGCTTTTACCATATAAATTATTTAAAACTATAAAAACAATCAATAAGATTACGACATAACTGAAAATTTTGTGATGGGGTCACAGAACCCAAAAAGTCCTTGTTTTTGTAATGACAGCAATTCTTTTACTTGTATTCTTTAGTTTGTCTCAGTGACAAGTAGGTGACAGTGGATAACATTAAACAGTAAAGCCCTCAAATACACCACTCATGTGAGAGATATTTTGTTTTCTATCCTATATAATGTTGACAACATTACTGAATGGCACAAGAAATCACAAAACTTCTTGAAATGCACCTGTGACAGGGCAAGTCTCAGTACACCCTACAGTTTGCTGATGAATTACGAGATAGTGAAATTGAAGATTACTGCAGCCATTTTGAATTTGCAGTTATGAGAATAAGTCCTCCTCAGAACATACTCAAACCATGTTTGCTTCACAGATGGAGTGGACACCTGCGATAGAATACAATTCTAGTGTATGAGCATATAATAGGTAATCTATAGAATGCACAAAAGTAACAAGTAGAAAATATGTTCTGAACTGTTAAGTAAAAAATATGTTTGGATAGCAACGGCAGCTATGCAGTAGTAGTGAGAAACAGGCCACAGAGCTTGAAAGTAACTGTGAAAATGTAGCTGAGGGTCTCTTGATTGTCAGCAAAATTATGAAAAAATAAACTTATCTGTATCTTTGACACAACTTTAAGCCTACTGAAAGCACTGTTGGTCCTGTAAGTGTAAAGCTACAAACACTTCTAATGATTATTGCTCGACTTCTATTTAGGGCATAAACACAGAAAAATGAATAATCATAAGACCCCTGCCCCCACTTAAAAAAGAAAATAAGAGAGGAGAATTGCTTATAGGGGCAGAGAGAGAGATGGAAAGAAAAAACCTGTCATATTAAGATGAAATAATTTCAACACATCTCAGACCAGAAAGTCTGATGTATGAATCAAAGTCGTTTATTATTTCTGGAATTGTGTTAAATGTTAAGTGGCACAACAGAGTACTAACTAAAGTAAATTATGTTTGAGACCATTTGAAATGACATTGTCCACCACTAACTTTGCGTAATGGCTAGTGAATATATCTCCTCCTCTTAACATCACTTCATAATTATGCGGTTTGCATTTCATAACTTGCATATAATATTCTTTACGTGCAAATGTATGATCTTTCTAAACCTTGAAATCTGATGATTCTGAGACCAGACCTTTTGTATTAACTGGATATTAGATCAGAAAATTGTGTGGATATCTTTAACATAACTTTCCTAAATGTTGAAATGACCTCGTGGACATAAAAAATAGGATTGTAATGATATGTGTCAAAACAACCTATTAGAAGATCTCAAAATGATAAGTCTTTTGAAATGTACATTATCTCAGGTACATGAAACAATTCAAGGAACTACATTTTTTTCCATTAAAAGGGACTGCCAGCTCCCAGTGAGGACATATTGTGTCACAGATAATGTTTGCATCATAGATCTCTCAAAATGCTCAGATCAAACATTTAAATTATCTGGTGTGCTTTGATATGTTATAGATGCTCCCATTTATAAAGAATGTACGTTTGAAGGTCTCTTAGCACAACTCAGAATTTTCACCTTTGCATTACATTTCAAGACAGTTGAAAAGAATCACAGTAATTATGTGCCTGTAAGCGAATATGTGTCAATTGCTACAAAAATTAAATACGACATTACCGACAAGATGATGCAGAGTGGATAGTTTGCAAAAATTTGTTAATGTCTACACATCAAAAAATTACATATGTTCTACTATCTTGCTGTTGGACTCTACCATCAAAAATATTCTTGGTTATTTGCATTCACAAGACCTGAATTCAAATTTCTCCTTTTCAGCTGCTACACTACCCACATATTAACATTTTATTTCACGATGTTGGATTGTATTGGTGCATTTTATGAAGAGAATACATATTCTCCACTTAGCCCTCATGGAATAAGGCCACTTGTGATATACAAAATCTCTGGGAGTCACCACTGAATCTCACTGGTTACTCCTTGTACAGAAGTTACTATATATCTCACATAATAGTATTTAGTGTATAACAGCTTTTAGAATCTGTGATACTACTGGATTATTTTCATTCGAATACTGCAGAAACAATGAAATATCTGTAGTCTACATCAGTGCATTTTACTTCTGATAACCCAGTTTAACATTAAATAGGGCAGAAAGTCAGATAGTGGGGAAAGACATCAAGACAAATGTCAACACAGTCATCTGGGGTAGAATTTGAAGTTAGCAGTGGTCGCTGAGAGAATAAAATCTCTTCTGTTTGGTTTCCCTTCCATCTAATGGGTCTTTGTTTTATTAAGAACATGTTCTTACTTTTCTAATTTTCCAACCATGTTTGATTTTTATTTCAGTTACACTGACCCTGTGATTCAGTATTGTGCTAAACATCCTTTCTTGTCATTATGCTACCGATCTATTCTCAATGATTCAGAGCAGAGGTGAGAGGTGGGAGGGGAGAGGTGTACAGAGAGAGAGAGAGAGAGAGAGAGAGAGAGAGCGGGGGGGGGGGGGGGGGTAAAGATATAGTGTTATCTCCCACAGAGTTGCATAAGGCCTGCAGGAAACACTAGTGTTTGGTACAGAATGGTAGCATTCATAGTTCAATGGAAAGTCCTTCAAACACAGAATGTGAGAATGCCTGATATAGTCATTATGGTCAAAAGAAATATCTTCTCAAAAATTATGTTACACAAATCCATAAAAGTTGCACAATTTGTCACTGATGCAGTAGTAGACCTCGGTGTATATGTGGGTTATCTCCTGGACTGAAGCGTAACTGTTAAGGGTGACGAGTCTGTCGCATGTTCTCGAGAAGTGAAACGAGCCACTGAAAATCTAATGTACATCGCACTGGAAGTGTATAAAGTTTTAATGGCATTTATCCTCTGCACATGCTAATCTGCGAGTTATTTGGTGAATTATTGGAATGTCCCACAAGTGTCGAGTTTATCTTTAGCAAAAGTAGCACCCCCTGTCACGGCGTGACACGGGGTAAAAGGCTTCTCAGAAAGACTTACGGTACACTTAGTTACTGTACTGTGTCTGCCTGCCCTGTAAACTACGAACTCTCCTCGTAACTCTCCGCATTAGAGAACGTGCCACTGTCGAGGCGTAGTGACCTCTGCCGCGTAACTGGACGAAGCACCCGATAGACATCTTCTGACCGGTGGAGAGCTCACGGGGTGCAGAAGTAAGCCCTCTTCAGGTCCGGGGGACAGACTAGCTGCAGAATCGGCGGTGCGGGTGACGTGTCGCGAGCGGCTAGCGCGATGCCTCGGTCGAGGTGCACGGTCCCTGGTAGGCGGACTGCACGTGGCTGCTGCTGGCACTGGATGAACCAGAGTTGTACAGCGCCTCCTGTGGGTGAACAGTGCATTCCGGAATGAGTCAAGTGCCCCACAGTGAAGGTCTGATAACACCAGAAGCAGTCATACACTAAACAAAACACCCTCTGCAAAATTCCTTGGGATTGAAATATTAGATTAGATTTACTTTCATTCCAATTGATCCATACTGAGGAAGCCCTCCAGGATGTAGTACATGTCAGAAAAAAAATAGTACATGAGAAATATTTACAACTGAAACAAATAACCTAATGTACCTGCCACAGCTCCCAAGTGGCATGATCGTCATTTTTTTTTAATGAACTCTATATGAAAGAATCATTTTACAAAGATTCATTTACTAAGATCACATTAATGCACTGAAGTTAAAATTAAAAAAAGTTAGTATCCCTTGTTCCCTAAACAGGCCTCTGCAGGATGTTCTTGAGTTCACACCACATATAACATATTGCACCGTTTTTGTGCCCGGAAAACTTTAGCTTGGCTTGATGAATTACCCCAAAAAATAATCCCATATGACATTATGGAATGAAAGTAAGCATAGTATGCCAGGTTTCTCATTTTTTATATCCCATATATCAGACACAATTCACATTTCAAATAGAGGTTTTTAAAGACGTTTCAACAGGTCTGTGGTCTGCTCCTCCCAGTTGAATTTATTATCAAGCTGTAATCCCAAGAATTTAAGACTGTCCACTTCTTCTATCTGCTTGTTATCGTATGTTAGGCATATACTCGTGGGACACTCCTTACAAGTTCTTAACTGCATGTAGTGTGTTTTTTTTCAAAGTTTAGTGACAAAGAATTGGCTAGGAACCAGTGATTAATGTCCACAAATATTTTACTAATCGATCTTTCTAAGACTACACTTGATTTGCTATTTATTGCAATGTTTGTACCATTGGCAGACAAAACAAACTTGGCATCTGGTAATGTTACTGATGAAAGGTCATTGATATACACAAGAAAAAGTAAGGGCCCTAAGATGGAACCTTGTGGGACTCCACATGTAATTAGTTCCCAGTTGGATGATTCCTGATAGCTTAAATCATGTCTCTTTCCTAATAATACCCTTTGTTTCCTACTAGAGATACAAGATTTTACCATTTTGCAGCATTTCCTGTTACACCATAATATTCTAATTTACTTAAAAGGATATTGTGATTTACACAGTCAAATGCGTTTGACAGATCACAAAATATACCAGTTGCCTGCAATTTTTTGTCTAATGAACCAAGTACATTTTCACTATAAGTGTAGATTAATTTCTCAATATCAGAACCCTTTAGAAATTCGAACTGCAACTTTGACAGTATGTTATTTGTGATAAGATGGTTATAAAGCCGATTGTGCATTACCTTTTCTAAAATTTTTGAGAATGCTGGCAAAAGTGAAACTGGATGGAAATTTGATGCTATTTCTTTATCGCCCTTCTTAAACAGTGGCTTAACTTCAGCATATTTCAACCATTCTGGTTACACAGATAGCTTAATATGTTACTTAACTCAGAATCATATTCTTTCATTAACTTTGTTGATATTTCATCATATGTACTAGATGTTTTTGATTTTAAAGATTTTATGATGGGCATTATGTCTGCTGGGGTAGTGAGGGTCAAATTCATATTATGGAAGTTACTTGAAATGTCTGGTTTGAGGTATTTCATAGCAGCATCTACAGAACCTGACAACTCCATCTTGTCAGTTACAGTTATAAAATGTTTGTTAAGAAGTTATGCAACACTATACACGTTTGTCACCAATGTATCATTTACTCTTAATGCTATTTGTCCCTCTTCATGTCTGGTTCTACTGGTCTCCTCCTTCACTATATCTCATACTGTCTTTATTTTGTTATCTGATATGACTATCTTTTCCTTGTAATATATTTGCTTTGATGTCCGTATTACAGTCTTTAATATTTTGCAGTATTTCTTGTAATGTGCTATAGCATCAACATCGAAACTGTTTCGGATTGGCAGATACAGTTTTCTTTTTGTTTTACAAGATACCCATATTCCTTGAGTAATCCATAGCTTCTTTGTAGACTTTGCTCTAACCTTTGTAAGTTTTGGGGGAAACAGTGTTCGAATAAGGTTAGCACTTTATTAGCAAAAGTGTTATATTTTTTGTTCATGCCATGAGCACTGTAAACATCAGTCCAGTGAATGTCTCTGAGGAGTGTCCTAAAATAATCAATTTTTGGCTTTTTGATTACCCTCGTGAGCTCAGATTTAACAGATTTTGTATCCTGTTCATTATTAACATTTAACAGAAGGACCTACATGCCATGATCTGAGAGGCCATTGACTATTGGTTTGGTAATATTTTGTTCATTGGACTTTCCTATAAAGGTATTGTCAATGGCAGTTTGTGAACAATTGGCTACCTTAGTGGGGAACTGTGCAGTGGGAATTAAGTTGAATAATGGTGTTACTAACTCAAATAAGTTCTTATTGGGAGAGTCTTCAAGGAAATCTACATTGAAGTCACCAGCTACCACTATTTCTTTGTTTTTGGTTATTAAATGGGCCAGTACAGCTTCAAGGTGCTTTATGAACAGATTATAGTTACCTGCAGGTGCTCGATATACACTTAATATTATGAAGGATTTTTTGTGAAATTCTACTTCTGTTGCACGTGCTTCCATATGCTGTCCTAGGCAAAATTTATGAATGTCTATGTTCTTAAATTTATGACAGTTCCTGATGAATGTGGCAACTCCTCCTTTCTCCATTTCTGATCTACAAAAGTGAGATGCTAACCTAAACCCTGTAACACTTAAAAAAGTTCTATACCAGTGGTCACATGATGTTCAGAGAGGCTGATTGTCAGCTGGGTTTGAGGACTCTAATTCATCTATGCAGATAATTAATCCATTAATTTTATTTCTCAGTCCTTGAATATTTTGATGCAATAAAGATAGCTTGAAATTACAATGAAATGAATGCCCTTAGCTGCTGACAGGCATTGACATACGTCAACGGGGACAGATGAAAATGTGTGCCCGGACCGGGACTCGAACCTGGGATATCCTGCTTACATGGCAGACGCTCTATCCATCTGAGCCACCAAGGACACAGAGGATAGCGCGACTGCAGAGATTTATCTCTGGCATGCCTCCCGCGAAACCCACATTCTCAATGTATTGTCCCACACTACATTCATAGCGCCCCCGCCCATTATACTCATTACTCGCGGTGCGTTGCTGATTTCCGTAAGAGTTCGGGCACTGTTTGTGCATTCGCACAGAAGAAGAAGATGGTCAAGTGGTCAGTGAGCGTTAACTATATATTTATTAAGATGGTATCTGTTCTTTCGGGCATGTCCAAAAGAACAAACATCATCTTAGTAAATATATAAAGATAGCTGACATTTCACATTGACTGAGTTAAAATTGGGTAGAGTTTAAGTTTCTGCTGCTTGTTAAAAATTCTTAACCAGCAGCTGTTTATGCTGATGTAATAAGCTAGAATTATGTTTTTTTGTTTCTTTCTCAAACTGAAAGTTTGTCTCAATCTGAACTGCTCTTAAAACTTATTTTCTTTCTGTCCTCCCTACCATAAAAAAGGGTCTTTTCTGAACCCTATAACCACAGGTATTTTATCACTCATGACAGTGCCTCCCTTCTTTTACTTTCCTGCTATTTTCGCAGCCAGTTTACCCTTCCCTTTCCTGTTGAGGTGAAGGCCATGCCTAGTATAACCTGACCTATTGAGAGAATCAACAGGAACCACACCAATGTGTGACCCTGTGCCCGACATAAGCAGCTGTTCCAACTCAAAATTAACTCTCTTGACAGAAGAGTTCAAATTAGGTCGGTCATGGCGTCCAAGAACAGATACAAACTCAACACTAGTATGCTTCAATGTTGATGCAATCTTTGCCAGGTCACACTCTATACTGTACCCAAGATCTCTGTCAATACTATTATCTGGCCCACCCACTATAACCACAGCGTCTTCCTTAGTGAAATCTTTGCAAAGTGATTCTAAATCCTCTGTCACCTGCTCCAGACCAGCACTAAGTTTAAAAAGAATTGTGACCTGGTATTCTGATCTTATTTCATCTTGCAAAAGTTGGCCAACACCTCTTCTATGGGAACTACCTAACAACAATATCACTTTCTTTCCCATTACTGATTTCCCTACATTCTTACTTTCCAATTTGATGCTGAAATTTTGTTGTGCCCTTTCTACACCTGCAACTGCTTGAGGCTCACCAGCTTCTAGCCGAAACAACAGGTCAAATCTATTTTTCACATTCACCGTGAAACTGTCAGACAATTCCTCCTGTTGCCTGTTGCCACTTCCCACCTCTTTCTACCCTTCTCTCTCCTTAACCTGTCAAGAATTCCCCTGGCCTTGTCTAATTCAGCCTGAAGGGTGGTCATTTTCCCCTCCTGTTCTAGTATATTCATATCTCTACTACATATCCTACAAAACCACTGATGAGTCTCATTTACTTCCCCTGGCCTTGTAACACTAACCAAAACGACCTTGCTGTGCTGGTACTGTGAACGGCTGAAAGCAAGGGGAAACTACAGCCGTAATTTTTCCCGAGGGCATGCAGCTTTACTGTGTGGTTAAATGATGATGATGGTGTCGTATTGGGTAAAATATTCCGGAGGTAAAGTAGTCACCCATTTGGATCTCTGGGTGGGGACTACTCAGGAGGATGTCATTATCAGGAGAAACAAAATGCGTTCTACAGATTGGAGCATGGAATGTCAGATCCCATAATCTGGCAGGTAGGTTAGAAAATTTAGAAATGAAAATGGATAGGATGAAGTTGGATATAGTGAGAGTTAGTGAAGATTTGTAGCAGGAGGACCAGGACATCTAGTCAGGTGAATGCAGGGTTATAAATTCAAAATCAAATAGGGATAATGCAGGAGTAGGTTTAGCAATTCATAAAAATATACAAACACAGATAAGCTTCTATGAACAACATAGTGAACACATTATTATAGCCAAGATAGACACAAAGCCCATGCCTACCACAGTAGCACAAGTTTATATGCCAACTAGCTCTGCAGATGATGAGATTGAAGAAATGTATGATGTGATTGAAGAAATTATTCAGATAGTTAAGGGAAACAAAAATTTAATAGTCATATATGACTGGCATTTGATAGGAAAAGGAATAGAAGGAAAAGTAGTAGGTGAATATGGACTGGGGGTAAGGAATGAAAGAGGAAGCCACCAGGTAGAATTTTACACAGAGCATAACTTAATCATAGCTAACACTTGGTTCAAAAATCATGAAAGAAGGTTGCGTACGTGGAAGAGACCTGGAGGCACTGGAAGGTTTCAGACGGATTATACAGAGTGAGTCAGGAGGAAGGGTACGTATTTTGACGGGTTATAGCATTACTGATTCTGAACAAAAAACGATGTGGAGACATGCTCTATTCTGAATGGTTTCCAAGGTAGAACACTTTTAATGTACATTTCTATTTATTTTCTGTATTATTCATTGTCATTGTTTACAACATATCACAATAATATAGAGGAAGTTGAGACAAACATTTTGATACAGACACTTGTGGTCTATAAAGTCGGAAAACTACCTCAAACTGGCCTACAAAAAGTATCTAAGCTACAGTGCATGTGCGTCGTGCAAGATTTTCAATATTCCCAGATCTCTTGATGCAAACTGTTAGTCCTAGACAAAACATAAATAGGACCTTTTTCTGTAGCAAATTTAATTTAGTTTAATTGTGTACTAAGACACGTTTTCGTTGGAGTGTGCATCTTTTGAGTTATTAAAAAAAGCTTACAACAGTGATATTAAATGTGTTCTATCTCAGAAACCATTTGCAATGGGGCATATGTCCATATGAATTTTTTCATTGAGCATCACTAATACTATAGTGTCTCAAAGCAAGTACCTTTCCACCTGACTCACCCTGTATAATGGCAAGACAGAGATTTAGGAACCAGGTTTTAAATTGTAAGACATTTCCAGTGGCAAATGTGGTCTCTGGCCACAATCTATTGGTTATGAACTGTAGATTAAAACTGAAGAAATGGCAAAAAGATAGTAAATTAAGGAGATGAGCTGTGGATGAACTGAAAGAGCCAGAGGTTGTGGAGTGTTCCAGAGGGAGCATTAAGGAATGAGTGAGAAGGATAGTGGAAAGGAAGGCAGCAGAAGATTGAGAATGTAAAAAGATGAGGGCAGGTAGAAATCCTTGGATAACACAAGATATACTGCATTTAATTGATGATAGGAGAGAATATAAAAATACCACAAATGAAGCAGACAAAAGGGAATACAAGCTTCTAAAAAATGAGACTGATAGGAAGTGCAAAAGGGGTAATCAGGAAAGGCTAGAGGACAAATGTAAGGATTTAGAAGCATATTTCAATAAGTGAATGATAGATACTGCTGACAGCAAAATTAAAGAGACTTCTGGAGAATAGAGAAGCAGTTTTATGAACATCAAGAGCTCAGATGAAAAACCATTCCTAACCAAAGAAGGGAAAGCTAAAAACATGGAGGGAGCAGATAGATGGTCTATACAAGGGAGATGAACGTGTAGGCAATATTACAGAAATGGAGGAGGACAGAGATGATGATGGTATGGGAAATATGATTCTGAAAGAATAATTTGAGAGAGCACTGTAAGGCGTAAGTCAAAACAAGGCCCTGGGAGAAGGCGACATTCTGTCAGAACTACTGATAGCCTTGGGGGAGCCAGCCATGACAAAAATCTTCCATTTGCCGAGTGTGGTGTATGAGACAGGTGAAATACCCTCAGACTTCAAGAAGAATTTTGTTGTTGTTGTTGTTATAGTCTTCAGTCTGAAGACTGGTTTGATGCAGCTCTCCATGCTATTCCATCCTGTGCAAGCCTTGTAATGTTTTCCTGAGATGTCTCAGAATGTGTCCTACCAACTGATCCCTTCTTATAGTCAGGTTGTGGCACAATTTTTTTTTTCTCCACAATTCTGTTCAGTACATCCTCATTAGTTACATCATCTACCCACCTAATCTTCACCATTCTTCTGTAGCACCTCATTTCAAAAGCTTCTACTCTCTTCTCGGTTAAACTTTTATCATCCATGTTTCTCTTCCATACAAATACTTTCAGAAGAGACTTACTGAAACTTAAACATATATCGATGTTAACAAATTTCTCCTCTTCAGAAGTATTTTCTCACCATTTCCAGTCTACATTTTATATCCTCTCTACTTCGGCCATCATCAGTTATTTTGCTCCCCAAATAGCAAAACTCCTTTACTACTGTAAGTGTCTCATTTCCCAATCTAATTCCCTCAGAATCACATGATTTAATTTTACTCCATTCCATTATCCTTGTTTGGCTTTTGTTAATGTTCATCTTATATCTTCCTTTCAAGACACTTTGCATTCCATTCAACTGCTCTTCCAAGTCATTTGCTGTCTCTGACAGAATTACAATGTCATCGGCAACCCTCAAAGTTTTTATTTCTTCTCCATGGATTTTAATACCTACTCCGAATTTTTCTTTTGTTTCCTTTACTGCTTGCTCAATACACAGATTGAGTAACATCAGGGATAGGCTACAAACCTGTCACTTCCTTCTCAACCACTGCTTCCCTTTCATGCCCCTCTACTCTTGTAACTGCCATATGGTTTCTATACAAATTGTAAATAGCCTTTCGCTCTCTGTATTTTACCCCTGCCACCTTCAGAATTTAAAAGAGAGTATTCCAGTCGACATTGTCAAAAACTTTATCTGTATACAAATGATAGAAATGTAGGTTTGCCTTTCCTTACCCTATCTTCTGAGATAAGGCATAGTGTCTGTATTACTTTGCATGATCCTGCGTTTCTCTGGAATCCAAACACTTTCCCCAAGATTGGCTTCTACCAGTTTTTCCATTCTCTCGTAAATCACCTATGGAAGCATTTTGCAGCCATGGCTTGTCAAATTGATAGTTCAGTAATTTCGCATCTGTCCCATACATCTTGCTCACCAAATGTCGGAGTTTTGTCATGGCTGGCAGTTCCAAGGGTGTCAGTAGGTCCAACAGAATGTAGTCTACACCCATGGCCTTATTTTGACTTATGTCCTTCAGTGCTCTGTCAAGTTCTTTACACAGTATCGTATCTCCCATCTCCGTCTATGTCCTCGTCCATTTCCATAATATTGTTCTGAAGCAGATCTCCTTTGCATAGACACTCTATATACTCCTTGCACCTTTCTGTATTCCCTTCTTTGCTTAGGACTAGTTTTCCATATGATCTCTTGATGTTCATACAACTGCTTCTCTTTTCTCTAAAGGGCTCTTAATTTTCCAGGAGGTATTATCTATCTTTCCCCTGGTGATACATGCTTCTAAATCCTTACATTTGTCCTCTAGCCATTCCTGCACTTCCTGTCAGTCTCATTTTTTAGGTGTTTGTATTCCCTCTGGCCTGCTCATTTACTGCATTTCCATATTTTCAGTTTTCATCAATTAAATTCAGTATCTCTCGTGTTACCCAAGTATTTCTACTAGCCCTCATTTTTTTTACCTACTTGATCATCTGTTGCTTTCATTATTCATCTCTGAAAGCTATCCTTTCTTCTTCTACTGTCTTCCCTTCCCCTGTTCCTCTCAATCTTCCCTCATGCTCCCTCTGAAACTCTCTACAACCTCTGGCTCTTTCAATTTATCCAGGTCCCATCTCTTTGAATTCCCACCTTTTTGCAATTTCTTCAGGTTTAATCTACAGTTCATAACCACTAAATTGGGATCAGAGTCAACATCTGCCCCTGGAAAAGCCTTACAATTTATAATCTGGTTCTGAAAACTCTCTTACCATGATATAGTCAATCTGAAACCTTCAGGTACCTCCACGTCTCTCTCACATAAACAACCAACTTTCATGATTCTTAAACCCAGTGTTATCAATGATTAAATTATGCTGTGTACAATATTCTACAAGGCAGGTTCCTCTTTCATTCCTTTACCCCAGTCCCTATTCACTAATACTTCCTTCTCTTCCTTTTCCTACTATTGAATTCCAGCCCCATACGACTTTAAATTTCTGTCTCCCTTAACTATGTGAAGAATAATTTCTTTTATCTCATCATACATTTCTTCAATTTTTCTTCATCTGCAGAGCTAGTTGACACATAAACTTGTATTACTGTAGTAGGCATGGGCTTCGTGTCTATCTTGGCCACAATAAGGCGTTCACTATGTTGTTCGTAGTAGCTTACCCGCACTCCTATTTTTTTATTCATTATTAAACCTACTCCTGCATTACCCCTATTTGATTTTGTATTTATAACCATGTATTCACTTGACCAGAAGTCCTGTTCATCATGCCACAGAACTTACTGACTCTCACTGTATTTAACTTTGGCCAATCCATTTCAATTTATAAATTCTCTAACCTACCTGCCTGATTAAGGGATCTGACTTTCCATGCTCCAATCTGTAGAATGCATTTTGTTTCTGCTGATGATTACATCCTCCTGAGTGTGGAGAACTACCCAAGAAACTTTGACGAGACCAAAGATAATGTACGTCAAAGGAAATGTAGAGGAGGCTCAACAAGATTTTTCGGGAAAGAGGCTCCAAAGATGTAACACAGAGTTAATTTCTTTAAGAGGGGATAACAGAGTCATCAAAAGTTCGTCAAGGACAGTAACAGGACCGTACTAACCAAAGAGTTTAGCGTTGCTGAGAGATGGAAACAGAACTCCATGGAGCTACTCAACAGTAATGAACCTAAAGATCTGCTTGGATTCCATCATCCTGACATTTTTTGACTTTATGTTATCCACCACTTACACTGGAGAAATTAAGGAATCAGATAATGAAGTGGACGAATAACAAAAGTCCAAGAGAAGATGGAGTAGAGACAGAAGTCATTCAGGATGTGCAGGGGAGGAGGAGGAGGGGGGAGGGCGGAGAGGGTGTGGAGCTCCGCAAGTGAATCCACCAACTAATGAAAAAAGATCTGGATTGTAGACGAGACCCCAGGAGACTGGAAGACTGTGATCATCTGTCCTATAGACAAGAAATGTGACAAAATAGGTTGCACCAGTTATGTAGGAGACTGGAAGACTGTGATCATCTGTCCTATAGACAAGAAATGTGACAAAATAGATTGCACCAGTTATGTAGGAGTCGACCCACTGAATGTCTGCTGTAAGATGTTGTTCAACTATTTACTGAATAGAATCCAGCTGTTACGCACAATAAGTGATGGACCAAAATCAGGTGATTCCAGGAATGGCTGTTGACGTTGGCCAACGTATGTGTACTGCAATAGTTCACTGAGAAGATGTGGGAATAGGGCGAAGACCGTCATATGCTCTTCCTAGAGTTTAAGAAGGCATAAAACAGCATTCAGCAGAAGAAGAAGAAGAAGAAGAAGAAGAAGAAGAAGAAAAAAGACTTGAATAATCTTCTCATTTCCGAACACAGAATCTAAAAGATGATGTGTAGTCCAGTGCAAGGTGAGATCACTAGGGAATGGAGCATGTGGCGTTCGTTGTGAGTCGGATGTGACCAATTATTGTAGGTCCAAAGAGAACCGAACGCCTCGTTCGGGTAGTTCACGTTGCTCAGATGGATGGAAGCTGACGGTGTCTGAAATCCCCAGATTTTACTCTCTTGTGGAAGAAGACGAGTAGGCAAACCAGAGAGAGAAAGAGAATCCACTAGGACTTGCTGCGGATCTGCACAGAGGGCAATTGACAGCAGGAAGCAGGGAAAAGAAGCCAGTGGAAGAGGATCTCCACAGCTGAGTATGATCACGTGCGTGAAGTAAGTAAGTGGTGGTGTGTGGTGTGCCCTCCTCCTACCTCCCCCCTCCGGTCCCAAGTCCCAAGTCCCAAGTCCCAAGTCCCAAGTCCCAAGTCCCAAGTCCCCAGTCCCCAGTCCCCAGTCCCCAGTCCCCAGTCCCCAGTCCCCAGTCCCAAGTCCCAAGTCCCAAGTCCCAAGTCCCAAGTCCCAAGTCCCCAGTCCCCAGTCCCCAGTCCCCAGTCCCCTGTCCCCTGTCCCTAGCCCCTACCGCCCAATTACTCACATCCCTGACCTCGGAGACGGCGGGCAGCAGCTCGTCGGTGCTCATGGGCGTCCGCGGGCTGGGCGACGGCGCCTGCTGGTGGGGCTGCGCCGCCTGCTGCGGCTCCTGGCGCAGCTGCAGCTGCTGCTGCTGCTGCTTCTGCTGGATCTCCAGCAGCTGCTGCTGCTGCAGCTGCTGCTGCTCCTGCTGCTGGGCCAGCAGCTGCAGCCGCCGCTCCTCGCGCTGCTGGTTCTCGCGCTCGAACTTCCGCATGCTGAAGCTCATCGAGCGTGACGAGGACGCGCTGGAGTGGATGGACGCCAGGCTGGGTCTCCGGGAACCTGCGGGCCGGGAACGGGCAACAGCCGGTCAGTAGGCGGCCTCCGTGCCGTCCTAAAGCTACAGTGCTAACAGTCTCAGCTCACGTATCATTTGCAATACCTTCACCAATATACTGAAAAAAAAAAAATAGAGGGTGAACCGAAACTGAACCAACGAACTTTTGAGGGGGTGGGATCTAAAGTGCGTACCTTAAGACCAAAGAGTACTTGTTCATTTTCGCTACTGTCAAACATCTCTTCTACTGAAGAAGTGTTTACAGCTCTTAAGGTATGTGTTTTAGAGCCCATGGCTAGTGGACTTTTTCTAGTTGATACTGCCACCTCTGAAAGTTTGTTGGCGTGGTTCTGCTTCATCCTGCACATTGACCAGTTTGTTGGTACGGGTATTTTCCGCAGAAAGTTTATAAGTAATCATTATTCGATGATTGCCAGAGAAGATTTTTCATCACTAAAAATCAATATTGGCAAAGGAATCGGTTTATTAGTCGAACACCAACTAAAGTAAAATGCTGGTGACGGAATCCAGTCGAATTAAATCGAGCAGTGCTGATGAAATTATATTCAGAGATGAGTTTATAAAAGAACTGTGTGATTTTTGCTATCTGGGCAGCAAAATGAAGGCCAAAGTAGAGATGATATACAATGCAAACTGGCAGTAGCAAAAGAAGTATTCCTGAAAAGGAGAAATTTGTTAACATCGACTATAAATTTAAGTGCAAGGAAGTATTTGCTGGAGGTATTTGTGTAGAGTGCACCCTTGTCTGGAAGTGAAACACGGACGATAAACAGTTCAGACAAGGAGGGAATAGTAGCTTTCGAAACGTGATGCTACTGAAAACTGATTAGATGGGTAGATCACGTAACTAGTGAGGAGTTACTGAGTCGAACCGGAGAAACAAAGAAATATTTTGCACAGATTGATACGACATATCCTGAGGCATCAAGAAATAGTCAGATTGCTTATGAACGGAAGCATGGAGGGCAGGGGATAAAAACTGTAGAGGGAGAACGAGAATTAAGTCCTGTAATCCGCTACAAGTGGGCGAAGGTTGCAGTTATTATGCAGAAACTAAGAGACTTGCGCAAGGCAGACTAGCGAGGAGATGTGCATCAAAGCAGTGTTCGAACTGAAGACTTTGGTTTAACTAAGGTGCTTACTGCAGAAGTTGGACCACTATGGATTAAGAAGAGTAGCTGCCAATTGGTTCAACTGATTCTTTAAGAACAGGCAGCAAACAGTCATTCTGCACAGTAATAAGAACAGCTAAGACATGGAGTCTAATTAGAAACCAGTTAAGTGGAGGATGCATCAGGGGTCAGTGCTCGGACCATACTGTTTCTTTATATACTAATGTAGCAGATGATCCTAAAATAGTTCTGATTGCTGATGAGACTAGCCTGGTAGTGAAGCATAGGCACTGTATTCAACAGTGCAGTTCAGTACATAAGTGCGTGGCTTGTAGGAAATAAGTTGTTGTTAAATAACGATAAGACTCATTTCTTACAGTTTCTAACACAGTTCAACTGAAACTGCCATTTTGATTACACAGGATGGGCATATTATTAGTGAGCCTGTACAGTCCAAATTACTAGGTGTTCAGATGGATGGTAAGCCATGTGAATAATTAATGGCTGCCTCAGTAGAGTTCTATGTAGCACATACTTTTAACTGGTAACAATAACATGCGTAGCACAGCTTAAAATTGTAACATGTACTTCCACTTGTTTGCTTCATGGCTCGAGTGTAGCAAGGTACACAAGTTTATATATCACTGC
Organism: Schistocerca cancellata; assembly: GCF_023864275.1. Lineage (NCBI taxonomy): Eukaryota > Metazoa > Arthropoda > Insecta > Orthoptera > Acrididae > Schistocerca > Schistocerca cancellata. The sequence continues at coordinate 157,308,878 of NC_064637.1, forward strand.
GCGAGACGCTTCTAGTCTAATCTTATCTTCATGGTGTTCGCATGACAGGTGTTTAGGGACCGAAAAATACTAACTGAATCCACTTTGGATATCTGGTCTTGTAATTGCGTAGCTTCACGATACTTTTAGCGTTTTTTCGTAGAAAACCACAACTTTAAAGAACGTCATGTTTATGTAATGAGCTGCTCATAGCCGCGCGGGATTAGCCGAGCGGTCTGGGGCGCTGCAGTCATGGACTGAGCGGCTGGTCCCGGCGGAGGTTCGAGTCCTCCCTTGGGCATGGGTGTGTGTGTGTGTGTGTGTGTGTGTGTGTGTGTGTGTGTGTGTGTGTGTGTGTTGTTCTTAGCATAAGTCAGTTTACGAGTGTGTTTGTCCTTAGGATAATTTAGGTTAAGTAGTGTGTAAGCTTAGGGACTGATGACCTTAGCAGTTAAGGCCCATAAGATTTCACACACATCTGAACATTTTTTGAGCTGTTGTAACACGATCTATATACACTCCTGGAAATGGAAAAAAGAACACATTGACACCGGTGTGTCAGACCCACCATACTTGCTCCGGACAATGCGAGAGGGCTGTACAAGCAATGATCACACGCACGGCACAGCGGACACACCAGGAACCGCGGTGTTGGCCGTCGAATGGCGCTAGCTGCGCAGCATTTGTGCACCGCCGCCGTCAGTGTCAGCCAGTTTGCCGTGGCATACGGAGCTCCATCGCAGTCTTTAACACTGGTAGCATGCCGCGACAGCGTGGGCGTGAACCGTATGTGCAGTTGACGGACTTTGAGCGAGGGCGTATAGTGGGCATGCGGGAGGCCGGGTGGACGTACCGCCGAATTGCTCAACACGTGGGGCGTGAGGTCTCCACAGTACATCGATGTTGTCGCCAGTGGTCGGCGGAAGGTGCACGTGCCCGTCGACCTGGGACCGGACCGCAGCGACGCACGGATGCACGCCAAGACCGTAGGATCCTACGCAGTGCCGTAGGGGAACGCACCGCCATTTCCCAGCAAATTAGGGACACTGTTGCTCCTGGGGTATCGGCGAGGACCATTCGCAACCGTCTCCATGAAGCTGGGCTACGGTCCCGCACACCGTTAGGCCGTCTTCCGCTCACGCCCCGACATCGTGCAGCCCGCCTCCAGTGGTGTCGCGACAGGCGTGAATGGAGGGACGAATGGAGACGTGTCGTCTTCAGCGATGAGAGTCGCTTCTGCCTTGGTGCCAATGATGGTCGTATGCGTGTTTGGCGCCGTGCAGGTGAGCGCCACAATCAGGACTGCATACGACCGAGGCACACAGGGCCAACACCCGGCATCATGGTGTGGGGAGCGATCTCCTACACTGGCCGTACACCACTGGTGATCGTCGAGGGGACACTGAATAGTGCACGGTACATCCAAACCGTCATCGAACCCATCGTTCTACCATTCCTAGACCGGCAAGGGAACTTGCTGTTCCAACAGGACAATGCACGTCCGCATGTGTCCCGTGCCATCCAACGTGCTCTAGAAGGTGTAAGTCAACAACCCTGGCCAGCAAGATGTCCGGATCTGTCCCCCATTGAGCATGTTTGGGACTGGATGAAGCGTCGTCTCACGCGGTCTGCACGTCCAGCACGAACGCTGGTCCAACTGAGGCGCCAGGTGGAAATGGCATGGCAAGCCGTTCCACAGGACTACATCCAGCATCTCTACGATCGTCTCCATGGGAGAATAGCAGCCTGCATTGCTGCGAAAGGTGGATATACACTGTAGTAGTGCCGACATTGTGCATGCTCTGTTGCCTGTGTCTATGTGCCTGTGGTTCTGTCAGTGTGATCATGTGATGTATCTGACCCCAGGAATGTGTCAATAAAGTTTCCCCTTCCTGGGACAATTTCCAGGAGTGTATTTGATCAAGACAGAAAGGAATTAAAGACATTAGCTGCCAGTGACCACTGATTTACATAAATGGGGCAAGTCGAACATTTGCGGCAGATCACGATTAGAAACTGGGTGTCGTCCTTACCAGGCAGATGCCCTGACCACTGCGCCATCTGGACACAGTGATCACCACAACCACGCGGACTACCCTAGCACACATCCCGTGAGATCCAAATTGTCAACTTGTCCCACTCACTGCTGGTATCGTCTCTGTTCATTAGCTTCGGTATTTGTGGCATTTTGACGATTCCTGTAAGAGTTCGACCTTATGTGCTCTGAAGAGATCATTGCTGTAACTATATTTGTAATGTCTCTTCTTTCGCACATGACCTGTGTGCCCTGATTCATAGTGGCTGCAGGATCAAAATGGTGTTTGTTCTTTCGGACATGTCTGAAAGAACGGACGCCACACATATAATTCCAGCAATGATGGCCAACGATCCCTTCAGTGAGGATGCACGTCAAGCTGGAACTCTTACGGGAATCGGCGAGATGCCACGAATAATGAAGCTGATGAGCAGGGACACTACATCAGTAGAGGGTGGTCTAAATTGACAATTGTGTGTGTGTGCGGTTTGAGGTTTTCGGGCGCTAAACAGCGTGGTCGTCAGCGCCCAAACGCATAGAAACAGGAACACATGCGGTGAAGGGACGAAGACAGACAGCGAACGAGGAGAACGGCTAAAAGACACAGACCTGACGCAGTTCCAAATCCTCACATACAGAGGCAAAACAAGAGAAGAAACGTACTAAAAAGGAAAGGGAACGCAAGGAAAAGAGAACAGAAATCGAAGTGAAACAAGTAGGTAATCGTGACTGGCGGACCTCTTACCTAAAACGTGGGTGAACCAATCAACCAGCAGCATATTAAAATCCTTTACCTAAAATCCAAGGCAACAAATTGGACAGGACACAAAACCGTAAGACCTTAACCACAGTCATTGCATCGTCTTGCAAAATAGAGGGCAAATCCGCTGGCAAGGAAACCACCGCCCTCTGGTCAGAGAATAAAAGACATTCAAGTAAAATGTGGCGGACAGTAATCTGGACGCCACAAGAACTGCAGATTGGGGGGTCCTCCCGCCGGAGTAAAAAACCGTGCGTTAAGGGACTGTGCCCGATGCGGAGGCGAGTGAGGAGAACCTCATCCCGCCTGCATGACCGGTAGGACGTACGCCATGGCCGCGTGGTGGCCTTGACCAGACGCAGCTTATTTTCACCGACTGCCAGCCACTCCTCTTCCCACTGACGCATAACACGAAAACGCAGAAGGGAGGTAACAGCACGGAGGGGACGGCACATTCAACAACGTGAGGGAGGGAACATGCATCTTTGGCAGCCACATCCGCCAGTTCGTTTCCCCTAATACCCACGTGCCCCGGCACCCAGCAGAAAGAAACCACCTTCTCCTGCCGTTGCAGGTGGAGTGGGGCATCATGGATGTTCTGGACGACCGTATCCGCTGGGTACAAGTGTTGCATGGTCTGAAGGGCACTCAGGGAGTCAGAACAGATGAGAAACTTAAGACTGGGAACACACCTCATCTGCTCCAATGCCCGCAAGATCGCAAACAATTCCGCATCAAAGATGGTAAACGCCGCAGGAAGCAGTAGCTAGACGATTCGATCAGGGAAAACAACAGCATAACCAACAGAGTCCCCCTGTTTAGAGCCATCCATAAATACTGGTACTTAGTCGGGATGCTGGTTTAAAATATCGTAAAATAAGAAGGTAAAAACAAACGCAGGAGTGCAGCTCTTCCGGTACTCTGACGTGTTGTGATATTCGCTATTTTTGACTTCATTAAAACAGCAAATAGTTAATACTTTCAGCCAGAAGGCAAATACTTTTTTATAAACAATGATTAATGTATAATAAGGCGTCGCATAGCGACGGTGGAATTTCCCACATAATGTAATTCGTCGTCTTTGGGCGGCAATATAAACAGAAAAATACGGATAGATATGCGATCCTTTACTATTTTGTTCGCTGTAGAACAAATGAAGCCTTGAGCGCTAAAAAGACTTGTACTGTTTCCTTAAGTAAGACGGACGCAGATTTGTGGCAGTCTGATCTAATTTTTACTAAATGTATAAAAGCGTGTTATGTCTAAATTTGAGTGAAGTGTGAAAAGAACTGTTATAACTTATGGTGACGACGTACGAGCGACTCAAGAGGACAATGGGTATAGAAAAGAGCGCTCAATGGACATGAAACGGACATAAAAATCTACCGTCATTGTAGTACTAAGCTTAAGGTACGAGATATGTTTTAGTTATAATAAATACTTGTTCTGGGAATACTGAATCATTTAGCAGTGCTCATTCCTATCATCTCCTCAGTACTATTTTCATTCTAATTATGCATTTTGCTAAGATTACAGACACCGAGATCAGCAGTCCAATGTGCGTGTTACATTGATAAAAAGAAAACTGTTTGATCGTCTCCTTGCACCAGTTTTAATATTGAATTTCCCTTTTGTGTGATGTTACAGTTGTTTTTGCGCCCTTAAGAACTTTCTGGCTCTTAGGAAATTGTTTTGTCATAACAATAACTTCACAACCGGGTATGATCGTATCTACGATCATGAAGTAATTAGAAAGACGATAATGCAATTTCTTAATCAATAGCACGCTATCTGTGACTGCTTCAAGCCACGCGAAACTGCAAGTAAAAACTATTCAAATTTCATAATGCAATATTTTATGACAATGGTCAATCCATGATTCTTACGCCATTTGTGATTTGTAAAACAGAAAGGGAATCTCAAATTCCAACTTTTACATGGAATAACAACATCACTCTTATTTTGTTACATCACAGTGTCTAAATGGACGCTGGGCCTCTGGAGCAACTAGGGAGGTAGGCGGGTAAAACCCTGGAGTTGGGGGGCCACACGCTCCACACCAAGGGACTCGAGCAAATGCTTGGCACGAATCCCAAATGGTCTCGTTGCCCTGGGACGACTGGAAAAGTGACATTCCATAGGCGGTCGGGGAACGGTAGGGTACACAGGGGAGGTAGGACAGGCAAGGAATTGACACACCCGTCGCACCACGAGGAGTTTCCGCCGGATGGCGGACAATTAGGGTCTGATATGAAGCGTGGTAGGGTAGTCGTGCAGATCTGATGTCCAGATAGCGTAGTGTCACTCTATCTCCCCAGTAATTAGTAGACCCGGGTTCGAATCCTGGTTCGGGACAAATTTTCAACTTGCGTCTTTGATATAAAGAAAAACAGGAACAAAATGTTGTGTGTTCTTTCGAACATGTCCGAAATAACAGGCATCAGATGTATATACTTTTTTAAGGGGCTCCGGAAAGGCTCAAAATCATGAAAAGTTCAATTTTTACTTTTTTGCGTTTTCTGAATCTGCAGACTATTACCTTTTAATAGATATATAATTTATTCAATTCCGAAGACTACAACTATTTTTAAATTTTTTTTGAAATGTGTTCTACATGGGCGTGGCCCACTGTGGCGCTGTTAAACTGCTGTCAAATGGTGTTATTATTAACGTCCGTGTTCATCAAGTACAGTTTAGTGATGTGAGATAAAGTATGTGTTGTGGCTAACCTGTGATGGTTCAATATATATCGCTGGTGTGATTGTCGATTGTTTCATGTTTATTTACTCTGTCGTTATCTCGAAAATATTCGTAATTAATTCTGTTTCTTGAGTCTCTGTTTTGGTGAAGTATAATAATGAGTAAAAGTAAAGTTATTAGAAATCCTCTGAAGGCTTTTAAGAAAAGGAGAAATGTTGGAAAGCCAAAGGTATGTGTTATTACTGTAAATAATGACATTCTAACATGGTACGAGCGATGCTTGCTTTAGACAAGGAACGCCTTCGGGCTGCAGACAGGGCTGTAAAGAGTCTAGAAATACAAGCAAGAGTAAACAGGAGGAGGAACAAGAGGAAGCTGGAGGAGGAGTTTGCAGAGGATGAAGATAATCCATCCTATGGACCTGGAATGCACTAAAAAGTTAATCCAATCTTTGTCGCTCGATTCCCAAAACTTTTATTTTCTCATACTAATTACATGTTTTCTAAGGATCTTCCAAACATATTTTTTTCAAACTTTCAGTAAATGTTACACAGTACCTTCTGCATAATTTAACACAGCCTTTTTCCAAAAAACTGTATATTTTTGAATATATAAATAAAAAATTGCAAAAAAATGTTGTGAATTTTCATTACAATTGAAAAAAAATCATCTTTAATAACTGAACTAAAATTTTGTAAAAATCCCTGTGTTAAGTTGTAGCCCATATTCCAATAAATAATCTGTAAAAAGTTCAACTTCCTACCTCAAATACTTTGTGAGGGAAGATGTAATTTATAAGCGTTATTTTAACATTGCAAGTATAGGGCGTTCCGGAGCCCCTTAACAGATTGGGGTGAAACATTAATTGTAATGCAACAAAAGGCCCATCCTATACACGCTGTCTGGTCAAAAGTATTTGGACACCCGTGTAAAGACAAGCACAGACTACCTGTAGGGTTCATTAAAACAATCATCCTTCCCACGTCCCATATGCCACTGCAACGGGAAAGGAATCCAAGTATGTGGTTCTGTGTGAAGTTCCCTCCGACACGCACTTGACAACGGTCTGCCGGGTACGAGTATCGGAGTAATACCCCTGATGTACACTCCTGGAAATGGAAAAAAGAACACATTGACACCGGTGTGTCAGACCCACCATACTTGCTCCGGACACTGCGAGAGGGCTGTATAAGCAATGATCACACGCATGGCACAGCGGACACACCAGGAACCGCGGTGTTGGCCGTCGAATGGCGCTAGCTGCGCAGCATTTGTGCACCGCCGCCGTCAGTGTCAGCCAGTTTGCCGTGGCATACGGAGCTCCATCGCAGTCTTTAACACTGGTAGCATGCCGCGACAGCGTGGACGTGAACCGTATGTGCAGTTGACGGACTTTGAGCGAGGGCGTATAGTGGGCATGCGGGAGGCCGGGTGGACGTACCGCCGAATTGCTCAACACGTGGGGCGTGAGGTCTCCACAGTACATCGATGTTGTCGCCAGTGGTCGGCGGAAGGTGCACGTGCCCGTCGACCTGGGACCGGACCGCAGCGATGCACGGATGCACGCCAAGACCGTAGGATCCTACGCAGTGCCGTAGGGGACCGCACCGCCACTTCCCAGCAAATTAGGGACACTGTTGCTCCTGGGGTATCGGCGAGGACCATTCACAACCGTCTCCATGAAGCTGGGCTACGGTCCCGCACACCGTTAGGCCGTCTTCCGCTCACGCCCCAACATCGTGCAGCCCGCCTCCAGTGGTGTCGCGACAGGCGTGAATGGAGGGACGAATGGAGACGTGTCGTCTTCAGCGATGAGAGTCGCTTCTGCCTTGGTGCCAATGATGGTCGTATGCGTGTTTGGCGCCGTGCAGGTGAGCGCCACAATCAGGACTGCATACGACCGAGGCACACTGGGCCAACACCCGGCATCATGGTGTGGGGAGCGATCTCCTACACTGGCCGTACACCACTGCTCATCGTCGAGGGGACACTGAATAGTGCACGGTACATCCAAACCGTCATCGAACCCATCGTTCTACCATTCCTAGACCGGCAAGGGAACTTGCTGTTCCAATAGGACAATGCACGTCCACATGTATCCAGTGCCACCCAACGTGCTCTAGAAGGTGTAAGTCAACTACCCTGGCCAGCAAGATCTCTGGATCTGTCCCCCATTGAGCACGTTTGGGACTGGATGAAGCGTCGTCTCACGCGGTCTGCACGTCCAGCACGAACGCTGGTCCAACTGAGGCGCCAGGTGGAAATGGCATGGCAAGCCGTTCCACAGGACTACATCCAGCATCTCTACGATGGTCTCCATGGGAGAATAGCAGCCTGCATTGCTGCGAAAGGTGGATATACACTGTACTAGTGCCGACATTGTGCATGCTCTGTTGCCTGTGTCTATGTGCCTGTGGTTCTGTCAGTGTGATCATGTGATGTATCTGACCCCAGGAATGTGTCAATAAAGTTTCCCCTTCCTGGGACAATGAATTCACGGTGTTCTTATTTCAATTTCCAGGAGTGTAGAAAGAGCGAGCGGGCCGGTGTTGTGCCGTATAGCCCTCCGCGCGAATCTCATTTGCCGCAACGCACAGTGGATCGGATCGGCCAGCGGTCTGTTTTGACGCGCAGTGAATCCGGCGGTGCCAGGCGGCGCCGAATGTAATCTGTCCCCCAGCGCCGCTGTGACGTGACACATCGATTAGGTTCGCCGCCGCCGCAGCCGTAAATCACTGATAGCCCGCTAATACCGGCCAGAGGCGACACCGTAGCCGTACCATTAGGTTCGAGCCGCGCGCTCGCCCCGGTCGGTGGCTCTGGGGCACCCTGCGGAACGCTGCTCCGAGTGACGGCGTCAGAACTGGTGAGCTGCCTCGCTGCCCTTCTCAAATACCTACACTGCTAGCCACGAAAAATCCAACACCAGGAACCATAACAAATCACGAAAGTTTATTTATCATCCCTGTTCCATTCCGTGTTGTTGTTGTCGTAGTCGTCTTCAGTCCAAAGACTGTGTTCGTGCAGCTTTCCATGATAATTTATCCCGTGCAAGCCTTTCATCTCCGAGTAACTACCGCAGGCAACATCCTTCTGAATCTGCTTACTGTATTCACGTCTTGGTCTCCCTATATCATTGACGTCGGTTTGCAGTAGGGTTTTGGAGCATATACTGTATTCAAACATTATGAATCACCTCGAAGGGAACGGTCTATTGAGACGTAATCAGCATGGTTTCAGAAAACATCGTTCTTGTGCAACGCAGCTAGCTCTTTATTCGCACGCAGTAATAGCCGCTATCGACAGGGGATCTCAAGTTGATTCCGTATTTCTAGATTTACGGAAAGCTTTTGACACCGTTCCTCACAAGCGACTTCTAATCAAGCTGCTGGCCTATGGGGTATCGTCTCAGTTGTGCGACTGGATTCGTGATTTCCTGTCAGGGAGGTCGCAGTTCGTAGTAATAGACGGCAAATCATCGAGTAAAACTGAAGTGATATCAGGTGTTCCCCAGGGAAGCGTCCTGGGACCTCTGCTGTTCCTGATCTATATAAATGACCTGGGTGACGATCTGAGCAGTCCTCTTAGGTTGTTCGCAGATGATGCTGTAATTTACCGTCTAGCAAGGTCATCCGAAGACCAGTATCAGTTGCAAAGCGATTTAGAAAAGATTGCTGTATGGTGTGGCAGGTGGCAGTTGACTCTAAATAACGAAAAGTGTGAGGTGATCCACACGAGTTACAAAAGAAATCCGTTGGAATTCGATTACTCGATAAATAATACAATTCTCAACTAAGTACCTGGGTGTAAAAATTACGAACAACTTCAGTTGGAAAGACCACATAGATAATATTGTGGGGAAGGCGAGCCAAAGGTTGCGTTTCATTGGCAGGACACTTAGAAGATGCAACAAGTCCACTAAAGAGACAGCTTACACTACACTCGTTCGTCCTCTATTAGAATATTGCTACGCGGTGTGGGATCCTTACCGACGGAGGACATCGAAAGGGTGCAAAAAAGGGCAGCTCGTTTTGTATTATCACGTAATAGGGGAGAAAGTGTGGCAGATATGATACGCGAGTTGAGCTGGAAGTCATTAAGGCAAAGACGTTTTCCGTCGCGGCGAGATCTATTTACGAAATTTCAGTCACCAACTTTCTCTTCCGAATGCGAAAATATTTTGTTGAGCCCAACCTACATAGGTAGGAATGATCATCAAAATAAAATAAGAGAAATCAGAGCTCGAACAGAAAGGTTTAGGTGTTCGTTTTTCGCGCGCGCTGTTCGGGAGTGGAATGGTAGGGAGATAGTATGATTGTGGTTCGATGAACCCTTTGCCAAGCACTTAAATGTGAATTGCAGAGTAATCATGTAGATGTAGATGCACTATTCCCCCCTCCCCCCTCTCCCTTCCCACACACACACTTCCCTCTGGTTCTAAATTGGTGATCCATTGATGTCTCTGAATGTGTCCTATCGACCCTTCTTCTAGTAAGGTTGTGCCATAAAATTCTTTTCTCCCCAATTCTGTTCAGTGTCTCTTCATCAGGTAGGTGATTGACCAATCTAATTTCCAGCATTCTTCTGTAGCACCACGTTTCAAAAACTTCTATTCTCTTTCTGGTTAAACCGTTTATCGTTCATGTTTCACTTTCACACATGGCTGCGCTCCAGACAAATACCTTCATAAAAGGCGTCCTAACACTCAAATCTACATTCCATGTTAACAAACTTCTTCAAAAACGCTTTTTCTTGTTATCCTCTCTACTTCGACCATCATAAGTTATTTTGCTACCTAAATATCAAAACTAATGCTACTTTCAGTGTCTCGTTTTCTAATTTAATTCCCTCATTATCACCCGACTTCATTCCATTGTCCTTGTTTTGCTTCTGTTGCTGTTCATCTTATATCCTTTTAAGACACTGTCCATTCCGTTCAACTGCTCTTCCAAGTCCTTTGCTGCTTCAGACAGAATTACAATCTCATCGGGAAACCTCGAAGTTTTTATTTCTTCTCCCTGAAAGCTAATTCCTACTCCAAACTTTCTTTAGTTTTCTAATAAAGGATGCAAAAACTGGTAGAAGTCCAACTCAGGGAACATCAGTTTGGTTTCCAGACAAATACTGACCCTACAACTTATCTTAGAAGATAGGTCAAGGAGAGGCAAACCTACGTTTATAGCATTTGTAGACTTAGATAAAGCGTTTGACAGTGTCGACTGGAATACCCTCTTTCCAATTCTAAAGGTGGCAGGAATAAAATACAAGGAGCTAAAGGCTATTTAGAATTTATACAGAAACCAGATGGCAATTATAAGAGTCGAGGGGTATGAAATGGAAGCAGAGGTTGAGGAGGGAGTGAGACAGGGCTGTAGCGTCTCCCCTATGTTATTCAGTCTGTATTTTTAGCAAGCAGTAAAGAATATTTTCGAGTAGGATTTAAAGTCCAGGGAGGAAAAATAAAAACTCTGTGGCTTGCCGATGACATTGTAATTCTGTCACAGACAACACAGGACTTTGAAGAGCAGTTGAACGGGACGGACAGTGTCTTGAAAGGAGGATATAAGATGAACATCAACAAAAGCAAAACAAGGATAATAGAATGTAGTCAAATTAAATGAGGTGACGATGAGGGAATTATATTAGGAAACGAGATACTTAAAGTAATAGATGAGCTTAGCTATTTGGGCAGCAAAATAACTGACGATGGTCGAAGTAGAGAGGATATGAAATGGAGTCTGGCGATGGCAAGAAAAGCGTTTCTGAAGAAGAGAAGTTTATTAACATGTAATATAGAATTAAGCGTTAGGAAGTATTTTATGAAGGTATTTGTATGGAATATAATTTGTGGAAGGGAAACATGGACGATAAACAGTTTAGCCAAGAAGAGAATAGACAATTTTTAAACGTGGTACTACCGAAGTATGCTGAAGATTAGGTGGTTAGATGACGTAACTAATGAGAAAGTATGGAAAAGAATGTGGGAAGAAAAGAAATTTGTGGCACAACCTGACTAGAAGAAGGAATCGGTTGATAGGATACATTCCGAGACATCAAGGGATCACAAATTTAGGTTTGGAGTGTAATGTGGGTGGGGAGGAGGGGGATCGTAAAAATGATAGAGGGAAACCAAGAGGTGAATACAGTAGCAAGATTCAGAACGATGTAGGTTGCATCAGAAGAGATGAAGAGGCTTGACAGAGTAGCAAGGGGAGCTGCATGAAACAAAGTCTTCAGACTGAAGACCATAACCAGAACGACGATAATGTGTGTTATGTGTCTGACTCTTCCCGGAAAATAGTCTCTCGTAATTTCAGTAGGAACCTGTCTATGATGCACAACGCATCTCTTGTAGCGCCTGCCGCTGGTGTCTATTGGGCACCTGTGTAACGCTCTCACGCCGACTAGAAGACCCCCTGAAGTAACTCGCCGCTCTTCGTTGGCTCTCCTCCATCCCATCCATCAGTCCTACCACTTTAGCGTCCCAGACTGACACACAACACTCTAGAATCGGTCGAACAAGTGCCTTGGAAGCTACTTCCTTAGTAGGTGAGTAGCATTACCTTAAAATTCTTCCTATGAACCTGAGTCATCTGCTTTCCCTACTATTTTTTTTAGATGGTCATTCCATTTATGGTCGGTGTAGATGATTGCTCCTAGATATTTTACGATAGATACAGTTCACAGTAGTTTGTCATCAGTTGTGTAGCTGTACAGTTATGAATATAGTAATATAGGAATATATTAAATTTATTTACGTTCAGGGTCAACTTCCATAGTCTGCACCATTCATCAATCCTATATACGTCAATCTGCAAATCGATAATGTCTTCCGGCGTTGCAACCTTCTCATAGACAACCACATCATCTGCGAATAGCCTTAAAATCTTTCCTACCATTCAACTAATGATTTGTATAAATTGTAAACACTGTCAGTCCCGTCACACTCACTTGGGCTACTGTCGAAATTGCCTCTACATCTGGCGATTCTGAGAGCAACATGTTCAGTTCTTTCTGCAAGAAAGTCTCGAATCCAGCCGCAAATCTGGTCCGATTCTCGGTAAGCTCGTACACGCTTTCCACAAATCGTCATTACGCGACAGCTTCAGATGCTTCCCTGGAGTCAATCTGAGCGTGATGTCTACAGAGCAGTGGCTGTCATGGTGGAAGAGTATAGCATGAAGAAATCTGTAGGTGATTTGGGGTTACAGAGGAAGTGATAACGGTACCAGAGATATCGTCTGCCAACACTAAAGTGGCTCGGCCAGTGTAGATGTACGGTATACGTAGAACGGACGTTTTGATTTGTTCTCTGTGGTGTAACTACCAGTCAACTGCATACAAACAGCATATCTGGTCAGAAGTATCGGGTCATCCCTACGCCATGCGGAACTGACGGAGAGGTGGTCCCACCTGTACAAAAGGAAGCGGGGGCGTACTGTGTTGTCAGTAGAGAAGCAACGACAGCTCTGTGGCTTCGAACGTGGACTAGTCACAGGATATCGCCTGAGTAACAAATCCATCAGGGGTGTTCCAACCTTTCTGTAGCTATGCAAGTCTACCTGTAGTCATGCGACTGTGGAGCCCAGACACGAAGGAACAACCGTAATTAAACCAGGATTACTGGGACCTCACGATCCAGCGGACAGCGACCAACCAGTACTGTAGAGGGTCGTTGTAACGATCGCACGAAGTCAGCGGGAGGAATCGCTCGACAGTTCCGAAGCGCCAGCAGCAGTGCAGCTGCGTGGGGAGTTGAAGAGAACGGGATACAGTTCTCGAGCAGCTGCTCATGAGCCACACATTTTTGTAGACGTGCTAAGCGAAGCGCCTGGACAGTGCGTGATTTGAAACGAGTGATGAATCAGCGCCATACTCTGTGGCTGTCCGATGGGGGATTAGTGTTTGGTGAACGCCTGGAGACTGTTACCTGCCATCATGTTTACCGCTAGCAGTGAAGTACGTTATGGCGAAAGGTTCAAAATGGTTCAAATGGCTCTAAGCACAATGGGACTTAACGACTGGGGTCATCACTCCCCTAGACTTGGAACTACGTAAACCTAACTAACCTAAGGACATCACACACATCCATGCCCGAGTCAGGATTCGAACCTGCGACCGTATGAGCAGCGCGGTTCCGGACTGAAGCGCCTAGAACCTCTCGGCCACACCGTATGTCGAAAGGGCGTTTTTCGTAGTTAGGGTGTGGTCCCATTATTGCGCATAAGGCACAGTGTAGACTTTCGTCAACAGGTACGAATGAAGAGTAATTTCTAACATGTAACGGGCTCTATCAGTATTGTCTTTTTAAGGTAGACCGTGGGTGAAATTTCAACCCATTTAAATGGGGACTTAATCTCGAAGTTCAAATAACAAATGCATTTGTACTAATTGGGGCAATATTTCATGGCAATAGATCTACAGTCTTGACCACATTCAGAAACCATTACGCGTTTCAGTCTTATACCATTTCCAGAGGATCTAGAAAAGATCTAGCATACGTGGGGAAGAAAGCGATGTACTGTTTAAGATGAGCAGGCGTACACCGAGAACAAGCAAACAGAATGCAATGCGGACATAGCAGAACTTTTTATGTTTTGGGTAGGTGTCAGCTCTGCTATGTTCACACTGTATCGTATTTTGTTCCTGTCGATGTACACTTGTCATATTACATCCAAATCATTGCTCTGTTTCTGATGTATGCTTCATATTTTTTATGATCCTTTGTAAATGGCGTAACGCAGAAATGCGCGAGGATTTGTTAAAGTTAATAAAGAACTGTCGTCAGACTAAGGTTTCGTTATACTCGTAGCACGAAAACTGGCCAGGTGTGATTAATCAGGGTTCCGCACAAACTTAATTATGTTATACAGACAGTTCATCTATTACGGGAATCGAAAATCTCGAAGACTTTTGCCTGACATAGATATTGATACTGGCAAGACTTCAGTCGCAGAGATTCCAAGATTGTCGAGAATGTTTTAATTTCAGTAATATAAATGTGACACAAAGTCACGCAAGAGCCAGGAGACCGTTATCATAATAATCATTAGTTCTGTATTCAAACGGTAAAAGTAAAAAAATCAGGCAATGAATGACTTTATATTACGCATTTCGGAATTTATCAGATATCCGGGAGCGATTAAGCGCGCAGATATGGCAAGTTGTATGTGAAACAAACATTCGCTGATAAATTCTGAATCACGTCATATGAGCAGTTCAAATGGTTCAAATGGCTCTGAGCACTATGGGACTTAACATCTATGGTCACCAGTCCCCTAGAACCTAACTAACCTAAGGACATCACACAACACCCAGTCATCACGAGGCAGAGAAAATCCCTGACCCCGCCGGGAATCGAACCCGGGAACCCGGGCATGGGAAGCGAGAACGCTACCGCACGACCAATATGAGCAGTAAAGTCATTCCTTGCCTGATGTTTGACTTTTACCGTTGCGACCCAGTCAGCCTGAACGCAGAACTATTGAACTACTAATTTTAACATTGACGTCGGAGGACGAAGAAATTTTTTTTCGTGTGATATAATTATAAATTAACAATTTTCGTTTTTCTTCCTTTCTTGTGCTGTGGAACCTTGCTTCTTGCCGTCTCATGATTCTAGGTTAACGTACAATATAGGTTTTAACCACTGAGTTTTGCTGCTTGCCAAATACTTATTACAGGTCAACGGGAAGTATCGTCTAGGTTTTTGTGGATGAGTTTGCGAGTATCAAAACACGTGACCTAAATTGCCGTAGCTTTTGATTGCGTTGACTTAGAAGCTTCTATCCCTTACACAACCAAGGAACCATAGACCTCACTATGCGACATATATTTCAAACTGATACGTCTGACTGTTTCTGAGAAAATGGGGTTTTAACAGTCGGACAGACACACAGATAGACGGACGAACAACAAAACTATCCTAGAATGATTCTGGTTTTACCGTTTGAGGTACGGAATCCTAAAAAAAAAAAAAAAACTACCGCGTCTCAAAGCATTTATGCCGTATGTTTCTACAATATTTCATACTGAAGTCAGTGGCGGCTTGTAAGCACACATTAGCAGTTATTTTGCAAATTGCTTGTTTTCGGTTTCTGCTTTTGTTATTTATTTTCACCCGTGTCAGTGTTCGCTATTAATTATGGTACACCCCTCATAGTTACGTCTACGTCGATACACTTTGGCCGCGTCATTGCGTGTGATTCGGTCCTCAGCGATTTCGATTTCTATTGTCGCAAGGCTGTGTTCTGTTGACAGAGAACGGTAACAGGGCTACTTTAACGCTGATCCGTGTTTGCAGCTGGTGCGTGTGCACGCAACGTGACTATCTTTAGCTTCATTGTTTGCGGGAGCCCCGACTAATTCATACTCTGTGATAAATGCAAGAGGTGTGCGTGATAGATACAAATCGATGGAAACAGCTCTTACCGCGATATGAGATTAACATGTTTCCTCTTCGTTTCCGAATTAAACGTACAAAACGGAACAATTTTTAATTTTGATCCGAATCTAATGCGATGTCCTTGTACACAAACTGTGTAGAAGCTAGACGCCTCTATTGATCCGCGCGGGTATTCTGAGACGAGAACATTCTTTGTCATGCTATATTCAGCAGCAGAGGTTCAGGCGTCCACTGAATCTTCAGCAACGGCGTTTAAATTGTTAGCAGCTTGCATTATCGTTTCTTTCTTCAGCTGTTTCCATGCTGTGAACGGTCAGTGTCTTAATCTCTGCATACCTACTGCACCCAAAATACTCAGTAATCTGCTTTATCTTTTCTATTCTTCACTTCAGCTAAATGCCTACACTTCTTAATCCTCCTCCGTTTCGTATTTCCCATATCCACTCGGTTTTAATAATCCTTCCAATTCCAGTTTTACACGAATTTTGATGTTGTTATGGTCTTCAGTCCTGAGACTGGTTTGATGCAGCTCTCCATGCTACTCTGTCCTGTGCAAGCTCCTTCATCTCCCAGTACTTACTGCAACCTACATCCTTCTGCATCTGCTTAGTGTATTCATCTCTTGGTCTCCCTCTACGATTTTTACCCTCCACACTGCCCTAAAATGCTAAATTGATGATCCATCGATGCCTCAGAACATGTCCTACCAACCGATCCCTTCTTCTAGTTAAGTTGTGCCACAAACTTCTCTTCTCCCCAATCCTATTCAATACCTCCTCATTAGTTATGTGATCTACCCATCTAATCTTCAGCATTCTTCTGTAGCACCACATTTCGAAAGCTTCTATTCTCTTCTTGTCTAAACTATTTACCGTCCATGTTTCACTTCCATACATGGCTACACTCCATACAAATACTTTCAGAAATGACTTCCTGACACTTAAATCTATACTCGATGTTAACAAATTTCTCTTCTTCAGAAACGCTTTCCTTGCCATTGCCAGTCTACATTTCATATCCTCTCTACTTCGACCATCATCAGTTATTTTGCTCCCCAAATAGCAAAACTCCTTTACTACTTTAAGTGTCTCATTTCCTAATCTAATTCCCTCAGCATCACCCGATTTAATTCGACTACATTCCACTATCCTCGTTTTGCTTTTGTTGCTGTTCATCTTAAATCCCCCTTTCAAGACACTGTCCATTCCGTTCAGCTGCTCTTTCAAGTCCTGTGCTGTCTCTGACAGAATTACAATGTCATCGGCAAACCTCAAAGATTTTATTTCTTCTCCATGGGTATTAATACCTACACCAAATTTTTCTTTTGTTTCCTTTACTGTTTGCTCAATATACAGATTGAATAACATCGGGGAGAGGCTACAACCCTGTCTGACTCCCTTCCCAACCACTGCTTCCCTTTCGTGCCCCTTGACTGTTATAACTGCCATCTGGTTTCTGTACAAATTGGAAATAGCCTTTCACTCCCTGTATTTTACCCCTGCCCTCCCCATAACCTTAATAGTCAAAATGCTGTACCTCTACATGTACATCAGTTCTCCGTGAGGGAACTGAGGCGGGGGGGCACCATCTTATTCTCCCCCCCCCCCCCCTCTCCTGTTGTAATCGCGAATGGGACGTAGGCTGAATGCACCACGCGAGACGTGGGTGGGAGCAAACGATACGCTGCCCGATTCTTCTAGGAATTTCAGCAACATACCTCTTGGTGACGCCAGACACTTCTCTTGTGTTCCACTCGAGTTTGTCGGGCATCGCCATAACCTTCTCGTGTTTGCTACGCGCTCCCGTGATTCGTTGGATCTACTCTTGCTAGACCTACTAAAGGTCCTCCATTGATGCATCTGCGAAGCAACCTTCCTACAGGTGCCAGCATCGTCCGGAAATAGCCTTAACGCAACTTCAGCCGTCAACCACTCGGTCACTTAATATCACGGCATTAACCTTACTGAAAATATCCCCTTTGAAGTTCAAGCTGTGATAAAGGCGAAGGGTTGACACACACGCTCGTAAGATTCACTAATGTGTTTCCAGATACATTTTATCAGATAAAGCTCGCCATTAAGCTTTCTGTATCAGGAAACACAGTAGAAACGAAACTTTCCTTATTGTCTGTACGCAGCGTACGCTTTAAAACGGAAAAAACGATGCACGACGTAGGAATTATCCGGACGGGACAGAAATCTGTTGCTGCGATGTGCATGTACAGACAAACAAATGATTACAATTTCAGAAAAATTGGATTATTTGTTCAAGAGAACAGGTTTTACAAATTGAGCAAGTCAATAATGCGTGGTCCACCTGCGGTCCTTATGCAACCAGTTATTTCACTCTGCATTGCCCTTTGTAATGGTACTTGAATTATGTAACCATTACGGCAGCTCACCTCAACCTCTCGATACCAGCAATATTCTACTGTGTTTCTGTAAAGTAGTTAACATATTTCTGAGACAACATTCAGATTTGATTTCATTAGTGTAGTGGTACTTTGATACATCGATATGTTTCTATTGCAATGATATTATTCTTGTTTGTATTCTTTCTTTTGTCACTATGATCTTTGACGTACTTGTAACTCTGATTTTTGGGCGCGTAAGCGATTATTAGCTAGTTTGTTAGAGAGTCGGACCTTGAAAAAGTCAAGTCTTGGACGTCTTGTTGGAAAGACGCATATTGTAGTCAGCTTATAAAATGTGAACTTTAACAGTGAGGAAGATGTTTTCAAGTATGTTTTGTATTGTTAAGTGATGTTTTGTGTGTTACGTGATATTGCAACAAAAGCAATAAAAACGAAGTGTAACTTAAATTCGGAGTGCTGATTATTTTTTTACATCACCATTGTGCTAACTTTGAAAGGTTTAATCGTCAAGAATGGTTTGTGAAGCGCATCTACAAAACTTTTGAATATCGCAGAATAAAACCTAGGCCTTTTTGCATCCGAGCTTGGAATCATCACCACCTAGATTTTCGACGATTGAGCCATGATTTTACAACGAGACCAGCGTGGGAAACACGAAAAGATGAGTGCCTAGTTTATTCATTATTACATGAAATGACTTTATTAACTGTGCTCTAATGACACCTGTCACATAATAACTTTGTTGTTGCCCGAAAATGCAGTATTTAGCAGCGTGAGCAACACCACAATCATTATTAAATTTTTGACCTTTGTTGTGGTAGGGTTGTTAGACCTTCAGGGCAAGTCACGACAGTCCTACATTTCAGCAAGATAATGCCCACCCGCACGCAGCGAGCGTTTCTACTGCTTTCCCGACCCTATCTATCTTGACCAGCAAGATCGCTGGATCCCTCCCCAATTGAGAGGACTATACGCAGAGCCCTCGAATCGACTCGGTACAGGACTATCTGACGCCCAAGTCTGTTAGAATTTGGCACGATATCCCTCAGGGGG
This sequence comes from Schistocerca cancellata, assembly GCF_023864275.1. NCBI lineage: Eukaryota > Metazoa > Arthropoda > Insecta > Orthoptera > Acrididae > Schistocerca > Schistocerca cancellata. Next base: position 157,328,184 of record NC_064637.1, read on the forward strand.
GACATCTACTAAACAATGTCGAGCTGAATAATTGCTTGCATAAGGGGTGCACAGGGGTGCACCAAGACGTTATTGAATTGCTTAATTTGCGAAGCTCTTTCTGTTGGATAAATCGTGCAATTGTTCTGAAATTGTAATCGTTTGCTTATCTGTACATGTGCATCAGATCTGTCCCATTGGGCTAATTCCTTCCTTGTGCGTCTTTTTTTTTGTCTTAGAGTGTAATAGGAAGAAGGGTTAAATACATAGGTGATTTGTGGGCCGTCTGAGCATCAAGTGGAACAGAGAGTGGTTGACAGACGGGGGAATGTTATTCAGCACTTATTCAGTTCAGGGTCAAAGTTTATGAACTATGGTGGATTATGAGTGACGTCATGGCACTTTCGCGTAAACTGATGACCAGATGTTTTCAGACAGTGAGAGATCTGGAGAACGAGGGAGAAGTGAAACACCTTCATCATTAAAACTGGTGGAGACAGCACAGGCAGCGAGCGGTCTTGCGTCACACTGTAGGAAGATGACGTGTCAGAGATCTAGAAGATGGGGTACAACCACCAGCTTTAAGAGGTCAGAAATGTAGCGCTTGCTGTCCGAATTACTGGCTATGCAAACGAGAGATAATGCAACCAGCTCCATGGCATACCCACACGTTGTGCGATAAACGTGTGAGATGGTGAAAAATGTAGTATGCAACATTTGGTCTCCTCTAACCCTCCACATGCCGGTATACCTGTTTTAATGCTGTACGCGGAACTGAGACTCAAGATGACATTCTGCTACTCCTGTGTCCAGTGTTCCTGTCGGCACATGTCTCTCTGCTGTTGCATCGAGGGGGGCTGGAACTGTCACTGATGGTCTAGACACCACGACACTACCCTTGTGGATACTGGTCTCGGGGCACACAACATGGCTGTACGATCCTGCGTGGCCAAATGATCAATATGTCTGTCCTCTCAGGCGCTACTCGTGTGGAGCCATCGAGATTCTGTACCGCACTGAGTGTGTCATTCCCAACCTCTCGATTCCATACAAGTACGACAGTTGGGGGATTATGACCAGTATCGCGGAATGATGAACTGTAATCTGTTATGGCATTTGCCACTCGCATGCTGTTAGAAGTTTCTCTTCCTTACACGAGACCCAACACGATCTTATAGCAAACGACAAACTGTCTGATGGAGAAATCCACTTTGTAGTCTTTCCTCGTTTCCAGAGTGTAGCTTATCGTCTGCATTGTAAGGTGCCAGGCAAATCCTACGCCTTCCATGAAAGCCCTGACATGATAGCAAATCCGGCAGTATGTCACATAGCTCCGAATAAATCCCGGCATTAAATTAACCAAAGTAATACGATCAATGAGTGAGCAAATGGAATACCACAGACTAACACAAGAACGCCTAAATGCATGTCATACCCTCCCACCGTGAAACAGACGCAGTTCCGAGGGGAGAAACGAGAACAGAAGCCAAGAGCAGAACCGTGTTAAGCTAGAAGGCCCTACAATAAGGGACGGACACCCACATCGCCGGCCGGCCGCCAAGACCACCCCCCAGCCCATGTTAAAAGATAAAGCCCTCCAGAAGAACAGTAGAGATCTTACGATAACACTAAAAGGGCCACACCAGCTGCAAGTTTTAGCGTGAGACTATACGCGTCTCTGTTGCGTAGCAAACATTAAAAACATTGCCCCACCACGAAAAGTATAACGTTACTCATTGGACAGACAGAATTTTTGTAGGCGGAGCTTAAGGTTAACATTGAGACCCTGATTGGTCAGTTGAAAACACAGCCAGATACACTCCTGGAAATGGAAAAAAGAACACATTGACACAGGTGTGTCAGACCCACTATACTTGCTCCGGACACTGCGAGAGGGCTGTACAAGCAATGATCACACGCACGGCACAGCGGACACACCAGGAACCGCGGTGTTGGCCGTCGAATGGCGCTAGCTGCGTAGCATTTGTGCACCGCCGCCGTCAGTGTCAGCCAGTTTGCCGTGGCATACGGAGCTCCATCGCAGTCCTTAACACTGGTAGCATGCCGCGACAGCGTGGACGTGAACCGTATGTGCAGTTGACGGACTTTGAGCGAGGGCGTATAGTGGGCATGCGGGAGGCCGGGCGGACGTACCGCCGAATTGCTCAACACGTGGGGCGTGAGGTCTCCACAGTACATCGATGTTGTCGCCAGTGGTCGGCGGAAGGTGCACGTGCCCGTCGACCTGGGACCGGACCGCAGCGACGCACGGATGCACGCCAAGACCGTAGGATCCTACGCAGTGCCGTAGGGGACCGCACCGCCACTTCCCAGCAAATTAGGGACACTGTTGCTCCTGGGGTATCGGTGAGGACCATTCGCAACCGTCTCCATGAAGCTGGGCTACGGTCCCGCACACCGTTAGGCCGTCTTCCGCTCACGCCCCAACATCGTGCAGCCCGCCTCCAGTGGTGTCGCGACAGGCGTGAATGGAGGGACGAATGGAGACGTGTCGTCTTCAGCGATGAGAGTCGCTTCTGCCTTGGTGCCAATGATGGTCGTATGCGTGTTTGGCGCCGTGCAGGTGAGCGCCACAATCAGGACTGCATACGACCGAGGCACACAGGGCCAACACCCGGCATCATGGTGTGGGGAGCGATCTCCTACACTGGCCGTAAACCACTGGTGATCGTCGAGGGGACCCTGAATAGTGCACGGTACATCCAAACCGTCATCGAACCCATCGTTCTACCATTCCTAGACCGGCAAGGGAACTTGCTGTTCCAACAGGACAATGCACGTCCGCATGTATCCCGTGCCACCCAACGTGCTCTAGAAGGTGTAAGTCAACTACCCTGGCCAGCAAGATCTCCGGATCTGTCCCCCATTGAGCATGTTTGGGACTGGGTGAAGCGTCGTCTCACGCGGTCTGCACGTCCAGCACGAACGCTAGTCCAACTGAGGCGCCAGGTGGAAATGGCATGGCAAGCCGTTCCACAGGACTACATCCAGCATCTCTACGATCGTCTCCATGGGAGAATAGCAGCCTGCATTGCTGCGAAAGGTGGATATACACTGTACTAGTGCCGACATTGTGCATGCTCTGTTGCCTATGTCTATGTGCCTGTGGTTCTGTCAGTGTGATCATGTGATGTATCTGACCCCAGGAATGTGTCAATAAAGTTTCCCCTTCCTGGAACAATGAATTCACGGTGTTCTTATTTCAATTTCCAGGAGTGTAGCTTTTCTTAAACCAACTTCGGTAAATTGTAGTAAGGAGAAGTTAGAAAGAGTTGCTTCCGAGATGGCGAGGTGTGTGGAGCTGCGCCACCCGCTGCCCCTGACACTGCCTAACCACCGTCAAGGTAATTAACGCACGCGATGCCGCATAAGAACGCATAAAGCTTCACTCAGAACTGCAGAATTATCTGTTACACCCCCTTTTTACGTAGTACTAGTGTCGATCGTCAATTAAACTTCGTGGTATTCACATTTGCTATTAAAAGTTAAAAATCTGAAACACGATGATTTTTCTGTTATATAATTATTGAGAAGCCACATCAGCCACTGTAAATTACGACAAGTTAAATAAGTAATTAAAAATAATTGAGGGTCACTGTAGACCATTTTTGATAGTTTTCTCTTTTATGAAACTTAATTAAAACCTAGATTATAAATGTGATATGGCATAGGTCATCCTGCGATCCATTATAGAACTTGGAAACTCATTTAGGGAATATTAGTTCACACTTTTTATCATCCTGTATTAAAATATTTCCTTTTATCAATTGTGCAATTTATAAACAATGTTTTGTTAGTAGAATAAGAATTCCAATGGTAAACTTAATTGCTTTTTCGACGTTATTTTACCAGCTAACTAAAAATAGGAAAGCCTTGAACCCCTTCCACTAAATTTAGTTAGTATTAAGATTCTTTTACAGGGAGTGCAGTGGAGCTGACGCTGAAACCATTAAGTATTTGATTATATCATCGCTAGACTCACTGAACTCTTCTGAACTCAACATGTCATGTGTGGTCTGGCGTCTCCTTACTAGCAGCAGGTCCCAGGTTCAAACTAGTCAATTCCCTAAAAAAACACGCTCAGAGCGTCGTTGTGCGAAAGTGGTAGGGAGACACGACTTAGAACAGACAGACACCACGCAGATTGTTGGAGTATATCTGAGCACGTGATACACTCGGCGCCAGTTTGAAGCCCGTCGCGTGCCACCTTCACTGTGTTTTACTGTTTTAGTGGCCAGCATTGTAGGCGGCTCGGAGCACTTTGCGCGTCCGGCGCTAGCAGGGCCTGCTCTTTGTTTAGCGCTGTAGATTGTAGCAGGGAGCTCGTGTAGGCGCGTGCAACCCCGGCGCCACGATGCGTCCCCGGGGCGCGATATCTTGGCGTTCTCATTAAAAGCCACCGGAAATCCATTACGGTAAAGCGTGGGCGGCAGCGCAGTATACTGGGGGCCGACGCGACAGCAGATTACTCTGGCGCGCCGGGGACTCGGCTGCGATTGGCCAAATCCCTCCCAGTTGGGCCGTAAACTGCTGCCCTCTGCGAGCCGGTAACTGCGCCCGCGGCCGCGTGGCGGCGACACCTCTGCGCTGCTGGTCTGTCTGCACTAGAGATGGGGGATCCGCTCTTGAACTAATTCATAGAGTTGAATCTTTCAAAGGAGTGAACAATCAGTGATTCAGAAAAAAAGAACGGTAGCTCCAAACGTTTCCCACGGCAGAGAGAGAGAGAGAGAGAGAGAGAGAGAGACGGAGCATATCAGCAGCGCCTCTGCTGGTCAGAGCACAGTGCACGCCACACAACTCAGCCAGCGCCGGCCTCTGCCCTGCTTCTACCTTGGCTGCCTGCATTGTGCAGTGCTCCATTGGATTTTGTGTTTCACATATGCCGTGCCGTCTCTGTGCGTCGTCTGCCGCGTGCAGTGTCGCACTCTGTCAGCGATCATTTCAGTCGCACGTCCTGCCCTCTGGGCAGCTGATGCGAGCAACAGGACAGAGAGCCACCTAGCGGATAACATAGGAACTACTTGCAACAACCTGCTCGCAAGGAAACGGACGATTTGTCTCGGAGCGGGTGAGTTCACCACTCCCCCCCACCCTCGGAACTCGCCCGTTCAACGCTCACCCCACCGTCTCGACTCTAGCCAGAGCATTGAGCAAAGCGACTCAGGTGTCACTCTGGTCGCTGCGGTCTCAGCTCACACAGTAATACAGCTCGCGGCTCGACCTGCTCGACTCAGCGCCTCTGCATCGGAGTTCGTCCCTACTGGATATTGTTCTTCGTAGTAATACCGCTATGTATATTACATTATTATGTTATGTATACATCAATTGTTTTTATTTTATTTTTATTTGTTTAAACTGATTAGATTAGGTTCCTGATGACTCCTCTTACTATAGGATTTTTATTATGGACGCGAACCGATAAATGTATCGCAAAATGTGATACACCAATATTTTCCTTGTTTTATTCTGCGTAAGGCTATATGCAGCACTTTCATTTTACAGGCAAATTTATATTTTGCGATTTTAGGCGTCTTCGGAAGGAAACGTTCACTTTAAAAATATATGGCTTGTGATGTATTTGTATGAGGTTAATGAAATTTTAATACATTATAGCCAAATATATTGTTAATGTAAATCTCAAGTTACGAAATTTTCCGATCACCCAAAAACCACGATAGTGCAAAATAAATCAATAATCAAAAACTTTGTCATATCGTGGAAATTTCAATAAACAATACAAAATTCTTACTCATTATCTGTGTTCAAGATCAAAATACAGGTATAGTACTGGAATAAACCAAGTTTAAAGGGCAATGTGCCTTCCATTTATTTTCTACTGTAAATGAGTGGTGAGTCATGAAAAAGAGCTAATTCATTTCAGGGAGTGAACAGTTCTGATCCAATCTCTGAAAAGAACAGTTTTGCCCATCTCTAGTCTGCATGGGCCCAACCACATTCGTAGGGGACGGATATCTACGACAGGCTGTCCTAAAGCCGTCGGCACACGGACCGTGCTGTCGAACGTTAACGTTGAGCGTGCCAAGTTCAACGTGCTGCTGAACGCTCAGGAACGATGCGACTTGTGCATACGGTACGTGGGCCCCGACGTGGTATACGCGATCGCAACGCACTCCAGCGACAGTTGAGGGATGTTTCTAGTTCGTAAATCACACTGTTTACTCAACGAGTGCGCGTAATTCCCACGTTAGCTCTATTAAAACGCACATTTCTCCCATCGTCCACGAAAAGGAAAGTACCATGTCCAATCAGTAACGACACAGGCTTATAAAAGTTCCGTTACATACAGTGCGTTACAAATTTGGAATACTTCTCCGCATAAGATAACGTTATTTCATGATTTCCACATTTTAGTAAAACTCCAAGGTCAGTCTTACTTGATCACTGTTCCTACCCAGTAGCAGAATCTTTGCAACATGTGAATTACGAAGCGTAAAAGAAGAAGGAGTAAAATATCTTTACACAAGTAGCGCAAGCTGTCCTTTAGATTAAGCCAATCGAACAGTCACCCCCCAAAAAAAGGTGAACTTTTATTTACATAACATCAAATATTATAGTCTACACTTGTATTAAACTAATAATAAAGTATCGGAACCTAATAAAAACGTGAATGTTAAGAAAAAAAAAATGGTTGTGTCAGGGCGCGAACCACCGCCCCAACAAAAAGTACTCTTTGAGAACACTGACGCTCTTCATTACGCTAAACCAACATCTCACATATCGACACCAATCATAGTATCTTAGAGCATGCTAAAAACATTAATCGTAGATATGTTACTAACTGAAATATAATTATAACAAATTGTACCAAGAACAATGCGTTTTGGGTAGATCTTCAGTGTGTCGCTGCCTTCAAATAGCCTACTCTCATTATACGCAAGTTACAATAATTATTTTGCCGCGAATATGATGTTTCTCATCATTTTATTGGAACGAATCACACAGTTAACAACGAGTTTTGCAGTGATTCTCAATTTGCTGGTGCTCGGAACGGCATATATACGTATAGACTTGAAATGAATGCCAATATGGCGCCTCACAACTCTGTACTGAAGGGAGACGGCGTGCTTGTGACGTAGGTGGCGTTGTGCCATCTCATTGGTCAACGCTCAGACGCACGCTCAGAATATCTGACATGCCAGATATTCCTCTGCACGTTCGGAAAGACTCCCGAGCGTGCTATTCCATGCTGTGACGTCAGAAACTCGGCACGCTCAACGCTCAACGTTCGGATGCACGGTCCGTGTGCCGACAGCTTAACATTTTAATCATAACCCAAACGAATAAAGATATCTCATTAATTTTTGTTTGTTTATAGGTACACGTCTGCAGTATGGGTACACAACGGAAACCCCGTGCCATAATACCGCAGCACTCAGCTACAGGAGCCTTAACAAAATTGCATGGCCCTTTATTACAGGGGAGAAGCTACTGTCATTCGAATTTGGAGCACAAGTGTTGTCAACACTGGCGTATCACAGAATAAAATTCGAGGTGAGAGAATATCAATGATAAGATTCGCCGACGACATTGTTACCCTCGGTGAAAGTGAAGAAGAATTACAGGATCTGGTAAATGGAATGAACAGTCTAATGAGTACAGAATATGGACTGAGACTAAACTGAAGAAAGATGAAAGTAGTGAGAAGTAGCAGAAATGAGAAGAGTGAGAAACTTAACTTCCGGATTGGTGTTCACAAACCAGATGAAGTTAAGGAATTCTGTAACCTAAGCAGCAAAATATGGCAGGATGGATGGAGCAAGGAGGACACAAAAAGCAGACTAGCACAGGCAAAAAGGACATTCCTACTAGTATCAGACATGGCCTTAATTCCAGGAATACATTTCTGAGAATATATGTTTGGAGCACACCATTGTATGGTAGTGAATCGTGGACAGTAGGTAAACCAGAAAAGCAGAGAATCATAGCATTTAAGATGTTGTGCTACAGAAGAATGTTGAAAATTAGGTGGAGTGATAAGGTAAAGAATGAGATTTTCTCCAGAATCGGCAGGGAAAGGAATATCGAGAACACTGATAAGGTGAAGGCACATCTGTTAAGGTATCAGGAGATAACTTCCATCGTACTAGAGGCAGCTGTTGGGTAAAAACTGTCGAGGAAAACGGAGATTGCAATACATCCAGGAAATAATAGAGTACGGAAGTCGCAAGTGCTACTCTGAGATGAAGAGAAATTCGTGGTGGTCACACCAAACCAGTCGGAAGACTGATGGGGAAAAAAAGAAAAAGAAAAACAATGCGACGACGAAAGTTGATAACAGTTGACAAACTTCAACTTTGGAGACGCCATATCGGTGGGATTTCTTTATTTGCGCATTATACACTGCTGGCCACCGTAAATGCAACACCAAGAAAGACAAGAGGTAGCACAACAAAATTTATCTTGTAGATAACATGTTGACCAAGTATCAAATGATTACGTTTACAGACGTCTGTGACATGTGGTTCCTGCCAGAATCAGTAGCCAGAGTAGCCGCCATTGTTGGAGATCACCGCTGCCACACGTCTTGGCATTAAGTCAAAGAGACGTTGGATGTGTTCCTGGGGTACAGCAGCCCAAGCAGCTTCCACACGTTGCCAAAGATCATCTGGTGTGGCAGCTGGGGATGTAATCTGGGTCACTCGTTGAGCAACCATGGACCACATGTTTTCTATCGGCAAAAGATCCGGAGAGCGAGGCGGCCAGGGAAGCAATTCAATCTGGTTATTGACGAAGAACCTTTGGACAATGCGTGCCACGTGTGGTCGCGCATTATCCTGTTGAAATATGGCTGTGGCTGAGCCCTGAAGGTAAGGAAGGACAACTGGCTCCAGCACCTCGGATATGTAGCGCCGGCTATTTAAAGTACCGGCAATGCGTACTAGAGGCGTGCGAGAGTAATATCCAATACCGCCCCATACCATAATACCCGGTGCAAGACCAGTGTGGCGGTGCATAATGCAGCTGTCCAGCATCCTCTCTCCACGGTGTCTCCACACTCGAATCCGACCATCGTGGTGCTGCAGACAGAAGCGTGCCACGTCAGTGAAGACAACGTCATTCCATTCTGCGGTCCACATCCGTCTGTCATCACACCATTGGCGACGGAGACGTCTGTGGTTCTGCGTCAATGGTAGACGAAGCAATGGACGTCTTGCGGACAGACCACTCTGCTGTAAACGGCGTCGAATGGTACGCGCAGACACTGGATGATGCGTTACAGACGCAATGTGCTGTGCTACGGTTCGGGATGTCACTGAGCGATCCGTCACTGCCATGCGCACAATTTGCCTATCAGCACGTGCAGTGGTGCACCGAGGTGAATGCGATCGACCACGTCGGTCCGTCGTACCCTCCTGCATCCAACGGTCACATATCCGCATTACAGTTGTTTGGTTTCGTCCAACACGACTAGCGATTACTCTGTATGATAATCCACAATCTCCGTAAGCCACTATCCTTCCTCTGTCGAACTCGGATACTTGATCAAAAGATGTTCGCTGTTGTCTACGAGGCATGACTGATCGTCTTGTGAAACAACCACAAGGTAAACACACGTGCCGAACGTACACTCGTCGAAATCGCCAAGCCTTAAATGGCGCTATGAGGTGGCGCCACAGGCGCGCGTGATGTGCGTCTGCGCTGAAATTCTAATCAGTTGCATATCTCATCGCTGCAAACTCATGGTGTAAATTTCACTTGATTCGGATGCTTCCTTCAGGGTGTTGCATTTACGGTGGCCAGCAGTGTAATTTACGAGTTGTGAAGTATGGCATTTCTAGACAATTCCACACTGAAGATTTATTGACAAAACGCCATTCTTGGTATATTTCGTTATAACTGTGTGTCATTTAATGATACATCGAAGATAAAAGCCTTCAGGATATCCTAAGATCAATGAGAATATTGTCGAGAGTTGCACGTGGCCTTCTGGTAAAATATGTCGAATTAGGGAATGAAAGAAGTAGGGTTGCATCCTATTAGGAGCAAATATTTTTTTTTCATCTTCGCTTTTTCAACAGATTCTGTGACCATTTTTATTCCTTGCTTGTCCTAAATATTTGGCCATTTTTTTCCGAGGATGCTGTTAGGCAGGAACCTGACACCGTAGCTTAAATTGCTGCGAGGAAAACGATATTTTACAGTGTTCAAAAGAATTACGGGAACTCGTGTATCATCGTCCCGTATGTTAAATCTATTTCGACGCTGGTGATGTCTGTGGTCTTATTGCTATGCCTGTAGGCAACAATTAAAATCATTCGCTATTTCTTGCCTGTGTTATGCATTACAGTATCACGTGATCCCCTCAGAAGGAAGTGAGTACTGGTGTCCTAGTGCGTTACCCAGGGAGGCCAGTTGTCATTTGTGGACAACATATTCAACCAGGCACTTGCAGTGCGACATCTTAAGGCGACAACCGCACGTGAAGGCCGAAATCCGGTGGCCGTCTCTGCGTTGCAGAGCACTGGAAGACGGCCGCTGGAGCCGCTGTGTTTGATCAGTCTGTGATGAACAGGTGACGAGGAAGGACTGCACGACCCAGGCGTCCTGTTCTAGTTCCACTCGACGTGACGTCATCTCGCAGCTCACCGTCTGTTCCACCTTTCCCGTGTCAACTGGCAACTTCGTCTTTGACGAAACGTGTTATTCACGGACGAGTCCAGATATCCTCTGGCCCAAGGAGCTGGCAGTGTTCGCGTGTTGAGACCCTCAGTGAGATGTACCTGCCAAGCGTTGTCCAGAAAATCGACAGATTTCCGAGGTTCTGTGATGATGTGAGGAAGCTTCAGTGTTGACAGTCGCACGGATCTTGTCGTCTGTGGTCACCTTATACACTCCTGGAAATTGAAATAAGAACACCGTGAATTCATTGTCCCAGGAAGGGGAAACTTTATTGACACATTCCTGGGGTCAGATACATCACATGATCACACTGACAGAACCACAGGCACATAGACACAGGCAACAGAGCATGCACAATGTCGGCACTAGTACAGTGTATATCCACCTTTCGCAGCAATGCAGGCTGCTATTCTCCCATGGAGACGATCGTAGAGATGCTGGATGTAGTCCTGTGGAACGGCTTGCCATGCCATTTCCACCTGGCGCCTCAGTTGGACCAGCGTTCGTGCCGGACGTGCAGACCGCGTGAGACGACGCTTCATCCAGTCCCAAACATGCTCAATGGGGGACAGATCCGGAGATCTTGCTGGCCAGGGTTGTCGACTTACACCTTCTAGAGCACGTTGGGTGGCACGGGATACATGCGGACGTGCATTGTCCTGTTGGAACAGCAAGTTCCCTTGCCGGTCTGGGAATGGTAGAACGATGGGTTCGATGACGGTTTGGATGTACCGTGCACTATTCAGTGTCCCCTCGACGATCACCAGTGGTGTACGGCCAGTGTAGGAGATCGCTCCCCACACCATGATGCCGGGTGTTGGCCCTGTGTGCCTCGGTCGTATGCAGTCCTGATTGTGGCGCTCACCTGCACGGCGCCAAACACGCATACGACCATCATTGGCACCAAGGCAGAAGCGACTCTCATCGCTGAAGACGACACGTCTCCATTCGTCCCTCCATTCACGCCTGTCGCGACACCACTGGAGGTGGGCTGCACGATGTTGGGGCGTGAGCGGAAGACGGCCTAACGGTGTGCGGGACCGTAGCCCAGCTTCGTGGAGACGGTTGCGAATGGTCCTCGCCGATACCCCAGGAGCAACAGTGTCCCTAATTTGCTGGGAAGTGGCGGTGCGGTCCCCTACGGCACTGCGTAGGATCCTACGGTCTTGGCGTGCATCCGTGCGTCGCTGCGGTCCGGTCCCAGGTCGACGGGCACGTGCACCTTCCGCCGACCACTGGCGACAACATCGATGTACTGTGGAGACCTCACGCCCCATGTGTTGAGCAATTCGGCGGTACGTCCACCCGGCCTCCCGCATGCCCACTATACGCCCTCGCTCAAAGTCCGTCAACTGCACATACGGTTCACGTCCACGCTGTCGCGGCATGCTACCAGTGTTAAAGACTGCGATGGAGCTCCGTATGCCACGGCAAACTGGCTGACACTGACGGCGGCGGTGCACAAATGCTGCGCAGCTAGCGCCATTCGACGGCCAACACCGCGGTTCCTGGTGTGTCCGCTGTGCCGTGCGTGTGATCATTGCTTGTACAGCCCTCTCGCAGTGTCCGGAGCAAGTATGGTGGGTCTGACACACCGGTGTCAATGTGTTCTTTTTTTCCATTTCCAGGAGTGTAGTTAGGAAGTACATCGAGCAGTTTGTGTTGCCCCACACGACGTGGCCCTAATTTCAGGAATAAATTTCTGACAATATATGTTTGGAGCACAGCACTGTATGGTAGTGAATCATGGACAATAGGTAAACCAGAAAGGCGAGAATCGAAGTATTTAAGAAGAGGTGATAGAAAAGAATGTTGAAAATTAGTTTATTTTCGAATATGCTGTTGCATATGATGGTGGCCCTGAATTCCTTCTAATGCCAGTGCCTGTGTATCGGACATCAGCAGCGATGTCTTAGGAAGCCTGGACGCTGAAGTAATGGAATGGCCGGTGGTGAATCCTGACGTAAACCCCATCGTGCATTTGTGGGAAATGCTCGATAGACGGGTTCGTGGCCGTCCCCATCACAGACTCTCCGAAAATTCTCATTGAAGAACTGGGAACGGATATCATTATACGGAGCAAGCTACGTACGCGTTGGGCGGTGATAGACGCTCAAAGTCCAATGAACAGTACCCAGGATCAATGACTGTTTCCACTTCGTTTTCCATGCCTGTCGGACATTTCAGTTCTTTTTATGGAAATGAACAAGGATGTAATGAGGTTTCGTTGTGTACTTATGACAGACGAAAGTATAATTCGCTACCATACTCCGTCCTCAGTTATTTCACGATGGAGTGCGGCTGACTCCCAGAGTCATTAAAAAAAAGGTTCAAATAGCTCTGAGCAACATGGGACTTAGCTGCTGAGGTTATCAGTCCCCTAGAACTTAGAACTACTTAAACCTAACTAACCTAAGGACATCACACACATCCATGCCCGAGGCAGGATTCGAACCTGCGACTGTAGCGGTCGCGCGGTTCCAGACTGTAGAGTCATGTTCCTCTAATTCTTTTGGGCGGAGTATATTCCTTGCTTGTCACAAATATTTCACTGTTTATTTCCGAATATGTCGCGATTTCCGTGGGTGTGGTCGTAGACAGGAACCCAGAAGACAGCTCACATTGCTGCGAGTGAAAGTAACAAAGCCAGTGTCACTCGCAGCTTACTGTGCTGAGTGCTGTCTGTGGTGATCACATCGAGTGGCAGAGAAGTCACTTCCGCGTCAGGTTCGAGTGTCACTGTCTTATCCCATTGTCGAAGTGGGGATGGACCGTGTCAGTTTGTCTTGGCTTCACTAGTGGCGAGCTATACTACTGTATATGCGTAAACAGACAAAAATTAACTACATAACTTACTTTTTTTCGATATGAAAATTAAGGCTTTGTGACTACCGCTCATCTAAAAGCATGGGATACAGCACATGTTGCCAACTTCAAACCGAAATAGCCTCTTGACGTTGGTATAATACTGCGGTCTCTGTTTACATTTTGCGCTAAGACTGAAACATAAACATTACACATATTTATATTCTTTACACACTCTTATTTATTAATCTACAAAGCTCTAATTGTAGTCCCACGCGTAGTTGTAGTTTTACGTGTTGATTAATTTCAAGGCATGCCGATATGAAGGTATACAATTGTGTAGAAAAGCATTGAGAAACAGTGCATTGAAGAGTTAATATCGTAACGCTAATTTAAGTGATTGTACGGTCGGGTACTCATATTTGGGACAAGTGCTGGATAAATACGGCAGTGTGGGGGAGTATGAACGCACTTCGAGAAATGTTTCCCTGCAGATAGTCATATACAAATATTATCCGAATCTTTTCCTCTATATTATTCACTTTTATAAATCACTGCGCGTATTTCACAGTAATGTTGTTTGCAGTTTGTACGCAAACCAGATCACAGTCATAAGAGTCGAAGGGGGCATGAAAGGGAAGCAGTGATTGAGAAGCGAATGAAATTGTGTTGTCGCCTACGCCCAATGTGAGTCTGTACATGAGGAAGCACTAAATGAAATCAAAGATTTGGACTATGAAATAATTTTCAGGGAGAGGAAAAAAAAAGTCTGGAGGCTTTCGTGGCCGTTGTCACTTAAGTTGACATCTTCTGAGTTGTTAGGCCGCGTCATATTTCCTTCTAAAATAATCGACGTTTCGACCCCTCTGCTGGGATCGTCTTCAGGATGTTTCGGTGTCCACTATTGCTAGAACACGTGGTACATTATTTTAGAAGGAAATACGACGCGGCCTAACAACTCAGAAGATTTTTAACTTTAGTTAAAAGTAGGAGGTTTGCCGATGCTCTTTTAATTCTGTCAGAAACAGCAAAGGACTTGGAAGAGCAGCTGAACGTAATGGACAGCGTCTCGAAAAAAAAGATAAAAGGTGAACAATAACAAAAGCAAAACAAGGATACTGGAATGTAGTCGAATTAGATCAGGTGATACTATGGGAAGTAGAGTAGGAAACGGGACACCTAAACTAGTAGATGAATTGTGCTATTTGGGCATCAAAATAACTGATGACTAAAGTAGAGACGATATAAAATATAGACTAGCAAGAAAAACGTTTCTGAAGGAGAGAAATTTCTTAACATCTAATATGTATTTAAGTGTAAGAAAGTCTTTTCTGTACGGTTTGTGTGGAGTGTAGCCATGTATGGGATCGATAAACAGTTTAAACAAGAAGAGAATCGAGGCTTTTGGCATGGGTGCTACAGAAGAATGCTAGTAGCTAGATGGATTGATAATGCAACTAATGAGGGGGGTATTGAATAAAATTGGGGAGAAAAGAAATTTGTGGCACAACTTGAATAGAAGAAGCGATACATTCTGAGACATCAATGGATCACCAGTTTGGTATTGGACGGAAGCGTAGTGGGTAAAACCAGTTCACGAAACATCCGTTATTCGCGTGCTCATCGCACCTACCACTAACAAATATAGCGGTTCGCCTCTGACTTGCGTCAATGTATTCCTTTAAACTGACCCTATGGGAATCCCAATCACTCGAGAATTACTCAAGAATAGCTCGCACTAGTATTACATACACGGTTTCCTCTATAAACGAGCTACACTTATTCTCATAGTAAACCGAACTCGACCTTCCCTACTACGGCCCTTACGAGCTCGTTCCATTTTAAGTCTCTCTGCAGAGTTACGCCCAGACGTTTAGTTGACTTGATTGTGTCAACCAGCACACTGCTGGTGGTGTATTCGGACATATGGGATTGTTTTTCCTGTGTTAACTTACATTTGTCTGCGTTTGGAGCAATTCATCCTGTATTCTCCTCCAGTCACTCGACTTGACGCCTTCCCTGGCTACTCAATCTATACCCTTGTATATAATAAACATTCACCATCGGGGTCAACGTACTGGATCCTATTAATTAAGAAGTATTTGACCCAGTTACATACCTGGGAACCTAACGTGTTCGCTCTTACATTCGCTAGCATGATGCATCATGTCAAACGTTTCGGGTGGAAATCTAGGAATACGGAATCTTCTGCTGCCCTTCATACATGGTACATAGGATATATAGAAGAAAAGGGCAAGCTGAGTTTCGCACAACAGTATAGCACTATAGTCATGCAATGCACTATTTTTTGAGAAATGAGAGGTATTGGTGTTGACGAACGAAATGGTTCAAATGGCTCTTAGCACGATGGGACTTACATCTATGGTCATCAGTCCCCTAGAACTTAGAACTACTTAAACCTAACTAACCTAAGGACATCACACAACACCCAGTCATCACGAGGTAGAGAAAATCCCAGACCCCGCCGGGAATCGAACCCGGGAACCCGGGCGTGGGAAGCGAGAACGCTACCGCACGCTGCGGACGTTGACGAACGACATCAATGAAAGTACCTATCTAGAAGCAGTTGTCAAAATACTAATATTTTTAAAGAGGTCTCTGTCTTACACAAGGAAAGTAACAAGAGAAGTAACTTACGTTATACACTTCTGTGTTCAGAAAACTTTATCTCTGCAGGTTGAGTTGCAACCCTGTCATCCAAAATAAATGATTATGTAGCTCACTACGAAATGGAAATATGCAAACTAGGCATGTTTCTCATTTTTAAAACACAAAAAACAGTAATTATATGTCCTGCTAACGAAGCCACATCAATGAGTGCATGGAGTAAGTTTTCAATTGGAGGTTACAATCTCTGTGTTTACTTTCATTCCCTACTTGCCATTGCTATTTAACGTCCATGTTTTACTTTTACGTAAGTCTGCCATCGAGACAAATACTTTCAGAAATGACTTTCTACTAAATAAATTAGTTATCTATATTTCAGAAACACTTTTTTTTGCTATTGCCAGTCTCCATTTAATATCCTCATTCCTGGAGCATCATCTGATTTGAGTTCACTCCATTACTGTTGTTCTACTTTTGTTGTTCATCTTATTAACTCTTTTCAACATATAATTCATTTGGTTCAACTAATCTTTCATGTAAATCACTGTTTGTGACAGTGTTACAGTTCTTATATTTTCTTTTTGAACTTAAGTTAATGTAAGCAGATAATAAATATGCATTTCGAAGCCTGTCTTTCCTTGAGTTTATCATTAGTCATATTACATATATCTTATTTATCATTTCTCCTGAGCTGTTTTGCTTGTTTTGTATATAAGTTTAGTATCACTGCAAAAAGAATTCGATCATTTCAGTGAATCAGAATGGAGGAAATGCAGGTATTTTGAAAGACACTGTTATTGTCTTTAAAAATAATATCTTTGTGCAGGTATCACAGCCTACATAAAATTAAGTTACATCATTATCCTTTATTTGGGTCTAGCTATACACAAAAGTTTAACTGACTAACACAGGACAGTCAGCCGATTTCAGTCTCTGTGGACATTTTCAAGAAATCAGTCTGTGTAGATAACTAAGACAAAGTCACATCACATCCATACCTGTTCACAAGTACCTCAGCTGTTCCCAGGTATTTACTACCAAACCAGTTTTATGTATGAAGGCAGCTGTTACATTTTGTGGATATGATGTGGACTTTATGTGCATTTTACTAATAAGTGTGATGTATTGATGGTTTGAAAATGGCCATATAGTCTGAAATCCACTGACGAATAGACCTGTGTCTAGTAGTTACAGATAAATGAAAGGAAAAGGATGTGACTTAATAACTACATTTATTTATAAATATAAGCATACACCAATAGAGGGGGACTTGTATTTCTTCAATAAGAGAGATGGAATAGTGCAAAAAGTCTTTAGAATACATTTCATTTTATCAAGGTAAGGTAACTAATTGCTTTCGCTTCCTACCATGTGTGTCAGTTTGCATATGGGTAGATGGTGTGCATTAGGATACTGTAGACATCTTTCAGTAGTCAGCAAATGTGAAAGTAAAACTGGGTGGCTTGTGTGGCAATATGTCAATATCATGAACTTTACATGAGTGAACTTTACAGAGTACTGTAAATTATTGTATTGAGAAAAATAAATAATTTGTCTAGATTGCTTTGCTAGAATAAGGAACTAACTGATGATAAATACAACAGCTCTAAGCAAGCATACTACAACACCTGTATCAAAAACCTGTAGCTTCTACATGATGAATATGGTCTGGAGAACAAATCATGTTTTTCTTGTCTGATCCCTATTAAAAACGTTGACTTTGTTAATGTATCTTAGATTTGGTATACAGAAGTAAACAAATATTTTTGCTATAGGAATTTAATATTATGTTATAGTTTCTGTTCTGTTTTGGTAAGGAGGAAACAGAGCTATAAAAAGTGTCATATAACATTCACTGCTCACTATGTATCCTCTATTACTAGGGGAGAAATTTCAAAACCTAGATCTAACACAGATTTATGTAGAACATAAAACACAGACTACATTTAAAACAAAAACATAAAACACAGGGTTACATATAGAAACATACATAAATACATCACACAACGAATTTCATAATAATAATATGCATCCATGCAAAGACTTTTTATTTGAAAATGAATTACCAAGTATCATACGTACTAAAAGATAGGAAAAAAACCATAACTTTGGTAACATGCTGCATACACCTACTCTACAGGAAGAATTTTAATCACATTACATGCCACATCATATTACAGGAGTGAATTTGGATGACCTAGTTCATTTGAAAGCAAATGCTATTTGTCAGTAGCTTAGAGAACTTTTATTTATTTTTACTGAAATAAGAGTTAGCATTTAAGTTGAGAAATTGTGACACACTGCTTATAAAATCAATATTATAGTATTAATGTCTCATTCTAGACAGATTTGTTTTGAACTATTGGCATCACGGCATGTAGCAAAGGTGTTTTATGTTATGGAAGTAAATAAATTGAAACCGTTTCACCATTTAACAACATAGGATGAAGAAGAATGTTCTGTTTCATGTAATTGTATGAACACAACGTGTCAAACGAAGTATGTTAAATTGGAAAAAAAAGCTACCAATATTATTACTGAGTACAGAGGAAGCTAATAAAATCACTGTGTTTCGTCATTTTGTGAACATGATTAATATACGTGATGGATACATTGCAGGACTCTACAGGAACAGTAAAGACACTGTCTGCACACCAACAAACAAGCTACAACATTACTAGTCAAAATACTATTTTTATGAGTAGCAAGAATGCAGAAAATTTTATAGCTAATTTTTAGTGGAATTGTAGCTAAAGAGACGCAAACAAGGATAAATAACAAGGAGATGAAGGAAAGCCAGATAATACGGTATGATATCTACAGGATTACAGAACACTCACCAAACAGGTAACACACAGCAAGACACCCACTGCAGCTACGACATTAAACTTACAAGGAGACTACTACAAAATGCAGCAAGAGAGCAGTGATGATGCCTAGCGTCTAAAACTTTATCAATTTTGCTTTCTCTAGACACGCGAACAAACGCGCTTTTAATTGCAAATAATTTTGTACTTTGTACCACCATCAGTTCTGTAAAGTTTCTACAAATGGTGGTACATCCTAAGAGCAGCAAAAATTTGCTTGGCCTACAGTGGAAGCAGTTTCATTGAGGAGAAATTGAGTTTTCAGAGAATGGGAAATGTCTCTACATGATACTTCAGTGTCTCATGTAATCACTATGGCTCTATATCTACTTTAAAACTATATGTTACATTAATCTAATAAAACTGAATGGTCATAAAATTATTGTTACTGTGTGTAATTGCTTTTCTCCACCTAAATCAGTGAGTAAACTCTGAAAATTTTACAGATCGAAGCATTTTCCATGCAACTATACCAGTCAGTTCGAATGCATTGTTAGTAATCATGTCAGACAATTGCAGAATTTTGATAACTGCTACAAATATAATCATTGAAGTAGGTAATTCTGAAAATCATTTGTATTTGTTCTTACAATGAATAACTGATTATATGTAATGCACTTTAGACAGTAGTTAATTACTTTCTGAATTACCTACAAAAATGATTTGACTATTTAAAAAGCTATCGTTATGGCTCGTGATATTTCTTTTTAGTTTATTGAAGGGATTAGTTGAGTCAATTTATCTAACTTATCAATATTTCTAAAATAACAAAAACAATCTGTTGACTGCCATAACGATACTTTATGTGCATAATTATTAGTCTAGTACTAAAAGGCTATCAACTGTTTAAAAATTTTTGTGCTTTAGAGATAGTAAGTACAACAATTTCTAAAGTTGCAATTAAAAAATTAAATTTACTTACGTTATGTCATTTCTATTTATTAGTTAGGTCACGATCCTGAAAATGGCTGATTAAAAGCTGCTAATGAAAAGTTTAATAAATTGAGACAGTCAATAGAAAAGACGTTTGTGTCATATTGACACCTACATCTAAGTCATTTAATCTAGAAAAGCAATCAAAAAGCACGACTTACTTGATTCAAAACATAGCCTAAGTATCGATAGAAATATTGCCTAATGTTTTTGTCACCACTGCCATCTTGCTTATACTCAATGCACACAACATGACAAGTAACACCACGACTAAGGTTACAGTTCAGGAATAATTTTTCAATACATTCATGACAGTCCGTACAGTACACTGAAAGTATTAACAGTCCATCCTTTGTCCAAGTTCTTGCTACATAACTGTCAAAAGAATATAAAAAGCATTAGCACGTGAAGAACAAGGTATACAGAGGAGAATAGCACATCGCATTGCAGGGTTGGGGAAACACAATGCATCAAGGGAAATTTACATATGTTCACATTCACAATAATCAAAATAAAAAGAAGGCAGCCGTTCACATTACAGTAGCGAGTTACAAATATTGATGTGATCGTATTTTTTATTAAATAACCAGAAAATGTGTATGGGTTTTCATCTAAAAAACACTAAAGTACACTGAATATGGTGTGAATGGACTAATTTGCAGTAACTACTGGCGTACAGAAGAGAATTCTAAGAAGAAGGCAAGCTACATCTATACTATGTCAACCTATTTTTAAAACAGTTTATTTCCTTTGTGTGTTCTCAGTGCTTACGTTTATTGAAATTCAAGTTAAATAGCGTAAAATGTCCTTCACTGCTGCTTTCATAATTTTGCAGCCCTAATAATATCTGTATCTTTTATTCAAAATCCATTTTTTTTAAATATTGAAGATTTTTGTTTGTAAAGGCTAAGTACAAGTCTCTTCTTTTCATAGTGTAATTCTGTTTTTATTGTGTCTGATTACTGCAGTTGTATTGGATATGATGGATGAGTGTGAAATAATGTTCTAGTATGCATAGAGTGCTATAAGCAACCCATAAAGAAAGTTAGAATGCTTGTGCAAATGCAAGTATGTTGTTATGTTTTTGCAAATATTTCTCAACTAAATGTGATTACTTATCATAAAATTAAAGGTCACAATTAGTGGTATGGCTTTTTTTAGAGGGGAGGGATAAATGACTTTTCTTATTCCTTTCATTTGAAACAATCAAATAGACCAAAATATAGTGTAATTCAGTAATAGGAAACTTATGCTTTGTCAGTAACTGAAGAGACTGAAAATCTGTAGGCTGTAAATTCGTTCAAAGCACTGAAATGCCCAGTAACTATAAAAAAAACGACATTGTGAACTTTTCAGTAGGGAATAATTAGCTATTCATAATCATTAAATGAGACATTGGTGGCCTCTCAGATGTAGTGATATCATCAGCTGAAAATCAGTCATTGTGAGATGATAACGGTATTCTATTTTAGACCTAGTTGCTGCCTTGTACATTATTTGGCACTAGTCACAGTGAAACAAACTCTGACTTTCCTTGACTATGTTCTCTTTCTATTTCAAATTTAATGCTATACTTTGGTTTCATACGCAGCAACAATTTCGTTTGGTCACTGGTGGTCTGCAGTTGGATAAAATTACAATTCACTAAGCTAAGAAAAGTAGGAAGAGAAACTAGCTGGTCTGTTCGACTGACTTTCAGCTGCAGATTCTTTCGTTACAACTACATGTGTTTGCTTCATGGAACTTCACAGATCAGTAAGAAACTTATTTCAGACATCAATACTCAACATTTTTGGAAGCAGAACAATTTGTCTTTGACACTTACAACAAAAAGCTACAATGAATAAAGAATTACGACGAAGGGTTAAGTTCTCTGTTTTGAAAGTGAATAACATGATTTGTATTACAGATGTTAATATGAATCTTGAAAATTAGCAACAGTGATGACAAAAGAGTAATATTATATACATCATCATGTATTCAAATGACTGTAGAGTCCATGAAGACATTGATATAGCATGTTATTATTTGTGATGATAAATGAAAAAAAAACAATTTCTTGGATACTGCCAAGTTTTCATATATGTATGAAATTATTTACACAGGATACCGAAGTAGAGGGATCTGTTGAGGACGAAATTTAGAAAGGAAGACAAGGACAGTAATATGTGTTATTGATTACTGAGGATGCTGAACATGTCAAGTGTGGAGATTGTATTGGGATAGGAAGAGATGTAGGCAAACTTTAAATCATTTATCATTATAGGTTGAGGGACGTGATTTAATAAGTGTTGTTACCCTTTCCACAGTTTTAAGAATTGCTAACAGAACCGTTGGTGATAGCATTGCACTCTCGAATGGGAACAATTTAGATATTTGTTGTAGTTTAAAAATGTGTGTCAAGCGTTCATTTTCAAGTATAAAATATGCATGGACCTACGTGTGTGTGATCAGTACGGTAGTAGTGAGGAGAGAAACTTGAAGGAAACTTGAAGGGAAAGGAAGGAGCATTGGGATTCATCATCCTTTAGCGTCAAAACTTCTTAGAAACGGAGAAACGGAGGGGAATGACATTGGTGTTGTCCTTTTGAAAGGAACCACCCACCCATTTTCCTTACTTGATTTCCGAAAGAAGAGAAAATCTATACCTGGAATGTTCTTTGTGCTACGACTGTGCCATCTCATTCGAGAAAATGGCGGTGTAGTACTTTGTGGATGAACTAAGCGACCCTGTTTCTGCAGACAAAGAGAAAGAGAGAATATTCAGAAGCCATTTCGCAAGGAACTCGATCGAAGTTCTGCAGCTTGGGAATGCACAGTGGACAGGCAGTAAGAGAACAACTCGTTATACGGAGGGAGTAAATCCACCAGTGACATAAATAATAATACAACAGTTGCCGTAGATAAATCAAACTTTACAAAAACTGCAATTATTTCGGAAAACAATGTTACTTAAAATTATGTTAGTATAGTGATAATGGTGCTGCACGAAGCTATCACACGCAAAAGATCGCAATGCGATCTGCTTGCGTAGTTTGTATGAGGTAGATTAAGTGGCTGTTTGAAAAAAGTTGGACGCTTGGTGCTCTGGGACAGGAAAACTGTTCCGACGTCTTTCAGGCAGCGTTTACTAGACGATCTGCAATACTGAGCTTTTGACGGACTTCTGCGACTTACCTACTGAAAAATCTTCAGTCAAGCCATAAATTTTGTTTAATTTTGTTTAATACACCCATAAAATAATACTTACGGTACACCTATGGCGTACTGGGATGGTACTTATTAGATGCTATTCGGAAATGAAATTCTTCAGCTACGTGATCACCTTGATGTAAGGTTCTCAGGATGACAGGTGAGAAAAGCACGGGTAGAATTTCCTATGCCCGATGTTTTCGGAATCGTTGCTGGTTGATGTTCTGTTTCGAGATACTTCATTATTTTCACAAGCTGCGACATCGTCGCGAAAAAACAGTGGTCCATATATGTAATAAGTTTCCTTTAAGTTACGTCTATGGTCACCAACTTTCTGTTAACAGATTACAGGTTTCGAGCTTTAATGACCATCATCAGATCTGTTTCATAAAAACTGCAGCCACTATGGCTGCAGTACATTAGAACTTTGTTTTTATGAAACAGAGCTGATGATGGTCATTAAAGACCGAAACCGGTAATCTGTTAACAGAAAGTTTGTGACCATAGACTTAAATTAAAGGAAACCTAATACTTCATTATGTTTGAACTAAGCATATAACGAAAGGTTTCTGTTATCCCTCATGCAGATATGTGAACTCTTCCAACGATGGAACTGAGGCTTTTGTTCGAGGGACCTATGGTGTATTGTGGTTAAAAGAGGGGCTAAATCAGTTGCACATTTTGTACAGAATCTGACGTATGTGACATAATGCTACTGAATTCTCTGCCATCAGTTGTAATAATTCGATCGATACCTAACCGACTACTACATAAGGAAGACTGTTTGTCTGTAACAACCTAAATTTTGGCGTAATAGTAGTTGGATCTGATGTGACATAACAGACACTTTCGACTACTACATAAAGTTGCTTTAAATTATCCCTCCGTTTCCACATTGATATTTTGAGTTTAGATTTCTTCGCATGATTAAAGTTTTTTTTATTTGGTTTCTCTTTCGAGAATGATTCACAGGAATACTAATATTTATTGAAGACTGAAATACCGCTTATTCGCAGTAGTGTAACAGCTTTTGGACTAACGTTGCAAGGCATGATATGAGAGCGCTACCCACCCCTTTTTTTGACAGTTTCATTTAAATGCATCCTGAAGTGCCACAGTCGATGTACAAGATCGAAAATCTCGATACAGATAGTTTATTTCACCCAAAAGATGTTTTAGTTAATATGCATTGATTCACGAAGGTACACTTCACTGCAAGAATCCAAAGCCAGGTTTTTAGTCTAAGATTAAAATGCAGTCTTTCGGTATACATATGAACCACGTCCTGCTCAGTTTTGATTTTTGAGATTTTCGTTTTCGTGTGTTTTTAGTCCAGTTCAGTCAATAATTATAAACATGATTTGCTTGCGAACAGAAGGAGCAATCTTTGAGGATCCTCGAATTCTATTTTGATGCACTGAATCTTACTTGCCTTCAGTGTCACTGGAAACTATAAAGATGATTTGATATATTACCAGGTGACTAACATAGGGTACAGTAATCTGTTTTCAGCTGTATGTTTCCTAACAACTGCCAGGGACGAAAAAAATTGATTTTCAATATTCCATATAATTACTGACCGAATTTAAAATATCATAATCTACTTACTAAGAAATATTTATGTTAAAGGTTCAACACAATAAGCGAGGTATTTAAAAAATGTGGGTACGTGTCCTGAGGCCGTCTAACTCACAGAGTGCAAATTGAATAAAATATATTAATCCAGTACTTGAGAGTGAGAACACTTCATGATCTCCTACAATCTTAACACATAACGTGAATCCTTTACAAAAACCTTTTCTGACTGACAAAACGTCCCCCTCCCCCCAACCGATGAAAGGAAAAATGTACACCACTTACTACATTTCCATTTTCCTTGTCCTTATGGTAAGTTTTAATTTATTGTTATTATTCACACTGCCCATTTAAATGAAAACTCGTCACTTGAGTCTGTTGTCGTGTACAAGTGGACAGCGAGTACACGAGATTGCAAGCATAACCGAAGACTCTTCACGTTGCCAGTACATACAAAACTGGTGGCTATGATGATTACTGTTTACCAGTGCACTGAATGACGTCTCATCAGTGGAAGTTATATATATATATATATGTTTGCAGATGCATGTGCACTCGTGACCAAAATTAAAGGAGCAAACCGCTATTGCTCCAGTTTGTGTCTAATTCACGGTATACTCATACGAACTGTCTACAGATGTCTGTACAATCGCGTTCTGCACAGAAGGTGGCCTTCTGGTCAGTGGACAACCACGCCAACGATGACACCAGGGGGCCTATCAGACGGGATGGTGTGTGCCAGGCAGCCCCTCACCCACAGTCTCTGTGTGCGGTCACAGGCGGTGTGGTGTGGCACAAGGAAGACACCTGCCAGAGACTCTGCGGTGGAGGGCCATAAGAAGAATGGAAGCAGGTCAGTCGCAAACTGGTGTGGCCCAATGCCTGTTTGTGAACTGTTCTGTTGTTTCTCGGATGTGCCGACAATTTAGAGACACTGAAACATTATCCTGGGCAGGGCCGCGCATGTGTAATATCACAAAGAGAGGAGCGTTACTTAGCTGTAACGGCGCGAGAGTACTGCCTTAGTACTGCACGGCAACTGGGATTTGAAGTCGCACCATCCACTGGACTTGTTATGTCGAGGCAAACGGTGATAGGAGGCCTTTATTGTCAGACACCTGCTGTGTGTGTACTTCTGATGCGTCTTCACAGAAGGGAACGTCTAGGGTGCAATCGTCAACATAGCACCTGGACGTCGAAGAGGAGGGCAATGTTCTTTTCACAGATTAGTACCGTTTTGGTCTAGAGAGCGATTCTCCGAGCATTTGCATCTGGAAGGAACGTGGAACACGTTTTCAGGACCCAAGCATTGTGGAAAGAGGCCGATATCGAGGAGCATCCATAATGGTGTGAGCAAAGGGATTGTGTGGATCACTCTTAACAGCTCTTCATGAAGTGGTATGGGTGAATCAGCGCGGTTTAACTGCTGTCGATATCGTGATGAGATTTTGGGACCTCATGTGTGGCTGTTGCGAGATGGTGTGAACCCAGACTTGTTACTGATGGATGATGATGCTCGACCTCATACAGGACGGGTGGTTGATGTTTTCTTGGAAACAGAGATGTTGCATGGATGCATGCATGGCATGGCGTGGCCTGCTCGCTCTCGCGATTTGAATCCCAAAGAGCACGTCTGGGATGCACTTAGGGGCACAGGTTGCACCATATCAACATCCACCAACCACTCTCCAAGGCTTGTGTGCAGCTGTGAACAGCTCGCCCCCTCGTTTTTGGGTCTATGTTGCAGCCACAAGCGGTCACACCTCATAGTGAGCACGTTGACCAGTTGTCAGAATGTGTGTGCAAACCTGTTGAGTTGGAAAAAAAAACGAAGAACATTTTGGTCTATCGTTACTCATAAAGCAGTTATTTATGTTCTGTATTCTTTACATTGTTTCTACTTTACTATCACCCGTTTATACTGTTTCGTCGAGAAACAAACGCAGCCTTGTAAAATTTCCGTTTGTTGCTTTAATTTTGGACGCCAGTGTATGTACATAGGTATCTATGTACATATATGAATGTATGTGTCCATAAAGTGTGTTCATTTTAACTGAACACATCGAAATATCTCGAAAACTACACGTCAGATCAAAAAAGTTATAGTTCTGCTTCGTTTGTATCAAAGGGGAGCATCCAGCGGTACCACATTCAACGCGCTACCCCACCCCGTACTTGGGCGGTGGGTGGCAAATTTCAAATCTTCAATGGGAAAACCCCATTTTTATTGCAGATTACGATGCAAAATCTGCACACGTGTGAATCATTTTCTTTGTTTCGCGACAAATTCGAAGAACGGAAACTGGCACAGAATCTTAATTTACGATATGCTACTCAGTGGCGTGTGTGACCCCACCTCCATGCAGCGAGGGTAGGACGGGTCAGTATTTCATAATTTCTAACTGGAAATCCATTGACAACGTTGTATTCCTCCAGCACATTGAACAAGGGACTACTGTACGTGCCATCGCGGCCGTGTAGCGAGCTACGACGTATCATCACAGGCAACACATTGCGACCGGAGCTCAGGTATCGTGCAGTCGCACAACATACAGCGGCTCTGAACGCTACAATACTTGCGCAGAGTTTATTGCCTGCACCGCTACCAGTCATTTGGAGAAGGAGGAGAGGAGAGGAGGAGGAGATTAGTGTTTAACGTCCCGTCGACAACGAGGTCATTAGAGACGGAGCACAAGCTCGGATTAGGGAAGGATGGGAAAGGAAGTCGGCCGTGCCCTTTCGAAGGAACCATCCCGGCATTTGCCTGAAGTGATCTAGGGAAATCACGGGAAACCTAAATCAGGATGGCCGGACCCGGGATTGAACCGTCGTCCTCCCGAATGCGAGTCCAGTGTGCTCATTTGGAGAACAGACGTGCAAGTGGACGATGAATATTGCAACCACAGAAGAAAAAACTGGAATGATCCTAGTTGAAAGAGAATGTAGGAGAAATGTCGAGCATTTATAGAGAAAGCTCGCTGTCGTTGGCTCTTTCACAAGTTGTGAACGCTATTATGTCTGATGGCAGCGTACCGACTGGCAGAAGGAAACGAAGCAAAAGTGTTGCAGCAGAAGGTAATGGATACCTGTAGTAGTGGCAGTGCACCGCAACCCACTCATAAGCGCCCGGCAATTACACCCCGAGTCTGGTATGCCTTTAGGTAGTGTCGTCACAGTACTGCGTCGTCATGAGTATCATCCGTACCACGTGACGCTGCATCAACAACTTCATGGCGCCGGTTTCCATAACAGCGTAGTGTTTTGTGAACAGGTACGTCAACAAATGCCGACTACCCCCATATTCTTTGTTGAGGTACTATTTTGCAAAGAGTCTACTTTCACAACCCGCGGCGGAGTTAACTGGCATAACATGCATTACTGGAGTGTAAGCAGTCCCCAATGGTTACGGCAAGTTGACCATCAAAGTCCTTGCTCGGTTAACATATGTGACATTATGCAGATACAATTCATTGGTCCGTATTTCATCCGCGGCACACTGAATAGACGCAAATATCCAACGTTTATGGAACAGGAACCACCGATGCTACTGCAGGATGTTGTCCTGAACATCCGACAAAATATCTGGTTTCAGCATGCCGGTTGCCCAGCGCATTACCCAATTGAAGCACAGGAGGTATTAAATTGCTACACCAGGAAGATGACGTGCTACAGACGGGAAATTTAACCGACAGGACGAACTTGTCGTGATATGCAAATGATTAGCTTCTCAGAGCATTCACACAAGGTTGGCACCGGTGACGGCACCGACAACGTGCTCAGATGGGGAAAGTTTCCAACCGATTTCTCATACACAAACAGCAGTTGACCGGCGTTGCGTGGTGAAACGTTGTTGTGATGCCTCGTGTAAGGAGGAAAAATGCGTACCATCACGTTTCCGACTTTGATAAAGGTGGGATTGTAGCCTATCGCGATTACGGTTTATCGTATCGCGACATTGCTGCTCGCGTCGGTCGAAATCCAATGACTGTTAGCAGAATATGGAATCGGTGGGCTCAGGAGGGTAATACGGAACGCCGTGCTGGATCCCAACGGACTCGTATCACTAGCAGTCGAGATGACAGGCATCTTATCCACATGGCTGTAACGGATCGTGCAGCCACGTCTCGATCCCTGAGTCAACAAATGGGGACGTTTGTAAGACAACTACTATGTGCACGAACAGTTCGACGACGTTTGCAGCAGCATGGACTATCAGCTCGGAGACCATGGCTGCGGTTACCCTTGACGCTGCATCACAGACAGGAGCGCCTGCGATGGTGTACTCAATGACGAACCTGGGTGCACGAATGGGAAAACGTCATTTTTTCGGATGAATCCAGGTTCTGTTTACTGCATCATGATGGTCGCATCTTTGTTTGGCGACATGGCGGTGAACGCACGTTGGAAGCGTGTATTCGTCATCGCGATACTGGCGTATCACCCGGGGCGATGGTATGGGGTGCCATCGGTTACACGCCTCGGTCACCTCTTGTTCGCATTGACGGCACTTTGAACAGTGGACGTTACATTTCAGATGTGTTAGCACCCGTGGCTCTACCCTTCATTCGATCCCTGTGAAACCCTACATTTCAGCAGGATAATGCACGGCCGCATGTTGCAGGTCCTGTACGGGTATTTCTGGATACAGAAAATGTTCGACTGCTGCCCTGGCCAGCACATTCTCCAGATCTCTCACCAACTGAAAACGTCTGGTCAGTGGTAGCCGAGCAACTGGCTCGTCACAATAGGCCAGTCACTACTCTTGATGAACTGTGGTATCGTGTTGAAGCTGCATGGGCAGCTATACCTGTACACGCCATCCTAGCTCTGTTTGACTCAATACCCAGGCGCATCAAGGCCGTTATTACGGCCAGAGGTGGTTGTTCTGGGTACTGATTTCTCAGGATCTATGCAGCCAAACTGCGTGAAAATGTAATCACATGTCAGTTCTAGTATAATATATTTGTCCAATGAATACCCGTTTATCATCTCCATTTCTTCTTGGTGTAGCAATTTTAATGACTAGTAGTGTATGTATGCGTATGTACAAGGATGGTTTGACAAGTGCTGTAAATTTTCATAAAAGGATGCGAAATTTTGTTGCGCCTTTGTGTTAGCAAGCTTGATTATTCCAAGGATCGTGTGAAGAATTTCAACAATTTACACCATATAGTTCATTGTTGAGAGCTGTCTGAATTGGTCTGTATGTCAACTGCGATTGAAAATGGACAAAACCTAGTTTTGTTCTGCCATTAAACATTTTCATTTGAGGAGTTGGACTCCCACACAGATGAAG
Source organism: Schistocerca cancellata (assembly GCF_023864275.1). Classification (NCBI taxonomy): domain Eukaryota; kingdom Metazoa; phylum Arthropoda; class Insecta; order Orthoptera; family Acrididae; genus Schistocerca; species Schistocerca cancellata. Next base: position 157,358,124 of record NC_064637.1, read on the forward strand.
AGAGAACTGGATGAAGTTCAGAGAGATTCTGCACTGTCATTGATCATTTACTACTGGTTTGTCACACAAGCAGCGAAGATGAAGCGCCCTGTGGCCGTAAAATTGAGGTCTCCACAAACGAAACCATTGACTCAATCCGTGATATGGCAACGGTGAATAAAAACTCGTGAGATTTCTGAGACCATAGGCATCTCAACTAAGTGAGTGCATAATATCTCGCACAGAGAATGGCGAAAATGAATGAACAGCGCTTCGAATTGGTTCCTCATCCACCCTATTCACCAGACATTGCCCGAAGACACTTGTTTTTCTTCCCTACCTTGAAACTTTCGCTTGCTGACAAGGAATTTGATCATATGAGGAAGTGATACTTGCAGTCACCGAGTATTTTGCAGTCTGACAGGCCCTGTTCTTGTGATTGGGAAGAAAAAGTTGGAAGATCACTGGACCACGTGTCTATGCGTCAAAGGAGACAATGTCGAGAAGTAAGGTGAACTGTCTACGAAACAACTCACAGCTTTACTTCTGCCAGTACCTCGGGTGGAAATGATGTTTATGTTGATCTCTATTCCAATTTTCTGTACATGTGCCGGATTTCTCATGTGCCGTTCCGAGAAATCCGGCACATGTACAGAAAATTGGAATAGAGATCAACATAAACATCATTTCCACCCGAGGTACTGGCAGAAGTAAAGCTGTGAGTACCGGGCGTGAGTCGTGCTTCGGTAGCTCAGATGGTAGAGCACTTGCCCGCGAAAGGCAAAGGTCCCGAGTTCGAGTCTCGGTCGGGCACACAGTTTTAATCTGCCAGGAAGTTTCATCATTTCCACCCTTTTTATTGCTCATGAAAACCACACATTACATGTTGTACCACCATACAGCTTGACCTTCAGAGGTGGTGGTCCAGACTGCTGTACACACCGGTACCTCTAATACCCAGTAGCACGTGCTCTTGCACTGACTCCCGTCTCCGGCCATCCTGATTTAGGTTTTCCGTGATTTCCCTAAATCGTTTCAGGCAAATGCCGGGATGGTTCCTTTGAAAGGGCACGGCCGATTTCCTTCCCCATCCTTCCCTAACCGGAGCTTGCGCTCCGTCTCTAATGACCTCGTTGTCGACGGGACGTTAAACACCACTAACCTAACCTTGCACTGACGCATGCCGGGGCATACTATCGCCAAGTCCATCAAGGAACTGTTAGTCCAGATTGTCCCACTCCTCAACAGCGATTCGGCGTAGATCCCTCATAGTGGTTGGTGGGTCACGTCCTCTTTAAACAGTCCTTATCAATTTATCCTAAGCATCTTCGATAGGGTTCATGTCTGGAAAACATGCTGGCGATCTAGTCTAGCGATGTAGCGATACCGTTATCCTGAAGGAAGTCATTCACAAGGTGTGCACAATAGGGGCGCAAATTGTTGTCTATGAAGAGGAGTGCCTCGCCAATATGCTGCCGATACGGTTGCACTATCGGTCGGATAATGGCATTCACGTATCGTACAGCCGTGACGGCACCTTCCACCAGCGGCGTACGTCGGCCCCGCATAATGCCACCCCAAAACAGCAGAGAACCTCCTTGCTGCACTCGCTGGACAGTGTGTCTAAGGCGTTAGGACTGACCGGGTTGCCTCCAAACACGTCTCCGACGGTTGTCAGGTTGAAGGCATATGCGACACTCATCGGGGAAGAGAACGTGATGCCAATCCTGAGCGGTGCATTCGGCTTGTTGTTGGGCCCATCTGTACCGCGCTGCATGGTGTAGTGGTTGCAAAGATGGACCTCGCCATGGACATCGGGAGTGAAGTTGCGCATCATGCAGCCTGTTGCACACACGACGTCGTGTGGGTGCGCGAAAATAATTATTCAACATGGTGCAATTGCTGTCAGGGTTCCTCCGAGCTATAATCCGTAGGTAGCGGTCATCCACTGTAGTAGTAGCCCTTGGACGGCCTCAGCGAGGCATGTCATCGACAGTTCATGTCTCTCTGTATCTCCTCCATGTCGCCGGCCGAAGTGGCCGTGCGGTTCTAGGCGCTGCAGTCTGGAACCGCGAGACCGCTACGGTCGCAGGTTCGAATCCTGCCTCGGGCATGGATGTGTGTGATGTCCTTAGGTTAGTTAGGTTTAACTAGTTCTAAGCTCTAGGGGACTAACGACCTGAAATGTTGAGTCCCATAGTGCTCAGAGCCATTTGAACCAACCTCCATGTCAGAACAACATTGCTTTGGTCCACTCCGAGACACCTGGATATTTCCCTTGTTGAGAGCCCTTCCTGGCACAAAGGGACGCGATGGCTCCGCAGTATTGACCGTATAGGCATGATTGAACTACAGACAACACGAGCCGTGTACCTCCTTCCTGGTGGAATGGCTGGAACTGATCGGCTGTCGGACCCCCTCCGTCTAATAGGCGCTGCTCATGAAAGGTTGTGACACCTTTAGGTGGGTTCGCTGATGTCTCTGAACAGTGAAAGGGACTGTGTCTGTGATACAATATCAACGTCTATCTTCAGGAGTTCTGGGAACCGGGGTGATGCAAAACGTTTTTTGATGCGTGTTTATGTATATAACTTGTGTGAGAAAAGTAATGAGATGACAACACTGCGAGCGATCTGCAATCCTGTGTCGTTCTACTTGTGTGTTCATCCCTTCCAGATTCTCAGTCCGAGGTTCTACTCTGTACAGCTCTCACGTAATTTTTGAGAGCGGCGTCAGTGAAGTTGTGTGTTATGAAAATGGAACAGCAACGTTATGAAATCAAGTTTTCTCTTAAACTTGGGGAATCTGCGTGGGTGGCGTTTGAAAAGTTTGAAACATGCCTATGGGAAACTTTACTTATCAAGACCATACGTTTCTCGCTGGCCCAAGTCATTTCTTGGAAGGCCGACAACACGTTGAAGATGAACCTAGCTAAGGGAGACCTTGAACTTCTAAAAATCTATGAAAACGTCGAACTCGTGCGTGCTCTTGTGAGATCACACCGACTTCTAACAATAAGCGTGATGGGTGACATTTTAAACACTTTTATTGAACATTAAATTTTGTCCGAAGATTTGGATATGTGAAAGGCTGATGCTGGAAAACCTTAACTGAGCTGTAGAGCAATCTAAGAAACGTCTGCATTGATTTTGTTCAGGGGTTTGCCAATGACCACGAATGGTTCAATGAAGTGATCACAGTTGACGAATCCTGGATTATTTTTTTTTTAGTACAATCCTGAGACTAAGCGGCAAAGTAAGGAGTGACACACGGAGACATCTGCTCGACCAAAAAAAAGCTCGAATGAGGAAATCGAAGATCAAAAGAATGCTGATTTGCTTTTTTGATGGGAGGAGTATCGTGCAGAAAGGATTTCTACCCCCAGTACAAGCTGTCAACCGAGTGTTTCACAAAGACGTCTTTGAAAGACTCAGAAAAAGAACGAATCGAGGGAGACCGGATACTGCAGACAATTGGATGCTGCGTCAAGAGAACGCCCCATGTCAAATGGCCACCTCCAATAATGGATTTTTGACCCCAAAAGACACTCCTGTTCCCACAACCCCGCCCCCCTAGTCACCTGATCTGAGTCTTTGTCACTTTTTTCTTTTACCAAAATTGAAAAATGTCTTACAAGTCTATCATCGCTGCTACCACGACTGGGATCAACAAATCGGGCGGTGTACAGCTGCTGAAGGGAACTCCTTTGAAAGGGGGGCAACATTGTTGTTTGAAAAAACCAAAATCTTTGTTAGATAAAAAATCGGCCTCATTACTTCTCTCTCAATCCACTCATATGTGTGTACACTGAAGCACCAAAGAAACTGGTATACGGATGCGTATTCGAGTACAGAGATATGTAAACATGCAGAATACGGCACTGCTTTCGGCAACCCATATACAGGGTGCTACAAAAAGGTACGGCCAAACTTTCAGGAAACATTCCTCACACACAAATAAAGAAAAGATGTTATGTGTACATGTGTCCGGAAACGCTTAATTTCCATGTTAGAGCTCATTTTAGTTTCGTCAGTATGTACTGTACTTCCTCGATTCTGATGATCAAATTGTAAATTTTCACAATCAACACGTCTGGGCTGACGAGAATCCGCACGCAATTGTGCAATCACCTCATCAACAGAGATTTTCTGTGAACGTTTGGGCAGGCATTGTTGGTGATGTCTCGATTGGGCCCCATGTTCTTCCACCTACGCTCAATGGAGCATGTTATCATGATTTCGTACGGGATACTCTACCTGTGCTGCTAGAACATGTGCCTTTACAAGTACGACACAACATGTGGTTCATGCACGATGGAGCTCCTGCACATTTCAGTCGAAGTGTTCGTACGCTTCTCAACAACAGATTCGGTGACCGATGGATTGGTAGAGGCGGACCAATTCCATGGCCTCCACGCTCTCCTGACGTCAACCCTCCTGACTTTCATTTATGGGGGCATTTGAAAGCTCTTGTCTACGCAACCCCGGTATCAAATGTAGAGACCCTTCGTGCTCGTATTGTGGACGGCTGTGATACAATACGCCATTCTCCAGGGCTGCATCAGCACATCAGGGATTCCATGCGACAGAGGGTGGATGCATGTATCCTCGCTAACGGAGGACATTTTGAATATTTGCTGTAACAAAGTGTTTGAAGTCACGTTGGTACGTTCTGTTGCTGTGTGTTTCAATTCCATGATTAATGTGATTTGAAGAGAAGTAACAAAATGAGCTCTAACATGGAAAGTAAGCGTTTCCGGACACATGTCTACATAACATGTTTTCTTTCTTTGTGTGTGAGGAATGTTTCCTGAAGGCTTGGCCGTACCTTTTTGTAACACCCTGTATAAGACAAGTGTCTGGCGGAGGTTACTGCTGCTACAAAGGCAGGTTATCATTATTTAAGTGAGTTTGAACGTGGTGTTGTAGTCGGCGCACGAACGATGGGACACAGCATCTCCGAGGTAGCGATGATGTGGGAATTTTTCCGTTTAACCATTTCACGAGTGTACTGTGAGTAGCAGGAATCTGGTAAAACATCGAATTTCGGACATTGCTGCGACCGGAAAAAGATCCTGCAAGAACAGGATCGACGAAGACTGGAGAGAATCGTTCAACGATTTTGGAAATGGCTCCAGATTTTAGTGCTGTGACGTCAGCAAGTGTCAGAGTGTAAACCATTCAACGAAACGTAATGGATATGGGCATTCGGAGCCAAAGACCCACTCGTGTATCCCTGATGACTGAGAGCACTCCGTCTTCAGGCCACAAGTGGCCCATCGGTACCATCCGACCGCCGTGTCATCCTCTGCTGAGGATGCTGATAGGAGGGGCGTGTGGTCAGAACACCGCACTCCCGGGCGTTATGATGGTTTTCTTTGACCGGAGCCGCTACTATTCGGTCGAGTAGCTCCCCATATGGCATCACGAGGCTGAGTGCACCCCGAAAAATGGCAACAGCGCATGGCGGCCCAGATGGTCACCCATCCAAGTGCCGGCCACGCCCGACAGCGCTTAACTTTGGTGATCTGGCGGGAACCGGTGTATCCACTGCGGCAAGGCCGTTGCCGTTATCCTTGATGACTGCACGACACACAGCTTTACTCCTCGCCTGGGCGAGGGTTGTTGATGACTTGAAACATGTTGCCTGGTGGGACGAGCGTCGTTTCAAATAGTATCGAGCAGATGGACGCGTACGGGTATGGCGAGAACTTCATGAATCCATAGACCCTGCATATCAGCAGGGGGCTGTTCAGGTTAGTGGAGGCTCTGTAATGGTGTGGGGGTGTGTGCAGATGGAGTGATATGGGACCCCTGATAGGTCTAGATACGTCTCTGACAGGTGATACGTACGTAAGCTTCTTGTCTCATCACCTGCATCCATTCCATTGTGCTTTCCGACCAACTTGGGCAATTCCAGATGGACAATGCGACACGCCACACGTTCAAAATTGCTACAGAATGGCTCCAGGGACACTATTGTGACTTTATACGCTTCCGCTGGCCACCAAACTCCCCAGACATGAACATTATTGAGCATATCTGGGATGCATTGCGATGTGCTTTTTGGAAGAGATCTCCACCACCTCGTGCTCTTACGGATTTATGGACAGCTCTGCAGGATTCATGGCGTCAGTTCCCTCGAGCACTGCTTCAGACATTAGTCCAGTCCATGCCACATCGTGTTGCGGCACTTCTGCGTGCCCCACACGATATAAGGGAGGTGTACCAGTTTCTTTGACTCTTCAGTGCGTTTGTAAGGTATGTAGAAATTTATGTATGTGTGTAAAGATGTACAGGGTGGTCCATTGATAGTGACCGGGCCAAATATCTTACGAAATAAGCATCAAACGAAAAAAGTACAAACAACGAAATTCGTCAAGCTTGAAGGGGGAAACCAAATGGCGCTATGGTTGGCCCACTAGATAGCGCTGCCAGAGGTCAAACGGATATCAACTGCGTTTTTTTTAAAACAAGAATCCCCATTTTTATTACATATTCGTGTAGTACGTAAAGAAATATGAATGTTTTAGTTGGTCCATTATAATTATCCGGGCTGTTATGCCGTGGTCGGTTGATGAATTCTGTGGTGATTCCCAACGTTTCGTCTCCGACTGCGGGAGACATCTTCAAGGGGGTCCGTAGCTCGATGGAAGGTCCAACACACACACTGGCTCGCTACTGACTGCCGCTAAATTCCGTGTCCGCGTGCCCCCGTGCCGCGGCGTGACGTCACGTGTTTTGAAAACGTCAGTGCAATTGGCCGCTGTCCGTCGCCGACGATCGCCGTTGCCATCACCCAGTAGTGGACGGGTGGTACACCTTCTTTAATATAGGAAGCTGAATAAGGACCCCACTAACAACGTTCTCAGAACTGTGTCGCGGTTAATAAAAAGTCCTCCATTGAAGAGAGTGTACAGAAAGGTCTCTGCAATTCGGTTGCGCTACCACCGAGGCTTTATGGATTGCCCAAAATTCATAAAGAAAATGTGCCGTTAAGACCGATACTAAGTGCCGGTGGTTCGCCCACCTACTCGTTAGCCAAGTTTTTGACTACGCTATTAAAACCACATGTGGGCCGTTCGGACTCTTATATAAAGAATTCGACACATTTCATCAGCAGATTGAATGGCATAGTGGTCCAGCCGGAGGACATATTGGTCAGCTTCGATGTGGTATCGCTGTTTACCATGGTTCCACTTAATGATGTATTGGAACAGCTGGATCGAATTTTTCCTGCCGATATTTTAGACCTGTTTAAGTGTTGTTTGACGACCACATACTTCAAGTGGAATGAACAGTTTTATGAGCAAACGGATGGCGTGGCTATGGGAAGCCCCCTAAGTCCCGTAATTGCAAACTTCTTTATGGAGAAATTCGAAGAACAGGCCTTAGGTACTGCCAGCAAGAAACCAAATGTATGGTTCCGATACGTGGATGACACGTTTGTGCTGTGGAGACATGGTAGGGAGGAACTAAGCCGGTTCCACGAACATCTGAACAGTATAAACTCGAGAATTCAATTTACAATGGAGGAGTAGGTAGACGGCAAGTTACATTTCCTCGATGTGCTTGTTTTTAGAAACGAAAATGGTAGTTTGGGCCACTCAGTGTACCGCAAACCCACGCACACGGACCGTTATTTGCACCGGGATTCGAACCACCACCCACAACAGAAGCGGGGTGTTATCAAGACGTTAGCGGACAGAGCTAGAAATATTTGTGAACCTGAGTTGCTCGACGCTGAGATGGAACATCTCCACAATGCACTAATGAAGAACGGATATTCGTCCGCCGAAATAAAACGTGCGTTGAGGCAGCCACGCAGAAATCATACTGACGTACAGGCTACTGCAAAATCTAAGGTTTTCCTGCCGTTTGTTAAAAATGTAACGGAAAGAATAGGGAGGATCTTGACGAAGCGGAATATTACCGTAATTTACAAGCCCAGCAGGAAGATACAGGAATACCTTAAGCCTGCCAAGGACGCTCGCAAACCATTGGAAAAATCTGGAGTGTTCAGGATCCCATGCAGCTGTGGTGATGTTTATGTGGGTACCACTAAAAGAACTGTTTCTAAACGTTTGGAAGAGCACAAGGGAAATTGTAGAGGAGGAGAAACGGAACGATCAGCTGTTGCGGAGCATGCTTTCCAGCCAGGGAACCACAATATTCGTTTCGAGGAGACGCAAGTACTAGCGGCCACGAGCGGCTATTACGAAAGGCTCTACAGGGAGGCAATCGAAATCGCTAAACACCCAAATAATTTCAACCGAAAGGAGGAGGGCGTCAAATTAAACGGTATATGGAAGCCGGTGTTAAAGAAGACGTGTACCACCCGCCCACTACTGGGTGATGGCAACGGCGATCGTCGGCGACGGACAGCGGCCAATTGCACTGACGTTTTCAAAACACGTGACGTCACGCCGCGGCGCGGGGGCGCGCGGACACGGAATTTAGCGGCAGTCAGTAGCGAGCCAGTGTGTGTGTTGGACCTTCCATCAAGCTACGGACCCCCTTGAAGATGTCTCCCGCAGTCGGAGACGAAACGTTGGGAATCACCACAGAATTCATCAACCGACCACGGCATAACAGCCCGGATAATTATAATGGACGTGATATTTCCGGCCGTGAAATTCTACATTTTAGTATGTTTTAGTTGGACCACTTTTTTCGCTTTGTGATAAATGGCGCTGTAACAGTCACAAACGTATAAGTACGTGGTATCACGTAACATTCCGCCAGTGCGGACGGTATTTGCTTCGTGATACATTACCCGTGTTACAATGCACCGTTTACCAATTGCGGAAAAGGTCGACATTGCGTTGATGTATGGCTATTGTGATCAAAATGACCAACGGGCGTGTGCTATGTATGCTGTTCGGTATCCTGGACGACATCGTCCAAGTGTACGCATCGTTCGCCGTATAGTTATGTCATTTAAGGAAACAGGAAGTGCTCAACCACATGTGAAACGTCAACCACGACCTGTAACAAATGCTGCTGCTCAAGTACGTGTTTTAACTGCTGTCGCGGCTAATCCTCACATGTGTAGCAGACAAATTGCGCGAGAATCGAGAATCTGAAAAACGTCGGTGTTGAGAATGCTACATCAACATCGATTGCACTCGGGCCATATTTCTATGCACCAGGAATTGCATGGCGACGACTTTGAACGTCGTATACAGTTCTGCCACTGGGCACAAGAGAAATTACAGGACGATGACAGATTTTTTGCACGCTTTCCATTTAGCGACGAAGCGTCATTCACCAACAGCGATAACGTAAACCGGCATAATATGCAGTATTGGGCCAGCCGGAGTGGCCGTGCGGTTCTGGGCGCTACAGTCTGGAGCTGAGCGGCCGCTACGATCGCAGGTTCGAATCCTGCCTCGGGCATGGATGTGTGTGATGTCCTTAGGTTAGTTAGGTTTAATTAGTTCTAAGTTCTAGGCGAATGATGACCTCAGAAGTTAAATTGCATAGTGCTCAGAGCCATTTGAACCATTTTTTTGCACTATTGGGCAACGGAAAATCCACGATGGCTGCGACAAGTGGAACATCAGCGACCTTGACGGGTTAATGTATGGTGCGGCATTATGGGAAGAAGGATAATTGGCCCCCATTTTATCGATGGCAATCTAAATGGTGCAATGTACCCTGATTTCCTACGTAATGTTCTACCGATTTTACTAGAAGATGTTTTGCTGCAAGACAGAATGGCGATGTACTTCCAACATGATGGATGTTCGGCAGATAGCTCGCGTGCTGTTAAAGCGGTATTGAATAGCATATTTCATGACAGGTGGGTTGGTTGTCGGAGCACCATACCGTGGTCCGCACGTTCACCTGATCTGACGTCCCCGGATTTCTTTCTGTGGCGAAAGTTGAAGAATATTTGCTATCGTGATCCACCGACAGCGGCTGACAACATAGGTCAGCGCATTGTCAATGCACGTGCGAACATTACGGAAGGCCAAATGCACTGAGGTTGACGGACATCATTTTGAGCATTTATTGCATTAACGTGGTATTTACTGGTAATTACGCTGTAACAGCATGCGTTCTCAGAAATGATAAGTTCACAAAGGTACATGTATCACTTTGTAACAACTAAAATGAAATGTTCCAGCGAACCTACGTCCTGTATTTTAATTTAAAAAACCTACCTGTTACCAACTGTTCGTCTAAAAGTGTGAGCCACATGTTTGTGACTATTACAGCGCCATCTATCACAAAGCGAAAAAAGTGGTCAAACTATAACATTCATGTTTCTTTACATAGTTCACGAATAGATAATAAAAAATGGAGGTTCCTATTAAAAAAAAAACGCAGTTGATATGCGTTTGACCTATGGCAGTGCCATGTAGCGGGCCAACCATAGCAGGAGAGCTCCTGTAAAGTTTGGAAAGTAGGAGACGAGGTACTGGCAGAAATAAAGCTGTGAGTACCGGGCGTGAGTCGTGCTTCGGTAGCTCAGTCGGTAGAGCACTTGCCCGCGAAAGGCAAAGGTCCCGAGTTCGAGTCTCGGTCGGGCACACAGTTTTAATCTGCCAGGAAGTTTCATATCAGCGCACACTCCGTTGCAGAGTGAAAATCTCATTCTGGAAACACCCCCCAGGCTGTGGCTAAGCCATGTCTCCGCATATCCTTTCTTTCAGGAGTGCTAGTTCTGCAAGGTTCGCAGGAGAGCTCCTGTAAAGTTTGGAAAGTAGGAGACGAGGTACTGGCAGAAGTAAAGCTGTGAGTACCGGGCGTGAGTCGTGCTTCGGTAGCTCAGATGGTAGAGCACTTGCCCGCGAAAGGCAAAGGTCCCGAGTTCGAGTCTCGGTCGGGCACACAGTTTTAATCTGCCAGGAAGTTTCATATCAGCGCACACTCCGCTGCAGAGTGAAAATCTCATCCTGGAAACATCCCCCAGGCTGTGGCTAAGCCATGTCTCCGCATATCCTTTCTTTCAGGAGTGCTAGTTCTGCAAGGTTCGCAGGAGAGCTCCTGTAAAGTTTGGAAAGTAGGAGACGAGGTACTGGCAGAAGTAAAGCTGTGAGTACCGGGCGTGAGTCGTGCTTCGGTAGCTCAGTTGGTAGAGCACTTGCCCGCGAAAGGCAAAGGTCCCGAGTTCGAGTCTCGGTCGGGCACACAGTTTTAATCTGCCAGGAAGTTTCATAGCGCCATCTGGTTTCCCCCTTCAAGCTGGACGAGTTTCGTTCTTTGTAGTTTTTTCGTTTGACGATTATTTCGTGAGATATTTGGCCCGGTCACGATCAATGGACCACCCTGTATATGAACATGTATATCTGTACTACATCGCGGGTTTACACTCGTGTTCTCGTGTGTTAGAGAGAAAGACTCGACGAGTAAGATGTGACGTCAGCACCACCGTCCACAGACCCGTCATACCCGCTGAACTACTGTGAGGAGGATGGAAACAGGTGCAGCGCCGACGAAACGGCGGCGCCTTGATTTCTAACGTATGCAACCCTCAACACTAGACTCGCACTCGCTCAAACGCCGGTCAGTCGCGGAGGCAGCGAGAAGGCCGCAGCAACGGCTTAACTGGGGCGACATCTGCCTCCAGCTGGAGCTTCGCGCACGGAACAGCGGCCGCCGTGTGTCTCTGGAGCGGCGGAACTGCGGGATGGCGGGGCGGGGAAACTTGAGCGCCGCGTAGGCGCGAGCGGCTAATCAAATCAGCCGCAACCGCCTCCCCTCCCCTCCCCCCGCTGCCCCGCCACAACTTGGCCGTGCCGGTAACGGGCCGCCCTGGGCCCGCTGCCGCTCCTTAGCTCGCAACTTGAGGGAGGGGTGGCCTCCCTCCCTCCGTCCCTGCTCCCCCCCCCCTCCCTGGCCAGATCAATACCGCGCCGCTCCACAGCCCCACAGACGCCTCGGCCCTTCCAGGCGGCGGCAATCGGCGCCAGGTTGAGCTCGCAGCCTGAAGCCTGCAGGGGGCTCCCCTCTCCTACCCGACCTACCTCTCAGAACAAAGCATTCCACTCAGTACCTCACAGACGCTTATGGAAGCTGCATCTGTGTGGGCTAAATTCTGTGTTGGTGTGTGGCCACAGTTGTGTTATCAAAACTAGACATAGTTGTCTCACTGGGAATTCCGCGATCGTTCATTAAGTAAAATATGGAGTTTCAGTCTTCGATCGCTATTCTTTATTTTCAATTACCGGTTTCGGGCTAGCTGCCCATCTTCAGATCTGTTAGACAATGTTAAAAATGTAATTAATAAGAGAGATACAGTTAGTGAAAAAATATCTTAGTTTACAAAAAGAAATTTTGGAACGTATAAAATGCCAACATACCATATGTTGTAGTTACAGAGTAACTTGTCCGTACAGAACACACAGTTCACTGTCATAAGTAAAGTAAATTTCAATCTGTTAAAACATTATATCGCAGTATTTAAGAGTAACCTGATTGGTAACAGTAACCTGATTGGTATAATATATACGGCGAAATAATAACAGATGCACAATTGTTATAGGTAGAGGGCACTTTTTACTGTTACCAATCAGGTTACTCTTAAATACTGCGATATAATGTTTTAACAGATTGAAATTTACTTTACTTATGACAGTGAACTGTGTGTTCTGCACGGACAAGTTACTCTGTAACTACAACATATGGTATGGTGGCATTTTATACGTTCCAAAATTTCTTTTTGTAAACTAAGATATTTTTTCACTAACTGTATCTCTCTTATTAATTACATTTTTAACATTGTCTAACAGATCTGAAGATGGGCAGCTAGCCCGAAACCGGTAATTGAAAATAAAGAATAGCGATCGAAGACTGAAACTCCATATTTCACAGTTGTGTTGCCTTCAAGAGTGCTGCAATATGACTGCAATGTACGGCAATACTGCGCTACGGACCAGCTGTATTTTTCTATGGTACACCAATATGCTGCCGCAAAAGTAGACAGCAAAGGGATAGCTGAAGTTTTAGCTCTCGCCCTTAAGAAACCATTCTCCTGGAGGATCGTACAGACATCATCTCACTACAGCACAAACTCCTATATGGAGGACACACAAACACACATCACTGGTGCAGAAAAGTTTGTTGTTGTTGTAGTCTTCAGTCCAGAGACTGGTTTGATGCAGCACTCCATGCTACTCTATCCTGTGCAAGCTTCATCTCCCAGTACCTACTGCAACCTACATCCTTCTGAATTTGCTTAGTGTATTCATCTCTTGGTCTCCCTCTACAATTTTTACCCTCCACACTGCCCTCCAGTACTAAAGTTGTGCTCCTTGATGCCTCAGAACATGTCCTACCAACCGGTCCCTTCCTCTAGTCAAGTTGTGCCACAAACTCCTCTTTTCCCCAATTCTATTCAATACTTCATCATTAGTTGTGTGATCTACCCATCTAATCTTCAGCATTATTCTGTAGCACCACATTTCGAAAGCTTCTACTCTCTTCCTGTTCAAACTATTTATCGTCCACGTTTCACTTCCATACATGGCTACACTCCACACAAATACTTTCAGAAACGACTTCCTGACACTTAAATCTATACTCGATGTTAACAAATTTCTCTTCTTCAGAAGCGCTTTCCTTGCCATTGCCAGTCTACATTGTATATCCTCTCTTCTTCGACCATCATCAGTTATGTTGCTCCCCAAATAGCAAAACTCCTTTACTACTTTAAGTGTCTCATATGCTAATCTAATTCCCTCAGCATCACCCGACTGAATTCCACTACATTCCATTATCCTCGTTTTGCTTTTGTTGATGTTCATCGTATATCCTCCTTTCAAGACACTGTCCATTCCGTTCAACTGCTCTTCCAAGTCCTTTGCTGCCTCTGACAGTATTACAATATCATCAGCGAACCTCAAAGGTTTTATTTCTTCTCCATAGGTCTGATGCCACCTGTTTCAGTATACACAAGCAGCCCTTAGCCGCAATCTTTAATTTTTAACTAGAAGTGACAGTAAAGCTTTTACGTAGGATGTTTTATTATGCTCAAAATGGTTCAAATGGCTCTGAGCACTATGGGACTTAACATCTGTGGTCATCAGTCCCCTAGAACTTAGAACTATTTAAACCTAACTAACCTAAGGACATCACACACATCCATGCCCGAGGCAGGATTCGAACCTGCGACCGTAGCAGACGCGCGGTTCCGGACTGAGCGCCTAGAACCGCTAGTTTTATTATGTGACGTAGCCTTTTTGGTGTTAAAATTGTATGACCAAAGCTGCAATGCTCAACGTGTTACGTATGTAATATAAATTCTACTATAAGATCCATTGCAACTAGTGGGCTGTCTTTACTAAAAAAAATATTTTAACGGTTGCTGCGCACAGCTATGTTTAAAGTTGTATCTGAACGAGTTGAAACCAAACAAGTCGGAAAGACTAGATGAACCCTTGGCACTGACCTCTTACGTGCCTTCTGGATCCCATATAAGAAAAGTAATACAATGCACCCATAAAATTAAAGATCAATATCCGTAACATCTGGAACACATTCTGACTTCGAGTCTAATGAATTCACTTGAGACGGAAAAGCTTCCGTCCGCAAGTCAGCAAGGGATTTGGAAACCTTCGCTTATGAGGGAATTTGGCTTGTCCTCATTCTCACACAGCCTGCGCAGTATGGATGAGGAGCAACAGGCAGATTCCGTATTCCTAGATTTGTGGAAAGCATTTGGCGCATTGTGGTACTGCAGGCTGTCAACAAAGATCCGAGCAGCAGGATTAGGTTCCCTGAGATGTGAATGACTTCAAGACTGCTTAAATGACAGAACACACACGTTCTCCTTGACGGCAAGTGTTCATTAGAGACAAGGGTACCGGCAGGGGTGCCCCAGGCAAGTGTGATAGGACAGCTGTTTATTCTTTATATACATAAATGATCTGGCCGATAGCCTGCGATTGTTTGCTGATGACACTGTGATGTACGGGAAGGTCTCGGCGCTCAGTAACTGTAGAAAGATACAAGGTTACTGTGACGAATGTCACCTTGCCCTAAATGTAGAAAAATATAAATTAGCACAGATGAGTAGGAAAAACCAGTCCTGTAATGTTCGAATACAAGACTAGTAGTGTGCTGCTAGACAGTTACGTCGATTAAATGTCTAGGCATGACGTTGCAAAGTGATATGAAATGGCACGAGCACATAATGATGGTAGTGGAGAAGGCGAGTGGTCGACTTCGATTCATTGGTAGAATTCTAGGAAAGGAGACAGCATACGAAAGAGTTCTGCGACCCATTATTGATTAGTGCTCGAGTGTTTGAGATCCCCAGCAGGTCGAATTCAACGATGACGTCGAAGCAGTTGAGAGTTGTGCAGCTGGAGTTGTTGCCAGTACGACTGACGAACACGGAAGTGTTGTGGGTATGCTTTGTGAACGCAGATGGGAATCCAAGGAGGGAAGACGACGTCGCTCTTTTTGGGAAACACTATTGAGAAAGTGTAGAGAACCGGTATTTGCTGCAGACTGCACAACGATCCTGTTGCCACTGATGTATGTATGGCCTGGTTGGGTATCTGTGTGTATTACTGTTTGTAGGGCACTAGGAACGGATAAGGTGGTGAGCTGCAGTAGGGGTAGAGTTAATGGCTGCCAGCATACACCGTGAACTGAGCCACCAAAGCGTCTATGATAGTGGAAAGGAGGACAGATCATTTTTCTTGGTGTACTACAGCACAGAATGGACCAGTGGACTATTATAATCAGAGACAGCTGTTGTCAGTGTCGTTGACATCAGCTACAGAAGCTGGTAAGGCAGTGACAAAGGTGATGCATAATTTGCTAAATATGTTATTGTCATACTGAACAAGGAAGAGGTGGGAAGGCAAGTTGTCTGAAAGAGGGGACTAACATCACGAAACGGTGCAGGTATGGTTACTTGAGAATAAATATATTAATGTCTAGATGTACTATGACACAAAATACATCGGGAACCAGTTCATAAATGTTTTGCCAGTCAGAAAGTCCTCATTCAAGAAGTGACATAAACCAGAGAAGCACGTAGAAATGTCAGTGATGTGACCCGTGCTGTGTGCTTGTAATTTTATTGAGTGCATCAGCAAGAGGTGAGGAGGCGAGAAGTAGAAGAGACAGGATGAAGTCATTTGTGGTTAGAGTGAGTCATCTTGGTTACTGAAGTAGTTACTATTGTCGTAAGGTGATGTCTTCGTGTCTGGATGGAATGAATGTGGAGATGAGCAATGAGAGATCAAAGTTCTTTGCAGGCAACGTCTGTGATCTCGGGTGCTGAACCATGTATGGAGTGCTAGAGGGAGAACATCTGTGGATGGAATAAAATGTGGAATGAACCAGTAGAAGGCAAGCAAGCAATTGGAAATCCAGGATAGGGTCAGTGTGATCACACTCTGATACTGAACCTGACAGGGCAGCTGCAAGGGGACACGTTACTGTGTAGGTATAGAGCCGTTTGAAAAGGACCAGGGAGAGGATGGGAGGCGATTAGTTCAAAGGTGAAGTCATTTCTAACGATTTCAGAGACTTTCAGGATTTGAAACACACAAGGTGGTAATACTGGAGTAAGGGGGAAGATTCGTGTCTGGGTGTGTTTCTGAGTGAATGCACCAGGGAGAGGTAGGAAAGGGAGGCAATGGAAGGCAGAACGAACTAATATAAGACAATGTGGGCAATGAAGTAAGAAGTAAGGACATATGTAGATTGACGTTGAGCTGTGTTAGTGTAGGACCGGAAAGAGACAGGGAGAGTGGCAGTTGGCGAGCAGTGTCGTCTACCGTCGGTAACGACTTATCTCAGAGAATTCCAGGGCTGTACTGCTGTGTGAAATGACGTTGGGAGAAGAATGGGAGTAGATGGTTGGAGGATGAAGGCATCTGCAGCCACAGCAGATAGGGTAGTTTTGTGGGGACTGGTTCATGTCTGGTTGTGTTGCAGGGTAGACCAAACCAGGTGGAGGTAGGGCCAGAGTAAGTGACCAATGTCTGTCTGGGGATCTGTTCATATCTGGATATGTTGTTGGATAGAGGAGACGATCAAGAGGTGAGGGGTGTGCAGCTGGAAAGCATACTCATCTCCAGACAAGTTGCTAACTTGGAGCACTGTAACAGTTAGGTACAATGTAAACGTACAGGTTTTTCACCTCAGTAGCTGTACTTCTTCTCGGTGGGTTACCAACCGAAGGGGCAGGCCAGGTCGGAGATTTGCTCCACTTGATGAGTGGGCGTTGTGTTCTGCTGACGCTTGTATCGTCAGAAATGGCATTCTACTGTTGAGATGGTTGAGTTCAGGTGCAAGGAAAGAGAGGTTGTTGTATCCCACTTCTGACGACAATGTACATTTGGTCGAGCAGTCAGGACTTAGGATTGGGCATCCAGGGCTGACATTAAATGATAGAACAGGAAATATGTTCGATGGAAGAGAATATATTTGTGTGTGTAGGACACACAGGGCGCGCCTGGTTTATAAAGTTAAGAGGCATAGGCTAGTCCAGGAGGTCGAACAAAAAGTGAGCAACAAAGAGAGATGCTGGTTCATGTCGGTGGCCAGTCGTTGGGTTCAGAGCCTCCGCCTCCCAAGAAAGCGATCTGTTCTGCTCGACGACTCGATCGCACGAGAGTGGAGCAAATGTGTTCTGCTCTGCAGAACCCTCCAGAGTCCGCAAGTGCCTCCCACGCGCACCGCTGGCTAAACCAATGGCGTGAACATGTTAGCAAATTTCAGCAAACAACTGTGGTGGTCTCTTCTCAACAGCTTTAGCTGGACAGAATTGCCTTGGTGATGAGAGACAGGCATCTTTAATCACGAGGGCACAACCGAACCTGCTCTTGGAGGGAACCTGTGAAGATTAGACTACGGCCATTGAAATATGTTTTTTTTTTTTTTTAAACAGATTACCTAAGACATTTCTTGCCTGGCTGCTACCTTGTACAGCTGTACGGGCACATCACAAAAGCCAATAAATTAAACAAAAGAGGTGTAGGTTGATATCGATATTTAATACTGTAGAAAATGGAAAAGTAAGATATATGGAGGTGGATAGTTAGACAGCAGTGTAATCTACCATCAGTATCAATGACTGAAGATATTTAAAGACATACCGGGTGATCAAAAAGTTAGTATAAATTTGAAAACTTAATAAGCCACGGAATAATGTAGATAGAGAGGAAAAAATTGACACACATGCTTGGAATGACATGCGGTTTTATTAGAACAAAAAAAAGTTCACACAATGTCCGACAGATCGCGCTGGACAGCAAAACGTCAGTGACTGCGCATGACAATCGTGTATAAAAGGAGCTGTAATGAGAGAGAGAATCAGATGCGCCAGCAGTCGCAGCATGTCGACGTTACCTGAAAAGGCGCTTTTACTGAAGCTGCATTATCAGAATGGGGAATGTGCTAGTTCAGCATTACGATCCTATCGCCATAGAAAGGGGATTCGAACAGGTAGAGGTCCGTTGACAAATGCAGCTGTGGCGAGAATGATTTCGAAGTTCGAAGCCATGGGTTGTTTAGACGATAGACCCCGTAGTGACCGACCGAGCGCAAGATGTAATGCTGCTGAGACAGTTTAGGAAGAAATGGAGACTGTAGCGGCTTCGTCTATGCACGGGGAAGTCAGGGCTCGTGCAGTCGCACGTCGCACCAGCATTCCATACACTACTGTTTGGTTGGCACTGAGGCGTACCCTCCAATGCTATCCGTACAAAATCCATCGGCATCATGAACTGTTACCTGGCGATTTAGTAAACCGGAGGGCATTTGCGGTGTGGGCGTTTCAAAAGATGGCGGAAGATGACGATCGGTTGAGCAACGTGGACGGACGAAGCCCATTTCACTCTCCGAGGGTCTGTCATCACCTACATCTGCAGAATTTGGGCTACCGAAAATCCTAGAACTGTCGTGGAAACTCCATTGCACGACGAGAAAGTCACGGTATGGGTTGGATTTACGACATCTACCGTTATCGGGCCTTTTTTCTTCGAGGAAATGCATGATTCTGGTTTTGTAACTGCTACTGTGATGGGTGAGAGGTACGCCGATATGTTACAGAATCGCACCATCCCCAGCCTGGCTAATAAACACCTGCTGGAACGTACGACGTTTATGCAGGATGGCGCTCCACCCCATATTGCTAGACGCGTGAAAGATCTCTTGCGCGCGTCGTTTGGTGATGATCGTGTACTCAGCCGCCACTTTCGTCATGCTTGGCCTCTCATGTCCTCGGACCTCAGTCCGTGCGATTATTGGCTTCGAGGTTACCTGAAGTCGCAAGTGTATCGTAATCGACCGACATCTCTAGGGATGCTGAAAGACAACATCCGACGCCAATGCCTCACCATAACTCCGGACATGCTTTATAGTGCTGTTCACATCATTATTACTCAACTACAGCTATTGTTGAGGAATGAGGTATGATGGTGGACATAGTGAGCATTTCCTGTAAGGAACATCTTCTTTGCTTTGTGTTACTTTGTAATGCTAATTATTGCTATTCTGATCAGACAAAGCGCCATCTCTTGGACATTTTTTGAATTTTTGTATGTTTTTGGTTCTAATAAAACCCTATGTCATTCCAAGCATGTGTGTCAATTTTTTCCTCTCTATCTACATTATTCCGTGGTTTATTAAGTTTTCAAATTTATACTGACTTCTTGATCATCCGGTATATTGCTGTGTGGAGCAGTGAGAAATATCGAAGGAGATGGTTGAAACATAATGATATATGGAGAGAGTGCCAGCATTACTGAGCATGTCTAGATGTGTTTGCTGGATGGATGAGAGACAGGTAGGGAGACAGGTGATTGGAGGTGTCTTCTCAGGTAGTGATGCAGGTAGGGTATCAGCTCATGTCTAGATGTGTTGCTGGGTAGAAAGGCGTGGAAGAGGTAGGAAGGTGAGAGTAGGAGGACGTGAGGAGGTCGGGGTCCACACGTGTGGAGATCAGTTACGGTCGAATGTGTCGCAGGATAGAACAGAGGGGCAGGGAGACGGAAGGACGGGGGGTGGAGTCACCTGCGGTCAGCCGTCCGCTCTTGTTCAGCAGAGTCGGCGTGCCGCAGGCGGTGGAGCAGGCGGAGGGCGGCGGGGGGCAGTAGCCGGCTCCGCCGCCCCCGCGCACGGCCGCGGGGGCGGGGCCGCTCCCGGCGCCCGGGCTCGGGCCCGGGGCCGGACCGCCGCCGCCGCCGCCGCCGCCGCCGCCGCCGCCAGCCGCCCCCGGCTGCTCACCGGGCTCCCGCTGCTGCAGAGGCGGCTCGTCCTCAGAGTCGGCGTCCAGCAGCTCGAGGCCGGGGTCCGGCAGGGCGGCGGGCGCGCCGCTGGTGACGGGCGTGGGGGTGGGCGCCGGGCCCGCCAGCGGCGGCGGCGCCTCCGCCTCCGAGTCCTCCTCCTCCTCCTCCGCGTCCGGCCGGGCGCCACCACCACCGCCCCCGCCGCCCTCGCTGGAGCTGCGGCGGCGGGTGGAGGCGGCGGCGGCGGCGGCTGCCTTGGCCGCGGTGGCCGTCAGGTGGCACGAGATAAGCAAGATGGCCGCGGCTCGAGCCGCACCTGCCCGCGACGCCGGCACCGCGACGCCGCGCGACGCGCACGCGCGCGCCGTGCCCGCCAGGCTGACGAGCCCGTCGCTGGAGGCTCGCCGCGGCGGCGCGAAGCCGCAGCCCCCCGTGGAGGAGCCGGCGGTGCCCGCGCTGCGCTGGCTGGAGGCCCGCGACGGCGGCCGAGCCCCGTGCACCGCCAGCGGGATCCCTGCGGGCAGCGGCGCGGGGGCGGCCCCTCTCAACAATGGGGCTGGCTGCGGCCGGGCGGCGCGGGGGAGCCGGGCGAGGCGGCCGGGGCAAGCCATGCGGGGCAGCGCGGCGCGAATCGCCGGGTCGAGGCGCTTGCTGTGGAAACTGCGAGGCGCGGTAGACTTCCAACATTACTCAGGACTGTGGGCAGCTAGAGCCCTGGGGTTTGGTCAGTGCACTCCTCGAGTATCGATGACAGCTGGGTGGAGCCAGGCAGCCGGAGAGCCAGTCGTGCGAGGGCGTGCAAGCCATTGGATGAAACTTCCTGGCAGATTAAAACTGTGTGCCGGACCGAGACTCGAACTCGGGGCCTTTGCCTTCCGCGGGCAAGTGCTCTACGAACTGAGGTACCCAAGCACGACTCACGCCCCGTCCTCACAGCTTTACTTCTGCCATGTCTCCTACCTTCCATACTTTACAGAAGCTCTCCTGCGAACCTTGCAAAACTATCACTCCTGAAAGTTAGGATATTGCGGAGACATGGCTTAGCGACAACCTAGGGGATGTTTCCAGCTTAGTTTGTAGAGCACTTGCCCCAGAAAGGCAAAGGTCCCGAGTTCGATTCTCTGTCCTGCACACAGTTTTAATCTGCCAGGAAGTTTCATATCAGCGCACACTCCGCTGCAGGGTGAAAATCTCATTCTGGAACCCATTGGATGAATTTCTAATGGTGCCAGCTGCTAAAACTATGAGACGCGATCTCTGCTACTTTTTCTTAGGACTGGGAGCAACTAGAAGCGCGAGGTTTATCTAACAGTACTCCTGGACATGTTCAACACCCCTTAAGTGGCTGTGTGGAGTGAGCGACTAGCAATCAACCCGTGTTGGCAGTCTGGCTTGATGGATCAATCGCTATCTCTGTTAGCTCTGGGAACACTGCTGTGAGCTAGATCGCTGGTCGATCATCAGCTATCGGCTTGTTATCTTTGGCGCGTCCCCAGGCATGAGCATCTTTGCGTTTTCGGCTGGGGGCGTGCGGGACGAAGCGTGGCGCAGCACGACTCGCCGGGCCAAGGCACTAACTGTGGAGGCTGTGAGGCGCGGTTGACCTTCCACATTACTCGGGGCTGTGGGCAGCGACAGCCCTGTAGTTTGGTCAGTGCATTCCTCGAGCATCGACGACAGCCGGGTGGAGCCAGGCAGCCAGAGAGCCAGTCGTGCGAGGGCGTGCAACCTTTTCGATGAATTGCTGGTTTTGCCAGCTGCTGGAACTACGAGATTCTCTCTCTGCTATTCTTTTTTAGGACTGGGAGCAACTAGAAGCGCGAGGTTTAGTTAACAGTACTCCTGCACACGGACAACACACCTTACATGGCTGTGTGGAGTGAGCAACTGGCAATCAACCCGTGTTGGCAGTCTGGCTTGATGGATCAATAGCTATCTCTGTTAGCTCTGAGAACAACATTGTGTAACCGTGTTCTATGGTGTATGTTGGATTTGAGGACATGCTGGAAAGTAATCCCTTTGAACTTTTTTATTCTGTTCTCAATATCGGTTGAGGTATTACATGTCATGCGTAGTACTCAGTCGACTTGGATTACTTCTTTGTGTCTGTGAACCGTGTCGTTTGCCACGGCTCCTGTTTTTCCAGCTGCTGTTTGGAGCCTCCGCAAGCGCACTACTAGTCCGTTCGCTGGGAGGAGGCGCTGTGTGCCGTGCCGAGGTCGGACGAGGCAGTTGAGACGAGTGTTTGGCCCTGGACGACCGTTCTGCAGCGGGACGCTCGGTCCCTCTATGCTGTCTGGATGGGCCCAAAAACCCGGGGCATGAGGACACAAGAGGCCATAAATCTGTGGACAACATTTGGTTTCCGTTAATGGGCTGGGGAAGATATGAACTCCGACTGCGGCTGCCAATAACCTCCAGAAGGTGGTGTCGTCACTGAAAGTAAGATTTTTCATCTAGTTAGTGCAACGGTCGTCGTCTGGCGAGGCCAATCTCTCGGTGTTGTAGGAGCTATTAGAACTGCGTAGCAAACGTTTCTCTGCTTTGAGTTTGTGATCGGAAATTGCCTTGCGTATATGTTATTGCCCGCTTGCATGATTCTGCACTCGAACGCCATGCTGACTCAAGGCACGCGTCGTAAAGAAACAGTTGGCTGTGGACCTTCCGCAAGCCATTGTTTTCCCATGGACGGCGTAGGTCACTGTTTGGATAAGCAAATTGTAAAATGTTAAATAACCTTGTACTGTCTGGAGGAGAGATAGATTTTATGGATGTCTGAAATACGAGATTATGTTAATGTTCGCCAATATCTGTTGTGTTTTAGTACGTAGGCATATTTAACTTTCGTCGTTATTGTGTATATATTCTTTTGTTAAGAAGTTTAGTCCCCGTCGCATTTAAGTGATTTATTTAATCTCATTTAAGGTAGTGCTAGAGTTTCTGTTTGGCAATCTGCCTAGCCACGACTGATGTTGGTTGCTCGGTCTGTTTGAAATGTCGGGCCTACTTGGTAGAGACCATTGTTGACTCACTCTCCTAAGCTCAGAAGTCCCGTATTGATACTAAGGTGATAGTTCTGCTGGAATCTCATTTGCAGAAATTATCAATTCTTGTGAGCACAAATAAAGCTACCTTTTCCTCTGTAATTTTCGTTCGCTGGCCAGCAAGCTTTGGTTAATGATTAAAAATCGCCAACTGGTCTTTGTCCAAGCTAGTGGCTCGTGTTAGACGAGTTCCCTTTCCAGTTCGGGTAAATCTTTCATCCTCCTGGTGGAGCCCTTTCTTTCCCGAGACACGCTGGGTAAAAGTTGCCCGAGTGTCTATTGCTGCTCAATGTTCCAGCAGAATGAAATAAGAGGTTAATTGTCTATTTCACCGTTATGCCCAAGAAAGGCGAATTAGAGTAGTTCTGGATAACCTAAGTATTATTAAGATAGTTCTAGGTTTGGAGAAACTGCTGTTTGGTAAAATTTAGCCTTCTGTGTCGGTAATCCAGCGTATTCCACAAACAAACATTGTTATAGAACTGAAAGATTTGGTTTTGATACATTTACTGAGACGTAACTATTTATGTTAATTGCTTGTGATCGTCCTTAATGAGCCGTCGTCCGTAATGAGCCGTCGTCCGTAATGAGCCGTCGTCCGTAATGAGCCTTCGTCCGTAATGAGCCATCGTCCGTAATGAGCGATCGCCCTTAATGAGCGATCGCCCTTAATGAGCGATCGCCCTTAATGAGCGATCGTCCGTAATGAGCGATCGTCCGTAATGAGCGATCGTCCGTAATGAGCGATCGTCCGTAATGAGCGATCGTCCTTAATGAGCGATCGTCCTTAATGAGCGATCGTCCGTAATGAGCGATCGCCCTTAATGAGCGATCGCCCTTAATGAGCGATCGCCCTTAATGAGCGATCGTCCTTAATGAGCGATCGTCCTTAATGAGCGAACGTCCTTAATGGGCGATCGTCCTTAATGGGCGATCGTCCTTAATGAGCGATCGTCCGTAATGAGCGATCGTCCGTAATGAGCGATCGTCCTTAATGAGTGATCGTCCTTAATGGGCGATCGTCCTTAATGGGCGATCGTCCTTAATGAGCGATCGTCCTTAATGAGCGATTGTCCTTAATGAGTGATCGTCCTTAATGAGTGATTGTCCTTAATGAGTGATCGTCCTTAATGAGTGATCATCCTTAATGAGTGATCGTCATTAATGAGTGATCGCCCTTAATGGCGCAACATTTAATGTACATCTGATTGTCCCCTATGTCACCTACTGACTTCACTCAGAAACTGAAAAGGTTATCCTTGCTCAGGTTTATGGGACTTTATTAACTGTTGATCTTGATCGTTTATGGTCTCATAAATATGTTGTTGTTGTTAAAAAGGAATAATTTTAGATACATATTGTTCATTAAGTAATTCTTAAGCTATATAGCAAATTACGAGTGCAAATATTCTCTCATTGTAACACTTGCTTGTTCTGTGGTTTGCACTGAAGGGTGTGATAATAAATGCAAAATCTAAAGTGAAGCGTTGGGACGAATTAATCCTGTCCCTTATCATTACCCTTAAAGATTCGTGATGATGATGATGATGATGATGATGATGAGGAAAGACTGAGCTCTACCGGGAATAATGAGCATGTTTGAGTGGTCAAGGGCCTAAGATCCAAGGTCCGAGTGTATTTGTCAAGTTACCAAATCCCATTGTGCATTTGTTCTGCGGGATTTTGTCAACTAACTATTGATGATTTGGTCCAAGTGCAGAAGGTCTTGTGGTTGAGCGTAAGTCTTGAAATCCATGCAGACGCTCTGAAAGTCTCCCAATTAGTTATCTTACGTTTGCTATACCCGTTGTGTAAGAGAGTGCTTACTGTGGTCCTCTTGGAAGTCTTGCGTTCCTTTAAGGGGGTCTTAGTTGTCCAGGCATCCATGTGGTGATCAAGAGAGGCTGTTAATGATCGATGATTTGTCTGAGCCCCTCTGTGCGTTCGTGAGATGTTCTTCAGGAGCTGGGACTCCCAAGACAAGCAGATCTGTAAAGCTTTCGTAGGGATGTGGGTTTCATACATCTTGTTGTTATTTGACACGTTTCATTAAGGCCTATGTCGACCTCCTTCACTTTGTTTGATCTGGTTCATACTGGCAGGCCTATCCAGCTTTAGAGAAGCATAGTGCTTTGGTGGTGGTTCACAGGATAGTAGGTTTTGCTCCCCATTTGCTGTTTGCGAGTTTCCGGGAAATATTATTTCTCGAGGCAACCTTCTGGCGAACCTTTTCACAGTATTGTCTATGTGTCAGAGATCTATCCTGTCTTCAAGACACGGTCGACTTTCCTGCTTCGATGACGAAGTTGCAAACACTCTGCCATTACAGGGCTTTGAATTTTAGCGTATAACATGGCTGTGCGTAGCGTAACTATGTCGGTGTACTAGAAAGATCTTGCTGTAATCGAGTTTCTCCATACATGGGGGCCCTCTCATTCATTATGGCCACAGCCGACCACACAGTTGCACTGCGACATCTTGAACAATCCGATACCTCAAGTTAACTCTGATCGGTCATCCTCCATATAGTCCCAACTTGGCCCCGCCCAATTTTATTTCACGAAATATTAATATATGGTTATTTTAATTAATGCCTTAGTCAGAAGTAACAATACGAAAAGATTATTCCCCACCTTTCAGTCTTCTAAGGGAACGGCGATGGGTGGCAGGACATACAGGATTATTCATAAGAACATCCAGGGTTTCAGAGGATAACTATGCAGAAACTACAACACATACTGAAAACGGACACACATCAGTGGACAGAGCATATGCCTAAGTTTATAACTCACACTATAAATGCTGATTATGGGCTGTGTTTCTGATGTGGCAAACGTCAATTCGTAGGTCCTAGTCGTCGACGTGATGTGTCTAAATGGCTCTGAGTACTATGGGACTTAACATCTGAGGTCATCAGTCCCCTACACACAGAACTACTTAAACCTAACTGACCTAAGAACATGACACACATCTATGCCCGAGGCAGGATTCGAACCTGCGACTATAGCAGCAGCGCGGTTCCTGACTGAAGTGCCTAGAACCGCTCGGCCACAACGGCCGGCTCGTGATGTGTCTGAGAACACGTAAAGACCGCCTGCTTTGCGAGTCTGGTAACTGGGTTGCCTACATGCATGTGCGAACTAATTCCATGTGAGAATGCGGTGACGAGGGTCAGCAGTGAGAGCACAGCGTATAGTTGCAGTCTGTAACTACAAGAATTCTGCTAACCATTAGCAGGATTCCTTTTGCCGGCCAGAGTGGCCGAGCGGTTCTAGGCGCTGCAGTCTGGAACCGCGCGACCGCTACGGTCGCAGGTTCGAATCCTGCCGCGGGCATGGATGTGTGTGGTGTCCTTAGGTTAGTTAGGTTTAAGTAGTTCTAAGTTCTAGGGGACTGATGACCTTAGATGTTAAGTCCCATAGCGCTCAGAGCCATTTGAACCATTTGTAAGGCGGCCCGATCAAAATATCGTGAACGTCAAAAGAAGATGAATCATTCCTGGATAGGACAGTGACGATCAATGAAGGGAGGGCTGCGGGAGCCATAATCCGACCTTCAACCAATCTGTTTTTACTTTGCAAAAAGACTAACGTAACATAATAATTATGCTTATGTCGTTGCATGTTTTGTTTACCTTTAAGCTTACCATCTGAAATGTCTTTGCGTATCGTCAGTGCTACACCTATTGCCGTTAGGGAACACCTGTCCTAGATGGTCTATAACCAGATTCTCTTCTTAAGAATCACATTTCCGCCGCTCGTGTTCTTCGTTCATTTCCAGTTGTGTTAGTAGCCAGATCCCAGTACCATAAAGTTTAGGTGGTTTTGCATTTGGTTCGGAGAACTTTATTAGCATTTCTTCCTCACCTTTCTTTTTAGTGTAGGTTGATTCTTACAAAGAATAAGACATCAACCAGCCACTATTAATTCTTTTTAGTGTTCTGTCTATGGTCCGATTAATGGAACTTAGCGTGAGAAAGAATTACATGGTCGCATTAATCTGACACTGGGGAAGAATATCAAACGGCGAGGGAAGTGATTCTGGCTTATACTGACTTATCTTAAGTGTATTTCGTTCCTGCCAACAAAGATAGAAAACCTGCTATATAACGTTACAGACGATCTACAGCATCTGGGTTTGTATCACATTCCACTCAAATGTGGCAATGAAAGACGCACCCCGTGGTTGTAGATTCTCTAGTCGTATTGCTACTGTGTGAACGATTCCGCAGTAGTCAAAACAGATTGTCAATTCGCGGTTGCCATGAAATCATACAATCGACGTTGTGAAAAACGCATAGGGTCCACAGTAAATTTCATTGTGGAATGTCAAAAAGAAAAGGAAGCCCCGTAATCAGGCCCTGAAGATCACGCGATAGTCGACCGACCACCAAGTCGTCCTAGCTCAGTCAACATCGGATGCGGTATGGAGGGGCGTGGGGTGAGCACGACATCGCACTCCCGGCTGTTGCAGTGGTCCCGACTGTGGAGTCGCTACCACTCCATCGTCAGTAGCTCCTCGACTGGTATCACGACTGAGGGCACAGTGGTCCAGTCCTCCCACCATAGGAAAATCCCTGGCAGCACGGGACAGATGACCCTGTAGTTTGGTCCCTTTACTCTCCAAACGAACGAACGAACGAACCAACCAACCAACCAACCAAGGCAATTGAAACCCGCACGATACAGCGGCTGTGGCTGAAATTTCAGCTCAGTTAGATGGGGACGTAATCGAAAAGTTTGTATCTGAAACACATGTGTGTTAACTAGGACAATATTTCGTTACGAAGTCAGCAGCGGTTCTTCAAGACACGTTCGGAATTACCTCGCAAACGCCCGATTTTTGTACCCATATTCACTGATAGTTATTTCCTTGTATTGTCATATATTTTAACACGTGTCTGTTTTGCTGTTTATTATGATACATTCTGTATACTGTTTTTTTTTTAATTTTTCCTCGAGGGTGGTTGGCACCTGTGAGGGAAAGCTGTGTCATGATAAAATGATGCTGTCGTATTTAAACAATGCTGTTAAAAAAATACTGAAGATTAGTGATTTTAGGTATACAGGGTGTCCAAGGAGGAGTGGTCAATGTTCAGGAATATGACAGAAGTGATCATTTGTATAGTAAACATGGCCTCTGATATGCACACCTTAAGAGCTATTAGCGGTTGGTTACCTTCGCTATTGTGAACAAGTGATCGTGCTTTTTAAAGTATGCACTTTAGAGGGCATGTTTGCTGGACAATATTTTTCTTGTTTTGGTCCATACTACCTCCTCTCAAAATATGGAAAGCAAAGAGGCTGCAGTAGAAGAGATTTGATTCACTGTGTCTAAGTGCTCACAGTTCTTCAGATATACATTTTAGAGCCCATATTCACTGGCTTTTTTTGTTTTGAATGATCGTTCCTACCCTATCATGGAATTCTGACGATTCCTGTATGCAAGTAGTTAACACATTACTATGGAAAGCTCTAAGCTGCTCTGAGGAAGTCTTGTATGGCATAAAACGCATATGCCACACGGAAACTTTGCAACGTAGATTTGAAAATCTGGGATGCATGTATCACATTATTCAGTTAGCACTGAGGCCTTTTGAAAAGAGTGCACACAATTCTGTAGAATAGCGTACCAAAGTAATGATTATTCTTGCGTCTCTTGTTCACTGAGTGACTGTAGCAGTCTTTTAGTCAATGTTATTAATGAAAACTCCCAGAATGCAAGATATGTACAGAGATGCCAGAGTTAGAATTCCAAGGTGCTTCAGCAATGGACTACACGCAGTTCACAAAATCACACTGCATATAGTTCTTACAGCTCTCTTGTGGGATGGGAATAGTCTTCACAAATTCAAAGAGCTGCGCCACAATGTGGCATGCATGCTATAATAGAGATAATGTACACAAGGTAAATAAACGTCCGCGATTCAATCTCAGAGGCAGTGGAGATTATTGTCACAGTTAAGGGAGCAAAATTTAGATCGTACACAAGATCCTGACTGCTATACTTCAAACGAGGACGAACGTACAACTGCAGCACGAAGAATTCGAAATGTTCTTCCCCACTGATTCTTTGCTGACAGTGTGATAATGACGTATCTCTTTTACGAAAATTTCCTGTGGTTTGCTGCAGTTAATCGATATTGTTTGCTGAAGCATTTTCTTGCCTTCTACATCTTCACAATGGGCTCGTGTCATTTCTAAATAGAGAAATTTTTAAGCATCTGTTATGTTTAGTGACATATCATGTCACTGGTCCTAGAACAGAACCGTGTGGTACCCCCACTTTAGTAGATGCCAGGAATTAGATTGAAATAAGCTCACGAGAGAAAATATTAACTAATCTGATTAAAAGAACCCCCTGGCCACTTTGAAGCGCTGTAGGTGGTGCAGGACTGCTGCCAAGTGGTCATATGACCCTCCGCCGATGACGCAAGTCACGACAGTGAAGTGCTGCGTATGTGGCAGTCGGCTGTATGGAAATGGCGCAATACGGTGGGTCACTGTGGCAAATGGTGCAAAGGAGCTGTCTTGTTTCTATGTGTCCACAGCCACACCGTGAACGAATTTTCCCAATTTGTTGATGTATCGGTGCAAACCGTGTAACTTGTCTACAAGGGACGAAGTGCCACTCATAGCACGTAACACAACGCAAGAGCAGCGATCGTAGAAACATCCTAACCGGCAGGGACCAGAGAATAGTGTCACTCCTTGTCAGTGACAGTCGGTTTCAAGCTCGACCGGAATTGCTGCTGACAGTGGATGCATGTCTGTCTCAAGCAGTTTCCCAGCGATCACTGCGAAGGGTACTTCATGCAACGGACATTTCAAGTCGGGTACGTCGTGAAAGACAGTCACATGATGCTTCAGGTCTTCAGTGTGCGAAACAGCACAGAAACTGAACAGTAGCTGGCTGGACCTGTGTAGTATTGTCCCTTTTAGAATGACACTAGTGCACTGACAACCCAATGAGACGTTTAATCAGCAGTGTGTGGAGGTTGTAGTTTGTGCTGGGAGTGCTTCTGTGAGGTTCTGGGGCTCCTTTTCGTCCCATGACTCGAGCTCACTTATTCACGTTTCCGTTAACATGGAAAGATGACAACATTCTTTCCTGGTTTGAAAAACTCCGACGCAGCGTAATGGAACCTCGCCCTCTAAATCATCCGAGTTTAATCCCATAGCGAATGTGGGGGAGTATTAGGAAGAGCAGATGAAATGCAGCATTTGGCATTCCTTCACTTTGGTAGCTCTGTGGGATCTAATGATGGATATACCAAATCTGAGGAACTTTTTTTGTTCCTAATATTTCGTCCAGAGCTGCACTGAACATATCCACAGGTTCACGGTAAAGGATGACAGCCAAAACAGATGCAGGATAAAGATTTACTAAAATTCTTGAGCAAGGTTTCGGTATACATAAATATACCTTCATCAGAAGTAAAAAATCTAAAATTACATCATGCAATGGAGATTAATAAAACAATTGTGCCAAAGGTGTCGTCAATAATTAGCACAATTGTTTTATTAATCTCCATTGCGTGATGTAATTTTAGATTTTTTACTCCTGATGAAGGTATATTTATATATACCGAAACCTTGCTCAAGAATTGTAGAATGAACTTTTCTGCTCCTTACGTTTCGTCCAGGACTGCGCTGGACTTCCTCAGAGGCGCTGCTCCGCTGAGTCTTGCCGACTGACTGGTCGGAGATGATGTTTGGTTTGTGGGGCGCTCAACTGCGTGGTTATCAGCGCCCGTACAATTTCCCAATCTTTGCTCAGTCCAATTTCGCCACGTTCCTGGATGATGATGAAATGATGAGGACAACACAAACACCCAGTCATCTCGAGGCAGGTGAAAATCCCTGACCCCGCCGGGAATCGAACCCGGGACCCCGTGCTCGGGAAGCGAGAACGCTACCGCGAGACCACGAGCGGCGGACCAACTGACTGGTCGGGTGTCTGAGAGCGACTTATATATTGTGCGAAAGGGGGGCGTGGTTCAGGTGACACGTGATGAGCAGTGATAATCCATAGCAAAGATAAGGTTGACTATCGATTACCACCTTGTCAAAGATAAAAATTGTTAGCAATTTTGTAGAGCCACTGTCCATATATCGCTAAGTTTCATAGCCTCCTCTTTCCTATTAAAATTATCGTTATGTTTATAAATTTCGATAGCTTCTCTATAAAGCCGTGGATAGTAATTTAACGTTGTAGATAAAACTTCGGTATCCGAAAACTTCACTTGGTGGTTGCCTGGTTGAAGAGCATGTTCCGCTACAGCTGACTTTTCTATTTTTCCAAGTCGACAAAGACTTTTATGCTCTTTCAGTCGCGTGTTTACGCTTCTTTTGGTAGTACCAATGTAAACTTTACCACAGGTACATGGAATTTTATACACACCACATGTCGACAGGGGAGGGCGTTTATCCTTCACAGATCGTAGTACTTGACTTGTTTTCTTTGTTGGTTTAAAGATCGGTTTTATGTCATGTTTTCGTAAAATCTTACCGATCCGATCTGTTACTTTTTTAATAAAAGGGAGAACTACTGTATTTTTCTGTCGTTGTGGTTCATTCTTATCTTTTGGGTTTCTGTTCCTTGGACGCAAAATTCTATTTATCTCTTTTCTTGAGTAGCCGTTTTTTTCAAAAGCCTGCTGAAGTGAAACATCTGAAGGATAAACGCCCTCCCCTGTCGACATGTGGTGTGTATAAAATTCCATGTACCTGTGGTAAAGTTTACATTGGTACTACCGAAAGAAGCGTAAACGCGCGACTGAAAGAGCATAAAAGTCTTTGTCGACTTGGTAAAATAGAAAAGTCAGCTGTAGCGGAACATGCTCTTCAACCAGGCAACCACCAAGTGAAGTTTTCGGATACCGAAGTTTTATCTACAACGTTAAATTACTATCCACGGCTTTATAGAGAAGCTATCGAAATTTATAAACATAACGATAATTTTAATAGGAAAGAGGAGGCTATGAAACTTAGCGATATATGGACAGTGGCTCTACAAAATTGCTAACAATTTTTATCTTTGACAAGGTGGTAATCGATAGTCAACCTTATCTTTGCTATGGATTATCACTGCTCATCACGTGTCACCTGAACCACGCCCCCCTTTCTCACAATATATAAGTCGCTCTCAGACACCCGACCAGTCAGTCGGCGAGACTCAGCGGAGCAGCGCCTCTGAGGAAGTCCAGCGCAGTCCTGGACGAAACGTAAGGAGCAGAAAAGTTCTTGGACCACGACCTCACATCCCGGAAACTATATCAACAGCCTTGGTCAAGAATTTTAATAAATCTTTATCCTGCAACTGTTTTGGCTGTCATTCTTTATCGTGAAGAATTACAGTTGCTGTTTCAGCCATGTTTAAAATCTTGATCTCCACAGGTGGTCCTGGTCCGGCTGAGTCTTGCCGACTAGTAGTATTATCAGCAGGATTTGTCTTCGGGTTGACCTTTTTTTTTTGGTCTGCCTATCTGTCTTCTGTTGAGGGTGAGGCTGACTATCAAATGCCACATGTACAGAAGCGCGCGCCTACACACACACACACACACACACACACACACACACACACACGTGTCCAGTGTTTAGCTGTCAGCTTTCGGTTTCGAGTTGTGACAAGCGCGTGCACTGTGAATGTGTGGGACTGTGAAATGCAGGCGGCCGGGGTCTTCCCAGCTGTGTCCTCAGAGGTGCGCAGAGTCAGTATATCAGTGGGCGAAGCACAGTGGTGGCACTTTGCAGGCAGGTAGCAGAGAATATAGTAAACAGTACTCACAGAGCGTCGACTTACAGAGCAACTCACCGGTCTCGCTGGAGAAGAGGATGGGCGGCGCCAGGTTGGCGTTGGCGTAGTGCCGCGGCCGAGAGTACCTGGCTCTGCTGAACAGCTTCAGCACGAAGCAGATGAGCGCCGTGAAGATGGCCAGCCCGGTCGCCACGCCGAACAGCGTCGGCATGTCCGTCGTCAGCAGCACCAGGTCTGGAACAGTGCGGCCCGCACCACTCCGGTCAGCTCGCGGTCGCTCGATGGCCACCGTTACCTCACCCTGCTGCCTGACGTCCGAGTGAGGCAGGTGAGTAGCCCGTAGGTACCCACCCCAGTTGTCACACGGAGTGGGATTAGTATGTTCACTGACAGCAATACCAGGTCTGGAGCAAGTGGTCCACACTGGTCTAGAGATGGGGGATCCGCTCTTGAACTAATTCATAGAGTTGAATCTTTCAAAGGAGTGAACAATCAGTGATTCAGAAAAAAAGAACGGTAGCTCCAAACGTTTCCCACGGCAGAGAGAGAGAGAGAGAGAGAGAGAGAGAGGGGGAGAGAGAGAGAGAGAGAGAGAGAGAGAGAGAGAGAGAGAGAGGGAGACGGAGCATATCAGCAGCGCCTCTGCTGGTCAGAGCACAGTGCACGCCACACAACACAGCCAGCGCTGGCCTCTGCCCTGCTTCTACCTTGGCTGCCTGCATTGTGCAGTGCCACATTGGATTTTGTGTTTCACATATGCCGTGCCATCTCTGTGCATCGTCTGCCGCATGCAGTGTCTGGCGCAGCTTAACTTCGCATCGCACTCTGTCAGCGATCGTTTCAGTCGCACGTGCTGCCCTCCGGGCAGTTGATGCAAGCAACAGGACAGAGAGCCATCTAGCGGATAACATAGGAACTACTTGCAACAACCTGCTCGGAAGGGAATGGACGATTTGTCTCGGAGCGGGTGAGTTCACCGCTCCCCCCACCCTCAGAACTCGCCCGCTCAATGCTCACCCCACCGTCTCGACTCTAGCCAGAGCGTTGAGCAAAGCGACTCAGGTGTCACTCTGGTCTCTGCGGTCTCAGCTCACGCAGTAATACAGCTCGCGGCTCGACCTGCTCGACTCAGCGCCTCTGCATCGGAGTTCGTCCCTACTGGATATTGTTCTTCGTAGTAATACCGCTATGTATATTACATTATTATGTTATGTATACATCAATTGTTTTTATTTTATTTTTATTTGTTTAAACTGATTAGATTAGGTTCCTGATGACTCCTCTTACTATAGGATTTTTATTATGGACACTCGAATTTACACTTTAATTACGAGCGAACCAATAAACGTATCGCAAAATGTGATACACCAATATTTTCCTTGTTTTATTCTGCGTAAGGCTATATGCAGCACTTTCGTTTTACAGTCAAATTTATATTTTTTTTCTTATTCTGGTGTGGATTTTGCGATTTTAGGCGTCTTCGGAAGGAAACGTTCACTTTAAAAATATATGGCTTGCGATGTATTTGTATGAGGTTAATGAAATTTTAATACATTATAGCCAAATATATTGTTAATGTAAATCTCAAGTTACAACATTTTCCGATCACCCAAAAAACCACGTTAGTGCAAAATAAATCAATAATAAAAAACTTTGTCATATCGTGGAAATTTCAATAAACAATACAAAATTCTTACTCATTATGTGTGTTACTTCAAAATAGGATCAAATAAGATGAAAATTCAGGTATAGTACTGGAATAAACCAAGTTTAAAGGACAATGTGCCTTCCATTTATTTTCTATTGTAAATGAGTGGTGAGTCATGAAAAAGAGCTAATTCATTTCATGGAGTGAACAGTTCTGATCCAATCTCTGAAAACAACAGTTTTGCCCATCTCTACACTGGTCAGGCCAGTCCTTGGTCACTTTGCCACTCAAGCTATCTGATCCTCCTCGACAGCTTCTACATGTAACAGATGAGTGTCCTGAAGATGACCTGCTTGGATGCCATCTCGAACAGCATTTGCAGGTCAATCAGGTTTGACCTGCCACTGTCACTCATCTTGCAGACAAGATTACCTGAGCCTTCTGACCAGTTTCAACATGAAGCAGATGAGAGATCACATGGTAGCCCGTCTATTCATCTTGCACAAGGGTGTTGGCTTGTGCATTTTAAACGGCCTCAGGTCTGAACCGAGTGGGCCAGTCGACCCAGTTCACATTGTCTTCTTTTAACAGCCAAGGTTACCTATTCTTGTTTTCAGAATAAAGCAGACGAATGTTGTGGAGGTGACCAACCTGGTAATCACAAAGGAAAATGATGACCTGCGGAGTGTCAGCAGCAAAAGGTCAGAAACTAGTGGCCTGCACACATCCAGTCAGCCCACTGTGTGTTTGCAGCCAAGGTTAGCTGCACTTTTCGCTTGACTTTGGTACAAACCAAATGAGTCTTGTGAAGATAGACAGCTCATTTGTATCCCCAAGTATCATTGTAATATCCGTAATCAGCAGTAACAGGTCTGAAAAAGTAACTGCAGTACTATGGCCCACTTATTTCCGGTCCTAATTCCTGGATTCAGCACAAAATAAATGAGTGCAGTCAAGATGGCCAGCCACTTTGACACATCCATTGTCAGGAGCACTGGGTCCTAAACAAAAGCCACACACTGCGCTACAGCGAAGTTGAGCAGTCTTCTGTCCAACTTAAGGAAGAAGCGGATGTGGCACATAAAGAACACCAACATACATTTTTAGGTTAGGCTTTACCGTGACTGTTACTGACATCAATGAAACAACAAGTTCACTGTTACCAGTCACCGTTTTATTTATTTCCACGACGCGTTTCGAAGGTTTAAACCTCCATCATCGGGTGGATTTCGAAAATAGCCTTGATTGCCTGACTGGGCAGATTAACTTTAAATGCGAACATTTTTAGGTTAGGCTTTACCGTGACTGTTACTGACATCAATGAAACAACAAGTTCACTGTTACCAGTCACCGTTTTATTTATTTCCACGACGCGTTTCGAAGGTTTAAACCTCCATCATCGGGTGGATTTCGAAAATAGCCTTGATTGCCTGACTGGGCAGATTAACTTTAAATGCGAACATTTTTAGGTTAGGCTTTACCGTGACTGTTACTGACATCAATGAAACAACAAGTTCACTGTTACCAGTCACCGTTTTATTTATTTCCACGACGCGTTTCGAAGGTTTAAACCTCCATCATCGGGTGGATTTCGAAAATAGCCTTGATTGGCTCACTGGGCAGATTAACTTTAAATGCGAACATTTTTAGGTTAGGCTTTACCGTGACTGTTACTGACATCAATGAAACAACAAGTTCACTGTTACCAGTCACCGTTTTATTTATTTCCACGACGCGTTTCGAAGGTTTAAACCTCCATCATCGGGTGGATTTCGAAAATAGCCTTGATTGCCTGACTGGGCAGATTAACTTTAAATGCGAACATTTTTAGGTTAGGCTTTATCGTGACTGTTACTGACATCAATGAAACAACAAGTTCACTGTCACCTAAAAATGTTCGCATTTAAAGTTAATCTGCCCAGTCAGGCAATCACGGCTATTTTCGAAATCCACCCGATGATGGAGGTTTAAACCTTCGAAACGCGTCGTGGAAACAAATAAAACGGTGACTGGTAACAGTGAACTTGTTGTTTCATTGATGTTAACATCAACGTAGTCATGGCACCAAACAGTGCTGGTGTGTCAGTGTCGGCAGCCCCTGATGTGGAGCACGTGACACACACGCAAGTCCAGTCAGGTACTGATTACTTTGCGGGAAAGGCTCCTTGATCCTGATGCCCACTTTCAAAATGAAACAAATTAAATCCATAAAGAAAGCCATCTCATTCATAACATCATTGCGTAGGGATGTCCATCGCCAGCAGCACCAGGTGTAACTCAAGTGGCCAACACGACTGTAGTCAGACTGTGGCCATTTTTCAGCCAGTGTAAAATGGTCCTGCTGCTTGGCCTCAGGGTGAAGACAGCTCAAATATCCATCAGCAGCAGTACCACACCTGAACCAATTATCAGAACTGCTGTGGTAGACTTGGTGTTTTGCAGCTATAGTTACCTGGCCGTGTGGCCAGTCTTCTGCGTGGAACAGATGAGTGCTGTCAAGATGAACAGTACTTTTATCATGTCATCAAGTATTTGTGTGTGTATCATCAGCAGCACTGGCTGTGAAACAGGTTGTCCGCAGTGCTGTGGTTAATTTCCGATTACTTTGGAGGGAATATTACATGGTTCTACAGTCCAAATTAAGAAGGAAAGAGACGAGTGCAACGAACAAGACCAACCTAAATGCTACACCAAAAGATGCTAACATGTCCACTGTCAGCAGCACCAGCTCTGAAGCAAGCAAGCAGCATTCAGCTGAGTCCAGTGTCAACTGTAGATGATGTTACCTGATCCTGCTTCCCAGCTTCAGCGTGTAGCAGATGGGTGCCATGGAGACTGCGAGCACAATCGACATGCTTAACGGCAGTGGTATGGCCCCTGTCAGGTGATAGCAGTTTCACAGTTGAAGTTAATCAAACTTGCTGAACAGCTTCAACACGAAGCTCACGAATGCTGTGATGATGGCCATCTAATCTGTAATGTCAACAAGCTTACAGCCCTGTGTCTGAAACAGATGGCTCACTCTGATCTAGTTAAGTGGCCCAACATCCAACATAAAGGAAAACCAGACGAGTTTAGTGAAGAATCCGACCTGGTCATCATACCAAACAATGCTGTAAGTCGATTGTCAGCAGGACTATATGTGAAGCAAGTGGTGTGCGCCAGTCTAGTAAGATTGTGGTCGCTGTACACCGACGTTTACCCATTTCTCCTGAACAGGCTCTGCACACGCAGCTGCTGTGAAGGTCAACAACCCAGTCGTAAAGGACAGAGAGCGTTGGCACGCCCATCGTCGGCAGCAGAAACTGTGAAACAGGTGCCCACTCAGCTTATAATCGTTTCGCAGTCAAGGTTACCCCAGCCTGTTGTACAGCTTGAGCACAAAGCACCCATAAGTGCCATGAAAGTGGTCTGCCTGGTCAGAAAGCCATCGTCAGAAGCAAAAGGTCTTAAACACTTGGCCGGTGCTACTCCTGTTAGATTGTGGTCATTTTTCGATTAATGTTTACTGATCTTGCTGCATGACCTCAGTAGAAACCAGTCGAGTCCTACAAAGGATGTCAAACTTGTTGCTAAACCCAACCCGCTGCTATGTCCACCGTAAGCACACAGTGTCTGAAACAAGTAGCCCCGAGAAGTTCAGTCGACTTGGACTTGTTACAGTTATCTCATCTCGCTGAACAGCTTCAGCAAGAAGCAGGTGAGTGCTGTGAAGATGGTCAGCCCAATGATCGCCTATAGCAGCGAAAATATAGACGACATCAGCATCACCAGGTCTGAAACAAGACGCTTCTCTACTGTGACCAACTCGTTGCAGTCGT
The DNA here is from genome assembly GCF_023864275.1 of Schistocerca cancellata. NCBI lineage: Eukaryota > Metazoa > Arthropoda > Insecta > Orthoptera > Acrididae > Schistocerca > Schistocerca cancellata. The sequence continues at coordinate 157,396,575 of NC_064637.1, forward strand.
TTTGCAGCCAAAATAACCTGGTCCTGCTGCCGTGGTTTTAACACGAGACAGATGAGTGCTGTCAAGATGGCCAGTCAATGTGCCATCCCAACAAGCATAGATGCGTTCATCGCCAGCGACGCTGTGATTGAAACAAGTGACTTGCAGTGTTCTGATCAACCTGCTACCGCTTTGCATTCAGGGTCACGTGACTGTAATGTCCAGCAGATGAGGGCCAAGAAGGCCAACATAACTTATCAGTGCAGTTTTAGACAGGTACGTGCCGAGTAAAACTGTGAGGGACGGGAAAAACCCACCGTGGTACAACAACAGAGTTAGGAAACTACTGCGAAAGCAAAGAGAGCTTCACTCAAAGCTTAAACGCAGCCAAAACCTCTCAGACAAACAGAAGCTAAACGATGTCAAAGTTAGCGTAAGGAGGGCTATGCGTGAAGCATTCAGTGAATTCGAAAGTAAAATACTAGGTAGCGACTTGACAGAAAATCCTAGGAAGTTCTGGTCTTACGTTAAATCAGTAAGTGGCTCGAAACATCATGTCCAGACACTCCGGGATGATGATGGCATTGAAACAGAGGATGACAAGCGTAAAGCTGAAATACTAAACACCTTTTTCCAAAGCTGTTTCACAGAGGAAGACCGCACTGCAGTTCCTTCTCTAAATCCTCGCACCAACGAAAAAATGGCTGACATCGAAATAAGTGTCCAAGGAATAGAAAAGCAACTCGAATCACTCAACAGAGGAAAGTCCACTGGACCTGACGGGATACCAATTCGATTCTACACAGAGTACGCGAAAGAACTTGCCCCCCTTCTAACAGCCGTGTACCGCAAGTCTCTAGAGGAACAGAAGGTTCCAAATGATTGGAAAAGAGCACAGGTAGTCCCAGTCTTCAAGAAGAGTCGTCGAGCAGATGCGCAAAACTATAGACCTATATCTCTGACGTCAATCTGTTGTAGAATTTTAGAACATGTGTTTTGCTCGAGTATCATGTCGTTTTTGGAAACTCAGAATCTACTATGTAGGAATCAACAGGGATTCCGGAAACAGCGATCGTGTGAAACCCAACTCGCTTTATTTGTTCATGAGACCCAGAAAATATTAGATACAGGCTCCCAGGTAGATGCTATTTTTCTTGACTTTCGGAAGGCGTTCGATACAGTTCCGCACTGTCGCCTGATAAACAAAGTAAGAGCCTACGGAATATCAGACCAGCTGTGTGGCTGGATTGAAGAGTTTTTAGCAAACAGAACACAGCATGTTGTTATCAACGGAGAGACGTCTACAGACATTAAAGTAACCTCTGGCGTGCCACAGGGGAGTGTTATGGGACCATTGCTTTTCACAATATATATAAATGACCTAGTAGATAGTGTCGGAAGTTCCATGCGGCTTTTCGCGGATGATGCTGTAGTATACAGAGAAGTTGCAGCATTAGAAAATTGTAGCGAAATGCAGGAAGATCTGCAGCGGATAGGCACTTGGTGCAGGGAGTGGCAACTGACCCTTAACATAGACAAATGTAATGTATTGCCAATACAGAGAAAGAAGGATCCTTTATTGTATGATTATATGATAGCGGAACAAACACTGGTAGCAGTTACTTCTGTAAAATATCTGGGAGTATGCGTGCGGAACGATTTGAAGTGGAATGATCATATAAAATTAATTGTTGGTAAGCGGGTACCAGGTTGAGATTCATTGGGAGAGTCCTTAGAAAATGTAGTCCATCAACAAAGGAGGTGGCTTACAAAACACTCGTTCGACCTATACTTGAGTATTGCGCATCAGTGTGGGATCCGTACCAGATCGGGTTGACGGAGGAGATAGAGAAGATCCAAAGAAGAGCGGCGCGTTTCGTCACAGGGTTATTTGGTAACCGTGATAGCGTTACGGAGATGTTTAACAAACTCAAGTGGCAGACTCTGCAAGAGAGGCGCTCTGCATCGCGGTGTAGCTTGCTCGCCAGGTTTCGAGAGGGTGCGTTTCATGATGAGGTATCGAATATATTGCTTCCCCCTACTTATACCTCCCGAGGAGATCACGAATGTAAAATTAGAGAGATTAGAGCGCCCACAGAGGCTTTCAGACAGTCGTTCTTCCCGCGAACCATACGCGACTGGAACAGGAAAGGGAGATAATGACAGTGGCACGTAAATTGCCCTCCGCCACACACCTTTGGGTGGCTTGCGGAGTATAAATGTAGATGTAGATGTAGAAGTCTACTGTCATCAGCAGCATGCTGTCTGACTCAAGTCTCCCAAATGTCTCGGGTCACCTTGTAACACATTCTCAGCTGACGTTTATTGATCGCACTGGAAAAACTTTGCAACAAGCCAATAAGTGAAAGTTAAGGTGGCTAAGGGGGTGGGCATGTCACTGTAAGCTACACAGGGCCTGAATCATGCAGCCTGCAGAATTCCGGTCAGTTTGCAGTCATTCTGCAGCTGAGATTACCTGTCGTTGCTGTCTGGGCTCGCCACAGGGCAGGTGTGTATCAGGAGATGACCGACCCAACCACCTTCCCGAACAGCATCAGCACCTCTGTCATCAGAAGCGACAGGTATGAAACCTGGCCTAATCCTGGCATGCTTCAACAAAGCTGCGACATTTTGAGATAGGTGGCAAGTAATCGAGGAAACCGTATTGCATCATCACTGAGCACAGCTCCTAAACAACTGAAGTGTATTATAGCCTTTCTCATTTGCTGCACAGAAGGTGAAGAAACGATTTGTCCATGACAGTACACGACTGAGTGAACTGTTTGTTCAACTTCGGCGACTGGATGTCGGGTCCAATCTATATAAAATAAAATGTAAATGTTCATTTGTTCAAAATCGTGTATTTCCGAAAATTCGTGGCCGATTGCTTTGAAATTGACAAGGCGTTGAACTCTAATAAAGGCTTACTTTTAGGAACCTAATTATTTGTGTATAAGGGAAGACATTGTTACCAAAAATCTCAAAATGTACGTTTTCGATTTACTTCAAATGTTTACACATTACTGTAATAAGCATTTAGACACATGTAGACTATGAAATGTTTTTATTCCAATCATTGATGATATAATAAAGTCCTTCGACGATGACCGGTTTCTGTCAGTAATGACCGTCTTCAGATCTGTTCTACACCACGTCTTACTGTGATAAAGCCGGCCGTGGTGACCGAACGGTTCTAGGCGCTACAGTCTGGAACCGCGCGACCACTACGGTCGCAGGTTCGAATCCTGCCTCGGGCATGAATGTGTGTGATGTCCTTAGATTAGTTAGGTTTAATTAATTGTAAGTTCTAGGGCACTGATGACCTCAGAAGTTAAGTCCCATAGTGCTCAAAGCCATTTGAAAAACTGTGATAAAGCCGTAATGGCGTCGTCAGAACATATAAATACACTCAGCATGGCATCGTCACCGAACTAAAATATGGTGCAAAATCACTGTGTGGACGATGTGGCCTTACTTTACACCATATTTTAGTTCTATATGATGATGCTTTGAGGAGTGTATTCATATGTTTTGACGACGCCATTACGGCTTTATCGCACTAGGACATGGTGTAGAACAGATCTGAAGATGGTTATTACTGACTGAAACCGTTCATCGTCGAAGGACTTTGCATTGTGATCAAAGACTGGAATAAAATACATTTGACACTACCTGGACCACTGTTTGTACTCGCGAGTATGTCGCCGCTTATATATATATATATATATATATATATATATATATATATATATATATATATATATATGTAGAATATACAATAGTGAAACGTTGATAGTAGAATAGTAGACAGGAAAATTGTACTTATGTCTTAATGGTTTATGATTAGCATATTACTACAGAATATGAATTTGCAATAACAATAAACAGGTCTTAAGGAGTGTGTGTGTGTGTGTGTGTGTGTGTGTGTGTGTGTGTGTGTGTGTGTGTGTGTGTGAGAGAGAGAGAGAGAGAGAGAGAGAGAGAGAGAGAGAGAGAGAGAGAGAGAGAAGATGGATTGAGAGAAGGGGAAGGAGGGAAGGAGAAGATGGAGGGAGAAGATTGACAGGGAGGAAGTGATGGACAAAGAAAGGGGGCTGGGAAGATGAAAAGAGACAGGGGACAGATGGAGATTAGGACGTATATCCAGTTTCCTTACACATTAGAAGCATATGCATTCTCCTTCCTTTATTTTACTTTTAAGGAGACTGAGCCAGAGGAAAGCGTGGCCAGGTACAGCTAGTAAATGATGTTTCTACACTTGGCCTGATGGCGGTACCTCGATATCAGATCAATTAAATCATGCTGTGTGTCATGCTGACCCAACAACGGCTCTCCAATAGCACATAAAACAAATCTACAAGTGTTTACAGTTGGCCCAGTGTCAGTCCCAGATTTTGTGTCCGCGTAATTAGTTAAATAGCCCAGTTATGACCCTTGTCAACCCACCAGTATCGAGTTGGATGTACTGTATCAGAATATACACTACTGGCTATTAATACACCAAGAAGAAATGCAAAGAATAACGGGTATTCATTGGACAAATATACTAGGACTGACATGTGATTACATTTTCACGCAATTTGGGTGCATAGATCCTGAAAAATCAGTATCCAGAACAACCACCTCTGGCCGTAATAACGGCCTTGATACGCCTGGGCATTAATAGAGCTTGGATGGCGTGTACAGGTACAGCTGCCCACGCAGCTTCAACACAATACCACAGTTCATCAAGAGTAGTGACTGGCGTACTGTGACGAGCCAGTTGCTCGGCCACCATTGACCAGACGTTTTCAATTGGTGAGAGATCTGGAGAATGTGCTGGCCAGGGCAGCAGTCGAAGATTTTCTGTATCCAGAAACACCGGTACAGGACCTGCAACATGCGGTCGTGCATTATCTTGCTAAAGTGTAGGGTTTCGCAGGGATTGAATGAAGGGTGGAGCCACGGGTTGTAGCACATCTGAAATGTAACGTCCACTGTTCAAAGTGCCGTCAATGCGAACAAGAGGTGACCAAGACGGGTAACCAATGGGACCCCATACCATCACGCCGGGTGATACGCCAATATGGCGATGACGAATACAAGCTTCCAATGTGCGTTCACTGCGATGTCGCCAAACACGGATGCGACCATCACGATGCTGTAAACAGAACCTGGATTCATTCGAAAAAATGACGTTTTGCCACTCGTGCACCCAGGTTCGTCCTTCAGTACACCATCGCAGGAGTTCCTGTCTGTGATGCAACGTCAAAGGTAACCGCAGGCACGATCTCCGAGCTGATAGTCCGTGCTGCTGCAAACGTCGTCGAACTGTTGGTGCAGATGGTTGTTGTCTCGCAAACGTCCCCATCTGTTGACTCAGGGATCGAGACGTGGCTGCACGATCCGTTACAGCCATGCGGATAAGATGCCTGTCATCTCGACTGCTAGTGATACGAGGCCGTTGGGATCCAGCACGGCGTTCCGTATTACCCTCCTGAACCCTTCGATTCCATATTCTGCTAACAGTCATCGGATCTGGACCAACGCGATAGGCTACAATCAGACCTTTATCAAAGTCGGAAACGTGATGGTACGCATTTCTTCTCCTTACGTGAGGCATCACAACATTTCACCAGGCAACGTCGGTCAACTGCTGTTTGTGTATGAGAAATCTGTTGTTAACTTTCCTCATGTCGGCACGTTGTAGGTGTCGCCACCGGCGCCAACCCTCTGTGAAAGCTCTGAAAAGCTAATCATTTGCATATGACAGCATCTTCTTCCTGTCGGTTAAATTTCGCGTCTGTAGCGGGTCATCTTCGTGGTGCAGCAATTTTAATGGCGAGTAGTGTATGTATAGTGGCTGATACTGGCGGATCTGATGAGTTGTAACGTGTATGGAGTCAGTGCTACTGCAGTGCTCCGTTATCAGATCTGTGATATTTGCGCTTTGTACGGTCACATTGATGTCTGCCTCCCGATGCAGGTGCTGATGTATGATTACATGTGTACAGTTAACCCAATGTTGGTCCTCCAATAAATCGATATCTGTGTGTATAGTTTGGCGTCCCGCTACTTCAAGTCGAAACAACCTTAACGTGTGTACAGGTGGTCCCCAAGATCGTGTCCGATAAACTTTAACGCATGTAAAGTTTGGCTTCACATTGTCCGCTCCCCTCCCCATTTCAACCTCTTCCCCCCCCCCCCCCCCCCCCCCACAGTAACATGTCTGACAAAGTACTAAGTGCGTACAGTTAGCCCAGCGTCGATAGTTGTCCAATAAATTGTTGTGTGTCATCAGTTGATCCGACGTTGGTTCCCCAATTTTGAGCCTGACAAATCGTTACACGTTTGCTCTTAAGGGAGTTAGGACGTCAAACGGGGCGATTTGGAGCAGGAGAGGGACCACAGGACATTTTAATTTCCACTGTCTATACTTTTACAAATAAATTCATAAAACTTCAACAGAATGACCAGGAAGGGTTCAGCATTTACACTCATAACAGTGGAAGCTCAAAAACGTAACAAAACACAATTATTTTACATGTGAAATTTCATCATTTTTTCACTTACTACTGGCTGCGTTTGATGCTATAGGTGCACTCTTCTTCCTAAGTACGAGAGATTCTTCGAAGGCTTTTGTACAGCATACAAACCATGGTTACAGGTGTATGAAACTCTAGAAGTTATTTAATTTATGAAAAAGTGAATAAACTGTTACATTTTAAACTTCATGTTTAGGAAAAACTCAAGTTTTATAGTTAATTATTTCAATTTTTCCACAGTTTTTAATAGATTTGGAAAATTCTGGAGTTTCACACACCTGTAACTACTGCCTGTATGCTATGAAAAATTCATCGAAGAATCTCTCTTACTTAGGAAGAAAAGTGTACCCATAGCAACAAATGCAGCCAGTAAGAAGTGAAAAAAAAGATGAAATTTCACATGTAAAAAATGGTATTTTGCTACGTTTTTGAACTTCCACTGCGATGAATGGGAGTCCTCAACCCTTCCTCGTCATGGTAACAAAGTTTTATGAATTTATTTGTAAAAGTATAGACAGTAGAAATTAAAATGTCGTGTGGTGACTCTCCTGCTCCAAGTCTGCCCGTTTGACGTTCTACCCCCCTTAACCGGATGTCGGCTTTCGGTACCACTTTCAATAAAACGTAACAGGGATGCAGTCGACACATCATCCCCCCCTTCCCCCAAATACGGTGTCTGACAAATCACGCTGCACCTCACGTTCTGATCTCCCCTCTTCGCTGTCACGAGGAGCGCGAGACGGCAGCAGAGGCAGGCTGCTGACCCGCGCTTCGGACCTACCTGCTGTGGCGGGGCGACTCACCTTCGGAGCAGAAGACCTTCTTGGTGGGCCGCTGGCGCGCGACCACGTGGTAGCCGGGCTTGCACTGGCAGATGGCGTTGTGGGCGATCTGCTTGCACTCGGCGTGCGCGTCCGTGTACGTGCACGTCGCCAGGTAGTAGCACTGCTCGCCCAGCCGCACCGCTGCCAACACACAAAGACACAAGCATTCAGTCCACTGCACCTGTCGTACACACACCGTCCAGGAATTTATGTTTAATGGCTACATCAGCAATGCCGTTCAGTAACGAAAGTAACGATTAACGAAACTAACGATTAACGAAACTAACGGGTAACGAAACTAACGGGTAACGAAAGTAACGGGTAACGAAAGTAACGGTTAACGAAAGTAACGGTTAACGAAAGTAACGGTTAACGAAAGTAACGTTCAACGAAAGTAACGTTTAACGAAAGTAACGGTTAACGAAAGTAACGGGTAATGAAAGTAACAAGTAACGAGTAATGTGTAACAGGTACATCGTACGTCCAAAATGTATTGAGACTCATTTTATTCCTGACGTACAGTGAGCGCACTAACGTATAAAATGACTTATCTTAATAATATCAATATTTATATATGTGTTTGGAGAGAGAGAGAGGTTGATTTTTGATTGAGATTTTTACTTTAGGTTGTGTTGTGTACATAGTTCCACGTAGTCAGCGCATACACAACTTTCCCATTAGAGCGCCCCCCGCTAAGCACAACAGCGCAGGCGCAGCGCTTGTCCCTCTTCACACTACGAGATGGCACTGCCATAGAGACGGACCAAATTCTGCTTCCGCCCATCCGCGTATTAATATGTAACGCAGCCAATGAGATTGCTGCTAATGTAGAACCCTTTCTCCTCACAGATCACACTCACGCAGTGATACCTGAACGCTCGAGGTATTATAACAAGTGTACAGACCTCCAATAAAGTCAGTCTGCATTTGCCTGCAACAGTCTGTACGAGTTCTACATTTGTCTGTACCAGTCTATAGTCAAGTTTCAGTCTGCACCTAATAAGATATCCACATTCCTGTACATAGCCATGAAGATAAATGTATAGACACTTTCGTCAAGTATTAGAGATATACGTGATTATAAGATTAACGTACCAATACCAAAGAAACTTCAGATTGTCAATTGTAAATAGCATCCAGAACCAAGTTAAGTAATTTTTATGCTTGTTATTATTTTAATAAATGTGTGTGAAAGTTAATCAAGTTCTGTTTAAAGTTGGTCACCGTCAGTCTACTACTCTAAGCGTGCAAGTGGCATTTCTATCGTCTGACCTAACGGCAGAAGATAAACACGCCACAATAAGACCACGAGACATACTTCTGACACTCGCCTACTTCGTTAGAGCGACAAGTCAAATAATCTGATGGTGTGTGTGCTGAAGGTCTTACAGTACGCACACCACAGGTTGTAACGAAGCAGGGTTGCCCACTGCTATCCTGTTTTGGTTTTACACCCCTTCAGTAACTTAGTTAAGCAATGAATTTTTATTTATTTTTCTTTATTTTCACCACTCAGATTCCGACTACAGATTCTGTGGCCTTCAGCCTTATAGCACAGAATTCAGAAATAGTTTAAATAAAATTTCCCTAGTAAAATCTATTATTTCAGTACATTCTAATGACTATTCTGAAAGTAATGAGCTAGTTTTATTGGAAGTGCATCCTATTAAAAGTTATGAACAATGACGTATATTGTGCAATACATATTAACTATAATTCGAGTGAGGTAATAGATCGAATTCAGCTATAAGACTGCATCCAAAAGAAAGCCTAAATTTTACTGATTCCAGCAAAGTGTTTAAATTAACTTAAAGTCTATTAGTTAAATAGATATTAAGACTTAAAATCTGTAGCCTGTATGACTTTCAGTGCCAATTGTGACCGAACTACTGAATAATTCCGAGATCTGTTTTGATACTCTTGCTACCTTTATTTTTCTACGTAAAATGAGTCCAGTCTCAACTTCGTAAGTGCATTAATTAAGAATTAAGTAAATTTGAATAAGTAAAAATTATTGTTCAAGAGGGCTGCCATATTTTATAAGTGAGGAATTCCCACTGCGGATGCATAAGTTAGTTCTGCGTATTTAAATTGATACAGCTCACTCATGTTATTTAATTAACAAAACTCTATAGTTTACTTCAAAACCAATTAGAAAGGATCATTTTAACCCTGGGAAATTATAAACTATAATATATTAACATAAATAGTCAAATATTCAAGCACTCGTTGATATAAGGTCCGAGCTGTTGCAGTTCTCAGTTAGTTCTCGGTCAGATTCTCATGGAGCAAAAGTGCGGCAAGTCGGTTAACGTTTCCGGTCGGTACCAAAAAAGTGTAATTGTATTCGGCTTTGAACATTTAACTCGTATTGGGAACATTGTTAAAGACTGGAAAGTTCTGACCTACCTTATGTGACGATTATTAAGTGTAAGAGGCCTGGTCACATGAATATTGTGTGTGAGTGATATCAAATAAATCGCACTGTGATTGTCATAAGTGTTCAACAGTGAATACGATCTTGACTTTTTGGCAATCATAATGTAGGATCCTGGCATCTTAATTGCAGTGTGATTTAGGTGAGACGGACGCAGTTACCGAGAAGAGAATATTGAATAAGCAAAGCGAGGTAGGTCAGGAACACCGCTCACTACCTACTGGGTGAGGAAATGTTTCACTACATCCGGTTGTGACGTGAACTTTAAGAGGCACTAATACAACGATTCAGCCCGACACGTTACAAGGTCGTAACTGGTACCTGAATTTTTGTGGCTGCCTCCTCGAATGATCAGCTTCTGCACCAGTTGGTGGCGTATTACAATTTGGAGGAAGTTATTGTTCTTTAAGGTTTAAAATACGACTCTGTTAGTTACTTGGCCGTATTGCGGATAGCTTTGAGCCCAAGTTTTCGTAGCTTTTCATACAACTCTGTCGATTGATAGACGGCGACGACACTGAAATTGACCTCCTTTTCCAAACACAAGATATTTCTGTTCTTCACTCCCAGAAAATTTGTATACACAAATGTTTGGCAGCTCTTTACACACACTTTACTCGGTTTTATCACTAAAATATCAATTTTCATTAAATGTAACAATACGTTCTGAGCGACGGCCTAGCAACACGTCCTCTTTCCACAAGATACAGATTAAGAGTCTTTTTTTTTTTAACGAATAAATTGTCTTCTTTTTGAGTCCATACTCAAAGATTCACAACTACTATCGTTGCGGGGATTGAGCGCTAAAGACTTTCTTGCTGTCCAGCTGCGCTTCACTTCAAGTACTTCTTGAATCACATTTACGGCATTTACACACACTACTGGGCTTCTCAGAATAAATTCAGGCACAAATTAGTTTATAAAAAAAAGCATTACAAACTCTGGTGGCAGCTTCAACTGGAAGACGTGCCTGCGACCATTCAGTTGTGAGCGAGCGGGCGGCTTAAGTAGAGGACGTGCGGCCGCGCTCTCTCAAATCGCGATGGAGTGCCGTCCCTAAATCAGGCGTTGGAGAATGTTCTGAAGGGAAGAAAAGTGTGTGCAAAGATTGTACTGCACACTTTTACTAAAAAATAAATAAAAGATGAATGGACGCCTGCTGCTACTCGATTGAAATACAAAACGCAGACGATTCTTTTTTTTTTTTTTTTTTTTAAGGGACCTGAAGAGCGACAGGCAGATTCCATATTTCTAGATTTCCGGAAAGCTTTTGACTATTAACGAAGGTACTAGCATAATGAATATACTCCGAGATACAGGGTTATTACAAATGATTGAAGCGATTTCACAGCTCTACAATAACTTTATTATTTGAGATATTTTCAAAATGCTTTGCACACACATACAAAAACTGAAAAAGTTTTTTTAAGCATTCACAAATGTTCGATATGTACCCCTTTAGTGATTCGGCAGACATCAAGCCGATAATCAAGTTCCTCCCACACTCGGCGCAGCATGTCCCCATCAATGAGTTCGAAAGCATCGTTGATGCGAGCTCGCAGTTCTGGCACGTTTCCGTGTAGAGGAGGTTTAAACACTGAATCTTTCACATAACCCCACAGTAAGAAATCGCATGGGGTTAAGTAGGGAGAGCGTGGAGGCCATGACATGAATTGCTGATCATGATCTCCACCACGACCGATCCATCGGTTTTCCAATCTCCTGTTTAAGAAATGCCGAACATCGTGATGGAAGTGCGGTGGAGCACCATCCTGTTGAATGATGAAGTCGGCGCTGTCGGTCTCCAGTTGTAACATGAGCCAATTTTCCGCGGGCTACGCGTGAAACTTGCCCGCACGCGTTCAACCGTTTCTTCGCTCACTGCAGGCCGACCCGTTGATTTCCCCTTACAGAGGCATCCAGAAGCTTTAAACTGCGCATACCATCGCCGAATGGAGTTAGCAGTTGGTGGATCTTTGTTGAACTTCGTCCTGAAGTGTCGTTGCACTGTCATGACTGACTGATGTGAGTGCATTTCAAGCACGACATACGCTTTCTCGGCTCCTGTCGCTATTCTGTCTCACTGCGCTCTCGAGTGCTCTGACGGCAGAAACCTGAAGTGCGGCTTCAGCCGAACAAAACTTTATGAGTTTCTCTACGTATCTGAAGTGTGTCGTGACCATATGTCAATGAATGGAGCTACAGTGAATTTATGAAATCGCTTCAATCATTTGTAATAGCCCTGTATGTGACGCTTTGAGTAAAAGAACCGAGTATGTTGTCGTCGACGGTGAGTGTTCGACAGGGACACCGCTATTGTAAGGAGTGCTCCAGGGAAGTGTACATACATTAATGATTTGGCGGACTGGGTGGACAGCAATACGCGGCTGTTTGCTGATGATGCTGTGGTGTGTGAGGAGGAGTCTCCACTGAATGACTGTAGGGGGATAGAAGATGACTCAGACAAAATTTCTAGTTAGTGTGATGAATGGTAGCTGGATCTACATATAGAACAATATAAGTTAATGCGGAGGAGTAGCGAAAAAATGCTGTAATGTTCGGTCGCAGTATTACTAGAGTCCTGCTCGACACAGCCACGTCGATTAAATATCTGGACGAAACGTTGCAAAGCGATATGAAACGGAACGAGCATCTGAGGACTGTGGTAGGCGAAGGTGAGTTTTAGGAGAGAGTGGTTCACCTGTAAAAGCAGACCGCATATAGGATGCTGGTGCGACCGATTGTTCAGTACTGCTCAAGTGTTTGTGATAAGTACCAGATCGAACTGAAGAAAGACATGGAAGAAATTCAGAGGCGGTCTGCTAAATTTGTTACCGGGAGGTTCTAACAAAAAAATGGCTCTGAGTACTATGGGACTTAACTTCTGAGGTCATCAGTCCCCTAGAACTTGGAACTACCAGACTGTAGCGCCTAGAACCGCTAGGCCACCCCGACCGGCGGAGGTTCTAACAACACGTAAGTATAAGAGAGATGCTTCAGGAATTCAAATGGGGATCCCTGGAGGGAGGGCAATATTCTTTTTGAGAAAATGGGAAGTTGCGGTATAGAAAATGGCCCAGAGATCACCAGTGTGTGTGTGTGTGTGTGTGTGTGTGTGTGTGTGTGTGTGTGTGTGTGTGTGTGTGTGTGTGTTTGTAGGCAGTGATGAAGTGTTATGAAACAATGTGTGTATAGTATGTGCAGTGACTGATAGATATGAGTGAACAATGTGACATTACATTATTTAATAAGTTAAATGTAAAAAAAGTATTGTATACCAGGAGTAAATCTAACGATTGTCTCTAACTAGAGGTCTGTAAATACATTCCTGGAAATGGAAAAAAGAACACATTGACACCGGTGTGTCAGACCCACCATACTTGCTCCGGACACTGCGAGAGGGCTGTACAAGCAATGATCACACGCACGGCACAGCGGACACACCAGGAACCGCGGTGTTGGCCGTCGAATGGCGCTAGCTGCGCAGCATTTGTGCACCGCCGCCGTCAGTGTCAGCCAGTTTGCCGTGGCATACGGAGCTCCATCGCAGTCTTTAACACTGGTAGCATGCCGCGACAGCGTGGACGTGAACCGTATGTGCAGTTGACGGACTTTGAGCGAGGGCGTATAGTGGGCATGCGGGAGGCCGGGTGGACGTACCGCCGAATTGCTCAACACGTGGGGCGTGAGGTCTCCACAGTACATCGATGTTGTCGCCAGTGGTCGGCGGAAGGTGCACGTGCCCGTCGACCTGGGACCGGACCGCAGCGACGCACGGATGCACGCCAAGACCGTAGGATCCTACGCAGTGCCGTAGGGGACCGCACCGCCACTTCCCAGCAAATTAGGGACACTGTTGCTCCTGGGGTATCGGCGAGGACCATTCGCAACCGTCTCCATGAAGCTGGGCTACGGTCCCGCACACCGTTAGGCCGTCTTCCGCTCACGCCCCAACATCGTGCAGCCCGCCTCCAGTGGTGTCGCGACAGGCGTGAATGGAGGGACGAATGGAGACGTGTCGTCTTCAGCGATGAGAGTCGCTTCTGCCTTGGTGCCAATGATGGTCGTATGCGTGTTTGGCGCCGTGCAGGTGAGCGCCACAATCAGGACTGCATACGACCGAGGCACACAGGGCCAACACCCGGCATCATGGTGTGGGGAGCGATCTCCTACACTGGCCGTACACCACTGGTGATCGTCGAGGGGACACTGAATAGTGCACGGTACATCCAAACCGTCATCGAACCCATCGTTCTACCATTCCTAGACCGGCAAGGGAACTTGCTGTTCCAACAGGACAATGCACGTCCGCATGTATCCCGTGCCACCCAACGTGCTCTAGAAGGTGTAAGTCAACCACCCTGGCCAGCAAGATCTCCGGATCTGTCCCCCATTGAGCATGTTTGGGACAGGACGAAGCGTCGTCTCACGCAGTCTGCACGTCCAGCACGAACGCTGGTCCAACTGAGGCGCCAGGTGGAAATGGCATGGCAAGCCGTTCCACAGGACTACATCCAGCATCTGTACGATCGTCTCCATGGGAGAATAGCAGCCTGCATTGCTGCGAAAGGTGGATATACACTGTACTAGTGCCGACATTGTGCATGCTCTGTTGTCTGTGTCTATGTGCCTGTGGTTCTGTCAGTGTGATCATGTGATGTATCTGACCCCAGGAATGTGTCAATAAAGTTTCCCCTTCCTGGGACAATGAATTCAATTTCCAGGAGTGTATTTTTGAACATAAACTTATTGACTGTCAATAAATTGATTTTTTAGTGTAATCTACTGACTTACTATGAAAGAGCCTCAAATTGGGACACTTTAATACGTGTTTTGTAACCCTTGTTTCATTACGGTAGCTCATAGTTACCATCACTACGTGGTAGCTATAAAAGTTTCGTTAGGACACAACTACTTTCGATGTGTTAGGGCCAACCATTTCCTTTAATTTCCGTGTGCACAGCTCCTTTACATACACATGGACGACTTGCACATTGAGAAAGCATACTCATGGCATGCCAGTGGCAAAACAGCTTGACTAGGGCCTTTACCGAGCGAGGTGGCGCAGTGGTTAAACACCGGACTCGCATTCGGGAGGACGACAGTTCAATCCAACGTCCGGCGATCCTGATTTAGGCTTTCCGTGATTTCCCTAAATCGCTCCAGGCAAATGCCGAGATGGTTCCTTTCAAAGGGCACGGCCGACTTCCTTCCCCGTCCCACCCTAATCCAGTGTGACCGATGACCTCGCTGTCTGATCTCCTTCCCCAAAACAACCCAACGCAACTAGAGCCTTAGCCCAGTGATACTTTCCAACTGGTAAAGACACGTTTAGGGTCTGTGGAGTATTCTACGAACAATGCACCACCCCAGCAGTCAGTGATTTAAACTTCTGATGACGATGGCGGAGACAGCTATCGAAAGCTCGAGTGTTTATTCGAAGTGATGCGGCTCGTAAACCGAGAAGATTTTATAGAAAAAAATGGTTCAAATGGCTCTGAGCACTATGGGACTCAACTACTGAGGTCATTAGTCCCCTAGAACTTAGAACTAGTTAAACCTAACTAACCTAAGGACATCACACACATCCATGCCCGAGGCAGGATTCGAACCTGCGACCGTAGCGGTCTCGCGGTTCCAGACTGCAGCGCCAGAACCGCGCGGCCACTCCAGCCGGCGATTTTATAGAAGGAAGGCAATAGTTAGGAAACGCGTGAGACACGGTTTTATTTTACCGCTATGTTATTCATTCTGTAACTGGAACGAGCAATATACGCAATCCGAGAGATTTTTAGAAAACTAATTAGAGATCAGAGACAGGGAATAAAAACTGTTTCCAAAACGAATTTTCACTCCGCACTGGACTGTGCACACATTTGAATCTTGCTGGCAGAAACTGTGTTTATCGCAGGCAGTCGGTAGAGTGTATGCCAAAGAAATACAAAAGGTAACATCGCGTTCTGGTACAACCTTAATATTTCAGCAAGTTTCGAATCAGTGCACACTCCGCTGCAGAGTGAAAACATATTTTGGAAACAATCCACAAGGCCGAGATTATGTAGACTGATGATACTTTCGTTGGCTGTGAAACCAGATAATGATGTCACTTTGACACAATGTTTCAACGGATCAACTAGCCGCCAACTTCAGGTGAGTACACTGATGCAAAGTGGTTTGCTCATTAGATCATTTTAATCGTCTCCATCCTAGTATCAAATTTACGACGGAAGCTGAAAAGGTTGACAGACTTCCTTTTCTTGACGTTTTGGTTCACAGAAATGACGATGCGACTTTGGAGTATAGTTCACGTCGCAAACATACGCTTTTTTGGTCATCGGTCTTTTGACTGGTTTGATGCGGCCTGCCACGAATTCCTCTCCTGTGCTAACCTCTTCATCTCAGAGTAGCACTTGCAACCTACGTCCTCAATTATTTGCTTGACGTAATCCAATCTCTGTCTTCCTCTACAGTTTTTGCCCTCTGCAGCTCCCTCTAGTACCGTAGAAGTCATTCCCTCATTTCTTAACAGATGTCATATCATCCTGTCCCTTCTTCTTATCAGTGTTTTCCACATATTCCTTTCCTCTCCGATTCTGCACAGAATCTCCTCATTCCTTACCTTATTAGTCCTCATAATTTTCAGCATTCGGCTGTAGCACCACATCTCAAATGCTTCGCTTCTCTTCTATTCCGGTTTTCCCTCAGACCACGTTTCACTACCATAATATGCTGTACTCCAGACGTACATTCTCCTCAAATTAAGACCTATGTTTGATACGGGTAGACTTCTCTTGGCCAGGAATGCCCTTTATGCTATCGCTAGTCTTCTTTTCATGTCCTTGTTCCGCCCGTCACTGGTTATTTTACTGGCTAGATAGCAGAATTCCTTAACTTCATCTACTTCATGACCATCAAGCCTGATGCTTAATTTATCGCTGTTCTTATTTCTGATACTTCTCATTAGTTTCGTCTTTCTTCGATTTACTCTAAATCCATATTTTTTACTCATTAGGTTGTTCATTGCATTCAGCAGGCCATGTAATTCTTCTTCACTTTCACTCACCCAGGATAGCAATGTCATCAGCGAATCGTATCGTTGATATCCTTTCACCTTGAGTATTTATTCCACTCCTGAAACTTTCTTTTATATCCATTATTGCTTTTTCGATGTACAGATTGAAGAGTAGGGGCGAAAGGCTACATCCCTACGCATATTCATCATTATTTTCATGTGACGGGCTGTCATCCACCACACTAACGTACAGGGGTCTTGGAGGCTATGGTGAAGAGAATCTATGACGTTCACGACGTGGAAAATGTGAACAGGAAGTGGACCATCTTAAGGCTGTCCTTAAACAGAATTGTTACACTGATAAGAAGAACACAGCAAGTGCCATGACCTGATTTTCCAGAAATTACGCTTACTGAAAGAAGGCTCAGCATTAGCGAACACGTGTGGCTTTAGGAAAAGTAAAGGGACGAGAGAGACAATTCTGACGTTACGGCTAATAATGGAAGCAAGGCTAAAGAAAAATCAAGACACTTTCATAGGATTTGTCGACCTGGAAAAAGCGTTCGACAATATAAAATGGTGCAAGCTGTTCGAGATTCTGAAAAAAGTAGGGGAAAGCTATAGGGAGAGACGGGTCGTATACAATATGTACAACAACCAAGAGGGAATAATAAGAGTGGATGATCAAGAACGATGTGCTCGTATTAAGAAGGGTGTAAGACAAGGCTGTAGCCTTTCGCCCCTACTCTTCAATCTGTACATCGAGGAAGCAATGATGGAAATAAAAGAAAGGTTCAGGAGTGGAATTAAAATACAAGGTGAAAGGATATCAGTGATACTATTCGCTGATGACATTGTTATCCTGAGTGAAAGTGAAGAAGAATTAAATGATCTGCTGAACGGAATGAACAGTCTAATGAGTACACAATATGGTTTGAGAGTAAATCGGAGAAAGACGAAGGTAATGAGAAGTAGTACAAATGAGAACAACGAGAAACTTAACATCAGGATTGATGGTCACGAAGTCAATGAAGTTAAGGAATTCTGCTACCTAGGCAGTAAAATAACCAATGACGGAAGGAGCAAGGAGGACATCAAAAGCATACTCGCTATGGCAAAAAAAGCATTTCTGGCCAAGAGAAGTCTACTAATATCAAATACCGGCCTTAATTTGAGGAAGAAATTTCTCAGGATGTGCGTCTGGAGTACAGCATTGTATAGTAGTGAAACATGGACTGTGGGAAAACCGGAACAGAAGATAATCGAAGCATTTGAGATGTGGTGCTATAGACGAATGTTGAAAATTAGGTGGACTGATAAGGTAAGGAATGAGGAGGTTCTACGCAGAATCGAAGAGGAAAGGAATATGTGGGAAACACTGATAAGGAGAAGAGACAGGATGATAGGACATCTGCTAAGACATGAGGGAATGACTTCCATGGTACTAGAGAGAGCTGTAGAGGGCAAAAACTGTAGAGGAAGACAGAGATTGGAATACGTCAAGCAAATAATTGAGGACGTAGTTTGCAAGTGCTACTCTGAGATGAAGAGGTTAGCACAGGAAAGGAATTCGTGGCGGGCCGCATCAAACCAGTCAGTAGGCTGATGACAAAAAAAAAAAAAAAAGAAGCTGAACCCAAAGGGTAGCTCAGTGACCAGCGTCGCTGATTTTCAGTTTTGCATCCCGTTTTCGAAACCCAATTTATTGCATTTTTTCATTTATATACCCACGTCCATAGAAGGTCCTTAAACGAATGTTTTTTTTTTGTATCAATGCAGGGGATACAAGGGCTTTATAATAATTGTAAAATTGCAACTAGTTTCACAAGAAGTGCCATACCTTTATTATATGATATATGTGTGTGTATGGTATTTTCAGCGGTAACAATCTTTTCAAATTTTCATGTTCTTATATTTAGTTCTCGTTCAGTTCTTAATTCTTATATTTTATTCTTACGTTTATTCTTCAGGCAGATTTGGTATTTCCTTGTGGCCACCAATCGTACAAACATTCAAAACATAGAAAGTCCAAAAACCACGAGGACAGTGTGAAGGTACCGGTATGTTTGCCACGACGACATTTCTTCACGCGAATCTCGCTCGGGAAAGCAACAGCGTTCTCACTGCTGAAGATTTCAAACGTTGATGATAATTTCACGGAAAAACCACGTGAAACGGATTATATTTCCGTAAACTGGATTTACCAATTGATTATCAATCAAGATACACAGTAGGAATTTCTCCAACAACAATTTCAAATAATTTTTACGCTGACTTACATTTTTTAAATTTATTCACCAGACATACAGTTAGCAGACGAATAAGGTCAACGGTATTTCAATGTACTTCGGAATACATTCGTGTAGTAATCTCCTACGGACAGGGGTAGATAAATGAAAACAATAAAAATAATAATCAGGTTTTGGAAGCAGGGTACGAAATAATGAAGCCACGACCCTAGCCACTGCGGACCGTTTTGGTTTGACTGTTTATTCCCCAAAAGGTAAGAAAACTTTACCGTCGCTTTTCTCAGAAACGGTCGAGTGTCTGCGGGTAAGCAAAGACGCGCATTCGCTCATTTTGGCTCTTCTTCCACTCAGTGAAGTTTCTGGCAAATCGGGTTATGGCACTTCACGTGTTCTCCTCTTGGGCAACAAGTATGTCGTGTTCTTCATTTCGGACCACCGGGGACACCATCAAAGGATATTTGTAGATCGTCTGCTTTTTATCCTTTGCTGGGAGTTATCACCGAAATTTTCAAGAATTTTAAGATGATACGACATCAGCAGTGTATTTATGCAACTGGATGACACTATCTTCCTTCCTAGCTCTAACTTGTCCATGTTATATCGAGAAAATAGGAACACATTTATCACACTTGAGGAAGTGAAAGTTATGAGATCCATTAAGCTGTTTGCCGAGGTGACAATGAACGGACAACTGGAACTACGTCACTGTAACATTCTGGATAAGACATGTTAAACGAAAATGTCAATTATGTCTATCTACACCTGTGCTTGATGGTTTCTGTGGTATTAGACCAATACACTGTATTTGTATTGCTTCAGTATACCTTACCTTATCGCTTATGGTGCGGATTTCGGTATACAAAGACTTTATAACTAAGTGTTTAATCAGGTCTGCACTACTTAAGTTGTGTGTTACTGGTGTCCACTAAAATGATCGGTAATATGCTATTTTTACTTATCACTTGCTCTTACAGCATGCTCAGGTAAGCACCCTTCAAATAATAATTTAAATTTTTATACAAAAATGGTTCAAATGGCTCTGATTACTATGGGACTTAACTTCTGAGGTCATCAGTCCCCTAGAACTTAGAACTACTTAAACCTAACTAACCTAAGGGCATCACACACATCCATGCCCGAGGAAGGATTCGAACCTGCGACCGTAGCGGTCGCGCTGTTCCAGACTGTAGCGCCTAGAACCGCTCGGCCACTCCGGCCGGCTATTTTTATACACTGATAATGTTTTTTTCCAGTATTATTCTGAGTAGATGCTTAAATAGTGTACGACATATAGCACTATTTTCTGCTCGTGGTTGTCACCTGTAATTGTTATGTTAGTCGGGACAGGATGCTAATGCTTTTCGTCTACGAATGTGACCACGCCATGGGACCTTGTGTAGTCATACTGCTCCACTGCAGACCAGATTTCCGCCATCGCCGAGGCTTTCCGCTCATAGCTGGCCACTTGCCGCCTGCATTTCCATGCATGGTGGTCTGCTGTATTCATCGTGTGTCAGTTTTATGCATCAGGTACGGTCTTTATGCGGTTTTTATTACTAAGTGGGTTCTTGTCGATTCTTGCGGCATTGTCATTAATTTTTAGGCGCTCTAGATGGATGGTAACACTAGATGTTTTGTGTAACTGTAAGTTCTCCCTAATGCCGTCCGGCCTGGATTCACTACAGGTTTTAATTTTTAATTTCTGACTGGGTGCTGTGGCCCATTATTGGTCTTATGTCGCATTACATTGGGCGGATGTTCCCCGAGGGTTCCTACATATTTAAAAGAAAAAAGTTTTTAAGCATGCTTGACGAACCATGGACCCATACTTTCTGCTTATTTAACGATTATCTAATTGCGTCATTTATTCACGGACAAGGAATGTTCGGTCCCGTCCATGTTGCAACATTAATGTCACGATTTAACATATATGTCATTTTCTCTGTTTCTCACGATTGACTGTAGCTACTGGGTGGCCAAAATAAAAGAGACCCTATGTCTTGTAAACAATATATAGACAGTTCAATCGTTTATTGTAAGTACATGATATAGGGCAGTAAATTATTATTATTATTATTATTATTATTATTATTATTATGGAAAACAACGTACTAAACATTCAATAGGTCAACAGTTCACAGGAAGTCCTGAAAATATTCACCATAAATGTCGAAAAGGAAGGAAGAAAGAAAGGAATATTGTATTTAACGTCCCGTCGATATCGACGTCATTAGAGACGGAGCACAAGCTCTGACAGGAAATCGGCCGTGCCCTTTCGATGGAACCATCTCGCCGTTTGCCTGGAGCCATTTAGGGAAATCACGGAAAACCTAAATCTGGATGACCAAACGCTGGTTTAAACAGTCGTCCTCCCGAATGCGAGTCCAGTGTCCTAAGCGCTACGTCACTTCGCTCGATATTAATGAACTTCGGCACACAACTCAGCATGTTTCAACATATTCTGGAAAGTTTTGGCCAGTTCATTTGGTGTGATTTCCGCAATCGCAGTGCGAATGTTTGTTTTCAACTGTATGCGTGTTGTTACTGTAGACTTTGCCTTTTGAAGTACCCCACAAATAAAGCTTCATGGACGTATAAGACTGAAAACCGTGAAGCATTTGGCGTAGCGCCATCTTGCTGGAAAAACGCATACTTTCGTGCTGTGAACGGTTGCAACTCTTCAGTCACACGTACTTGAGCGTTCACGGTGTTAAAGAAAATAAGGCCCACAATCCGTTGTCCTGAAACTGCACACCACACGCCTGCTACCAGATCATGAAGAGGCATTTGGAAGCGTTCCCTCGGATTGTCTGTCCAGCAGTAGCGTGTGTTTTGCTAGTTCACCTACCCACTAAGGCGAAACCATGCTTCGTCTGAGATGAAGTGAAGATTTGGATCCCTTTAACCATCGGCGACAAGCGTGAGTAACCATTCGCAACAGTGTTGTCCTTGCGCGTAATCCGTAGGTTTTAATGCTTCCGTTACTCTCACTTTGCTGGCTCGCATATGGAACAGCTTCAGCATGTCCTGGCATGACGTTCGACTGATGTTTAGCTGGATGGATAGAAGTCTGGTTGATTTCTGTGGACTTCTTACCACAGTCTCGTGAACACGTTCAGTATTTTCCTGCGAACGAACTATCCTTTCCGCGGTCACGCTTGGCGTTAGCGACTCAAGCTGTTGGTCTAAATTTAGTGATCGGTCTCTACACAACACTTTTTGCAGCAGCGTCTGTGTCTGGATATTTTATACCGAACTTTTCATTCAATGGGTTAGATAGAGCAGCAATAAGTCGTAGAATTAAGTTGCTTTAATATGACGTTTATAGTCACAAAGCAGATCAGTTTTTTTTTCTTTATTGGGATTTCATTCCCCTGCCCCATATGGGCAGGGGAGGGCTGTCAGCAGCACAATCCGCCGCTCTTCAGCCGAGTGACACGACAACTAAAACAAGAATAAAATAATACATACATAAGGTGATAAAAAAGGGGAACATAAAACAGAGTAAGGGGAGAAAATGGAGGTAAAAATACACTGACATGTAGACGTTCATTGGGGACAGTTAAAAAAGTCACCAGAAAGTTAAAAAACACAGTTGGCGATTCTTAAAACACAGAGAAGACACTGGATGCGCATGCACAGGTTGAAAGTTGGCCACAGTATTAAAAACACTCCGAAACAACACACTTAAAACCCACTTGGAGCACACACGACGAAGAATAAAACTACCAGGTGGGACCTGCCGAGGGAAAGGTCAGAGAGGATGGAAAAGGAGGGGAGAGCATGGGGCAGCTGGGGAAGTGGCGGGATGAAGAGAGGAGGGGCAACCGTGGGTTCACGAAGAGGCAGGAGATACATGGGGCGGGAGAGGAAGAGGGAAGACAGGGCAGGAGGGAGCACAGAGACACTGAAAGGAGGCACAAGAGATGGAGGGGGAGTAGGAGGGGAAATCCGCTCAGAAGGAGGGAGGGGGAGGAGAGGGAGCCCTGAGGAGCAGGGAGAGGGGGTTAGAGTTTGTAGGAAGGGTAGATGTCAGGGCGAAGCTCATCATCCGGGAGGGGTAGACGGTGGAAGTTGTGTTGGGAAAGGAGATGGAGGGTGTGGAGATGGAGAGAGGGAGGGACACAATGGTAAAGGCGCGACAACTGGTTGGGAGTGGAGAGGAATGGAGACACCAGGGGGTGAGGGGGATCAAGGCGGCGGACAATATATAGTGTGCGGATGTGTTCAAGGAAAAGGAGAAGGTGGGGGAAGGGGATGAGGTCATAGAGGATGTGCGTGGGGGGCGGAAGGCGGATGCGGAAGGCGAGGCGGAGTACATGGCGTTCGACGATTTGGAGGGCTTTATAGAACCGGGGAGGGGCGGAAATCCAAGCATAACAAAGGATGGGGCGGATCATGGATTTGTAGGTGTGAAGGATGGTGGAAGGATGCAGACCCCACGTCCGGCCGGACAGGAGTTTCAGGAGGCGGAGGCGGTTGTGAGCTTTGTTTTGGATGGTAAGGAGATGGGGAGTCCAGGTAGGTGGCGGTCGAGTGTGAGGCCAAGGTACTTGAGGGTAGGAGTGAGGTGGATACGACGGCCATAAATGGTGAGGTAGAAATCATGGAGGCGGAAGGAGCGGGTGGTGCGGCTTATGATGATCGCCTGACAAAGCAGATCAGATTTCGACTTTTTTTTTTTCCTTTATTGGGTTCCGATTCCCCCTAAAGGGGGCGGGCTGGCAGCAGCTGATTACGCCGCTCTCCAGCCTACAGAATTTGTTTTGAAAAGATGAAGATAATAAAAAATAATAACAGTTGGCGATAAAATCGGTGACTTAAAGGTAAAAATGGCAGAAAATTCTGGAGCGTAAAACATAAAACACAGGGTGGATGAAGCTAATAAAACAGACAGGAAGCAGAAAAACAATAGACAGACAATTAAAAAAAAACACGGCGACAGTCTGGGTTCTGTTCGCAAGAGATATAAAAAGCACACCCAGTGACAGCATGATTTCTATTCGCAACACAGTGGAAGGACGCACAACACCGAACACTCACTTAAACACTGCGCTAAAAGTTGGCACAAATACGACATACCACAGCAGGTGGGGGGAAACTGGTCAGATGACGGGAAAAAGGGGGGGGGAAGGAGAGGAAAAGAGAAGGGGGAGGGGGAAAGGAGCCAATGGAAGAGGAGGATCCATAAGAGGGGTGTGGGGTGCTGAGCAGACGGGCCAGGGATTGGGGAAGGCAGATGAGGGGAGTACAAAAGGACTCGGGGGGGGGGGGGGGAGAGAAAGGAGATGATAGGTGGGGAGAAAACAGAGGATGGAAGGGGAGAGGAAGACGGAGCCCAGGGAAAGGACGGAGGAAAGGAGGGGGGGTTGAGGATCAGAGTTGATAGGAAGGATAAATGGAGGGAGAGAGGGCATCATCCGGGAGGGGGAGCTGATGGAAGCCACATTGGGAAAGGAGATGTAGGGTGTAGAGATGGAGGGTAGGGGGGACACCAGATTTCGACCTGTGTCAGGTCATTATCAATGCTAAAACAAATACAAGAGTATATATTACAATGTGATTTACGAAAGTTATAAGTCCATCACATCGTTGTGTTTTAATGTTAACATTACATACCAGTGCGGAATTGTAGCAGTTATTCGTGCTCAAGTGAATGCTTACACAGTTGAACCATTACTGTCGTAAAATTATATGTTGGTTTCACAGTACACATCGGTTTTGCGTAAACTGAAGTTTACAGTTTTGACGACATTTTTTGTAATATTTATGTTATATAGTAACTAAGTAGTAACATGAAATTATTATGAGTAAAACTATGTAAAAATTACAATTCTTACTTTTTCTCATGTCTGATGTTTAAAATTACTGTAGCACGTACCAGTGAGAGTTTACGCCTCATGGGCTAAAATTAATTATAAAACTGATATGGCTCCGTAAAGTACGTTATAGGAAGTATTGCATATTTTGTCGTGTTGGGACCTGTCTTAACTTAATTAGTTGTTACTTGACAAAAGATATAACGTGAACTTTATTTACAAAATGCACTTTGTTGGCGCTAGTAGCGCTTGTAAGCGTCATTTCAATATGTCGCACTCAGTGGCCGAGAAATAAGAATAATATGATAAAGCGTGATCTTTTGAACACTTATTTTGGAAAATGACAGTTTTACGTATTAATTGTTGCTAATAGTTACCCTCATGAGTTTGTGTGTTATTCTAATGAAATAAGTTATGTAAATATAGTGTTATGAAAGTGGTACTCGTTTAGATCTTATGCAAGTGGCTGCTACATAATGGCGTGAGGTTGCGACTGATCTTTGAGACCCCCTGGGTCGAATTTTTCACTGCTTTCAATTAGGCGGTTTTCATTATGACCTGATCATTTAGCATTTCTTTGGTGGCAAATGTTTTAAACGATTTACATCCAAAACAAAAGGCGTAAAGGCGTCCACCAGAAGTGTATTCACAACAATCTTCGAACGGCTACTGATAACACAGAACTGATCGCTAAATAGCCGCTCGACATCACGTGACTCTATCCTACTATTAAGAAATAACAAGCCTCAAACAGCTTCACGTATCACTTTCACTATAACACGGGACCTCTTTTATCTTGGCCGCCCCGTGTAATTTGATCACAGTTGTAGCAAACGCTTTCTCTAATTAAACATACTAACCCAATGAGATGGCTTCTAGGCTATGAAATCGATTAAGTAAATCAATTACTTACAAAAAGCAGACAAGCGGTAATTATTGAAGATCAGCTGAGCGCTAGCTGCTTCGCTCGCCTAGACTGTATCTCCTGCAAGTTTTTTTTTCTTTTTATTTCATCAAGTTGTTATGTTGTTCACAAATTGTAACATCAACTAAGCTTTTCACGCTAATTAAGGCCATATAAAAGTGTCCCCTTCCGAATGTACTTCTGACCAAAAAGCGATTCAGGTTTTTGTTATTCATGGCTTTAGCCTTCTTGCAGAGATATTTTCATAGCAACTTCCGCCTCCTAACAAATATTTATTTATCTCTAACCGAGAAGCGAAATAATTTTCACAAATTTAGTTTCAAAATTTTTTAATGTAAGAAAATATTAAAAAAGTTTCACCCTCTATTGCACTCCGCTAGAGGTTTAATTTCCAGAAACATTCAAACACGATTTTTTAAAATTTCTAACCGATAAGTCAGATACGAGTAATCACAGATGTAGCCTTAAAATCCTTTAATAGTTGTTAAGTAATTATTTTTTTAAAAGTCTTTCACTTATTATTTTACTCCCTTGGTAAGTGAATTCCAAAAATTCTGAAAAACGTATTTTTTATTTTCTAACTCAGAAAACAATTACCAGTTTTCGTTGCTCTAGCCTCAAACTCCGCTTAATAGCGACATACTTCCAGAAAGCCTTTCACCCTTATTTCACCCCTTCAGGAGCAGAATTTCAAACAATCCTTTCCTAAACGATGCCAATAGTATAAGACCTATACACTCTCTGAACTTGGCGTTTCTATCTTTAGCGGTTTGGGCTGGGCGAAGATGACTCAGCGAATTAGTCTGACCCTATTTCACCCCATTAGGGGTTGAATTTCCAAAAAAACAGTGAAACATGTGTTTTTATGTCTAATTGAGAAGCCAAATACAAATTTTCTTAGCTTAAAAAATGCTTACACAATGAAATATTTCCATAGAAACTTTCATTCCCCGTTTTACCCCCATAGAGGATGAATTTCCAAAAAAACAGCAAAACACACATTTTTCATTTGTAACTGAGAAGCCAAATTTAAATTTTTATAGATTTAGCTTTGAAAATGCTTTCATTATAAAATATTTTCATAAAAATCTCATCTCCTATTGCACCCTCTCGGGGTTCAATTTCCAAAAACACTGAAACACGTATTTTCTTTATTTGTAACAGTGAAGTCAAATACCAATGTTGATATATGTAGTTTTAAAAATACTGACGGAGTTCTGTAATAATGATGTTTCCAAAAGACTTTCACTCACTATTTCATCCCCATAGGGTTAAGTTCCCGAAAGTGCTGAAACACGTTTTTCTTCATTTCTGACCGAGAAACCAAATACTAATGTCGTAGGTCTAGCTTCAAAATTGCCTTAATAGCGACAGTTTTTTCAAAAAAAAAAAAAAAAAAAAAAACCCTTCATCCCCTACTTCACGCCTTCGGGTTGGAATTTTGAATAGTACCTGCATAAACGACGCCTACAGTATAAGATCTGCACCTTCTCCAGATTTCAAGTTCTTATCCTTAGCGGTTTGGGCTGAGCGATTATCACCCATTAAGTCAGAATATTTATTGCCTTTTATATATAGAGTACTCTACTTAGGGCTGTGGTTGTGTCTCATACAAGATACCGTGTAAGAAGAAAAGAAGTTTTGTAAGGCCGCATAAAACCAATCAGAAGACTGGATGCTCCCAAAAAGAGCTCTCACTTTTTTATATACGTCATGTCATGTAGGACCAAACTCAGGAGCAAGTCTCCATGGTCATGCATCGAGTCAGTTCATGAAATAATAAGAGAACAGTAGTAATAGACAAAACGAAATTTATATGAATTCTATGCGCACGACAAGCCACAAGATTCAATAAAGATAATTAGCAACGTAACACAGGAATTAGCTTTGATTTTTTTAATTTTTCGAAGAGTCCTTCAACAGAATAGAAGGAGTGAACCGTAAAGAACCTCTCCGGTTTAGAATAAAGAGATTGCGTACACCATGTTTGTCCGTCCTTTTTCGGAGTACTGCTGCGCGGTGTGGGGTCCTTACCAGATACAATTAAGGGAATACATCGAGGAAGTTTAAAACAAGAGCAGCACGTTTTGTATTATCGAGAAATAGAGGAGAGAGTTTCGCGGACATGATATAGGATTTGGGATGGACGTAACTAAAACAAAGGTGTTTTTCGTTCCGGTGGAATATCCTCACAAAATTTCGATCACTAACTTTTTCCACCGAATGCGAAAATATTTTGTTGATATCGGACTACAGAGTGAGAAACGGTCATCATAATAAAATAAGGGAAATCAAAGTTCGCAAGGAAAGATATAGGTGTTCGTTTTTTCCACGTGCTGTTAGAGAGTGGAAGAGTACAGAATTATTGTGGAGGTGGTTCCCAGAGTTCTCTGCAAGGCACTTAAGTGTGGTTTGCAGAGCAGCCACGTAGACGCAGGCCTCAGAGTCTGTGGATTTCTGCTAAGATTTTTAAACTCTTGTGGTAGCTTATTGAAAACGGATGCAACAGTCAGTATACTGCACACCTTTCCGCACAAGAGTCAAGTAGGTGCGATGCAAATGCAGACTGGTTTTCTGCCTAGTTTTAACTGAGTGAAAGCTGCTAGCTCTTGGAAATAGGCTCACATTATTAACAACAAACAACATTAAAGAAAATATGTATTGAGACGCCTATGTCAGAATTCCCAGACTGCTGAACAAGGGTCGACAAGAGGTTCGCGAACTTACGCCACATATTACTCCAACCGTCCTTTTCTAAGCCAAAAATTGCCTTTTCGATTCACCAATGTGTGTCGCATATGCCTTCAACCAGAAAATCGTCGGAGACGTGTTTGGATGCAACCGGGTCAGGCTGAACGCCCTAGACATACTGTCCAGCGAGTGCAGCAAGGTGGAGGTTCCCTGCTGGTTTGGGATGGCATTATATGGGGCCGACGTAAGCCGCTGGTGGTCATGGAAGACGCCGTAACAGCTGTACGATACGTGAATGCCATCCTCCGACCGACAGTGCAACCCTAAGGCTGTATGTTGACTAGGTATTCGACTTCATTGACGACAATTCGCACCCTCATCGCGCACATCTTTTGAATAAATTACTTCAGGATAACGACATCGCTCGACTAGAGTGGCCAGCATGTTCTCCAGAGATGAATCCTATGGAACATGCCTAGGATAGATTGGAAAGGACTGTTTATGGACGACGTGACCCACTGACCACTCTGAGGAATCTATGCCGAATCGCCGTTGAGGTGTGGCACAATCTGGACCAACAGTGCCTTGATTAACTTGTGGATAGTATGCCACGACGAATACAGGCATGCATCAATGCAAGAGGACGTGTTACTGGGTATTAGAGGTACCAGTGTGTACAGCAATCTGGACCACCGCCTCTGAAGGTCAAGCTGTATGATGGTACAACATGCCATGTGTGGTTTTCATGGGCAATAAAAATGGCGGAAATGATGTTTATGTTGACCTCTTTTCCAATTTTCTGTACAGGTTCCGGAACTCTCGGAACCGAGGTGAATTTGGAAGTTAATAGGAATGTAAAAAAAGGGCGGAAGGTTTATCTGTTTAGCAAGAGTAATAGAAGGCAGATTTCAGACTACCTAACAGATCAAAACGAAAATTTCTGTTCCGACACTGACAATGTTGAGTGTTTATGGAAAAAGTTCAAGGCAATCGTAAAATGCGTTTTAGACAGGTACGTGCCGAGTAAAACTGTGAGGGACGGGAAAAACCCACCGTGGTACAACAACAAAGTTAGGAAACTACTGCGAAAGCAAAGAGAGCTTCACTGCAAGTTTAAACGCAGCCAAAACCTCTCAGACAAACAGAAGCTAAACGATGTCAAAGTTAGCGTAAGGAGGGCTATGCGTGAAGCGTTCGGTGAATTCGAAAGTAAAATTCTATGTACCGACTTGACAGAAAATCCTAGGAAGTTCTGGTCTTACGTTAAATCAGTAAGTGGCTCGAAACAGCATATCCAGACACTCCGGGATGATGATGGCATTGAAACAGAGGATGACACGCGTAAAGCTGAAATACTAAACACCTTTTTCCAAAGCTGTTTCACAGAGGAAGTCCGCCATTTTTATTGCCCATGAAAACCACACATGGCATGTTGTACCATCATACAGCTTGACCTTCAGAGGCGGTGGTCCAGATTGCTGTACACACTTCTCTAAATACTCGCACAAACGAAAAAATGGCTGACATCGAAATAAGTGTCCAAGGAATAGAAAAGCAACTGGAATCACTCAACAGAGGAAAGTCCACTGGACCTGACGGGATACCAATTCGATTCTACACAGAGTACGCGAAAGAACTTGCCCCCCTTCTAACAGCCGTGTACCGCAAGTCTCTAGAGGAACGGAAGGTTCCAAATGATTGGAAAAGAGCACAGGTAGTCCCAGTCTTCAAGAAGGGTCGTCGAGCAGATGCGCAAAACTATAGACCTATATCTCTGACGTCGATCTGTTGTAGAATTTTAGAACATGTTTTTTGCTCGAGTATCATGTCGTTTTTGGAAACCCAGAATCTACTCTGTAGGAATCAACATGGATTCCGGAAACAGCGTTCGTGTGAGACCCAACTCGCTTTATTTGTTCATGAGACCCAGAAAATATTAGATACAGGCTCCCAGGTAGATGCTATTTTTCTTGACTTCCGGAAGGCGTTCGATACAGTTCCGCACTGTCGCCTGATAAACAAAGTAAGAGCCTACGGAATATCAGACCAGCTGTGTGGCTGGATTGAAGAGTTTTTAGCAAACAGAACGCAGCATGTTGTTATCAACGGAGAGACGTCTACAGACGTTAAAGTAACCTCTGGTGTGCCACAGGGGAGTGTTATGGGACCATTGCTTTTCACAATATATATAAATGACCTAGTAGATAGTGTCGGAAGTTCCATGCGGCTTTTCGCGGATGATGCTGTAGTATACAGAGAAGTTGCAGCATTAGAAAATTGTAGCGAAATGCAGGAAGATCTGCAGCGGATAGGCACTTGGTGCAGGGAGTGGCAACTGACCCTTAACATAGACAAATGTAATGTATTGCGAATACGTAGAAAGAAGGATCCTTTATTGTATGATTATATGATAGCGGAACAAACACTGGTAGCAGTTACTTCTGTAAAATATCTGGGAGTATGCGTGCGGAACGATTTGAAGTGGAATGATCATATAAAATTAATTGTTGGTAAGGCGGGTACCAGGTTGAGATTCATTGGGAGAGTCCTTAGAAAATGTAGTCCATCAACAAAGGAGGTGGCTTACAAAACACTCGTTCGACCTATACTTGAGTATTGCTCATCAGTGTGGGATCCGTACCAGATCGGGTTGACGGAGGAGATAGAGAAGATTCAAAGAAGAGCGGCGCGTTTCGTCACAGGGTTATTTGGTAACCGTGATAGCGTTACGGAGATGTTTAACAAACTCAAGTGGCGGACTCTGCAAGAGAGGCGCTCTGCTTCGCGGTGTAGCTTGCTCGCCAGGTTTCGAGAGGGTGCGTTTCTGGATGAGGTATCGAATATATTGCTTCCCCCTACTTATACCTCCCGAGGAGATCACGAATGTAAAATTAGAGAGATTAGAGCGCGCACAGAGGCTTTCAGACAGTCGTTCTTCCCGCGAACCATACGCGACTGGAACAGGAAAGGGAGGTAATGACAGTGGCACGTAAAGTGCCCTCCGCCACACACCGTTGGGTGGCTTGCGGAGTATAAATGTAGATGTAGATGTAGATGCAAAACATTTTTTGATGTGTGTATGTAACAAAGTCATGTAACACATATATACGAGGGCAGCTTGATGAGTCTGGTAAAACAAACAAGAAAACATATTTGTTTCGTAGACAGTTCACCTTACTTCTCGACATACTCTCCTTTGACGGATAGACACGAGGTTCAGTGATCTTCCAACTTTTTCGTCTGATTATCAAATGATTTTATAAAACGGTAAATGATAGGATCATCAGCAAAAGATGACCTCGGTTTGAGGAAGGCCGGCGTGTACCAGATTCCGTGTCAATGTGGCAAGTCGTATATTGGTCAGACGATGCGCACCGTCGTGGATCGATGCCGTGAACACCAGAGGCACACTCGACTGATGTATCCGAGCAAGTCGGCGGTCGCTGAACATTGTTTGTCGGAAAATCGCGCTATGGAGTATGAACGTACGAAGATTCTGGTACAGACGTCGAGATACTGGGACAGCGTTGTTAGAGAGGCCATCGAAATTCGCACCAATGACGACCTCATAAATCGTACTAGAATCTTAGCAGGGCTTGGGAACCAGCGACTGGGTTAATCAAGAGTAAATTGAGCAAACGTATAGTTGTGACGACCACGGCGGACAGAACCATCACTCCGACGTCATCTCAGACGCCGTCGCAATCTGTTCCACCGCGCGACCGTGGCGCGGGGCGCGGACGGCGGAGGGAGCGCGCCGCGGGCGGAGGGTATTTAAATCGGCCGCCGCCGCGACCGAACCCAGTTCCCCCTGAGCAGCCATAGCGTGCGGATCTCCGTGCCGGCACGTTCACAGGAGCTCAGTCCGTCAGTTCACCTGATGATGGCGACATGTATGATCGCCGAAATATTGTGCCCGTTGGACACTGTGGACCGGCAGTACACCTGTGGATATTTTGGTTTTTCGTAATTGTTTATGTGTTTAATAACGTGTGTTAGAGCGTGTTTATGGTCTAGCCGCAGGAATATTTATTTAATTTCAAGTATTTAAATGTAAATACAGTATTTCGAATATGTTGTATTGAGTGACTGTGTGTTGGAATGAAGACATGGCGCGAGCGGTCTAGCCAATCACAGAGCTCGTGAATGGGGAGACTGGATGGAAGCGAGTTTCCGGAGAGGACACGGGGTAGTTCCGAGCAGGAGGCAGTTCGGGACGGTACGGACAGAACACACGGGAGGTGCTGGATGGTGCAACGAACGCACCGTGCCTGGGAAGACTTGGAGTGGAGCAGTTTGCGCGTGGTCGCGAGAGAGAGAGAAATATTTCGTAGTGCCGACTTGTGCAGTTGTGAGATTACTGTGGCTTCTACAGTGAAGACGTAGTACGCGTTTGGAAGTGAATATCTCGCGAGCCATTTTGTTGTTCCTAACTAATTACAAGCTGTAGGAACCTATTGTTTACAATTACGTTCATCTAATGATTTTTCTGACGTTTCGCCAGCACGAGTGGCTGGCATTGTCAAAGCTTCATCCTCCACTGCCGGTGGTGAACTGGAGGCGAGCTCGCGGCCGCAGACTATATGTACCTGGCGCGCCAACGTCCGAGGGCTTCTCCGCGGTCATTTCCGGTGCGGTTCTCCTCTTGCTACCTGCGACGGTCGTTCGCTGCAGTACGGGAAGCCAGGATCCGTTTACCTTAAGGCTTTCCTCTTTCTTGTTGAAACTGTCCGCGTGGTTTTGGATTTCTACAGTTTCTCTAAACAAGCGCGAGTGGTAGTGCTTCTCTACAGCCAGAACTTCCGTGTCGGCGAATTTTATTACGTGGTCGGTCTCATTCAGTGCGTGCTCTGCCACGGCCGATTTCTCCACCTGCCCCAACCTGCAATGTCGCTTATGCTCTTTGATCCTGGTGTTAATGGATCGTCCAGTCATTCCGACATAAACTTTTCCGCATGTGCAAGGTATACGGTATATTCCCGACATTGCAAGTGGGTCTCTTTTCTCCTTCGCCGATCTAAGACTCTCTTTGATCTTCCTTGTCGGTTTGAAAATCGTCTTTACGCCGTGTTTGCGCAATGTACGGCCGATTCTGTCCGTCACTCTGGGAATGTATGGCAGAAAGGCCGTACCCGACATTTCTTTTTCTGGTTCCTTTCTTCGCCGAGTGTTTGGCTCTGTTACACTTCTGATGTAATTTGTGGAGTACCCATTGCTCCTCA
Source organism: Schistocerca cancellata (assembly GCF_023864275.1). NCBI lineage: Eukaryota > Metazoa > Arthropoda > Insecta > Orthoptera > Acrididae > Schistocerca > Schistocerca cancellata. Next base: position 157,430,257 of record NC_064637.1, read on the forward strand.
GAACAGTTTCCAGGTGTTGCATTTCTCGTTTGAGGTGTTGAGGCTCACATATTCGTCCTGCTCTCGTTACGAGCGTACTAATCATGCCTCTTTTCTGGCGCCGGTGGTTGTTTGACAGTTTGTGCAGGTATCGGTCCGTGTGAGTCGGTTTTCGATACACGCTGTGTCCCAGGTTTTCGCCGTCCCTTGTGACCAGCACATCTAGAAATGGCAGTTTCTTATCCTTTTCTACTTCCATGGAGGCTGTTCAAGTGTCTCAGAAATTTAACTTACATTTTATTTAATTGCTGGACCATCGACACCAATATGTGTTTTGCAGAAATATGCGTCATTCTCAAAAGTACTTCTACTATCGTACTCATCAATCAAAGCCGTTAAGATAACATGCAGATTTTATATAATTGCAATCTTTCATTTATAAATTTGTATATTAATTCGCAATTGCCGAGTGATAGGAACCTTCGACCATTCGATTCATGTGTGTATTCATATTGTATATGGTAGACTCAGCAGTATTTGGCCTGTAATGCGGCAACAATGTATCCCAGCCCCTAGACAACGAAACCAGCCAAAACTTATAATATTGTAACTCTGAGTCGGAGGGTGCGTAGTGGTTTTTTGAAAGCCAGCAATTTTTCGTTCGCAAAGTTGTCGCGTTACCCTCAGCCTGTAGGATTTAGAGCTTGTAACAAATGCCGATAGTATGGACACTGTTGGAAGCGTCTTCATGAACGTCACCACGCGGGCGCTACTGGAACTGCTGACTCACGTCTAGCCTTCCGAGATGACAGTGGGGCAACGCGTGGAAGACTCCCAGTCGTTCAGCACGTTCTTCAGTCACTCTTTGTCGTTCCACGCTCTTCCCTTTGCGCACAGACATGCAAACAAATACAGTATGTTTGAGCTGGACTTTCATTTCAGGTATTATTTATAACTGTAAGTCGAATGTAATAAATACTAACAAACCCGTATATTCATTGTGATATATATCAACCGGTTTCGGTCCTTTCGTCGGACCATCTTCAGGCTTACACCGCCACTATGGCTACTTGTGGCTGCAGGCGGAGCGCAATGCGTAGAAGTACGGTTGCAGTGACGTCACGCTCCGTCTGCTACCATAATGGTGGTGTAAACCTGAAGATGGTCCGACGAAAGGACCGAAACCGGTTGCCAACAAATGAAAAACAAATCTGAAACAGCGATCGCGACTGTTTTTATTGATATACAATAGTGGTGCCAGCAGTGACCCCTGAGGCGCCACACACTTTAATGAGACGCCACCTCACAGCAGTTCTCATTACTGTAGAGAATGATCTTTTCTGTCTGTCAGCGTAGGAGAGTAACCAGTTCTGAGATAGTATTCGCATTTCATAGCGGTCCAACTTGTGCAGAAATATTTTGTGAGCAACGCAGTCAAAGGCCTTAGTCAAAATAAAGAGGACGCCTAGCGTTCGCCACCTTTTATTTAATTTGTCCACAGCCTCACAGAGCAACCATTTGTAAATCGGAACTGTACGTGTGACTGTACCAGGAGTGATATACAGGACATAAAATACCGTCTGAGGACTGCGATCATTTTTATGTCAATAATTGGCAATCAATGCTGTACAATCGCAATAAAGTCATGAGATGTTTAATTGACTCTTTTATTAGAAGATGTTACGCGTTTCGGGATTACACCCATCTTCAGACATCACAAATTTCTTCCTAACAAACCAGGTGTACAGCCTTGACAACTGTACGCCCGGTTGGTTAGGAAGGAGTTGAAGTTTGTGATGTCTGAAGATGGGTGTAATCCCGAAACGCGTAACATGCTCTCATAAAAGAGTCAATTAAACATCTCATGACTTTATTGCAATTGTACAGCATCATCATCATCATCATAATTTAAGACTGATTATGCCTTTCAGCGTTCAGCATTGACTGCCAATTATTATTGTACCAGGAGTGTTGTCGGAGTGCGGCGCTGCCCTCCTCAGGACTCAGCCGCTGCTCACCTTTGGCTCGGCGCGTCGCCAGCGAATGTCTCGAGTCCCCCGGCGCCTTCGCCTCGTTCCATTGGGTCGCAGCCCCCACCCCTCTGACCGTTAGCGCGGCTCCTTAATTGCTTCATTAGGATTTCCTGGCGTAATTGCAGCTCGCCACCGGGCGGTCGAAGACCCTCCCCCCCCCCCCCCCCTCCTGTGTGACGCCGCTCGGCCGGCTGGCTACAATGCGCGCAGCGCATACTTCCTGTCCCCCACGACCAAAAATGGACGGCGCTGGGGCTCGACTAAGCCGCCGCCGCGCTATGTTTTCTCCACACCAGCCCTTGACTGACGAGGGGCCTTAGCGACATCAGTTTCCTAAAGCAGTACAAGGTAATTACATAAAGATGTCGAAAAGACTTCCGAGTGCAGTTTTAAGTAGGGTACAATAGTGTACCGCGTCTACTGTCCGTAATAAAATGGCTCTGAGCACTACGGGACTTAACATCTGTGGTCATCAGTCCCCTAGAACTTAGAACTACTTTCAACTAACTAACCTAAGGACATCACACACATCCATGCCCGAGGCAGGATTCGAACCTGCGACCGTAGCAGTCGCGCGGTTCCGGACTGCGCGCCTAGAACCGCTAGACCACCGCGGCCGGCTGTCCGTAATAGAAGGTTTATATACCCTGTACCAAAAAGAACGAGTACACGCTTTCAGAGGCTCCCAATCCACTCAAAATTTTTTGTTGCCGCAGTGCATATGATGTACATGAAATGACGACGTTTACGGATCAGCAGCACAAGCAGTTCTGAGGTTCCACGTATCGACATTTCGATATCAGTGGCCGGCCTGTGTAGCCGAGCGGTTCTAGGTGCTTCAGTCCAGAACCGAGCTGCTGCTACAGTCGCAGGTTCCACTTCTGCGTCGGGCATGGACGTGTGTGATGTCCTTAGGTTAGTTAGGTTGAAGTACACTACTGGCCATTAAAATTGCTACACCACGAAGATGGCGTGCTACAGACGCGAAATTTAACCAACGGAAAGAAGATGCTGTGATATGCAAATCATTAGCTTTTGAGAGCATTCACACAGCGTTGGCGCCGGTGGCGACACCTACAACGTGCTGACTTCAGGAAAGTTTCCATCCAATTTCTCATACACAAACAGCAGTTGACCGGCGTTACCTGGTGAATCGTTGTTGTGATGCCTCGTGTAAGGAGGAGAAATGCGTACCATCAGTTTTCCGACTTTGATAAAGGTCGGATTGTACCTTATCGCGATTCCGGTTTATCGTATCGCGACATTGCTGCTCGCGTTGGTCGAGATCCAATGACCGTTAGCAGAATATGGAATCGGTGGGTTCAGAAGGGTAATACGGAACGCCGTGCTGGATCCCAACGGCCTCGTATCACTAGCAGTCGAGATAACAGGCATCTTATCCGCATGGCTGTAACGGATCGTGCATCCACGTATCGATCCCTGAGTCAACAGATGGGGACGTTTGCAAGACAACAACCATCTGCACGAACAGTTCGTCGACGTTCGCAGCAGCATTGACTATCAGCACGGAGACCGTGGCTGCGGTTACCCTTGACGCTGCATCACAGACAGAAGCGCCTGCGATGGTTTACTTCACGACGAACCCGGGTGCACGAATGGCAAAACGTAATTTTTTCGGATGAATCCAGGTTCTGTTTACAGCATCAGGATGGTCGCATCCGTGTTTGGCGACATCGCGGTGAACGCACATTGGAGGCGTTTATTCGTCATCGCCATATTGGCGTATCACCTGGCGTGATGGTATGGGGTGCCATTGGTTACACGTCTCTGTCACCTCTTGTTCGCATTGACGGCACTTTGAACCCTGGACGTTACATTTCAGATGTGTTACGGCCGGTGGCTCTACCGTTCATTCGATCCCTGCGAAACCCTACACTTCAGCAGGATAATGCACGACCGCATGTTGCACATCCTGTACGGGCCTTTCTGGATACAGAAAATGTTCGACTGCTGCCCTGGCCAGCACATTCTTCAGATCTACCACCAATTGAAAACATCTGGTCAATGACGGCCGAGCAACTGGCTCGTCACAATACGCCAGTCACTATTGTTGATGAACTGTGGTATCGTGTTGAAGCTGCATGGGCAGCTGTACCTGTACACGCCATCCAAGCTATGTTTGACTCAATGCCCAGGCGTATCGAGGCCGTTATTACGGCCAGAGGTGGTTGTTCTGGGTAATGATTTCTCAGGATCTGTGCACCCAAATTGCGTGAAAATGTAATCAGTTCTGGTCTTACGTTAAATCAGTAAGTGGCTCGAAACAGCATGTCCAGGCACTCCGGGATGATGATGGCATTGAAACAGAGGATGACAAGCGTAAAGCTGAAATACTAAACACCTTTTTCCAAAGCTGTATCACAGAGGAAGACCGCACTACAGTTCCTTCTCTAAATCCTCGCACAGACGAAAAAAAATGCCTGACACCGAAATAAGTGTCCAAGGAATAGAAAAGCAACTGGAATCACTCTACAGAGGAAAGTCCACTGGACCTGACGGGATACCAATTCGATTCTACACAGAGTACGCGAAAGAACTTGCTCCCCTTCTAACAGCCGTGTACCGCAAGTCTCTAGAGGAACGGAAGGTTCCAAATGATTGGAAAAGAGCACAGGTAGTCCCAGTCTTCAAGAAGGGTTGTCGAGCAGATGCGCAAAACTATAGACCTATATCTCTGACGTCGATCTGTTGTAGAATTTTAGAACATGTGTTTTGCTCGAGTATCATGTCGTTTTTGGAAACTCAGAATCTACTATGTAGGAATCAACATGGATTCCGGAAACAGCGATCGTGTGAGACCCAACTCGCTCTATTTGTTCATGAGACCCAGAAAATATTAGATACAGGCTCCCAGGTAGATGCTATTTTTCTTGACTTCCGGAAGGCGTTCGATACAGTTCCGCACTGTCGCCTGATAAACAAAGTAAGAGCCTACGGAATATCAGACCAGCTGTGTGGCTGGATTGAAGAGTTTTTAGCAAACAGAACACAGCATGTTGTTATCAACGGAGAGACGCCTACAGACGTTAAAGTAACCTCTGGCGTGCCACAGGGGAGTGTTATGGGACCATTGCTTTTCACAATATATATAAATGACCTAGTAGATAGTGTCGGAACTTCCATGCGGCTTTTCGCGGATGATGCTGTAGTATACAGAGAAGTTGCAGCATTAGAAAATTGTAGCGAAATGCAGGAAGATCTGCAGCGGATAGGCACTTGGTGCAGGGAGTGGCAACTGACCCTTAACATAGACAAATGTAATGTATTGAGAATACATAGAAAGAAAGATCCTTTATTGTATGATTATATGATAGTGGAACAAACACTGGTAGCAGTTACTTCTGTAAAATATCTGGGAGTATGCGTACGAGACGATTTGAAGTGGAATGATCATATAAAATTAATTGTTGGTAAGGCGGGTACCAGGTTGAGATTCATTGGGAGAGTCGTTAGAAAATGTAGTCCATCAACAAAGGAGGTGGCTTACAAAACACTCGTTCGACCTATACTTGAGTATTGCTCATCAGTGTGGGATCCGCACCAGATCGGGTTGACGGAGGAGATAGAGAAGATCCAAAGAAGAGCGGCGCGTTTCGTCACAGGGTTATTTGGTAACCGTGATAGCGTTACGGAGATGTTTAACAAACTCAAGTGGCAGACTCTGCAAGAGAGGCGCTCTGCATCGCGGTGTAGCTTGCTCGCCAGGTTTCGAGAGGGTGCGTTTCTGGATGAGGTATCGAATATATTGCTTCCCCCTACTTATACCTCCCGAGGAGATCACGAATGTAAAATTAGAGAGATTAGAGCGCGCACAGAGGCTTTCAGACAGTCGTTCTTCCCGCGAACCATACGCGACTGGAACAGGAAAGGGAGGTAATGACAGTGGCACGTAAAGTGCCCTCCGCCACACACCGTTGGGTGGCTTGCGGAGTATAAATGTAGATGTAGATGTAGATGTTCTAGTATAATATATTTGTCCAATTGTAGCCAGTAGTGTATGTCGACGGAGGACGCAAAGGACGCTTGCCTGACTCATTCCTCTTCCTAGTGCAATTGCGCGGCAGCTGATGTGCGGATCAACTGCAACAGCAGTCTCTTCTTCCGTCACTTGTCCGCTTCTGTCACGTTGTTAGGTGTGACACTTTCACGTAACTGGTTGAAGAGGTTGATAAATAGTTGCCGACATAGCGCCTATCAGGATATCTCGCCGTATACACCATACGAGAACGGACAGCATTCTTCGAACACTCTCCATATACCATGAACATGCCGGCTTTTTCTGCATTGGCAAATCCCATGGTCCACTCACTATCTAGTACTTGGACTCTGACACATTAATTGACTGGCAACTCGCAATGCACTCAAGGAATACGCAAGCACATTGCAAGCGAACATAACAGCATGGTACCTAGTAACTAGGTAGACTGTATCGCAGGATCTAGTATCGGTGCGGAAGATTTTCAAACTACGGTATCTCGTAAATCACTCGCACTAGGGTCTTGGAAGAAACACCGCTCACATTCTTGATTTATTTCCAGTTTATTAATGTCAGTCAGCATTGTTTTATTTTAAAAATGGAATAGTTTTGCAGAAATAATACACTTCCTGGGTATTATTACAATCTGTTTATTGGGTAGCGGTACGAGGCCCTAACTACAAATCTATTTTGTGAAAACCGCACATCAATTGCACTTTCCATTTCCGCAATAACTCCGGTAAAATTTTTAAGTGATTAATCCTGTATATTCCACTAGGTCTGGTAACAATATTACGCACGATCAACAGTATAGCACTGTGGTAGCCGTTGTACATGTCAAGCAGAACTGCAGCTACAAGCAATTAAATATGCGTCGATGGTGCGAACGTCTACGATGTTAGACTGAACAACCGATCACGTCTTGCGTGTGCTTCACGATTTTTGTCAGTCAAATATTTACTATCAAAAACAGTCTTGATCACAATTTATTTATTACGGTGACCGGTTTCAACCACTACTGTGATATCTTCAGACCTAAAAGCTGTATACAAAGCTTTAATTAGAGGGCTACATACATTAAAGGAAATACATAAAATTATAAAGCTATGAAACGATGAATTGCCAATGAGTAAGAACCTCCTCCTGCTGGAGAAACCAGTTTTTTTTTCTTTATTGAATTTAAATTCCCCCCGAAGGGGGCGGGCTGGCAGCAGCTTAGTATGCCGCTCTTCAGCCTACAGATTTTGTGAGAAAGTTCTAGAGAATAAATAATTAAAAACAGGCGATAAAATCGGAGACTTAGAGAGTAACATGGCGAAAAGAAATCGTGGAACTTAAAACAAATAACAGAGGGATGATGATGCTAATAAAATACATACGAATCAGACTGGGAAAACAATAGACAATTAAAAAACACGGCGACAGTCTGGATTCTGTTCGCAAAAGACATAAAATTCACACCTAGCGACAGCATGGTTTCTGTTCGCAACACGAGAAAGACAAACAACACTGAATAGTCACTGGAACACTGCACTAAAAAGTTGGCAAATGTGACATACCACAGTCGTGAGCAGGTGGGGGGAAACTGGACCGAAGATGGGAAAACAAAAAAGGGGGAAAGGAGAGTAAAAGCGAAGGGTGAAACCGGGAAAGGAGCTGATGGAGGATGAGGACTCAGAAGAGGGGTGGGGGGCAGACGCGACAGGGAGTGGGGTAGGCAGAGGAGTGGAATACAAAAGGACTTGGGGAGGGAGAAGGGAGGTACGGAGAGGTTGAGTGGGGAGAAAACAGGACGGAAGGGGGGGAAGAGGGAGCCCAGGGAAAGGACAGAGGAAAGGAGGGGGAGTGAGGATCAGAGTTGATAGGAAGGATAAATGGAGGGAGAGAGGGCATCGTCCGGGAGGGGGAGTTGACGGAAGCCACCTTGGGAAAGGAGATGGAGGGTGTAGAGATGGAGGGGGACACAACGGTGAAGACGTGGCAGGGGGCGGGGATGGGAGAGGAGAGGAGCAACCAGGGGGTGAGGGGCTTCAATACGGCGGGAGATGTAGAGGATGCGGATATGTTCGAGGAAGAGGAGCAGATGGGGGAAAGGAATGAGATCATAGAGGATCCGCGTGGGGGACGGGAGGCGGATACGGAAGACGAGGCAGAGTGCATGACGCTCAAGAATCTGGAGGGACTTATAGAATTTGGGGGGGGGGGGGAGAAACCAGTGCACGTCTTACTATATATAGTGGAGGCTACGCCCACTTCTGAGGGCACGATGTCATTACTAACCAATGGGTTATGGGTCGAATAACAATGTAAAATTTCTTAGTTAAAAGAACAGTGTCACGAAAGAAAATAAACACACACTTAGCTTATTTGACAGCTATTGTCAATTAAGAAGCGTTAAAAATATTTAAACATGTGAGATAAATGAACTTCGTTTTGACAGAACATGGGTTGCCCTCTCAAGGCCTGTTACTGAACCATTCGGAATCACTGGTTGCCATAGTGAAGTTGGACGCCGTTCCAGAGATGTGGCAGCAGGCTTCTTTCTAACGAAGTCGTTGCGAAAGTGGAATGGCAAAGACTGTCACGTCAGACGATGTACTACTGAGCAGCAACATGTCGCTATTGAAACGATTTTCAGTGAGTAGGCTGCAATAATCGTTACGTGACATGTATTGTACATGCTGCACAGATAAGATTTTCTGGTCTGCTGTCACATCTCTGGAACGGCGTCCAACTTCACCATGGCAACCAGTAGTTCCGAATGGTTCACTAACAGGCCTTGAGAGGGCAACCCATGTTCTGTCAAAACGAAGTTCATTTATCCCACATGTTTAAATATTTTTAACGCTTCTTAATTGACAATAGCTGTCAAATAAGCTGAGTGTGTGTTTATTTTCTTTCTTCACAATGTTCTTTTAACTAAGAAATTTTACATTGTTAACCGACCCATAACCCATTGGTTAGTAATGACATCATTCCGTCAGAGTTGGGCGGAGCCTCCACTATATATAGTAAGACGTGCACTGGTTTCTCCAGCAAGAGGAGGTTCTTACTCATTGGCAATTCATCGTTTTATAGCTTTATAACTTTCTGTATTTTCTTTAATGTATGTAGCCCTCTAATTAAAGCTTTGTATACGACTTGTAGGTCTGATCACAGTAGTGGTCGAAACCGGTCACCGTAATAAATAAATTGTGATCAAGACTGTTTTTGTCAGTAAATACACTCCTGGAAATGGAAAAAAGAACACATTGACACCGGTGTGTCAGACCCACCATACTTGCTCCGGACACTGCGAGAGGGCTGTACAAGCAATGATCACACGCACGGCACAGCGGACACACCAGGAACCGCGCTGTTGGCCGTCGAATGGCGCTAGCTGCGCAGCATTTGTGCACCGCCGCCGTCAGTGTCAGCCAGTTTGCCGTGGCATACGGAGCTCCATCGCAGTCTTTAACACTGGTAGCATGCCGCGACAGCGTGGACGTGAACCGTATGTGCAGTTGACGGACTTTGAGCGAGGGCGTATAGTGGGCATGCGGGAGGCCGGGTGGACGTACCGCCGTATTGCTCAACACGTGGGGCGTGAGGTCTCCACAGTACATCGATGTTGTCGCCAGTGGTCGGCGGAAGGTGCACGTGCCCGTCGACCTGGGACCGGACCGCAGCGACGCACGGATGCACGCCAAGACCGTAGGATCCTACGCAGTGCCGTAGGGGACCGCACCGCCACTTCCCAGCAAATTAGGGACACTGTTGCTCCTGGGGTATCGGCGAGGACCATTCGCAACCGTCTCCATGAAGCTGGGCTACGATCCCGCACACCGTTAGGCCGTCTTCCGCTCACGCCCCAACATCGTGCAGCCCGCCTCCAGTGGTGTCGCGACAGGCGTGAATGGAGGGACGAATGGATACGTGTCGTCTTCAGCGATGAGAGTCGCTTCTGCCTTGGTGCCAATGATGGTCGTATGCGTGTTTGGCGCCGTGCAGGTGAGCGCCACAATCAGGACTGCATACGACCGAGGCACACAGGCCCAACACCCGGCATCATGGTGTGGGGAGCGATCTCCTACACTGGCCGTACACCACTGGTGATCGTCGAGGGGACACTGAATAGTGCACGGTACATCCCAACCGTCATCGAACCCATCGTTCTATCATTCCTAGACTGGCAAGGGAACTTGCTGTTCCAACAGGACAATGCACGTCCGCATGTATCCCGTGCCACCCAACGTGCTCTACAAGGTGTAAGTCAACTACCCTGACCAGCAAGATCTCCGGATCTGTCCCCCATTGAGCATGTTTGGGACTGGATGAAGCGTCGTCTCACGCGGTCTGCACGTCCAGCACGAACGCTGGTCCAACTGAGGCGCCAGGTGGAAATGGCATGGCAAGCCGTTCCACAGGACTACATCCAGCATCTCTACGATCGTCTCCATGGGAGAATAGCAGCCTGCATTGCTGCGAAAGGTGGATATACACTGTACTAGTGCCGACATTGTGGATGCTCTGTTGCCTGTGTCTATGTGCCTGTGGTTCTGTCAGTGTGATCATGTGATGTATCTGACCCCAGGAATGTGTCAATAAAGTTTCCCCTTCCTGGGACAATGAATTCACGGTGTTCTTATTTCAATTTCCAGGAGTGTATTTGTAACACATTGATCACTGTTCACTCCCATAATGTATTCAAAAGTAATTTTGTCAGTCAGCCTGTTTGTACAGGGAAGTGATTTCGAGATTGCGTCACGATGTTGACTGGACGAGGCGGCGAGCTGTGGGGAGGCGTGGCCGCAGAGGCTGCGGTCTCGGTGACAGCCGCGCGCGTCCATAAACTGATTACGGTCGGTGGCGCTAATGGCGCAGGCGTGCGGCTGGGTAGGCAGGTAAGTATGTGGGAGGGTGGGTGGGCGGCGGTAATGCGCGCGGATTAATACATTGCCGGCGTTAGCGGCGGAGCCGCGCCAGCAGGAAATCCCGACCCCTAAACGCACCGCGCAGCTGCCGGCACCCCCCCCCCCCCCCCCCAGGGGGACATTTATCTGGAGCACGCCTCAGGAGTGCCCCGATTTTCAGCGCTCCGTTATCCTCTCTTCTCGAATAATCTACAGGGTGTGTCATAATTATCCGCGAAAACTGACGCGGTGGATCGAAACAATGTCCTGACACTCTGTGACCAAAATGGTACTGAAACAGAGGATGACAGACTAAAGGCCGAGATACTAAATGTCTTTTTCGAAAGCTGTTTCACATAGGAAGACGGGACTGTAGTTCAAAATGGTTCAAATGGCTCTGAGAACTATGGGACTTAACATCTGTGGTCATCAGTCCCCTAGAACTTAGAACTACTTAAACCTAACTAACCTAAGGACATCACGCATATCCATGCCCGAAGCAGGATTTGAACCTGCGAGCGTAGCTGTCACGCGGTTCTACGCTGAAGCGCCTAGAACCGCACGGCCACACCGGCCGGCGGGACTGTATTTCCCTCTCTAGATTGTCGCACAGATGACAAAATGGTAGATGTCGAAATAGACGACAGAGGGATAGAGATACAATTAAAATTGCCCAAAAGATGAAAGGCCGCTGGACCTGATGGGATACCAGTTCGATTTTACACAGAGTATGCGAAGGAACTTGCACCCTTCTTGCATCGGTGTACCGTATGTCTCTAGAAGAGCGTAGCGTTCCAAAGGATTGGAAAAGGGCACAGGTCATCCCCGTTTTCAAGAAGGGACGTCGAACAGATGTACAGAACTATAGACCTATATCTCTAACGTCGATCAGTTGTAGAATTTTGGAACACGTATTGTGTTCGAGTATAATGACTTTTCAGGAGACTAGAAATCTACTCTGTCGGAATCAGCATGGGTTTCGAAAAAGACGATCGTGTGAAACCCAGCTCGCGCTATTCGTCCACGAGACTCAGAGGGCAATAGACACGGGTTCCCATGTAGATGCCGTGTTTCTTGACTTGCGCAAGGCGTTCGATACAGTTCCCCACAGTCGTCTAACAAACAAATTAAGAGCATATGGACTATCCGACCAGTTGTGTGATTGGATTGATGAGTTCCTAGATACCAGAACGCAGCATGTCATTCTCAATGGAGAGAAGTCTTCAGAAGTAAGAGTGATTTCAGGTGCGCCGCCGGAGAGTGTCGTAGGACCGTTGCTATTCGCATTATATATAAGTGACCTTGTGGATAACATCGGAAGTTCACTGAGGCTTTTTGCGGATGATGCTGTGGTATATCGAGACGTTGTAACAATGGAAAATTGTACTGAAATGCAGGAGGATTTGCAACGAATTGTCGCATGGTGCAGCGAATGGCAATTGAATCTCAATGTAGACAAGTGTAATGTCCAGCGAATACTTGGAAAGAAAGATTTATCATTTAGCTACAATATAGCAGGTCAGCAATTGGAAGCAGTTAATTGCATAAATTATCTGGGAGTAGGCACTGGGAGTGATTTAAAATGGAATGACCATATAAAGTTGATCGTCGGTATAGCAGTTGCCAGACTGAGATTCATTGGAAGAGTCCTAAGGAAATGCAATCCGAAAACAAAGGAAGTAGCTTACAGTACACTTATTCGCCCACTGCTTGAATATTGCTCACCAGTGTGGGATCCGTACCAGATAGGGTTGATAGAAGAGATAGAGAAGATCCAACGGAGAGCAGCGCGCTTCGTTACAGGATCATTTAGTAATCGCGAAAGCGTTACGGAGACCAGTGGAAGACTCTGCAGGAGAGACGCTCAGTAGCTCGGTACGGGCTTTCGTTGAAGTTTCGAGAACATACCTTCACCGAGGAGTGAAGCAGTATATTGCTCCCTCCTATGTATATCTCGCGAAGAGACCATGAGGATAAAATCAGAGAGATTAGAGCCCACACAGAGGCATACCGACAATCTTTCTTTCCACGAACAATACGAGAGTGGAATAGAAGGGAGAACCGATAGAGGTACTCAAAGTAACCTCCGCCACACATCGCCAGGTGGCATGCGGAGTTTGGATGTAGATGTAGATGTAGATGTAGAAAGGCGAGGGAGCAGCTAAGTCTATCGTGTGCGCTTGTCGCTAACATGAATCTCGAAGGGATGGCGGTTTCAGCAGAAACTACTGATTTTAGGTTACACCGGTTGCTTTTGTAAGGAATAAAATGAAACAGCAACAGCTATCGTTTTTATGTTACTTTGTTATACTGCAACCAATTTCGGCGACCCAACAAACAATTTTCAGGCCTTAACTGACGCTGGGGAGCGGTGGGAAGCTGAACTCCTACCGTATACACGATCAGTGGCGAATATCTGTGAACTGGCTTCCGTAGCTACCGTAAAATCGCAAAAATCAACTACACTGAAGCGCCAAAGAGACTAATGTAGTCGTAGGTATTCAAATACAGAGATATTCAAACAGACAGGGCACGGCGCTGCGGTCGGCAATGCCTGTATAAGACAAGTGTCTGGTGCCGTTGTTAGATCGGTTACTGCTGCAACAATGCCAGGTTATCAAGATTTAAGTGAGTCTGAACGTGGGGTTATAGTTGGCGCACGAGGGATGGGACACAGGATCTACATCTACACTCCTGGAAATTGAAATAAGAACACCGTGAATTCATCGTCCCAGGAAGGGGAAACTTTATTGACACATTCCTGGGGTCAGATACATCACATGATCACACTGACAGAACCACAGGCACATAGACACAGGCAACAGAGCATGCACAATGTCGGCACTAGTACAGTGTATATCCACCTTTCGCAGCAATGCAGGCTGCTATTCACCCATGGAGACGATCGTAGAGATGCTGGATGTAGTCCCGTGGAACGGCTTGCCATGCCATTTCCACCTGGCGCCTCAGTTGGACCAGCGTTCGTGCTGGACGTGCAGACCGCGTGAGACGACGCTTCATACAGTCCCAAACATGTTCAATGGGGGACAGATCCGGAGATCTTGCTGGCCAGGGTAGTTGACTTACACCTTGTAGAGCACGTTGGGTGGCACGGGATACATGCGGACGTGCTTTGTCCTGTTGGAACAGCAAGTTCCCTTGCCGGTTTAGGAATGATAGAACGATGGGTTCGACGACGGTTTGGATGTACCGTGCACTATTCAGTGTCCCCTCGACGATCACCAGTGGTGTACGGCCAGTGTAGGAGATCGCTCCCCACACCATGATGCCGGGTGTTGGCCCTGTGTGCCTCGGTCGTATGCAGTCCTGATTGTGGCGCTCACCTGCACGGCGCCAAACACGCATACGACCATCATTGGCACCAAGGCAGAAGCGACTCTCATCGATGAAGACGACACGTCTCCATTCGTCCCTCCATTGACGCCTGTCGCGACACCACTGGAGGCGGGCTGCACGATGTTGGGGCGTGAGCGGAAGACGGCCTAACGGTGTGCGGGACCGTAGCCCAGCTTCATGGAGACGGTTGCGAATGGTCCTCGCCGATACCCCAGGAGCAACAGTGTCCCTAATTTGCTGGGAAGTGGCGGTGCGGTCCCCTACGACACTGCGTAGGATCCTACGGTCTTGGCGTGCATCCGTGCGTCGCTGCGGTCCGGTCCCAGGTCGACGGGCACGCGCACCTTCCGCCGACCACTGGCGACAACATCGATGTACTGTGGAGACCTCACGCCCCACGTGTTGAGCAATTCGGCGGTACGTCCACCCGGCCTCCCGCATGCCCACTATACGCCCTCGCTCAAAGTCCGTCAACTGCACATACGGTTCACGTCCACGCTGTCGCGGCATGCTACCAGTGTTAAAGACTGCGATGGAGCTCCGTATGCCACGGCAAACTGGCTGACACTGACGGCGGCGGTGCACAAATGCTGCGCAGCTAGCGCCATTCGACGGCCAAACCCGCGGTTCCTGGTGTGTCCACTGTGCCGTGCGTATGATCATTGCTTGTACAGCCCTCTCGCAGTGTCCGGAGCAAGTATGGTGGGTCTGACACACCGGTGTCAATGTGTTCTTTTTTCCATTTCCAGGAGTGTACATGGGTACTCTGAAAATCACATACAAGTGCCTGGCAGAGGATTCATGTAATCGCCTTCATACTTCTCTATTATTCCAGTCTCTTATAGCGCACGGAAATAACGAACACCTGTATCTTTCCGTACGAGCTCTGATTTCCCTTATTTTATCGTGGTGATCGTTCCTCCCTATGTAGGTCGGTGTCAACAAAATATTTTCGCATTCGGTGGAGAAAGTTGATGATTGGAATTTCGTGAGATGACTCCGTCGCAACGAAAAATGCCTTTCTTTTAATGATTTCCAGCTCAAATCCTGCATCATTTCTGTGACACTCGCTCCCATATTTCGCGACAATACAAAACGTGCTACTCTTCTGTGAACTTTTTCGGTGTACTGCGTCAGTCCTATCTGGTAAGGATCCCAAACCGCGGAGCAGCATTCTAAAAAGAGGACGGACAAGCGTAGTGTAGACAATTTCCTTAGAGGATCTGTTACATTTTCTAAGTGCAGTGAACACACAGTGCGTAGTGGGGCGATCACACTGTTGTAGAAATAATTCAAAAGCCAAGATCGCTTAAATACTGTTTACTGGATAAACGGTTTTAACACACTAAAGGTGCGATCATAGGATCTGAATGTAGATTAACATTTATAAACCATTTTGGTCTGCCTCATGTATCGTTATATGCAATTATAGACTGCTATAGACTCAGTATGGTTCAATATTTCTGCTGGGGACTTCCAACGATTTTCTGGGTCCATAGCAGGTCGGATTCCTGCACTACTCCGCTCCAAAGGAGCTCCGACACGATATTAGGAGCCATCCCACGACGTTTCTCACCTCAGTGTAAGCTTTTGTGTAAAATTTGTACCGTTCTTTGTCTTCAACTGTTTCAAATGAAACGCTGTTTTTTGTGAAATAACTGTCTACATTTTAGCGGGATTTCGAAAACAATTAGTTTTGGTGACATAAGCAAAACTGCTATTTTAAAAAATTTAAATTAACAGTTTATATATTGGAGAAAATATAACATTTACCAGGAACAGTTACACTGAAATTTCAATAATGAATTAGTCCAATGGCGAATATTTATTGCCCAGTGAGATCGTAAGTAGTCGTTCTATAGCGTGTTGGTCTGTAAGTTGACTGCTTTCGTCAGAAACAGTATCATTCAAAGACGAAATGAATTTTTCACGTCTGACATAACTCCCTACCGAACTCGATTTTTAAAAAAAAATGTTTTATCTAAAACCAAAAATTTTATCGCCACTGTTACGGCAAATTAATACATCGATTTTACAACCAGATATCAGTACAAAAGAAAAATACCTTTAGTAACCGAGAGCAAAAAAATACAGAAAAATACCGGTTACTTAGAACTAAAATACCGGTATCGATTTTAACCGGTCGGTTCATTCGATCCCTACTTTCGTATAAAGCAGTTGGTTTACTAACTGATCTAAGGACGGAGCCTGTGGACTGTTCAGTCCTGTTAAATTTCCTTCACACCAACACGATTTTTAGGCCAGTGCCGAAATCAGT
Organism: Schistocerca cancellata; assembly: GCF_023864275.1. Lineage (NCBI taxonomy): Eukaryota > Metazoa > Arthropoda > Insecta > Orthoptera > Acrididae > Schistocerca > Schistocerca cancellata. The sequence goes on from NC_064637.1 coordinate 157,446,793, forward strand.
ATCCTACAGCAGTACAACGCAAATAAAAAAAAGAATAGAAGACTTCCGATCCCTGCTAAGTATAAAACATTGTTATCTTATTAGCGCGTTCGTCGATACGCTACTCCATAATCACAGCTAATCAGAATATACTGGACTCTCAGTCGTACCTGCAACAGCAAAATTTGGGTCATGCGACAACGGTGTGGTGGAAAACATGTCGAGCAGTACGAAACGTATTTGATCACCTCTCCTGTTGTACACTGACGAGGAGCAGAAGTTGGAAATTAACGAGGACCGAGGACGCTTTTAGGATGCTAATGGTGGTGTCTGGTCCAGAAAGAATATCATAATCCCGAGAAAGTGTCACTTCTATGTTTTCATTTTTCCGCTTTAAACGTGAATAAATTTAACTTCGAGAATTAAGATTTTTAAACAATGAGTAGTTAAAAAATAAAAAAGTATGCACGGTTTGATAGTGTCGTGAGGCTAAAATCAACGGCTGCGATCTCATTGGTGGCATACACATTTCTTTACTCTTATTTAAATTCCATATTTGTTAACAAAGTTAAATGTTAGCTAACAAATATCGAATAATTTTTAATCGAAACATCGTGTTTCCAAAAAAATGGTTCAAATGGCTCTGAGCACTATGGGACTCAACATCTTAGGTCATAAGTCCCCTAGAACTTAGAACTACTTAAACCTAACTAACCTAAGGACATCACACACACCCATGCCCGAGGCAGGATTCGAACCTGCGACCGTAGCAGTCCCGCGGTTCCGGACTGCAGCGCCAGAACCGCTAGACCACCGCGGCCGGCCATCGTGTTTCCATCTTTGAGTACTACTAATGGCATGAAAAAGCTAGTATTCGTAATAAATTAAAACTTTGTTCGGAAAATGTGAAGCATCAAACACAAACTGCCTTTTTATTTGAGGAGACTGAGCAGTATTAATGACGTATGTAATTTTCTTTCATTTAACAGAAACGCACTTCGCATATTCGTACGAAATTCTACATGATTATTTTTACGGTCTTTAATTGAAGGTAAAAACGTGCTATTTTTATTATAGATTGTGGACCAGTATTTGTTAGACAACGTTTCCATTGTAAAAATCCTATAACGGTATCTACTGATTTACCGACGCATATTCTAGTAATCCAATTACACTGAAGAGCCAAAGAAACCGGTGCACCTGTCTTACATCGTGTAGTGCCCCGCGACCAAGCAGAACAGCCGCAACACGACTAATGCCTGACGTAGTGCTGGAGGGAACTGCAGATGTAGAGGTAATTTCGGGAGTACCGCAAGGAAGCGTGATAGGACCTTTATTGTTTACAATATACATAAATGACTTAGTTGACAACATCGGTAGCTCCGTGAGGCTATTTGCAGATGACACGGTTGTCTACAAGAAAGTAGCAACATCAGAAGACTCGTACGTACTCCAGGAAGACCTGCAGAGGATTAATGCATGGTGCGACAGCTGGCAGCTTTCCCTAAACGTAGATAAATGTAATATAATGCGCATACATAGGGGCAGAAATCCATTCCAGTACGATTATGCCATAGGTGGTAAATCATTGGAAGCGGTAACGACCGTAAAATACTTAGGAGTTACTATCCGGAGCGATCTGAAGTGGAATGATCACATAAAACAAATAGTGGGAAAAGCAGGCGCCAGGTTGAGATTCATAGGAAGAATTCTAAGAAAATGTGACTCATCGACGAAAGAAGTAGCTTACAAAACGCTTGTTCGTCCGATTCTTGAGTATTGCTCATCAGTATGGGACCCTTACCAGGTTGGATTAATAGAAGAGATAGACATGATCCAGCGAAAAGCAGCGCGATTCGTCATGGGGACATTTAGTCAGCGCGAGAGCGTTACGGAGATGCTGAACAAGCTCCAGTGGCGGACACTTCAAGAAAGGCGTTACGCAATACGGAGAGGTTTATTATCGAAATTACGAGAGAGCACATTCCGGGAAGAGATGGGCAACATATTACTACCGCCCACATATATCTCGCGTAATGATCACAACGAAAAGATCCGAGAAATTAGAGCAAATACGGAGACTTACAAGCAGTCGTTCTTCCCACGCACGATTCGTGAATGGAACAGGGACGGGGGGATCAGATAGTGGTACAATAAGTACCCTCCGCCACACACCGTAAGGTGGCTCGCGGAGTATAGATGTAGATGTAGACACCATGAATCCTGCAGGGCTGTCCATAAATCTGCAACAGTGCGAGGGGGTGGAGATCTCTTCTGAATAGCACGTTGCAAGGCATCCCAGATAATTTCAGTAATGTTCATGTCTGGGGAGTATGGTGGCCAGAGGAAGTGTTGAAACTAAGAATTGTGTTCCTGGAGCCACTCTGTACCAATTCTGGACGTGTGGTGAGTCGCATTGTCCTGCTGGATTGCCCAAGTCCGTCGGAATGCACAATGCACATGAATGGATGCAGGTGATCAGACAGGATGGTTACGTACGTGCCACCTGTCAGAATCGTATGTAGACGTATCGGGGGTCCCATATCACTGCAACTGCACCCGCCCCACACCTCTACAGGACCTCCACCAGCTTGAGCAGTCCCCTGCTGAAATGCAGGGTCCAATGGATTCATGAGGTTGCCTCCATACCCGTTCTCGTCCATCGGCTGGATACAATTTGAAACGAGACTCGTCCGACCAGGCAACATGTTTCCAGCCACCAACAGTCCAATGTCGGTGTTGACGGGTCCAGGCGAGGCGTAAAGCTTTGTGTCGTGCAGTCATCAAGGGTACACGAGTCGGTCTTCGGCTCCGAAAGCCGATGTCGATGATGTTTCGTTGAATGGTTCGCAAGCTGACACTTGTTGATGGCACTGAAATCCGCAGCAGTTTGCGGAATGATTGCACTTCTGTCACGTTGTTTTTCCGCCCGCAGCGATGTCGGAGATTTGATGTTTTACCGTATTGCTGATATTCACGGCACACTCGTGGAATGATCCTACGGGAAAATCCTCACTTCATCGCTACCTCGGAGATGCTGTGACCCATCGCTGGTGCGCCGACGTTCAATCTCAATTAACTCTTGATAACCTACCATTGTAGCAGCAGTAACCGATCTAATAACTGGACCAGACACTTGTATAAGACTTGTATAAGACATTATACAGGCGTTGCAGACCGCAGCGCCGTATTCTGCCTGTTTACGTATCTCTGTATTTGAATAAGCGTGGCTATACCAGTTTCTTTGGCGCTTCAGTGTATATTTTTCACACAACTGCGCTCTGAAATGTTCTGATCTTCAAAGACGATTTTGTTTTCGAGCTGTTTCGAGAATAGCTTCGTAATGGTTTCGGAAACCCATGCCCGGTCACCGTCCTTAAAATTCTGCACATATGGTGGAAATAGAGAACCGCCCTCTGTGAAGTCGCCTTGTGAGACAAACTTTAATATGTCGCATTTACCCTCCTTGTTTTTGCACATTCGTTCATTAGTAACACCAAATGGTGAATCATTGTTAATAGTTAAGTGTCTCATAGCTCATTTGTAGGATTCTTTTATCGAACTGATGTAGAAGGAATTAGTTTACAGCTTATGTATACATGATTGGTGTTAACATTAATGAACACATTTTTATTGCTAACCATGCAACGGCTACTGCTTTTCTTTTAGTGACTACCAGTTTTTTAGCAGAATTCTTCAATGGAATAGGAGGAGTTGTCCACGAGAAATCATTTTAAAAGCATATTTAAAACTTGCTTTGCTACTTGTCAGATTCTTTATGTTATTGGGAAAATGATCAAAAATGTTTGTTGCTGCATATTGAACTCCTTTCTGAGTCGCTGAGAGCTTTAACAATGGGTAGTAAAGATTATTTTGTCTCTAGTGTTGTAGGTACCTACATCACTGTTCTTCTCAATTTGTGACGGGCTATTTATGACGAATTTTACTAGCAAAAATGTATACTGTGATAGGGCAGTTAAGATACCCAGCTTCTGGAAAAGGTACCTACATGGCGCCCACGGCTGAACACACATTAGTTTTACAGTTCGCTTTTGTTCAATCAATACTTTTATATCTAAATGATGAGCTGCCCCAGAAAATTCTTCCGTAAGACATTATTGAGGGGAAATACCCAAATTATGTCAGGAGGTTGATACGTTTGTTTCCAAGATAAGCAATTATATGAGGAACAAAATCAGCTGAACTTAATTGCTTGAGAAACGCAGTAATATCTCTCACACCGTTCAAGTTTTCACTGATATGCACAACTTGGAGCATTCTATCCTATTTTCTGCCCATGTGTTACATCAATTGTTGATATGATTATTCGTTGTACAGAACTGAATGTAGTGTTTTTCAAAGTTTAAGGAGAATCCCTCTTCAGAGAAGTGCTTAATACTGCCATAAAAAATATCATTTACCTATTCTATCCGTTGCTTTCTCTCAACTTAACACTACTATTGCCTGCGGAAAGTACCAGTTTCGCTTTTTTAATGTTAAGTGGAAGATGATTCACATATATAAGGAGCAGGAATGGACCCAAAATCGAGCTCTGTGCGACTCGTCCTGTGGTGATTTTCCGCATTTCCGACATGGTCTGAATTATTCAGCACGACATTTTGCATTATGTTTGTTAAGGAGGATTCGAAACGGAGGTGTGTAAAGAAATCTGGAGTTTTTCTAATAGAGTAACATGATTTACACAGTCAAACGCCTTGGACAGATCACAAATAACACTAACTATCGATGTGTTACTATTTAAGGCCTGTGTTATTTAGTGAGTGAATGCATAAATAGAATCCTCAGTACAGTAATCCTCCTGGAATCCAAACTATGATGTGCTAATTAAATTGCTTCCAGTTAAGTGTGCTGCTACTCTTGAGTAAGATAAAACTCTAGGTGTAGTTATCATACTAACTTGACAATTGATGGGTTGAAAAATATGGGCCGGCCTCGGTGGCCGTGCGGTTCTGGCGCTGCAGTCCGGAACCGCGGGACTGCTACGGTCGCAGGTTCGAATCCTGCCTCGGGCATGGGTGTGTGTGATGTCCTTAGGTTAGTTAGGATTAAGTAGTTCTAAGTTCTAGGGGACTTATGACCTAAGATGTTGAGTCCCATAGTGCTCAGAACCATTTGAACCATTTTTTTGAAAAATATGGAGACGAAGTGGAATAAGGAGTTACTATCGCAGAGATAATTTATGTAAGTGTATGGATTTTGTTGATCTGTGAACCCTTACTCGCTATTAACATATATTTTTAGTTTAGGACCTGTAACACCAGTACTTTATGTCACTGATGTATTGACACTAGTGTGATCTTACGATATGTTGGACCATCATCGTCATTATCGTTATTTGTTGTTCTTGTCTGTTCTCAAATGCACGTATTTCTTTGAGCGACTGTGATTGGGACGTAGTGAATTGACAGAATGGTAATTGTTGGGAAAGAAGAGATTGACAGAACTCTCTCTCTCTCTCTCTCTCTCTCTCTGTGTGTGTGTGTGTGTGTGTGTGTGTGTGTGTGTGTGTGTAGGAGGTGGTGGTGCGCCAAAGGAAAAGGCGTGAAGGCTTTAGCGTGCCAAAATTAGGCATACTAAAGGAAATCTGCCTCTGGTCGCCGTAATGTGATTACCGTGGAGTGAAAAGTGAGGCAAAATTACTTCCGAATCATTACAAAAGGCTCTGGTATGGAAGCGCCATCAGCATATTGCAACGTGGCGTAGTGTGGACTGCTCTAAGATGTCTAGCAGTGTAAAAAAGAAATTCCATAGAGAAATACGTTTGTCGATCGACGATTGCGTAATACTTTCCAGCTCCATGATCGCAGCAATCTTCACCAAAACACCTCCAGCCGATGAATTGGTCATTTGGACTTTTATCAGTGGACGAATCTCTCATCTCACTTGTGAAATTCAGTATTCACATGTAAGAACAACTTCACTGACCCGAATAGCGCAACCTATGTTAAAGTCTCTAATTCCAAAGAGAGCAGGTTTGGATAGGTGTGAATATTACCAAACTACAAGTTCAACAAGTCTCAGTTGCAAAATGCTAACTTATTGTTTACAGAAGAATGGAAAAGCTGACAGAAGCCGAACTCTGCGAAGACTAGTTTGGATTCTGGAGAAATGTAGGAGCACGTAACGCAACACTGACCCTGTGACTTATCTTAGAAGAAAGGCTAACGAAAGGGAAACCTATGTTTATAGCATTTGTAGATTTGAAGAAAACTTTTGACAGTGTCGACTGCAATACTCTCGTTGAAATTCTGAAGGTGGCAGAAGAAAAATACAAGGAGCGAAAGGCTATTTACAACTTGTACAGGAATCAGACGGCAATTATGAAAGACGAGGGGCATTATAGGAAAGAAATAACTGAAGAGGGAATGAGGCAGATGTTATTTAAAACCGAACACACAGTAAAATAAATTAAATTTGGAGTAGGAATTAAAATCCAGGAAGAAGAAATAAAAACTTTGAGGTAGGCCGATGACATTTTAATTGTCACAGACGGCAAAGAAAGAGTAGTTGATCGGAATGGACCGCGTCTTGAAATGGGCATATAAGAGCAAAGGTAAAACAAGGATAATGGAATGAAGTCAGATTACGTCAGGTGATGCTGAGGGAATTAGATTATAAAATGAGAACTAAAAGAAGTAGATGAGTTTTGCTATTTCGGTAACAAAATAAATGATTGCCGAAGTAGGGAGGATATAAAATATCAACTAGCAGTGGCAAGAAAAATGTTTCTGAAGGAGAGAAATTTGTTAACATTGAGTACAATTTAGGAGTCAGGAAGTTTTTTCTGAAAGTATTTGCCTGGAGTGTAACAATGTATGAAAATGAAACATCGACGATAAAAAAAAGAAGCTTTTGGAACGTGGTGCTACAGAAGAATGCTGAAGATTAGATGGGTAGATCACGTAAGTAATGATGAGGTACTGAAATGGGGAGAAGAGGAATCTGTGGCAGAATTTGAAAAGAAGAAGAGATAGGGCGGTAGGACTCGTTCTGAGGCATTAAGGGATCACCAGTTTGATACTGGAGAGAAACGTGGGGGTAAAAATGGTAGAGGGAGACTAAGGCATGAAGACACTTAGATTCAGAAGGATGTAGGTTGCAGTAGGTACTGGGAGATGAAGAGGCTTCCGCAGGACAGAGTAGCATGGAGAGCTGCATCAAACCAGTCTACGGACTTTACGACGACGACGACCAGGACCACCACCACCACCACCACCAAAACAACAACAGCAATGTGTTGTGGTCCTTACGGTACTGTTCGTCATCCTGAAATATTCTGAGTATCAGAAAAAGAGAAGTTAAAAACTCATTTTTGTTAACAGTAATAATTGAAGTGTTCAAAGACGCAAGTCAAAATATGAAATCAATGTAAAAGTACTGCAATACATAAATTGCTCAATGTGGTCTAAAAAGTTAAATTAGTTTGTTTAAATCGGTATATTGGTATGCATTGACGTGAATCAAAGGTACTGCTGAAAGTGTTGTTGAATTTAATCACAGTCTAGCGTCCGCTTAGTCTAGAATTTGATCTGATCAGTGATTCATTAATTGTCTTCAAAGAGGTAATTTGTTTATTAAGCTGTTCATTTACTAAGCGTTAGAGCGTGGAAAGTTTTATTACTTTGGTCATACTTAATAGTAGTGATCTTTATAGAAGTTATCTATGACTAATGTTGTTAACATGTTATTGCCCAATTTCGATGTTAAAGAGTTTCCATTTTATTGCATAATGCTGAACAAACTGACAACTAGCCTGAAATTATTTGTCCCACTTGAACTGGCGATCGTGTTTTGTTATCTGATCTCTCACAATTCCTATTGCTTCATGAATCCAGATTCGAGTCCTAGCTCTTTTCAATACAATGCTGCGTTTGGAAACGAAGTTAACAGGCCGACTGCTTTAAGTCTTTAGACACACGATCGCGGTCACTTAATTCTGTAGAAGAGGTAACACTTGCTAACTTGCATTTAGTACGAGTGGCGCTGTAGACCGTCTGTGTGAATTAAGGTTCAGATGGCTCTGAGCATTATAGGACTTAACATTTGAGGTCATCAGTCTCCTAGACTTAGAACTACTTAAACCTAACTAACCTAAGGACATCACACACATCCATGCCCGAGGCAGGATTCGAACCTGCGACCGTAGCAGTCTCGCGGTTCCGGACTGAAGCGCCTAGAACCGCTCGGCCACCGCGGCCGGCTCTGAATTAAGGAAACACTGGTTTCGTCAGACGCGTTTTGCCTCAATTTATTAAGACATTCACTGAATGAATAAACATTTAGAGCAATTTTAACTTGCACATCTCTATAAAGGTTTAAGTCAAGCTCATTTCGAATACCGAAGTTAAACTGTTATGAAGCCTATGAAACGTGTGCGCAAAATGAAAGATACTTTTGGGCGGGGTTCGTCGGTGCTGCCCACGAAACGACATTAAAAATGTACAGGGCGGTTCCGAACAAACATTATGCCGCAGCACAATACGTGTGTTTTGGAGTCGGTGTTTGACGGTGACAAAAAACCCCGCTCTGCACATACGAATGCTCACTCCGTAAATATTCCCGCGCAGCGGCGCAGGATGGAAGCAGAAACGTCCCTGCAAATGTGTGTCCGCGAAAGAGCAATTTCCGACACGGCATCAAGTGTTTGGTTATCAGTCGACACTGACGTCATCACGAAGTGTTGTCCTAGCTTGTACAAACGCATTTTAAATGTCTACTTTTCCAATAAATCCACGTCTAACTGGGCTCAGATCTGACATACACCCACACTGCCAACGTCTCTCAATGAATGTGTGCTCAGTGCAACAACGTGATCGTCTCTTTGGTCCACACATTGTTCCAACAAAACTTGATGGAAGAGGGTACTTTTGATTTCTGCTGCTGGACTTTCCAAGGGTGGTTGAAGATGTGCACCTTGCACAACGCTGAAGAGTTGGTACGCGGTCTACGAGGTACATTCAAGTTCTAAGGCCTCCGATTTTTTTTTTCTAATTAACTGCTCACCCGAAATCGATGAAACTGGCGTTACTTCTCGACGTAATCGCCCTGCAGACATACACATTTTTCACAACGCTGACGCCATGATTCCATGGCAGCTGCGAAGGCTTCTTTAGGAGTCTGTTTTGACCACTGGAAAATCGCTGAGGCAATAGCAGCACGGCTGGTGAATGTGCGGCCACGGAGAGTGTCTTTCATTGTTGGAAAAAGCCAAAAGTCACTAGGAGCCAGGTCAGGTGAGTAGGGAGCATGAGGAAACTGTTGCGTAACGTTAGCTCGATGTGCGGTTACGTTGTCTTTGTGAAACAGCACACGCGCAGCCCTTCCCGGACGTTTTTGTTGCAGTGCAGAGAGGAATTTGTTCTTCAAAACATTTTCTTAGGATGCAACTGTTACCGTAGTGCCCTTTGGAACGCAGTGGGTAAGGATTACGCCCTCGCTGTCCCAGAACACGGACACCATCATTTTTTCAGCACTGGCGGTTACCCGAAATTTTTTTGGTGGCGGTGAATCTGTGTGCTTCCATTGAGCTGACCGGCGCCTTGTTTCTGGATTGAAAAATGGCATCCACGTCTCATCCACTGTCACAACCGACGAAAAGGAAGTCCCATTCATGCTGTCGTTGCGCGTCAACATTGCTTGGCAACATGCCACACGGGCAGCCGTGTGGTCGTCCGTTAGCATTCGTGGCACCCACCTGGATGACACTTTTCGCATTTTCAGGTCGTCATGCAGGATTGTGTGCACAGAACCCACAGGAATGCCAACTCTGGAGGCGATCTGTTCAACAGTCATTCGGCGATCCCCCAAAACAATTCTCTCCACTTTCTCGATCATGTCGTCAGACCGGCTTGTGCGAGCCCGAGGTTGTTTCAGTTTGTTGTCACACGATGTTCTGCCTTCATTAAACTGTCGCACCCACGAACGCACTTTTGACACATCCATAACTCCATCACCACATGTCTCTTTCAACTGTCAATGAATTTCAATTGGTTTCACACCACGCAAATTCAGAAAACGAATGATTGCACGCTGTTCAAGTAAGGAAAACGTCGCCATTTTAAGTATTTAAAACAATTCTCATTCTCGCCGCTGGCGGTAAAATTCCATCTTCCGCACGGCGCTGCCATCTCTGGGACGTATTGAAAATGAACGCGGCCTCATTTTAAAACAATGCGCATGTTTCTATCTCTTTCCAGTCCGGAGAAAAAAAAATCGGAGGCCTTAGAACTTGAATGCACCTCGTAAAGTGGTCAGGTCGAGCAGGGCCCGTAGCTTGCTCCCCCAGATCACCTGACCTCAAATATCTGGATTTTTCTCCACGAGAAGGGAAGTTTACAACGCTCACATTGATACGGTTGATAAAACTGGAGAAGCGAATCGTTCAGTCTTGTTGAAATTTACGGGATGATTCTCAGGTGTCTGAAATAATTCGTAATTCACTGCAGAGGCGAGTGTGGCGTTACGTTCAAATGTGAGTACAACACTTGGAGCGCCTCCTCTAACACGGGTTACATTTGTAACCAATTAGATGCCGACTCAATCGAGAAACTTACATTACAAATAGATTTGCTCTAACTACGATAATATTTCATTGTGAAGTCAGTGGTGGCTTGTAACCCCACGTTATAAGCTGTCTCACCTCACACTAGCGAACCCGGCAATGATGGCAATTGTCACATATGTATGGGAATTGGATATACACTATGCGATCAAAAGTATCCGGATATCCCTAAAAACATACGTTTTTCATATTAGTTGCATCGTGCAGCCAGGTACTCCATATCAGCGACCGCAGTAGTCTTTAGACATCGTGAGAGAGCAGAATGGGGCGCTCCGCGGAACTCACGGACTTCGAAAGTGGTCACGTGATTGGGTGTCACTTGTGTCGCACATCTGTACGCGAGGTTTCCACACTCCTGAACGTCCCTATGGTTTCCAATGTGATAGTGAAGTGGAAACGTGGGGGGTTGGTTGGTTGTTAGTGTTTAACGTCCCGTCGACAACGAGGTCATTAGAGACGGAGCGCAAGCTCGGATTAGGGAAGGATTGGGAAGGAAATCGGCCGTGCCCTTTCAAAGGAACCATCCCGGCATTTGCCTGAAACGATTTAGGGAAATCACGGAAAACCTAAATCAGGATGGCCGGAGACGGGATTGAACCGTCGTCCTCCCGAATGCGAGTCCAGTGTGCTAACCACTGCGCCACCTCGCTCGGTAAGTGGAAACGTGAAGGGACACGTACAGCACAAAAGGCCGACCTCGCCTGTTGACTGACAGAGACGGCCTACAGTTCAAGAGGGTCGTAATGTGTAATAGGCAGACATCTATCCAGACCGTCACAAAGGAATTCCAAACTGCATCATGGTCCACTGCAAATACTACGACAGTTAGGCGGGAGGTGAAAAAACTTTGATTTCATGGTCGAGCGGGTGCTCATAAGCCACACATCACGCCAGAAACTGACAAACGACGTCTCGTTTGGTATAAGGAGCGATGACGTCTCGATTCGTGTAAGGAGCATAAACATTTTAAGATTGAACATTGGAAAAACTGTGTGGAGTGACGAATCACGGTACACAATGTGGCGATCCGATGGCAGGGTGTGGGTATTGCGAATTCCCGGTGAACGTAATGTGCCAGCATGTGTAGTGCCAACAGTAAAATTAGGAGGCGGTGGTGTTACGGTGTGGTCGTGTTTTTCATGGAGGGGGCTTGCACCCCTCGTTTCGCGTGGCACTATCACAGCACAGGTCTACCATGATGTTTTAAGCACCTTCTTGCTTCCCGCTGTTGAAGAGCCATTCAGGGACTGCGATTGCATCTTTCAACACGGTCGAGCACCGGTTCCTAATGCACGGCCTGTGGCGGACTGGTTACAAGACAATAACATCCTTACAATGGACTGGCCTGAACACAATCCTGATCTGAATCCTATACAAGTGGACGCTGTCATCAAGGCCAAGGGTGGGCCCACACCATATTGAATTCCAGCATTACCGACAGAGGGTGCCATGAACTTCTAAGTCATTTTCAGTCAGGTGTCCGGATGCTCTTGATCACATAGTGTACGTCCTAAGCTGCATCTCCCCCCTCCACCTCTCTGTCCACATCCGAACCTTCCCCCCCCTCATCCGAACCTTCCGCCTGTCATCCCCCCCCCTCTCTCTCCCCCCCGCCCCCGGTCACCTCATCCGCCCTATTATCTATTTACTTCACCTCTATCTCCCAGTTCTTCTTCTTCTTCTTCTTCTTCTTCTTCTTCATGTCCGTCCCCCCCCCCCCCCTAACTGTAAATCTGCTTTTCCTGACTCTCTCTGGCAGTGTCTCGTTTGTTATTACAAGTTCATATTCCACAGTAGCAGATTAGTATTCTACAGCCTGTCCACACTTACGGATTTCTAATAAATTATTCTATTAATAAAGTGAACTGACAAAATCTTTGATACTGGTCTCAAGGCAATCTACATTCGATGAGTCCATCCGAACTATAGGTCTGTCAAAAGGTGATGGCGTGGTGTCGTTTGTGGGAAGTTCATGTCCTAGAGCCTTTCTTCTTTCATGATGTAACGGGTGAGATTTACCTCAACATGTTGAGATAGAAATTAGTGCCTCAAATTAAGCGTCTGGGAGAGGGAGTTAGAGGCTGCTTTCAGCGGGGTGGGGTCTCTGCCTGTTTTGCTGCTGCTGTTGCAGACAGGTTTAATGAGAGTTTTGCTCACAGGATTTGGAGAAGAGGTCATGTGGAGTGGTATCTCGTCCGCTAGACCGTTTTATTAGTAAGTTGGTTTAAAAGGGGGTGGAGGGGAACGGACCAAAATGCGAGGTCATAGGTCCCTTGTTCCCAGTAGAACAATTACCCAAGAGCAAGAAGAGAACGATGTGGTGTCACCGCCAGACACCACACTTGCTAGGTGGTAGCTTTAAATCGGCCGCGGTCCATTAGTACATGTTGGACCCGCGTGTCGCCACTGTCAGTAATTGCAGACCTAGCGCCACCACATGGCAGGTCTAGAAAGACGGACTAGCACTCGCCCCAGTTGTACGACAACTTTGCTAGCGACTACACTGACGAAGCCTTTCTCTCATTTGCCGAGAGACAGTTAGAATAGCCTTCAGCTAAGTCCATGGCTACGACCTAGCAAGGCGCCATTAACCCTATCCGGAACGAGTCTTATTTGTATTATCAAGAGCGATGTACCACAATGATGGAATAAAAGTTAAGTATAACCTAAGCTGCATACTTTTCTCTATAGCATTCACAACTTATCCTGTTCCAGACTTCACGCCAGTCGGCGTGAGTTGACGCGTGCCCTTTCGGTAACCTCACCCTGTGTCTAGACTGTCTTGTCTAGACACAACAAACGAAGACGACGTACGGCACAATAACAAGAGAAAGGAAGAACCAGAAGGACAACAGGCACTATAATGGACAAAATAGGACAAGAAAACCACAGAGAGCCGCAAGAAACAGGGAGAGGAGATTAAAAACAAGAAAGCAGATTACCATGGCTGGCTGACCATGAGAATAAAAAAAGGAGAAACAAGCCACTCTGCAACCCTTAAAACCTCCACCCTAAAAGCCCTTGGGTGGCGTACACAGAGAGACAAAGGACATGTGCTAAAACTCAGATCAACTTATAAAACCCACCCTCAGGAATAAAACTGAGGCTGCTGTTGGGGCATTGTCGCCCAACGTCGAAAGCAGGGTGCTGGGAAAGTTAAAAGTCCGCCACAAGGCGGCTAAAAGTGGGCAGTCCAGCAAGAGGTGGACCACCGTCATTTGGGAGCCACAGCGACACTCAGGTGGGTCCTCGCGACGGAGGAGGTAACCTTGTGTGAGCCACGTATGGCCAATGCAGAGCCGACAACGGCCAACTGATTGCCTGCGAGAAGCCCGCAGGGAAGGCTTCCACACATTCGCAATCTCCTTAATGACACGCAGTTTGTTGTACATACTATTATGCCACTCCGAATCCCAAAGCCGAAAAACCTTGCGGCGTAAGACAGAGCGCAGGTGAGTTTCAGAGATGCCTATCTCCAGGAGCGATTTCCGCGTATCCTGTTTGGCCAGCCTGTCAGCAAGTTCGTTGCCTGGGATCCCAACGTGACCTGGGGTCCAGACAAACACCACTGAACGACTGGACGGTTCCAGGGTAGAGATGGACCCCTGGATCTACAGTTGAAACTTGCGGGCTGAGAGGCCGTGGTCGATGTATAAAATTTCCACCTAACGTTCCGTCTCCACCGGCTACGACCTCAGAAGATGTCTCCCGCAGATGGAGACGAAACGTCAGGTGGAAATTTTATACATCGACCACGGCCTCTCAGCCCGGAAGTTTCAACTCGAGACAACACCGGCCGTGAAAGTCTACACTGTAGGAAGCCTGGATGTTCGCTACCAAAGGATGGCGAGGGTAGCACTCGTCGGTAGCTTGTGGGCTACTCAAGGAGTCAGCACAGAGAAGAAACGATTCCTCAGGGCAAGAACGGATATACTGAAGTGCACGAGCGATGGCCACCAGCTCTGCAGTGAATACACTGCAGCCAGCGGGCAAGGAATGCTGTCCATTATGACCTCTGTGGACAAAGGCGAAGCCAACATTATCATCACCCATCGAGCCGTCTGTGTAAATAACTTCAGAGCCCCGAAACACGGCAAAAATGGAGAGGAAGTGACAGCGGAGAGTGGCGGGGTTCACGGAGTCCTTAGGGCCACCTTCGTCTGGATCGGCCTAGGTGTACACCATGGAGGTGTACGTGAATAGACCTCAAAAATGGCTCTGAGCACTATGGGACTTAACATCTCAGGTCATCAGTCCCCTAGAACTTAGAACTACTTAAACCTAACTAACCTAAGGACATCACACACATCCATGCTCGAGGCAGGATTCGAACCTGCGACCGTAGCGGTCACGTGGTTCCAGACTGAAGTGCCTGGAACCGCTAGACCACCCTGGCCGGCAATAGACCTCAAGAATAGGTGGTAAAGGGAAGGGATCGCACGCGAACCGCAAAAGTGAGCTCTGATCTGGGCCGTCGATGCCGGAGACGAACTGCCGCGGATGGGAAAAGGAGACGGTAATTCGGATGCTCAGGAGAAGTACGAATGTGTGCAACGTAACTGGTGAGCAGCTGTGCGCGTCGGATCTGCAATGGACACTGGTCACCGGACTCGTTCTAAAAGCTGCTGTCGCTGGGCGAGTACCACAGTGGTGCACTGGGTCGACCAAACGCAACGTTGAGGGCGCCGTCGAACCGTAAACCGGACTCCCATAGTCAAGGCGGGATTGAACGAGGGCTCTGTAGAGCTGCAGCAGCGTAGAGCGGTCTGCACCGCAGTTGGTGTTGCTCAGGCAGTCCCAAGAATCGGTATGTCTCCACCACAGTGAGTGGATCGTCATTAAGGATGAAGTTCTGGTTCTGGGTGAACGGTACGACGCCGACAGAAGTGCATGAACACACGACTTCGTGGCTGAAAACTGGAAG
Organism: Schistocerca cancellata; assembly: GCF_023864275.1. NCBI lineage: Eukaryota > Metazoa > Arthropoda > Insecta > Orthoptera > Acrididae > Schistocerca > Schistocerca cancellata. The sequence continues at coordinate 157,462,278 of NC_064637.1, forward strand.
CCGTGGGCTAGAGCCCATGAGTGCAACTTGTGAATGGCTCCCTGTGGGGGCCGCTCTGCAACCAGCACTCGAGGAGCAGACCTTTCTGTCCTTTATTTCTTTTTCTGGGGTATACCAAAAGAAAAAATGTACTCGGTGAAGATTACAAATTTAAACCACCTGACAGAAAGCATTACCAGTCAGTGTGCTAAAATAGACCGCAATTGAGACCTATTACATAGAGTTCACAATAATCCTGCAAAGCCTATTAAATGTTGCATTGAAAAACATGGAGATCATGTCGAAAATGTTTATAAATAACATGAAAGTGACTAAAGTGTGCTTTATTATTATTATCGACTTTTTTTCTCAGACTTAAGTCTGGTTAAAAATGGAACGTGACGCGGACCTCGGCGGTCAAGCGTGACTTCCTTGTAACTGTATGGTATATGTTATATTGCATTTAGGAACTTTCGGGTAATTGAACATGTATCAATAATTACAGATTTTTGTAGTTGTATATATATGTTTGGATGTAGCTGTATTGCATTGATGTACTGGTGGATATTTTGTGGTATGACTCCTGCAGTTGATAGTATAATTGGTATAATGTCAACTTTATCCTGATGCCACATGTCCTTGACTTCCTCAGCCAGTTGGATGTATTTTTCAATTTTTTCTCCTGTTTTCTTTTGTATATTTGTTGCATTGGCTATGGATATTTCGATTAGTTGTGTTACTTTCTTCTTTTTATTGGTGAGTATGATGTCAGGTTTGTTATGTGGTGGTGTTTTATCTGTTATAATGGTTTTCTTCCAGTATAATTTGTATTCATCATTCTCCAGTACATTTTGTGGTGCATACTTGTATGTGGGAACGTGTTGTTTTATAAGTTTATGTTGTAAGGCAAGCTGTTGATGTATTATTTTTGCTACATTGTCATGTCTTCTGGGGTATTCTGTATTTGCTAGTATTGTACATCCACTTGTGATGTGATCTACTGTTTCTGTTTGTTGTTTGCAAAGTCTGCATTTATCTGTTGTGGTGTTGGGATCTTTAATAATATGCTTGCTGTAATATGTGGTGTTTATTATTTGATCCTGTATTGCAATCATGAATTCTTCCGTCTCACTGTATATATTGCCTTTTCTTAGCCATGTGTTGGATGCGTCTTGATCGATGTATGGCTGTGTTAGATGATACGGGTGCTTGCCATGTAGTGTTTTCTTTTTCCAATTTACTGTCTTCGTATCTGTAGATGTTATGTGATCCAAGGGGTTGTAGAGGTGGTTGTGAAATTGTAGTGGTGTAGCCGATGTATTTATATGAGTGATTGCTTTATGTTTCAGCTCGTTCTATAAAGAATTTTCTTAAATTGTCTACCTGTCCATAATGTAGGTTTTTTATGTCGATAAATCCCCTTCCTCCTTCCTTTCTGCTTAATGTGAATCTTTCTGTCGCTGAATGTATGTGATGTATTCTATATTTGTGGCATTGTGATCGTGTAAGCGTATTGAGTGCTTCTAGGTCTGTGTTACTCCATTTCACTACTCCAAATGAGTAGGTCAATATTGGTATAGCGTAAGTATCTATAGCTTTTGTCTTGTTTCTTGCTGTCAATTCTGTTTTCAGTATTTTTGTTAGTCTTTGTCTATATTTTTCTTTTAGTTCTTCTTTAATATTTGCATTATCTATTCCAATTTTTTGTTTGTATCCTAGATATTTATAGGCATCTGTTTTTTCCGTCGCTTCTATGCAGTCGCTGTGGTTATCCAGTATGTAATCTTCTTGTTTAGTGTGTTTTCCCTTGACTATGCTATTTTTCTTACATTTGTCTGTTCCAAAAGCCATATTTATATCATTGCTGAATACTTCTGTTATCTTTAGTAATTGGTTGAGTTGTTGATTGGCTGCTGCTAGTAGTTTTAGATCATCCATGTATAGCAAATGTTTGATTTTGTGTGGGTATGTTCCAGTAATATTATATCCGTAATTTGTATTATTTAGCATGTTGGATAGTGGGTTCAGAGCAAGACAGAACCAGAAAGGAGTTAATGAGTCTCCTTGGTATATTCCACGCTTAATCTGTATTGGTTGTGATGTGATATTATTAGATTTTGTTTGGATATTAAGTGTGGTTTTCCAGTTTTTCATAACTATGTTTAGGAACTGTATCAATTTAGGATCTACTTTGTATATTTCCAATATCTGTAGTAACCATGAGTGGGGTACACTATCAAAAGCTTTTTGGTAATCAATGTATGCGTAGTATAGTGACCTTTGTTTAGTTTTAGCTTGATATGTCACCTTTGTATCTATTATCAGTTGCTCTTTACATCCTCGTGCTCCTTTGCAGCAGCCTTTTTGTTCTTCATTTATAATTTTGTTCTGTGTTGTATGTGTCATTAATTTCTGTGTAATGACTGAAGTTAATATTTTGTAGATTGTTGGTAGGCATGTTATGGGGCGATATTTAGATGGGTTTGCTGTGTCTGCTTGATCTTTAGGTTTAAGATAGGTTATTCCATGTGTAAGTGTATCAGGGAATGTGTATGGGTCTGCAATGTAACTGTTAAATAATTTAGTTAGATGTGAATGTGTTGAGGTGAACTACTTCTTCTTCTTCTTCTTCTTCTTATTATTATTATTTACTAGATTTGCTATGTGCCCAGACTTCATGGACACCCTGTAGTTGTAAACCTTTACACTATAAACACAATCTTTGTTTTCTGTGAGGAAGAAAAAAAAAACAGCACTCTGTTGGGTATACAATTCTTACTTAAAAGTACTTACATAATCAGAAAGCCTATGGATGGGTGAAACGAACTGTTTAAATGCTCTGCTGTCGCAGTTAAAACCGACTACGAGAGAGAAAACAAAACATTATATTTTCACACAACAGCAGGCACAGCTTTTTCTTCCTCACATTCGCTTTTAACAGCAAATATGTAATTAATGTCAGTCTGTCGATTGGACTATCGGGTAAAAATTTGAAATAAGTCGAACATTTCGAGATTTTCAATAACAATATTTCCCCTTTATATATTACAGTTACACGTTCACATATTACAAAAATACGTAGCGTGGATATTCATTGGAGTATCATCTAAAAATTAGAAATAATCCAGTCTGAAACGCCCGCTAAGCCCTCAGGGCAGGGCAGGTGGTCAGGGCTCTGGGAAGGGCGAAATGAGGTGGCGGTCAGTTTCACTTCAAAACTTTAATTTATTGTAATTCAGTAACACATTTAAACCAAAACGGCACATATGCGAACATTTACAACTACGAGTTTCAATATCCAATTCTTTCACAGCTAAAGGCCTCCAAACAAGAAATCTTAGAAATCAACAAGATAAATTTCAAGTGACTGAAGACACGCAGTTAAAATTGCAAATAAAATAAGGCCTCAAGGCAAAAGAGGATAGAACAAACATAAAGAAGGCGCAATACAGACGGCTAAAGGCCAAAATTAAATTTTAAAATATATTACCATAATCTTTTAAGGCAGAAGGCCGCAATGTTTTCGCTTGAGGGGAATTTTAAGAATAAGGCTTTAACAGGCTGAACGCCCACAGTTGGTTTTCCAAAAATTGTCACCTCTTGGTACATTTCTGACAGTTCTAATATTTTGACATACGCTGAAGGCCAAAATTTTTGTTTATTTCGTTTGAAAACGGCTGAACGTTTGAAACTGCAGCAGCGTAGTCTATAAATGTAGAGCTTTAGTAGTCAGAGGTGACGACGATGTGTTTCAATTAATTTTATATAACCGCTAACCCACAGGCAAACAAAAATAGCGACGGTGTGTACAGTTCACATATCTTTTGGTCTAAATATTCAAGAAACAAGAAACAGGGAAGAGAACTACACGGCTGTTGCTGGTCCGCATGTGACAACTGCTTAATTTCTATTTAAAACATGTACGTCACACATCCCAGAGTATGTGTGCTTCTCAGGAACATCTCGGCGCTCTGTTCCTGCTGTTGACTATAGAAGAAACTCATCAGTGATGAGTGAAGATATGAAATGCTCGAAGAAAACAAAGTACTCTCCCGAGGAGCAAATCTAAGGGCGCGGCCCTGTTTACAGAGTCTGCCGGTCTCCTGTCTCACTTAGATTGAGATTCCTCAGACGAAATCCATTTCAATTACGAAGTTGAAGGTCTTTTTGTTTTCGCGGCAGGGAAAACATCAGCTCGACCCGGCAGAGGGCGGGGTACACACGAAGATTGATTAAAAACATAGACGGGTGTTTCTGCACTTCTCGGTAGCGATCACAGCTGCAGTACCGAAGTGTGCCGACATAATTCTATCAGCAGGACTTTCTGCTTGTTCGTAATCTAAATTACTTGGCGTATTATTATTACTTTTTTTTTGTTGGAAAGATAGATCAGCATACACCATTTGCTACCTTCTTTTTGCTCAGGATTATTATTCACAATTCTACAAAGCACTTCATATATAGGGTAACATTAAGGATGTGTGTAGAAAATCAGATGACATACAAAATGGTTCAAATGGCTCTGAGCACTATGGGACTTAACATCTATGGTCATCAGTCCCCTAGAACTTAGAACTACTTAAACCTAACTAACCTAAGGACATCACACAACACCCAGCCATCACGAGGCAGAGAAAATCCCTGACCCCGCCGGGAATCGAACCCGGGAACCCGGGCGTGGGAAGCGAGAACGCTACCGCACGACCACGAGCTGCGGACTGATGATATACAGATATCGCTCCTTTCCTGTAGTTTACAAATAACAAATCGCAACAACGAAGGGCTAGGTCATTCAGATGTTGAAGTAATGAGTAATTCTGACATCAGGCCCAGGGTATACTTCACCATTTACAGCGGTTTGCGGAATGTGTACAGGGTGTTTCAGAATGGATGTATCAAACGTCTTGGTGTTACAGATCGTCATGGGGAATACAGACCATCACACAGGAATTCCAAACTGCATCAGGATCTACTGCAAGTACTATGATAGTTAGACGGAGGGGAGAAAACTTGGATTTCGTTGTCGACCGGCCGTTAAATGCCAAACGACACCTCGCCTGGTGTGAGGATAGTAAACATCGGACGATTGAACAGTGGAAAACCTGTGTGGAGTGACGAATGACGGTACAAAATGTGGCGATCCGATGGCAGGATCTGGGAATGGCGCATTCCCGGTGAACGTCATTTGCCATCGTGTGTAGTGCCAACAGTAAAATTCGGAGGCGATGGTGTTATGGTGTGGTCGTGTTTTTCATGGAGGGGGCTTGCACCCCTTGTTGTTTTGCGTGGCACTATCATAGCACGGGCCTACATTGATGATGTAAGCACCTTCTTTCTTCCTACTGTTAAAGAGCAATTCGGGGATGGTGACTGCATCCCTCATCATGATCGAGCGCTTGTTCATAATGCACGGCCTGAGGCGGAGTGGTTACGGAACAGTAACATCCCTGTAATGGACTGGCCTGCACAGAGTCCTGACCTGAATCCTATAGAACACCTTTGGAATGTTCTGGAACGCCGACTTCGTGCCAGGCCTCACCGACCGACATCGATGCCTCTCCTCAGTGCAGCACTCCGTGAAGAATGGGCTGCCATTCCCCAAGCACCTGGATCTGTCATCGAGGCTAAGGGTGGGCCAACACCATGTTGAATTCCAGCATTACCGATTGAGGGCGCCACGAACTTATAAGTAATTTTCAGTCAGGTGTCCGGATACTTTTGATCGCATAGTGTATGTCGTTACTATGGTCTTAGTCCGAGGACTAGTTTGACGCAGTTCTCCACACTACTGCATGCTGTGCAAGCCTCATCTTCTTCTTCGGTTATCAACCCACAGGTTGGTTGGCAGCAGCACGCCATTCCGTTCTTTTGTCAACTTTCTTCTTCATATCTGCATAGGTCTGGCACCCGATGTCATTTATTACTTGTTGAATGTAGCTTAATCTAGGTCGTCCTCGGCGAGTTCTTCCTTCAATGATTCCTTCTAATATTCTCTTAATGAAATTGTTATGCCGTAAAATGTGACCTATGAAGGTTATTCTTCTTTTCTGTATATTTCGCCAAAGAGATCTGTTTTCTTTCACTCTTCTGAGGACATCTTCGTTTGTAGCCTTGTCTCGCCAGCTGATTTTTTCCATTCTCCGGTAGCACCACATTTCGAATGCCTCTAATCTTCTCTTTTCTTCTTTTCCACAAGTCCAAGTTTCACATCCGTAAAGGGCTGTACTCCACACATAGGTTTTCATGACTCTCTTTCTTACGTCTAAACTAACATTTCTACTCGTCAGTAAGTTTCTTTTTCCATTGAATGCTATTTTGGCAAGTTGTATTCTGTTTTTAATGTCACTTTTGCTCCTTCCATCTGCTGTTATTTTGCTACCTAAGTAGTTAAATTCTGTAACCTGCCCTAGTTTCTCTCCCTTTATTGTTATTCGTATGGGTTCATTGTAGTTCAGGGCGCCACTCACCATCACTTTAGTCTTTTTCTTATTTATTTTCATTCCATACTGTTCTTTTAAGGTGTTTTCCATTTCATTGAGTGCGGCTTCTAAATCTTCTTTCCTTTCTGTAATTATGGCGATATCATCTGCATATCGCAACATATCTATTTTCATTCCGTTAAGTTTTATTCCTACTTCAATATTCTCTCTTATTTTGTCTATTGCTTCTTGGATATATGCGTTGAAAATTACTGGAGATAGTGGGCATCCCTGTCTCACTCCTTTCCTTATTCTTGCTGTTTCTTCTTTGTTTTCCTTCTTAACTAAGGCTGTTTCATTTTGGTATATTTTAAAGATTATCCTTCTATCATTATATTTCAGACCAGCCTTCTTCAGAATTCTAAACATTTCTGGCCATACAACATTGTCAAATGCCTTTTCGAGGTCTACGAAGGCTATAAATACTTGTTTGTTTTTGGAAATTTGTTTCTCAATTATTAGTCTTAAAGATAAGATTGCTTCCCTCGTCCCTACACCGCTTCTAAAACCGAATTGGTCTTCACTTAGAGTGCTATTCAATTGGTTTTCAACTCTTTTCAAAATTATTCTTATTAGAATTTTTGATGCGTGTGAAAGAAGACTGAGTGTTCGATGGTTTTCACAGTCCATAGTAGATGCTTTCTTAGGTATGGGGAATATGATGCATTTCTGATAGTCTTCAGGAACTTCACCTGTTTTGTATATTTTCTGTATGAGTTGTAGTAATGTAGCTTTCATTTTGTCTCCTGATTTCTTAATTAGTTCAGAAGGTATATCATCAACACCTGCCGCTTTCTTATCTGGTAGTTCTTTTAGTGCTTTTTCAAATTCATCTTTCAGAATTGTGTCCCCTAGTTCTTCTTTCTCTACTTCTTCGCTTAATTCTATCATATTATCTGTTAGAGGGTCTCCTTGATATAGCTCTTCAATGTATTCTTGCCATCTCTTCAGCGTGTCATATCCAAATAGTACCTTGCCCTCTTTGTTCTTTATAGTTCCTGAAGATTTTACTTTCCGTTTAGCAAAGTTTTGTTTTATTGTTCTGTAGGCCAAGTCAGTTTTTCCTTTAACCATGTTTTCCTCCACCTCTTTACAAATGCTGTTGAGGTAATTTTCTTTTGCTTTCCTAGATTCTCTGTTTATTTGGTTTCTAAGCTTTCTATATTTGTTTTCGCTTTGCTCGTCAAAGGCATTTTTGTATAGTCTTCTTTCTTCCATTAGACAAATTATTTCAGGTGTTATCCACTCTTTCCTGTTTACAGGTTTGGCTTTCCCAATAAATTCTTCTGCTGCTTTATGTATGCCTTCTTTGATTTGTTTCCACTCCTCGTTAGTACTCCCGGGAATAATGTTTGATGCCATCTCATCAGTTTTCCGTGCATAAGGGATCACTAGTTCTTCAGACTTTAGGTTATCTCTGTTCCATACTTTGTTCGTTTTTCTCTCTAATCGCTTGAGTTTGAGTAAGCATTTCATCATTACAAGGTTGTGATCACTATTAATATCCGCAGACGGGTAGCTTCTGCAGTCCTTGATTTGGTTTTTAAAACGCGATTTTACTAATATATAGTCGATTTGGTGTCTTCTAGTATCTCCTGGGGCTTTCCACGTGTACCTTCTTCTTTTATGGTGGTTGAAAAGGGAGTTCGCTATGACCAACTTGTTTTTGGCACAAAATTCAATTAGCCGGCTTCCTCTTTCGTTTCTATCTCCTAGACCATATTTCCCTACAATTCCGTCAACTTTCTCTTCTCCAACACTAGCATTCCAATCTCCCATTATAATTAAGTTCTCTTCACCTTTAACATAATTTATAACTTTGTTGATGTCTTCATACACTGTTTCTATTACATCGTCTTCTTCTGCCGATGTCGGCATATAGACTTGTACTATTACCGTGTTCTTTGGTTTGGTTCCAATTTTGACTAGTATTATCCTAGAGTTAAATTGCACATATCCTGTGACTAGATTCCCGAGTTTTCCTTTTAGAATTATTCCAACTCCACCGATTCCAGTTGTTCCTTGGTTAGTACCTGTATGAATGATACGATAATTTCCTGATCTGAAGTCTCCTGGTTCAGGCCATCGCATCTCAGATATTCCTATTATGTCTGTTCCCATTCTGTCCATCTCTAGTTTGAGGTTCTCTAATTTCCCGCATTGGAGGAGTGTTCTTACATTCCATGTTGCTATTTTTAGTGTATTCTTCAACTTTGCCTGACCTTCCATTGTCCCCACCCGGAGATCCGATTGGGGGACTATTACTCCGGATTTATGTTTAACAGAAGATTCTGGCATGGTGCGCTACTGATTCTTGGGATATCTTGAGTGATCTTTAATGGAGTGGTTTCCCGTTGCCTTCTCCATCCTATGCCGTTGACTGTGAAGTTCTTCCGCCTTTAGGAGCAATTTTCTCACTCCAAGGACAAGAGAGTGCCCTGCCTCTATCCGCTCATCCGCTCTCTTTGAGACCGTTGGCACTTGATAGGGGGCGTTTCCTTATCCCGGGAAACACTCGGTCGTCAGAGCCTCGTTAGCAATAACAGGGTGTACCGTGCAGCAATCCTTAGCTGCAACTCGGGTAGGTGAGGTTGACATTTGTACAGGAGAGGCTGTTAGAGTCGCTTCACTGTACCTTACAGCCTCATCATCTCCTTATAACTACATCAACCTACATCCCTCTCAATCTGCTTACTGTAATTTTGCCCTGGTGTTGTTCTAAACTTTTTATTCGCTACACTTCTGTCTATTAAGAACAATAGCTTTATCTCGGAACTCTTCCATTTGGTCCGTGTTTGCATAGAAAAACAACAATACGGGAATTGTGAGTCCGCCTTGTTGCAAAACACTGTTTGTTTGGGGAATAAGTAAGTAAATGAATAACAAAGTGTTTTGTATCAGGGAGGATTCACAATTCCCATGCTGTTGTCTATTGAGAAATTAATTATTCCCTCCGGAATGAAGTTTCACTCTGCAAAAAAGTGTGCGATAATCTGAAACTTCCCGACAGGTTAAAACTGTGTGCCAGGCGGTACTCGAAGCTGGGACCTTTGGCTTTCGTTGGCACGTGCTCTGCCGACTGAGGTACCCAAGCAGGACTCACGACCCGTCCTCACAGCTTTACTTTCGCCAGTAAGTCATCTCCTATCTTCTAAACTTAACACAAGTTCTCTTGTAGACCAGGCGGGACTGGAAATCCTCAAACAAAGGATAATTCAGAGACGTTTCTGACGGAAGTACAGCTGTGAGAACTGGTCGTGAGGAGTGCTCTGATAGCTCAGTTGGCAGAGAACTTGCTCCTGAGAGACGAACGTCCCAGCTTCGAATCCCGGCATGGCAAACCTGCCGGGAACCAGTCCTTGATGCCACAGAATGTGTCCTATCAAGCGAGCCCATCTTCTAGTCATACTGTACCAAACCTTGCACACTTATTCAGTTCAGTACCTTTTTATTAGATATCAGCTGTACCAATCTACCAATCTAATCTTCAGCATTCTTCTGTAGCACCACATTTCAAAAGCTTCTATTCCCTTTCGTCTGAATTGCTTATCTTCGACGTTCCACGTCCGTGCAGCACTATTCTAACACTTTATATTCAGCGTTAAAAATTTGTTATTTTTCAAATAAATCTTTCCTTGTTGTTGCCAGTCTGCATTTCTATTCTCTTTACTTTTCGTGTAGTCCAGTACTATGTCGGACAAATAGGAAAACTCGTCTATTATTTTTAGCGTCTAGAGCGGTTCTAGGCGCTTCAGTCCGGAACCGCGCTGCTGCTATGGTCGTAGGTTCGGATCCTGTTTCGGGCATGGATGCGTGTGCTGTCCTTAGGTTAGTTAGGTTTAAGTAATTCTAAGTCTGGGGAACTGATGACCTCAGATGGTAACTCCGTTAGTGCTCAGAGCCATTTTTAGCGTCTCATTTCGTAATCGAATTACCTCAGCAGCACCTCGCTTTATTTGACTACTCTTCATTATTAATTTTCTTATTCTGATTTATCTTTTGTTATAAGCTTTTTTCAGGACACTGTGTTCATCGTTCACCCGATCTTCGAAAGCCTTTGCCGTCTCAGAGAATTAGTTTATGAAGGGCAAACTTTAATGTTTTCTTATTTCCCTTACATCAACTGTTAATTTCTCCTGCTAATTTTACCTGTCTTGTCTTTACTGCTTACTCACTATACAGAGAAAAGAACAAGGGCAGTAGTCCCCAGTGAATGTAATTTGCTTCTCAGTTACTGCTTACCTTTTATTTCCTTCGATTCTTATAATTGTGTCTTATTTATTAAAATGAAATGCGTGGCTTCAGAATCCCTGAGAATCTAATGAGAATGGCGCAAGCTTGTATGGAAGGGTCAAAGGCTGCAGTACGTGTCTGAGGAGCCACATCAAAAACATTCGAGACTGAGACAGGCCTCAGACAAAGGGACGCTCTCCCATGTGTTCTGTTCAATGTCATCTTAGTGTAGGGAACAGGAGTGGGCTGGAGTAGAGATGGAAGGTAACTTCAGTTGTCTCGCGTATGCAGATGACATAGTACTACTAAGTGAATCAAAGCATGAGTTGAAAGGAAGGTACCACAAAATGGACAATTGTGCACAGAAGGTAGGGCTCAAAGTGAATCGAGACAAAACAGAGTTCATGCAATTAGGAAGACGACTAGAGCAGGAAGAAGATGTTCAAGAGAGTGCACCAGTTCAGATACTTGGGATCTTGGTTTACTACGGACAACAACATAAAAATGGACATTAAGGAAAGAATAGCAGTGGGAACGAAATGCATGCTTTCCCTCAGAGAGACGCTCGGCTCTAAATCGATCTCAGTGAACACGAAAATCTACAACACAGTGATATGCCCAGTAATGTATGGTTTAGAAACATGGAGCATGACTAAGCGAGAAAGGGAAAAACTATTAATATCTGAAAGAATAGTAATGAGCAAGACATTGGGACCAGTTTCAGATAACGGATAATGGAAGAGGAGGATAAACGAGGATATCTACCTTCAGATGCGACAACCAACTATCCTACAGGAGATAAAGAGCAAAAGAATACAAAGGGTGGGCCATGTAGCCCGTATGCCAGATGGAAGACAGGCAAAGATGGCACCAAACGCCCCATTCGAAGACCAAGGCAGCGCTGGATGGACGACCTGGCGAAGGACCTAGCAGCCCTGGGAACTGAAGACACCTGCAGGAACCGGAAGGAATGGAGGCAGTTTGTGTGTGGAAGCAGCGCTTGGCCTGCAGTGCCTGGGGTCGCTGGCTCGTATCTATTTCGTATAAGTTGTAGATAATCCTCCACCCCCCTGTGTTATTCCCTTGATAACTTCTGACTTTCGAAGAGTGTATGCCAGTCAACGTTGTCAAAAAGTTTGCTAAATCTGTGATTAGTCCTTTCGGCTTTCTTAGGATCTAAGGAAAGTCGTAGGGTCAATGTCACCTAGCGTGTCCCAACATTTCTCTGGAGATGACACCATGTCAGTCTCTATCAATGATTCCTACCTTCTCTCGTTGCCATAAATTCTTTGCTGAACTGAAAATGTCTCCACTAAATAATTTCCTCAGGGTTGGGATTCGATTCCGTGGCTGGTGAGTAAGGTCGACGTTCCTACAATTCCAACTTCATGTCAGATTAAATTTCATCACATCGGGAATGAGAGGTGTTGCGTTTGCATGCTTAAGAGTGTACGCAGCTCTCATTTAAATGGTCTCACTTAAGATAAATACACTCCTGGAAATGGAAAAAAGAACACATTGACACCGGTGTGTCAGACCCACCATACTTGCTCCGGACACTGCGAGAGGGCTGTACAAGCAATGATCACACGCACGGCACAGCGGACACACCAGGAACCGCGGTGTTGGCCGTCGAATGGCGCTAGCTGCGCAGCATTTGTGCACCGCCGCCGTCAGTGTCAGCCAGTTTGCCGTGGCATACGGAGCTCCATCGCAGTCTTTAACACTGGTAGCATGCCGCGACAGCGTGGACGTGAACCGTATGTGCAGTTGACGGACTTTGAGCGAGGGCGTATAGTGGGCATGCGGGAGGCCGGGTGGACGTACCGCCGAATTGCTCAACACGTGGGGCGTGAGGTCTCCACAGTACATCGATGTTGTCGCCAGTGGTCGGCGGAAGGTGCACGTGCCCGTCGACCTGGGACCGGACCGCAGCGACGCACGGATGCACGCCAAGACCGTAGGATCCTACGCAGTGCCGTAGGGGACCGCACCGCCACTTCCCAGCAAATTAGGGACACTGTTGCTCCTGGGGTATCGGCGAGGACCATTCGCAACCGTCTCCATGAAGCTGGGCTACGGTCCCGCACACCGTTAGGCCGTCTTCCGCTCACGCCCCAACATCGTGCAGCCCGCCTCCAGTGGTGTCGCGACAGGCGTGAATGGAGGGACGAATGGAGACGTGTCGTCTTCAGCGATGAGAGTCGCTTCTGCCTTGGTGTCAATGATGGTCGTATGCGTGTTTGGCGCCGTGCAGGTGAGCGCCACAATCAGGACTGCATACGACCGAGGCACACAGGGCCAACACCCGGCATCATGGTGTGGGGAGCGATCTCCTACACTGGCCGTACACCACTGGTGATCGTCGAGGGGACACTGAATAGTGCACGGTACATCCAAACCGTCATCGAACCCATCGTTCTACCATTCCTAGACCGGCAAGGGAACTTGCTGTTCCAACAGGACAATGCACGTCCGCATGTATCCCGTGCCACCCAACGTGCTCTAGAAGGTGTAAGTCAACTACCCTGGCCAGCAAGATCTCCGGATCTGTCCCCCATTGAGCATGTTTGGGACTGGATGAAGCGTCGTCTCACGCGGTCTGCACGTCCAGCACGAACGCTGGTCCAACTGAGGCGCCAGGTGGAAATGGCATGGCAAGCCGTTCCACAGGACTACATCCAGCATCTCTACTCTCGTCTCCATGGGAGAATAGCAGCCTGCATTGCTGCGAAAGGTGGATATACACTGTACTAGTGCCGACATTGTGCATGCTCTGTTGCCTGTGTCTATGTGCCTGTGGTTCTGTTAGTGTGATCGTGTGATGTATCTGACCCCAGGAATGTGTCAATAAAGTTTCCCCTTCCTGGGACAATGAATTCACGGTGTTCTTATTTCAATTTCCAGGAGTGTATTTCGTATAAGTTGTAGATAATCCTCCACCCCTCTGTGTTATTCCCTTGATAACTTCTGACTTTCGAAGAGTGTATGCCAGTCAACGTTGTCAAAAAGTTTGCTAAATCTGTGATTAGTCCTTTCGTCTTTCTTAGGATCTAAGGAAAGTCGTAGGGTCAATGTCACCCAGCGTGTCCCAACATTTCTCTGGAGATGACACCATGTCAGTCTCTATCAATGATTCCTACCTTATCTCGTTGCCATAAATTCTTTGCTGAACTGAAAATGTCCCCACTAAATAATTTCCTCAGGGTTGGGATTCGATTCCGTGGCTGGTGAGTAAGGTCGACGTTCCTACAATTCCAACTTCATGTCAGATTAAATTTCATCACATCGGGAATGGGAGGTGTTGCATTTGCATTCTTAAGAGTGTACGCAGCTCTCATTTAAATGGTCTCACTTAAGATAAATATTAACTTTGTGCAGGATACAAACTGACAAATAGACAGTAACATAAATCGTTGACTGCTAAAATACTATACTTATTGACCCATCTTAAGGATATATACTCGCATAAAAAGCAGTGCGAATCAAAATGACCACTAAGTGGGTCAAAATAGAGACAGGTTCACCAACAGACGAGGAGCGCTAGCCTAGAAATAAATTCTGAGGCCCCAACCCCTCAGGCAATTTGCCCTTACTTCTTTTAAGTATCTTCTAAAAGAATACAATTTCATTTTATTAATTTAGAGATTCTATCGTGCATTTTTCCCCTATTACTATACAGAGTGAGTCACGTAACGTTACCGCTGGATATCTTTCGTAAACCACATCAAATACTGAGGAATCGATTCCACAGACCGAGGAGAGGGGCTAGTGTAATTGGTTAATACAAACCATAAAAAAATGCAAGGAAGTATGTTTTTTAACACAAACCTACGTTTTTTAAATGGAACCACGTTAGTTTTGTTAGCACATCTAAACATATAAACAAATACGTAATTAGTGCCATTTGTTGCATTGTAAAATGTTAATTACATCCGGAGATATTGTAACCTAAAGTTGACGCTTGAGTACCATTCCTCCGCTGTTCGATCGTGTGTACCGGAGAGCACCGAATTACGTAGGGATCAAAAGGGAACGGTGATGGACCTTAGGTACAGAAGAGACTGGAACAGCACATTACGTCCACATGCTAACACCTTTTTATTGGTCTTTTTCACTGACGCACATGTACATTACCATGAAGGGTGAGGTACACGTACACACGTAGTTTCCGTTTTCAATTACGGAGTGGAATAGAGTGTGTCCCGACATGTCAGGCCAATAGATGTTCAATGTGGTGGCCATCATGTACCGTGTGTACCGTGATGTGCGTACAACCCCAGAGGATATGAAACAACGTATTGTGGCAGCCTGCGGCGACATTACACCAGATGTACTGCGGCGTGTACGACATCCATTACGCCAGAGATTGCAATTGCGTGCAGCAAATGATGGCCACCACATTGAACATCTATTGGCCTGACATGTCGGGACACACTCTATTCCACTCCGTAATTGAAAACGGAAACCATGTGTATACGTGTACCTCACCCCTCATGGTAATGTACACGTGAGTCAGTGAAAAAGACCAGTAAAAAGGTGTTAGCATGTGGACGTAATGTGTTGTTCCAGTCTCTTCTGTACCTAAGGTCCATCACCGTTCCCTTTGGATCCCTACGTAATTCGGTGCTCTCCGATACACACGATCGAACAGCGGAGGAGTGGTACCCAAGCGTCAACTTTAGGTTACAATATCTCCGGATGTAATTAACATTTTACAATGGAACAAACGGCACTGATTACGTATTTGTTTATATGTTCAGATGTGCTATCAAAACTAACGGGGTTCGATTTAAAAAAAAAACGTAGGTTTGTGTTAAAAAACGTACTTCCGTGCATTTTTTATGGTTTGTATTAAACAATTACACTAGGCCCTCTCCTCACGTTCGGTCTGTGGAATCGATTCGTCAGTATTTGATGGGGTTTACGAAATATATCCAGCGGTAATTTTAGGTGACTCAACCTGTATATTTGTTTCACAATGAGAAATGCCTTCAGAGTGATACTAAATAATTCTGTACGCAAGAGGTGCCACAGAACGACAATGGCCCGTGTCCTGTACGAATGTCAGTAAATGAAATAACACTTCAAAATCCCCCAGTTTCCGCATCGCAAAAGCTCCAACGCGGTCAAGTGGAGTTTAGGTTTTTTTCCCCGTTTCAAACACAATGTCTCTTCTGGTATATTTTTCCACACAGCTGCTACGGATGACATGTATTGTTCCCACTAGTTATTGTTTTACACTTGCCAGTGTAGAATACCGCTTGCAGCGCAGATATTTCCTAAACCTTTATTCGGCAAGGGACCAATAGAAGTTAGTGCACATTCTGAATATTTTCATCATTAGCAAGAGCTAGCTCATTTTACAATGCGATATTCCATGTAGTTTGCCCACGTCCGT
Source organism: Schistocerca cancellata (assembly GCF_023864275.1). Taxonomy (NCBI): domain Eukaryota; kingdom Metazoa; phylum Arthropoda; class Insecta; order Orthoptera; family Acrididae; genus Schistocerca; species Schistocerca cancellata. Next base: position 157,478,370 of record NC_064637.1, read on the forward strand.
TTGAAAATGTGTGTTGCGGCACAGTCTAGATTTTTCAGAAACTGCACGCAACAGACCACATTCAGTGCCGCATTACTGCCATAAACACAGTTACCTGAAGCGTGTCAGCGGCAGACTATACAGTGTGGCGAGGAACGGCGCCCCAGTGTCCTGTCTGTTTTAGAAAATCAAATCCAGACGTTTTGTGTCAGAACGGTTAAAAGCTTTAGTAAAGCCGCCATTTTCCATTGTACCTGTTGTGGATTGGCAAGAGAGCCAACCCGGTATGAGAGGAAGCCGAAAGGCACGCGTTTTAGCTCACGCAGGCTGGCGTGAGGTCTGGAACAGGACAAGGAAATGAGACTAGCAAAAAAGGACGTAGCTGCTGGAATACTTAACTTTAATCCATAAATGGTGAACATAGCTCTTGACAGTATATGTTTTACAGCATCGATAGTAACTGAACATGGCGCCTTGCTAGGTCGTAGCAAATGACGTAGCTGACGGCTATGCTAACTATCGTCTCTGCAAATGAGAGCGTATTTTGTCAGTGAACCATCGCTAGCAAAGTCGGGTGTACAACTGGGGCGAGTGCTAGGGAGTCTCTCTAGACCTGCCGTGTGGCGGCGCTCGGTCTGCAATCACTAATAGTGGCGACACGTGGGTCCGACGTATACTAACGGACCGCGGCCGATTTAAAGGCTACCACCTAGCAAGTGTGGTGTCTGGCGGTGACACCACACTACCTATACACGGCTTTTCACTTGCCTGGACAAAATGGAATGACCAACAAAAATAATTTGTTCCCACTTTTAGTGTAAATAAGCAAGACGTCGTTGACGAATAACAAAATGAAACGGGGAGGCAGTGTCAAACCTCGTGGAATCCACATTGTAGTTGTCCGCCATATAAGGACATTATCTTGTATAATTTGTTACATCATGTCTAATAACGTCTAAATGAGTCCTGAATGATAAATGTTAATCAAGTATTGCATTTTTTATTTGCTTTTGTTGTAGCACTATCGATTTCAGAAAATACACTCAACAGATAATATTAACGCATTGGGATGAGGCAGGCTCGTCCTTACAGAGATTAGCGATCGCGGCTCATTTTCCAGAAACGAGTGGAGTGAAAGAACAGGTGGGAATGCACCACGTCTCTTTTTATGATCAGAGCTGACTTTGAGGAAGAGCAGAGTAATTAGCACTTACCCCTACTGACAAATTTCCAATTCGTTTCGCTGTACTATGTTTTTGATCAGCAAAAACTAGTAGTTGTACTTTCTGTTTTCCCCGTTGACGTCAAACGAGAAAAAACAGCAGACCACCTATGGAACTTTGTCGGTCACCCTTTCTTATTGTGGGGAGCTTTACTCGCGATGTAAACCTTTTGGTAAAGCATCAGCTTACTATCCTACTCAATCACGCAATTAAGGGTTATCACAAAATATATTACGCTACTGGGCAATAAAATTGCAATACTTGACCAGATAGGATTGACGGAGCGCATTGAGGGAGTTCGAAGAAGAGCAGCACAAAAAGGGGTTCAAATGGCTCTGAGCACTATGGAACTTAACATCTGAGGTCATCAGTCCCCTAGAACGTAGAACTACTTGAATCTAACTAACCTAAGGGCATCACACACATCCATGCCCGAGGCAGGATTCCAACCTGCGACCGTAGCAGCAGCGCGGTTCCCGACTGAAGCGCCTAGAACCGCTCGGCCATAGTGGCAAGCTTTAGGGAGTCATGTAACAACTGAAAATGCTATATTCTCTTTTCTCTGTGAGGTAGTGAATGGAATAAAGAAAATATCTCTAACGCTACGCATATTTTTTGATTTAACTAAGGCGTTTGATTGTGTTGATCACAAAATATTGCTCCAGAAACTGGACCATTACAGACTACAGGGAGTTGCTCACAATTGTTTCACATCTTACTTTAGCAACAGACAGCAAAATGTCATTATTCTCAATGTTGAGAGTGGCTGTGATGTGGAGTCTGAGTGGGGTACGGTCAAGTACGGGGTGCCCCAGGGATCAGTGTTGGGGCCACTCCTGGTTCCTTATTTATATAAGTGGTATTCCCTGTAGTATTACAGGTAACTCTAAAATATTTAGGCTTGCTGATGACACTAGCTTGGTAGTAAAGGATGTTGTGTGCAACATTGCCTCGGTTTCAAATAGTGCAGTTCATGAAAGTTCGTGGCTTTTAGAAAATAAGCTAACGCTAAATCACAGTAAGACTCAGCTTTTACAGTTTCTAACACACAATTCAACAAAACACGACGTTTTAATTTCACAGAATGGGCATATGATTAGTGAAACCGAACAGTTGAAATTTATAGGTGTTCAGATAGATAGTAAGCTGTCGTGGGAAGCCCACGTTCAGGATCTTGTTCAAAGACTTAATGCTGCCACTTTTACTATTCGAAAGGTATCTGGAGCGAGTGATCGTTCGACACGAAAATTAATCTACTTTGCTTATTTTCATCCGCTTATTTCGTACGGTATTTTATTTTGGTGGAACTCTTCGCATTCTCAAAGTATATTTTTGGCCCTGAAACGGGCGAATCGGGCAATAAGTGGTGTAAGTTCACGAACCTCTTGTCGACCCCTGCTCACTAGTCTGGATATTCTGACATTGGTCTGTCTCTCTCTCTCTCTCTCTCTCTCTCTCTCTCTCTCTCTCTCTCTCTCTTTCTCTAATGTGTGTGTGTGTACTCTTTACTGTCGTTCCTTTTTAACAGTATCAGTTTATTCCCAAGAATAAGCAGCTTTCACTCAGTTAATACTCGGCAGAACATGCATTTGGATCGCTCTTCCTTAACTTTGCGTACAAAGGTGTGCAGTATACTGCTGCATCCATTTTCAATAAGCTACCACAAGAATTCAAAAATCTTAGCAGTAATCCACTCGCTTTCCAATCGAAACTGAAGAGTTTCCTCATGGCACACTCCTATTCTGTTGAGGAGTTCTTCCAAAAATTAAGCTTATTCCTATGTTATATTGTTGATTGCGTTTGCTTAAACTTATGGCTTGACTTTTTTTTGGGTTCATAAACATTTTATTTTATCTGTTATTACTTTTATGTTGTAGTTTCACGTACTGCCACGTCCATGAATTTGGAGATTTGCTCCTCAATTTGGTCCTTCGGAACTAGACGTATGAATGAATAAAAAGTATATATATTTGTTAGGAGATTGTATTATGCCTCATGGAACATGGGGACGTGAACGTGGCGTCGTAGCAAGTCCCCACCGCATGCCACGGTACTTTGTAACAGTGTCTCTAAAGTAAATTTCGTCATTTTTTATTTTGTTTTTTCGCAGGGAAAAGTTCAGCCAAGAAACAGATACACGTAGACGACAAGGACGCTACACCTTGCACTATTTTCCGACATAGTCGCCACCGACATTGACGCATCTGTCGCAGCACGCAATCGGGTTGAAGGGAACACACTGGCAGAACTCGGTGCCCTGCGGCGCGAGGAACTGCCGCACAGCCTGCAGTTTAGAACCGACGTCCCGAGAGAGGCAGCCAACACTTCGGCAGTCAGTGTCTGCGTTCTTTCTCTGAACACGCAACACTAGCGGCCAACCATGTGACCAGACTTGAACTGTTCACCACACACGACCTGTAGGTGTTGACGGACGCCGGACGCAATAGTCCAGCGTCCATCGAATGTTTTTGCTCCAGAGGCAGTACGGACACTGTGGGAGGCAGCTCGCGCAGCCTATCGATCGATCGTACTGGTAACCTACATAAATAAGTATCTTATGAACCCTCAGTGGACTAGCTATATCAAGGGCACGGTATGGTGGCCTCTGGCCAGGAACCACTGATCGTTCGCAGTCGGCACTTTTCGGAACACTTCGTTACAACAATTTAACAAGTGCAGGCACTGCCTGCAGGGGGAGCGACTGCTAAAACAAATTTTTCGGAAATTTACTACTTCAGACGTACGTTCAAGTACGAGGTGCATTCAAGTTCAAAGGCCTCCGATTTTTTTTTCTAATTAACTACTCACCCAAAATCGATGAAACTGGCGTTACTTCTCGACGTAATCGCCCTGCAGACGTACACATTTTTCACAACGCTGACGCCATGGTTCCATGGCAGCGGCGAAGACTTCTTTAGGAGTCTGTTTTGACCACTGGAAAATCGCTGACGCAATAGCAGCACGGCTGGTGAATGTGCGGCCACGGAGAGTGTCTTTCATTGTTGGAAAAAGCCAAAAGTCACTAGGAGCCAGGTCAGGTGAGTAGGGAGCATGAGGAATGACTTCAAAGTTGTTATCACGAAGAAACTGTTGCGTAACGTTAGCTCGATGGGCAGGTGCGTTGTCTTGGTGAAACAGCACACGCGCAGCCCTTCCCGGACGTTTTTGTTGCAGTGCAGGAAGGAATTTGTTCTTCAAAACATTTTCGTAGGATGCACCTGTTACCGTAGTGCCCTTTGGAACGCAATGGGTAAGGATTACGCCCTCGCTGTCCCAGAACATGGACACCATCATTTTTTCAGCACTGGCGGTTACCCGAAATTTTTTTGGTGGCGGTGAATCTGTGTGCTTCCATTGAGCTGACTGACGCTTTGTTTCTGGATTGAAAAATGGCATCCACGTCTCATCCATTGTCACAACCGACGAAAAGAAAGTCCCATTCATGCTGTCGTTGCGCGTCAACATTGCTCGGCAACATGCCACACGGGCAGCCGTGTGGTCGTCCGTCAGCATTCGTGGCACCCACCTGGGTGACACTTTTAGCATTTTCAGGTCGTCATGCAGGATTGTGTGCACAGAACCCACAGAAATGCCAACTCTGGAGGCGATCTGTTCAACAGTCATTCGGCGATCCCCCAAAACAATTCTCTCCACTTTCTCGATCACGTCGTCAGACCGGCTTTTGCGAGCCCGAGGTTGTTTCAGTTTGTTGTCACACGATGTTCTGCCTTCATTAAACTGTCGCACCCACGAACGCACTTTCGACACATCCATAACTCCATCACCACATGTCTCCAACTGTCGATGAATTTCAATTGGTTTCACACCACGCAAATTCAGAAAAAGGATTATTGTACGCTGTTCAAGTAAGGAAAACGTCGCCATTTTAAGTATTTAAAACAGTTCTCATTGTCGCCGCTGTCGGTAAAATTCCATCTGCCGTACGGTGCTTCCATCTCTGGGACGTATTGACAATGAACGCGGCCTCATTTTAAAACAATGCGCATGTTTCAATCTTTTTCCAGTCCGGAGAAAAAATCGGAGGCCTTAGAACTTGAATGCACCTCGTATTGTAGTACAGCCAGTCTAATATTTACAGCTGTCAGCCAACTTTAAACGCGATCTTTAATACTGTCAACCAATTTTAAACGTAAGTCACCTTACGGTAAGTAGAATATGTACTTTACGTAACGTCAATGTAAGTATTCCATATTATCTGAATTTGCATCTTATACAGTGTACATATTGGTGACCCTCTTGTTCATTTGAAGAGCGAAAGCGGTAAATAGGTGGTTTGGCCAGAAAGTAACGCACCGCATTTTTTTTCTCAGTCGAAAACAATGCTACGAATGGGAAACGTTACGTATGTATTATTTGAATGAACGCGCGAAGTTTCAGTCACTTCCGACAGATAGCATAGCTGCAGGACAGTTTCAAAATGTCGTCTGTAGGTGATGTACGCTATAAGCAACGTGCCGTCTCTGAACTCCTCACTGCAGAGGAAGAAACTGTGGGGGAGCATTCACGAACGCTTGTGCAAAGTCCATGGACCATCTGCTGTCAATGGAAGAACAGTTAGTCGCTGGGCACGGAGGGTGAGGTCATCAGAAGGCGGTTCGGCGGAGCTCCACGATTTGTAGCGGTCGGGGAGACCATCTATGCCTGACTTGTTGCAGCGAGCTGATTTTCTCATTCGCCATTAGGGGATAAAGGATGACATTCGTGGAAGACATTTTGAGGTCGATGAGGAGGAGATCCACACAGTGAAGCACTGGCTCCGCCACCAGGACAAGGATTGGTGGCGACAAGTCATACACACCCTTCTGGAGGAAGGCCATAGAACGGGATGGAGATTACGTGGAGAAATAGGGTGTGTAGGTAAAACATCGTTCTTTCGTGTGCGTAATTCTCATTACATTCGATAAAGCATTGTTGAAGAAACAATGCGGTGCAGTACTTTCTGGGTAAACCTCGTAAAATATATGGAGTACTACTTGTGGCTGTTTAGGAAAACTTATTTCGTTTCAACTTCTTCTGTGCTTCGGGTTACTGCAATACTCAGCGACCTGAACCCAGTGACGCAGTAGTTGCCAGACAGAGTGCTGTTGTGTAAAGGGACGAATAATTTAGTGGTAACAGTAACTGTGCTTTTATTTAAATGCATTATGCAATATGATGGTACACCCACAGGTTAGCTGAGAGCGCTAATGCTCTGCTTCCTGGATTCGGGTAGGCGCGCCGGCCCCGGATCGAATCCGCCCGGCGGATTAACGTCGAGGGCACGTCTGCCGACCAGCCTGTATGTGGTTTTTAGGCGGTTTTCCACATCCCGCTAGATGACTACCGGGCTGGTCGCCACGTTCCGCCTCAGTTGCACGACTAGCACACATTTCTACGTTTACATCTACATCCATACGCCGCAAACCACTTGACGGTGTGTGGCGGAGGGTATCTTGGGTACCTCTATCGGTTCTCCCTTCTATTTCAGTCTCGTATTGTTCGTGGAAAGAAAGATTGTCGGTATGCCTCTGTGTGGGCTCTAATCTCTCTGATTTTATTCGCATGGTCTCTTTGCGAGATATACATAGAAGAGAGCAATATACTGCTTGACTCCTCGGTGAAGGTATGTTCTCGAAACTTCAACAAAAGCCCGTACCTAGCTACAGGGCGTCTCTCTTGCAGAGTCTTCCACTGGAGTTTAACATCTCAGTAACGCTTTCGCGATTAGTAAACGATCCTGTAACGAAGCGCGCTGCTCTCCGTTGGATCTTCTCTATCTCTTCTATCAACCCTATCTGGTACGGATCCCACACTGCTGAGCAGTATTCAAGCAGTGGGCGACCAAGTGTACTGTAACCTACTTCCTTTGTTTTCGGACTGCATTTCCTTAGGATTCTTCCAATGAATCTCAGTCTGGCATCTGCTTTACCGACAATTAATTTTATATGGTCATTCCATTTTATATCACTCCTAATGCCTACTCCCAGATAATTTATGGAATTAACTGATTCCAGCTGCTGATCTGCTATATTGTAGCTAAATGATAAAGGATCTATCTTTCTGTGTATTCGCAGCACATTACACTTGTCTAGAATGAGATTCAATTGCCGTTCGCTGCACCATGCGTTAATTCGTTGCAGATCCTCCTGCATATCAGTGCAATTTTCGATTGTTACAACCTCTCGATATACCACAGCATCATCCGCAAAAAGCTTCAGTGAACTTCCGATGTTATCCACAAGGTCATTTATATATATTGTGAATAGCAACGGTCCTACGACACTCCCCTGCGTCGGACCTGAAATCACTGTTACTTCGGAAGACTTCTCTCCATTGAGAATGACATGCTGCGTTCTGTTATCTAGGAACTCTTCAATCCAATCACACAAGAGGTCTGATAATCCATATGCTCTTACTTTGTTCATTAAACGATTGTGGGGAACTGTATCGAACGCCTTGCGGAAGTCAAGAAACGCGGCATCTACCTGGGAACCCGTGTCTATGGCCCTCTGAGTCTCATGGATGAAAAGCGCGAGCTGGGTTTCACACGATCGTCTTTTTCGAAACCCATGCTGATTCCTACATAGTAGATTTCAAGTCTCCAGAAAAGTCTTGAACATAATACGTGTTCCAAAATTCTACAACTGATCGACGTTAGAGATATAGGTCGACAGTTCTGCACATCTGTTCGACATTCCTTCTTGAAAACGGGGTTGATCTGTGCCATTTTTCCAATCTTTTGGAATGCTACGCTCTTCTAGAGACGTACGATACAACACTGCAAGAAGGGGCCAAGTTCCTTCGCGTACTCTGTGTGAAATCCAACTGGTATCCCATCAGGTCCAGCGGCCTCTCCTCTTTTGAGCGATTTCAATTGGTTTTATATCCCTCTGTCATCTGTTTCTATATCTACCATTTTGTCATCTGTGAGACAATCTAGAGAAGGAACTACAGTTCGCACTATTTTATGGCTTACACTAGACGCCGACAGCCGGGGTAGAGTAATTCCGTCCCGGAGGGTTGGGGGTGGCGACTGGAAGGACTTCCGGCCACCCTCTGACACTAACACCGCCACATCCTTTGTAACAAGGCCGACCCTGCGTTGAAGCGGAACAAAGGTCCACAGAAAATAATGATGATGCAATATGATAGAACAAATGTTAACTAAATGTGTTGACTGTCGTTCTCTTGTATTAGAAGAGTCTTACTTTAATTTCAGTTTTATTGCCGCAAATAAGTACCTCACTTGAAGATGACCGGGTCTGTAATGCGCATTTACGAACTGATGTAACAGCCATGTTGAAGATTATACCATAGCAGCTTATCGCTACAAGTTGCGCACTCCCGTTATCTACTTCTACATTTATACTCCGCAAGTCACGCAACGGTGTGTGGCGGAGGGCACTTTACGTGCCACTTTCATTACCTCCCTTTCCAGTTCCAGTCGCGTATGTTTCGCGGGAAGAACAACTGTCTGAAAGCCTCTGTGCGCGCTCTAATATCTCTAATTTTACATTCGTGATCTCCTCGGGAGGTATAAGTAGGGGGAAGCAATATATTCGATACCTCATCCAGAAACGCACCCTCTCGAAACCTGGACAGCAAGCTACACCGCGATGCAGAGCGCCTCTCTTGCAGAGTCCGCCACTTGAGTTTGCTAAACATCTCCGTAACGGTATCACGCTTACCAAATAACCCTGTGACGAAACGTGCCGCTCTTCTTTGGATCTTCTCTATCTCCTCTGTCAACCCGACCTGATACGGATCCCACACTGATGACCAATGCTCAAGTATACAAACTGCCTATTAGCTTCTGTCTCGGGTTCTTCGGCCGACGTTCATCTAATGATTTTTCTGACGTGCTACACCGAAGTTTTTGAGATGTAGTCTATTAACCACTGCCCAAGCACATCGTATCTACGACAGAATGGAACGAGCTTTTCTTCGTGACCGAAGACATACAACACGGAGAGTCTTGGCAAGAACGGATCAGGAACTTCTGGACATTTTCTGTCAACTATGTAGAAATCGTCCGTGGCAGAGCACGCACTGAATGAGACCGACCACGTAATAAAATTCACCGACACGGAAGTTCTGGCTGTAGAGAAGCACTATCACACGCGCTTGTTCAGAGAAGCTGTAGAAATACAAAGAAAGGGAACAGTTTCAACAAGAAAGAGGAAAGCCTTAAGGTAAACGGATCCTGGCTTCCCGTACTGCAGCAAACGACTATCGCAGGTAGCAAGAGGAGAACCGCACCGGAAATGACCGCGGAGAAGCCCTCGGACGTTGGCGCGCCAGGTACATATAGTCTGCGCCCGCGAGCTCGGCTCCAGTTCACCACCTACAATGGAGGGTGAAGCTTTGACAATGCCAGCCACTCGTGCTGGCGAAACGTCAGAAAAATCATTAGATGAACGTCGGTCGACGAACCCGAGACAGAAGCCAATAGGCAGCTTGTCAACAAGTGGCCACGAAAGCCTTAACAATTTTGTACTCAAGTATAGGTCGAACGAGTGTTTTGTAAGCTACCTCCTTTGTTGATGGGCCACATTTTCTAAGGACTCTCCTAATGAATCTCAACCTGGTACCCGCCTTACCAACTATTAATTTTATATGATCATTCCACTTCAAATCGTTCCGTACGCATACTCCCAGATATTTTACAGAAGCAACTGCTACCAGTGTTTGTTCCGCAATCATATAATCATACAATAAAGGATCCTTGTTTCTAAGTATTCGCAATACATTACATTTGTCTATGTTAAGGGTCAGTTGCCACTCCCTGCACCAAGTGCCTATTCTCTGCAGATCTTCCTGCAATTTCCTAATGCTGCAACTTCTCTGTATACTACAGCATCATCCGCGAAAAGCCGCATGGAACTTCCGATACTATCTACTTATCTGTTGGCACTGGAAGGCAAACAATAAAACATACTCCTCCCACCCCTTTGTCACATCCTCTAACCCGGCAGTGAGTTAAGCGGTCAACTGTACTTAGCTCGCAGCCGAATTCATCAACGTCAGTTGAAACTGATCGCTACTTAAAATATTACTGGCGAAATGAAACTGAAATTCTGACATCGGCCGCAATCGGGCACTGAAATCCATTCAGTGGCGACGAGTCAAAATTTGTGCCAGACCGGGACTCGAACGCGGATTTCTCGGCTTATGGAGAGCGGTCGCATTTACGGCTTGGGCTATACGAAGGCGTTTCCCGCCCCAACCCAGACTTGGCGCCTTGTCGCACGCTACCCGCGCAGCAGCCCGCTGTCCGACATGCCCATTACTCGCGCGCATTCTCACGCTGATTGCGGCAAGAGTTCGGGAGAGGAAGTGTATCCGCAAGGAAATTACCTTTAATGGCCGTCGAAGCGTATAAATTTATGTACCGGTTGGTTATAATTAAACTTTTTAACACGTTATAACACGGAAACCAATAACTGTACGAGGACCAGACTTGGTATCACTAATGTCAAGGACGTGGGGAAGATAAATAAGGCGGAATGAATTCAACTGAAACACTTTTAATTTGCTGCTGCGGTACATCACATAGGGTACCGTTACTGCTACAAAACGGGTTCAGTACGGCGCCCATCACTGTCCAGGAGAGGCTGAAAGCGCAGGATTGCACTGTGCGCAGCAGGACGGAGCGTGTCCGTAACAACGCCGGCTACCTGTCTTGGTGTGCTGCGCTTCAAATCAGCTGCAAAACCACGTCCTTCCAGTAGCCCCACAACCAGAAATCACACGGAGCGAGGCCATGTGACCGTCCCGGCCAAGCTTTTGGAAACAATCGGCTGATAATTTCCAAGTGTAAGGACGTAGGATTCCGCGGCCGGTGTCACAGTGATTAAAATTCTTCCGGGTATTATGCCCCGTCATTGCTAAAAACTAACAATACTAATAAACTAAAACCGACGTTTCGGCCGAATTACTACATCCTTCCTCAGGGCCCGAACATCGGTTTTAGTTTATTATTGTTGTTAGTTTTTAGCAATAACGCGGCATAATACCCGGAAGAATTTTGATCACCATTTCCAAGTGTGTTTAGGAGAAGCAGGTGATCTCCACGAGCGATGTGCCGTGGTGTCCCATCTTGCATGTAAACTATTGAGTTCAGTGCGTGTCTCTCCTGTAGCGCGGGTATGACATGCTGGCGAAGCATATCGCAGTGACGCTGGCCAGTCAGACTGTACGTTTTTGGTCCTCGATCACCAGCCTGTTGTTCAAAAAAGAATGGGCCAATGATGAACGTAGCCGCGAAGCCACACCATACGGTGACACGTTGACCGTACAGAGGAACTTCACGCACAGTGACTGCAGGTGAAGATCGCCACGCTCGGCAGTTCTGTGCGATCACCTCGCCCGTCAGAGAAAAATCAGCTTCGTCTGTCGATAGGATGGTCCAGGGCCAGCCAGCCTTCGTCAACTTCAGTCCTTGCGAGAAAGTGGAGAGCGAAGTCAGCACGCCATTGTGCGTCCTGTGGTACAAGCTGCTGTAAGATGTGGATCTTGTACAGATACCATTTGGAATGGTTCGAATCACCTTCCGTACAATCGACCACGGGATGTTCAGCTGTCGTGACACAGGACGCGCACTGCCTGACGATGGGGAATTGCGCGCAGCGTTGTCTGCCGTAGCGACAGCGATTTCGTCAACCACCTGTGGTGCAAACGGCCGTCGGCCTCTTCCCGGAGCGACGCCCAGTTCTCCAGTTGATTCTAGCCTCTTCTTCATGCTCTGCACAGCAGGTGGAGAAAGAGATCTCTCCCGTGATCCTTCATCCGGTTATATTCTCCAAGTGCAGCTGCAGCATTGCTGTTGTCTTGATAATAGAGCTTCAACAATAATGCGCTGCTCCTTTTGTGCAAGCTCATGCTGACACAGCAGCAAGTGCACTGCGACTGGTCAGATGTGTGACACTAGGAACCACGACAGGCTGATTGCGGCACCTGGTGGCCACAGTTGATACAGGACCATGGAAACTATGCACCCCATACCTTGGACATTAATCCTACCACGTTTGGTAGTCGTTTCTGTGTTATAATGTCTTAAATAATGCGCGCACACACACACACACACACACACACACACACACACACACACAGTATACACTCCTGGAAATGGAAAAAACAACACATTGACACCGGTGTATCAGACCCACCATACTTGCTCCGGACACTGCGAGAGGGCTGTACAAGCAATGATCACACGCACGGCACAGCGGACACACCAGGAACCGCGGTGTTGGCCGTCGAATGGCGCTAGCTGCGCAGCATTTGTGCACCGCCGCCGTCAGTGTCAGCCAGTTTGCCGTGGCATACGGAGCTCCATCGCAGTCTTTAACACTGGTAGCATGCCGCGACAGCGTGGACGTGAACCGTATGTGCAGTTGACGGACTTTGAGCGAGGGCGTATAGTGGGCATGCGGGAGGCCGGGTGGACGTACCGCCGAATTGCTCAACACGTGGGGCGTGAGGTCTCCGTGAGGTCTCCACAGTACATCGATGTTGTCGCCAGTGGTCGGCGGAAGGTGCACGTGCCCGTCGACCTGGGACCGGACCGCAGCGACGCACGGATGCACGCCAAGACCGTAGGATCCTACGCAGTGCCGTAGGGGACCGCACCGCCACTTCCCAGCAAATTAGGGACACTGTTGCTCCTGGGGTATCGGCGAGGACCATTCGCAACCGTCTCCATGAAGCTGGCCTCGGTCCCGCATACTGTTAGGCCGTCTTCCGCTCACGCCCCAACATCGTGCAGCCAGCCTCCAGTGGTGTCGCGACAGGCGTGAATGGAGGGACGAATGGAGACGTGTCGTCTTCAGCGATGAGAGTCGCTTCTGCCTTGGTGCCAATGATGGTCGTATGCGTGTTTGGCGCCGTGCAGGTGAGCGCCACAATCAGGACTGCATACGACCGAGGCACACAGGGCCAACACCCGGCATCATGGTGTGGGGAGCGATCTCCTACACTGGCCGTACACCACTGGTGATCGTCGAGGGGACACTGAATAGTGCACGGTACATCCAAACCGTCATCGAACCTACCATTCCTAGACCGACAAGGGAACTTGCTGTTCCAACAGGACAATGCATGTCCGCATGTATCCCGTGGCACCCAACGTGCTCTAGAAGGTGTAAGTCAACTACCCTGGCCAGCAAGATCTCCGGATCTGTCCCCCATTGAGCATGTTTGGGACTGGATGAAGCGTCGTCTCACGCGGTCTGCACGTCCAGCACGAACGCTGGTCCAACTGAGGCGCCAGGTGGAAATGGCATGGCAAGCCGTTCCACAGGACTACATCCAGCATCTCTACTCTCGTCTCCATGGGAGAATAGCAGCCTGCATTGCTGCGAAAGGTGGATATATACTGTACTAGTGCCGACATTGTGCATGCTCTGTTGCCTGTGTCTATGTGCCTGTGGTTCTGTCAGTGTGATCATGTGATGTATCTGACCCCAGGAATGTGTCAATAAAGTTTCCCCTTCCTGGGACAATGAATTCACGGTGTTCTTATTTCAATTTCCAGGAGTGTATATACCACACTAACAGCTAGACCTTCAGAATTGGTGGTCCAGATTTCTGTAGAATACCCAGTAGGAACTCCTCTTGTATTGATGCATGACTGTATTTGTCGTGGCATACTATCCACAAGTTCATCAAGGCACTGTTGGTCCAGATTGTCCCACTCCTCAAAGGCGATTCGGCGGAGATCCCTCAGAGTGGTTGGTGGGTCACGTCGTCCATAAACAGCCCCTTTCAATCCCATGCATGTTCGGTAGGGTTCATGTGTGGAGAACATGCTGGCCAATCTAGTCAAGCGATGTCGTTATCCTGAAGGAAGTCATTCACAGTACGTGCACGATGGTGGCGCAAACTGTTGTCCATGAAGACGAATGCCTAATCAACATACAGGCGATATGGTTGCACTATCGGTCGGAGGGTGGCATTCACGTATCGTACAGCCATTACGGCGCCTTCCATGACCACCAGCGGCGTACGTCGACCCCACATAGCTCCACCCCGAAACAGCAGGGAACCTCCACCTTGCGGCACTCGCTGCACAGTGTGTCTAACGCGTTCAGCCTGACTGGATTGCCTGCAAACACGTCTCCGACGATTGTCTGGATGAAGGCATATGCGACACTCATCGGTGAAGAGAACATGATGCCAGTCCTGAGCGCTCCATTCGGCATGTTGTTGGGCCCATCTGTACCGCACTGCACGGTGCCGTTGTTGCAAACATGGACGTCGGGAGTGAAGTTGCGCGTCATGCCGCCTATTGCACACAGTTTGAGTCGTAACACGACGTCCTGCGGCTGCACGAAAATCCTTATTCATCATGGTGGCGTTGTTGTCAGGGTTCCTCCGAGCCGTAATCCGTAGGTAGAGGTCATCCACTGCAGTAGTAGCCCTTGGACGGCCTGAGCGAGGCATGTCATCGACAGTTCCTGTCTCTCTGTATCTCCTACTTGGTCGAAGAACATCGCATTGGTTCACTCCGAGACGCATGGACACTTGTCTTGTTGAGAGCCCTTCCTGGCACAAAGTAACAACGCGGACGCGATCGAACTGCGGTACTGACCGTCTAGGCATGCTTGAACTACACGCAACACGAGCCGTCTACCTCCTTCCTGGTGGAATGACTGGAACTGATCGGCTGTCGGACCCCCCTCCGTCTAACAGGCGCTGCTCAGGGTGGTTGTTTACGTCTTTGGGCGGGTTTAGTGACATCTCCGAACAGTCGAAGGGACCATGTCTGTGATACAATATTGGCTGTCAACGTCTATCTTCAAGAGTTCTGGGAACTGTGTTGATTCAAAACGTTTTTTAATGTTTATATATAATATTACTCTCCTATTTTTGCATGTTAATGAGAAGTGAAATTACTCCCTTAAGAAATTGTTAATATTAGTTTAAGTTTTCGGATTCGGCTGTTAGTTGTTAGATGCATTTTATTATAAAATACGACTGAGATGCGCTAGCCACGGGAATACTAGATTCGGGCCGCTTGTGGCCTGCGGGGCCCATTGGTTTGACGGCCACGGCGCTAGAGCCAAGTGCCAATTCACACCGGCTGACAGCACGCGCTTCCACTGGCGACTGCCTGCGTTGTCGCTACAACTTCGTCTGCCGTCACGATGTCTACCCGAACAACCTCGGGATCGCCGGTCAGCTGCTGCTACTCACTCTCTCTCTCTCTCTCTCTCTCTCTCTCTCTCTCTCTCTCTCTCTCTCTCTCTCTCTCTCACCAGCGCTAGGCGCATTCGTTAGCTCAGCAACGTGTGTGCATTCATATGGCGTTTGTTTGTGTCGCTTGGTGTACCATAATCTTTTTTAAACACAATGTCGAAACTTACTTTCGGGAGGTGCCTCGTAGTTGCGAGTTGTGGAGCGACCAACATTTTGTGTAATCTTGCTTGCTTTCCGTGCGACTGTCTGAATGTGTTGGATGAAGTTACGTTTCCCGTGCGGTTTTACTGCAAGGTGTCGTGTGACAATGGGGCTGGTGGGTTCAAAAGAGCCATACTCAGTGACATAAATCTCAGTGACCGCACGCGATTAGCGCCCGAGAGGATATATTTTCTTCGTTAGGCCGTGCACGATTGTATAGTCACATCATGCGCGTTGAGTGAGGAAATGGGCTTCTTTGCAGCACGACAAGCATCCACATGAATATTTATTCATGTTTCATTTTATTGCTTCCTCTATTTACGTAACAGGTTGTTTTTATAATATTTCCTGAAGTTGTTACATGTTCTTGTTTATCACAAAGCTGTGGCTCAGCATACAACTACTACTACTACTACTACTACTACTACTGATGGTGGTGGTGGTAGTAGTAGTAGTAGTAGTAGTAGTAGTAGTAGTAGTAGTAGTAATAAGAATGATTAACAAAAAGTTCTAAAGGAATACACACAGACTGGTGGGAGAAAATCACAACACAAAAAAAATTAATCTAGAGTAATGTAATTTCTGGCATACATTTGTCCATGTAACGTATTTAAGTGATTAACACTGCAATATCACGCGTAAATGCAAGAGCGAGACAAGCCGTTGCATATCTGAAACCTTGCTTCAGTAGTAACCGATGTAAGCGCCACAATGTTGAATGCTAGGATGCAGAAGTGCATGCATTGTGTTGTACAGGTCCCGGATGTCAGTCTGTTGAACGGAGCTCCACGCCTGTTGACTTCGTCGGTCAGTACACGGACGGTTAATGATGGTTGTGGATGACGCTAGAGTTGTCCACTGGTATCCTGTATGTGCTCGATTGGAGACAGATCTGGTGATCGACCAGGGCAATGCAGCATGTCGACAGTCAGTAATGAACGTTAGGTTACAACAGCTGTTATGGGCGAGCGTTGGAAAACACCCTCTGGAATGCGGTTCGTGAATGGTTGCACAACGGGTAGAAGCACCAGACTGACGGACAAATTTGCAATGAGGCTGCGTGGGACAGCCACGGGACAGCTCCTGCTGTCACACGAAAAATTTCGTTAATGGTCATCGTGATTGTGATACTCACGTCGCAGTAACACACTGCGCGAAATTCGCAAAATTTTGCAATGAAAAATAGAGGTCGCCATGATTTTTCGTTTGGTGAATATTACATGATGTGTTGTTGCGTACGAAATTTACTTAACATACTGAACGTTTCTTTAGACTTGGGTAGAGGTCTCTGTCTGTGATCAATTTCGAGAAAATTGATCTGGCGTAGCGCATTCATTTGTGATCGCGCCACGCCAGCAATAAAGCCGGAGTGAAATATCCATAACATTCCTCATATTTCATAAACAGTTTGAGATATGGAAATGATGATAGTAAATGATAGTACGGGAACAGGGGAGTATTTTGCCACATGATTATTACGCAAAACTTCATTATCTACCGTGTTATTCCACTAACTACAGACTTTTTCGATGAAAGACTTATTTTTAAGGGCCATCCATATCTGATGCAACGACACATACTAAGTGTTTTTGAACAACGTACGTGAACACATTACACCTTCAATTTGCACCGAGGATGTGCTTTTTCATAAGCTACCGACCTTAGTTTTTCTCAGTTCCTCACTGAGTAAGTAAACCACTGTTTCAGAATTACCTCGCAAATGCACCTGTACAGCGTGTTAGCGAGGTGATACAGCGTGAACTCGGCGTGTTATGGGGAAAGAACCAAATTTTAACGTGGCAACAAGAGAAACGTTTGGGGTCCCCAGTCGTAACTCTTCATTGAAAGATAGAAATGGTCAAGAAGCCAGGTGAAACTAAATTGCAGCATTTTCCGTCGACTTGTTTTTAGATACTAACCGAAACAGAGGTGACAGATCTTTTTGAGTGGTCACCAGGCAAGTGTGAGCATGGAGGGGCCCCACTTAATTTTTACAAAAAATCTGAGCACAGGTTTCAATTTTTCAATTTAGAAAGGCACTTCCCCTCCAGCGCTCGCCATTTGCCCTCCAGCGCCTGTTCGCAGACCCCCCCCCCCCCCCCCCCCCCACACACACTTTCCCTGCCGGCTGTCCATCCACCAGCCACAGTATTCTGTGCAAACAATTCGGGCAAACAATTATCAGATGCTCCCGTGACGCCAATTAATATTAAAGTAGCGTATTTTTTGTTTTGAGTGTATACTGTTAAATGTGCCTCAATGAATTTCCGTTTCCTAAAGACAAACTGGCACTGATTCGCTCCGTGAAGCTCCGTATGCGAGTGTAGGCTGTCACACAGGTATCTGTCCTGAACCTTTGCAAATCTATTAAACACACGGTAAGGTTGACTATGTCTGAAGCATCATAGACTGTCAGGCGACCACTGATGCGGCTTCTCTCGGCGACTGTGCTGCGACCGACGTCAACGCTGGACACGGCACGAGACGAATCTCGGTGCTGCGTACAGCTCCACCATGGCCGTATCCCCGTGTGGACGTTCTGGACGTCGCCAGACTGCATTCGCCATCGTGGCCCAACACCTAACGTGACTGTTCTGGTTGGCGGTGTCTGCGCAACGCCGTCACCTCTAGTGCGTGCTGTATCCGCCGAGCGCACAGGCTTCACGCGTTACACCTCAGCCTAGTGGGTTGCCTGCACGTCAGGCGTATCCAGCGGGTGACACCAAAGATCCGAGGCCCACGAGAAAGACAGGCCGCGGCCGGTACGTCACGAAGGTAGTCCTGAACTCGCTCGCTAGCTCAGTTCAACAAACAAATTGCGTTTCTATACCTGTTAACTCGCAGCTGGGAGTGTAAGTACGAATTAGAATGGCATCTTCCACTGGAATCTGCTATTATGAAGTCTTACTGATTAACAGTACTACAGCAAAATTTAATTTAAGATCAGCCACTGGAATTTGCTATTATGAAGTCTTACTGATTAACAGTACTACAGCAAAATTTAAGATCAGTACTCGATTTAAATGGTATAACGTCTTGTTTATAGCATTTAGTCTCTTCTGCTTAACAGTACTCATTACATGCTGGAAGTGGTGCCTTATGCAACTGATAATCATTTTAGTATGATTTTGTTTTACTGTACGCCAGTACAATCGCAACAGATTATAAGTAGGCCAATGGACTTCTCATCATTATAGGACTAATAGCAGTAAGATTCCATAATAGCGGATTCCAGCAGAAGATTCAATTTTCGTTTGTACGAACAAGCCTAGTTACGAGTTAAGAGGTCAGAAACGTAGTTTGTCTGCTGATTTGAGATAACGAGCGAGCGAGCGCAGGACTACCTCCATGACGTACGCGCCGCGGCCTGTCTTTCTCGGAGGCCTCGCACAGACCCCTAACGCTGCGCCTGTGACACACTGCTCTGTCGCGTCAGTCACATGGGCAGAAGTAGCGAGAGCTTTGCTAGGCATCCTTCGGCCCATCGTATATTCAGTAGGCTGTTCAACTAGAGAGTGAGTGGGTAATCTTCCGGGGTCGACGATTAACGCAACCCGTCTCCGGCCGCCAGTGCAGACCCACCGAATTCCCCAGAAAATTTGTTTAAAACCTAATTAGGACTTTCATACAACCTCATTACTAGCGAGATATTGTTCGGGGTTATTACAAATGATTGAAGCGATTTCACAGCTCTACAATAACTTTATTATTTGAGATATCAATGCTTTGCCCACACATACAAAAACCCAAAAAGTTTTTTTTAGGCATTCACAAATGTTCGATATGTGCTCCTTTAGTGATTCGGCAGACATCAAGCCGATAATCAAGTTCCTCCCACACTCGGTGCAGCATGTCCCCATCATTGAGTTCGAAAGCATCGTTGATGCGAGCTCGCAGTTCTGGCACGTTTCTTGGTTTAGGTGGTTTAAACACTGAATCTTTCACATAACCCCACAGAAAGAAATCGCATGGGGTTAAATCGGGAGAGCGTGGAGGCCATGACATGCATTGCTGATCATGATCTCCACCACGACCGATCCATCGGTTTTCCAACCTCCTGTTTAAGAAATGCCGAAGATCATGATGGAAGTGCGGTGGAGCACCATCCTGTTGAAAGATGAAGTCGGCGCTGTCGGTCTCCAGTTGTGGCATGAGCCAATTTTCCAGCATGTCCAGATACACGTGTCCTGTCACGTTTTTTTCGCAGAAGAAAAAGGGGCCGTAAACTGTAAACCGTGAGATTGCACAAAACACGTTAACTTTTGGTGAATTGCGAATTTGCTGCACGAATTCGTGAGGATTCTCTACCACCCAGATTCGCACATTGTGTCTGTTCACTTCACCATTAAGAAAAAATGTTGCTTCATCACTGAAAACAAGTTTCGCACTGAACGCATCCTCTTCCATGAGCTGTTGCAACCGCGCCGAAAATTCAAAGCGTTTGACTTTGTCATCGGGTATCAGGGCTTGTAGCAATTGTAAACAGTAAGGCTTCTGCTTTAGCCTTTTCCGTAAGATTTTCCAAACCGTCGGCTGTGGTACGTTTAGCTCCCTGCTTGCTTTATTCGTCTATTTCCGCCGGCTACGCGTGAAACTTGCCCGCACGCGTTCAACCGTTTCTTCGCTCACTGCAGGCCGACCCGTTGATTTCCCCTTACAGAGGCATCCAGAAGCTTTAAACTGCGCATACCATCGCCGAATGGAATTAGCAGTTGGTGGATCTTTGTTGAACTTCGTCCTGAAGTGTCGTTGCACCGTTATGACTGACTGATGTGAGTGCATTTCAAGCACGACATACGCTTTCTCGGCTCCTGTCGCCATTTTGTCTCACTGCGCTCTCGAGCGCTCTGGCGGCAGAAACCTGAAGTGCGGCTTCAGCCGAACAAAACTTTATGAGTTTTTCTACGTATCTGTAGTGTGTCGTGACCATATGTCAATGAATGGAGCTACAGTGAATTTATGAAATCGCTTCAATCATTTGTAATAGCCCTGTATTTAATGTTGGCACTCTCCAGGAGAGAGGTGAGTACTGTACACAAGGTTTTTCACGGACTGTGCATGAAATGCCGAGGGGTGATAAGTCACGTCGAGGACCCGCCAGGGTAGCCGCGAGCGCTGACGCGCTGCTTCCTGGACTCGGGTGGGCTCGCCGGCCCCGGATCGAATCCGCCCGCCGGATTAACGACGAAGGCCGGTGTGCCGGCCAGCCTGGATGTGGTTTTTAGGCGGTTTTTCACATCCCGCTAGGTGAATACCGGGCTGGTCCCCACGTTCCCCCTCAGTTACACGTGTCGCATTTTCACTAGACGCAGACAGCTGGGGTACACTGATTCCGTCCTGGGGGTACGGGGTGGCGGCAGGAAGGGCATCCGGCCATCCCTCAAACTAATCCATGTAACCAAGCCGACCCTGTGATCGCTGCGGGACTATGGCGTAAGCGAAAGAAAGAAAGATAAATCACGTCGAGGGGAACAACATTTGCTAGGAAGAAAATGATTGCTGTCACTTCCTGTCGACGCCTGGCGTCCTTTTGTTTTGCTTATGGTCCTGAGAGGTGGCAGTGCGTAGGGACTCTGCAAGTAGCGTATGCCTTGGTTGTCGCCTATGAGCCAGTAATCTGGTCCCTATGAAAGAGGGTAGGCCCGCAGAAATTAAATTTCCCCTTTGCTTGTAAAGCATCTTTCTCCACATATTAGTAGAGCCTGGTATTTCAGTGATATCTCGTCATAACAGGGCTGATGAGCACTGGAGGAAGGCTAGTGTCGCAAGTGACTGCGAACATTTTGTCTGCAACAAAAGTTGTCCTCCATGACGTGATCTCTTTCATCTAGACGTTGATGCAAAGACTTTGAAACATCCTGTACAAAATCCTTCCGTAAGTCTGACGCTTGCAGCCAGTCACTCGTTGACTAGTCCTGTGTGGCAGCTGAAGATAGCAAAATGTAAGCCCACGTTTTAACTCCCGCTTTTAAGAAATCGTTCACACAGGAGAATCGCACAAACGTACCGTCACTGGACCTACGAACACAGTCCCTTATGGGCTGGCGTAGCGAAACAACTGAAATAAGACCCCAGGTCCGGATGAAATCCCAGTTCACTTTTACAGGGAGAACTCTACGGTACTGGCCCTTTATTTAACTTGCATTTATCGCGAATCTCTCGTTCGCCTCAAAGATCCAAACAACTAAAACAGAGCACAGACGACTTCTACATATAATAAGGGTAAAAGAACGGAGTCGTAAAACTACAGACCAAAATTTCTAGCACACGATTGTTACAGAATTCTAGAACATATTCCGAGTTTCCTAGAGACCGAGAAGTTGCTGTCCACGAATGAGCACGGTTTAGAAAGCATCGCTCGAGAGAAACTCAGTTTGCTCTTTTGTCACATGAAATGCTGAGAAACTATGGATAAAGGGCAACAGGCCTTACAGGGTGTATCAAAAAGAATCATCCGATTAAAAAAAATTATAACTATTATGTTGTTTGACATATGTGCGTGAACAACGTATTGTTGGAAAGAACAAACTCTCGAGTTTCATGGATCCCGCTAGGTAGCAGAGGTGTGCACCCATTTGAGTTCTGGTAAAAATGGTGTCGGGACAACAGAAAGCGTTTCGTGTTCTATTTCTTGTGCAGTGCGGATTAGTAATAACTGTTGCCCGTGACGTTCGTACTAGGTATGGTGTCGGTCCTCCTACAGCACAGAACAGTTTCGAGAAAGAGGCAAATCACCGCGCAGTCCCCGAGTGTCTGACACAGACGTCGAACGCATCCGCCATAGTTTCATAAGGAGTCCTCAGAAATCCTTCGCCGTGCAGCTCAACAGCTCAACATGCCCCCGATGTCCGTCTGGCGTGTGTTGCGTCGACGTCTAGACATGAAACCACACAAAATTCAGCTACTGCAAGCTCTTCGTGAAGATGCCAAAGTACAACGTGTGGAGTTCTGTGACGTTGATCTTGGCCAGATGGAGGGTGACAGTTTTCTTCCACGCTTAGTGTTTAAGTGACGAGGCAACTCTCCATTTAAATGGAAAGGTGAACCGTCGTAATGTGAGGATATGGGATACGGAACAACCAGATGATGTTGTACAACATAAGTGGAACTCTCCAAAATTTAATGTGTTTTGTGAAGTTTCACGGGAATATGTACATGGTTCATTTTTCTTTGCCGATAACACTGTTACAGGAAGCACGTACATACACTCCTGGAAATGGAAAAAAGAACACATTGACACCGGTGTGTCAGACCCACCATACTTGCTCCGGACACTGCGAGAGGGCTGTACAAGCAATGATCACACGCACGGCACAGCGGACACACCAGGAACCGCGGTGTTGGCCGTCGAATGGCGCTAGCTGCGCAGCATTTGTGCACCGCCGCCGTCAGTGTCAGCCAGTTTGCCATGGCATACGGAGCTCCATCGCAGTCTTTAACACTGGTAGCATGCCGCGACAGCGTGGACGTGAACCGTATGTGCAGTTGACGGACTTTGAGCGAGGGCGTATAGTGGGCATGCGGGAGGCCGGGTGGACGTACCGCCGAATTGCTCAACACGTGGGGCGTGAGGTCTCCACAGTACATCGATGTTGTCGCCAGTGGTCGGCGGAAGGTGCACGTGCCCGTCGACCTGGGACCGGACCGCAGCGACGCACGGATGCACGCCAAGACCGTAGGATCCTACGCAGTGCCGTAGGGGACCGCACCGCCACTTCCCAGCAAATTAGGGACACTGTTGCTCCTGGGGTATCGGCGAGGACCATTCGCAACCGTCTCCATGAAGCTGGGCTACGGTCCCGCACACCGTTAGGCCGTCTTCCGCTCACGCCCCAACATCGTGCAGCCCGCCTCCAGTGGTGTCGCGACAGGCGTGAATGGAGGGACGAATGGAGACGTGTCGTCTTCAGCGATGAGAGTCGCTTCTGCCTTGGTGCCAATGATGGTCGTATGCGTGTTTGGCGCCGTGCAGGTGAGCGCCACAATCAGGACTGCATACGACCGAGGCACACAGGGCCAACACCCGGCATCATGGTGTGGGGAGCGATCTCCTACACTGGCCGTACACCACTGGTGATCGTCGAGGGGACACTGAATAGTGCACGGTACATCCAAACCGTCATCGAACCCATCGTTCTACCATTCCTAGACCGGCAAGGGAACTTGCTGTTCCAACAGGACAATGCACGTCCGCATGTATCCCGTGCCACCCAACGTGCTCTAGAAGGTGTAAGTCAACTACCCTGGCCAGCAAGATCTCCGGATCTGTCCCCCATTGAGCATGTTTGGGACTGGATGAAGCGTCGTCTCACGCGGTCTGCACGTCCAGCACGAACGCTGGTCCAACTGAGGCACCAGGTGGAAATGGCATGGCAAGCCGTTCCACAGGACTACATCCAGCATCTCTACGATCGTCTCCATGGGAGAATAGCAGCCTGCATTGCTGCGAAAGGTGGATATACACTGTACTAGTGCCGACATTGTGCATGCTCTGTTGCCTGTGTCTATGTGCCTGTGATTCTGTCAGTGTGATCATGTGATGTATCTGACCCCAGGAATGTGTCAATAAAGTTTCCCCTTCCTGGGACAATGAATTCACGGTGTTCTTATTTCAATTTCCAGGAGTGTAGATATGCTTGAAAACTTTATTTTCACATTGTCGAAGACTGATTGAAACGACTTCATTTACCAACAGACCGGTGCACCGCCGCACTGGCATCTGGAAGCGGGGGAATTTTTAAATCAAAGGGTTACTGTGCGTTGGGTCGGCCGCACTGGACCAAATGATTCAGCCTTACATTACTGGCCTCCGAGGTCACCGGACCTGACTGCATGTGATTATTTCTTGTGGGGGTTTATAAAAGACTGTTTATGTACCTCCGTTACCAACAGCAATGAATGAACTGAGTCATCGCATTACAGCTGCTGTGGAAACTGTAAGTCAGGACACGCTCGCTGCAGTGTGGAAACAATTTGATTACCGCATTGACATATACCGTGCAATCGAAGGGGAGCATACTGAACACCTATGATAAGGAGACAAAAAAAAAACTTTTTGAGTTTCCCGTTTATCAAGAAGCAAAATTCATTGTATATGTGATTCTCGAGTTTCTCCCGGCGTATTTGATAATCAAAATATCCACGGGTGTACTGCCGGTCTACAGTGCCCAACGGGCACAATATTTCGGCGATCATACATGTCGCCATCATCAGGTGAACTGACGGTCTGAGCTCCTGAGAACGTGCTGGCCCGGAGATCCGTACGCTATGGCTGCTCAGAGGGAACTAGGTTCGGTCGCGGCGGTGGCCGATTTAATTACCCTCCGCCCGCGGCGCGCTCCCTCCGCTGTTCGCGCCCCGCGCGTCTTCACTGGACAAATATGTTATACTAGAACTGACATGTGATTACATTTTCACGCAGTTTGGGTGCATAGACCCTGAGAAATCAGTACCCAGAACAACCACCTCTGGGCGTAATGACGGCCTTGATACGCTTGGGCATTGAGTCAAACAGAGCTTGGATGGCGTGTACAGGTACAGCTGCCCATACAGCTTGAACACGATACCGCAGTTCATCAAGAGTAGTGACTGGCGTATTATGACGAGCCATTTGGTCGGCCACCATTGACCAGACGTTTTCAGGTGGTGAGAGATCTGGACAATGTGCTGACCAGGGCAGCAGTCGAACATTTTCTGTATCCCGAAAGGCCCGTACAGGACTTGCAACATGCGGTCGTGCATTATCCTGCTGAAATGTAGGGTTCCGCAGGGATCGAATGAAGGGTAGAGCCACGGGTCGTAACACATCTGAAATGTAACGTCCACTGTTCAAAGTGCCGTCAATGCGAACAAGAGGTGACCGAGACGTGTAACCAATGGCGGCACCCCATACCATCACGCCGGGTAACACGCCAGTATGGCGATGACGAATACACGCTTCCAATGTGCGTCCACCGCGATGTCGCCAAACACGGATGCGACCATCACGATGCTGTAAACAGAACCTAGATTCATCCGAAAAAAATGACGTTATGCCATTGGTGCACCCAAGTTCGTCGTCGAGTACACCATCGCAGGCGCTCCTGTCTGTGATGAAGCGTCAAGGGCAACCACAGCCATGGTCTCCGAGCTGATTGTCCGTGCTGCTGGAAACGTCGTCGAACTGTTAGTGCAGATGGTTGTTGTCTTGCAAACATTACCAGTTGTTGACTCAGGGATCGAGACGTGGCTGCACGATCCGTTACAGCCATGCGGATAAGATGCCTGTCATCTCGACTGCTAGTGATACGAGGCCGTTGGGATCCAACACGGCGTTCCGTATTACCATCCTGAACCCACCAATTCCATATTCTGCTAACAGTCATTGCATCTCGACAAACGCGAGCAGTAATGTCGTGATACGATAAACCGCAATCGCGATAGGCTGCAATCAGACCTTTATCAAATTCGGAAACGTGATGGTACGCATTTCTCCTCCTTACACGAGGCATCACAGCAACGTTTCACCAGGCAACGCAGGTCAACTGCTGTTTATGAGAAATCGGTTGGAAGCTTTCCTCATGTCAGCACGTTGTAGGTATCGCCACCGGCGCCAACCTTGTGAGAATGCTCTGAAAAGCTAGTTATTTGCATATCACAGCATCTTCTTAATGTCGGTTAACTCTTGCGTCTGTAGCACGTCGGCTTCGTGGTGTAGCAATTTCAATGGCCAGTAGTGTAGATATTAATGCAATTATCTTGATTGTTAATTTAACTTGCTGCAAACAGAACTAGCAGAATATTTATAGATTTTAAGTTTTTTTATGTAGATGATTTATTTGTTTTTTTCCTCCCTGTTTTCAGGTTGCTGGAGAAGAGCGTGACGCCCTTCCCTCCAACACCCCCCCCCCTTCCCCTCTCCCTCCACCAAATCACAGGAAACAAAAACTTACACCACGCTGGCGATGTAATGACAATAAGGGAAGATCCATCTTCGCGCGATGCGGACGCCGTAATAGGAGAACTTCAAAAGCCGGAGCCGCGATCAAGGTGCCGTGGCAAGCACGTATATATATATATACAGTGACGGAGAGCTGCACAGCCGGCAGGGGGCGAACAAAGAGCGCGGGAAGGAGCAAACTTATCAGAGGCGCCGAAAATTACGGCCGGCAAACGCCACGCCACGCCCACTGGAGCATCTTTTGTCTCGCTCCTCTTTGGTCCGCTCCCAAGTACTCCTTTCTGCACCGTCGTGCCTTTGTGCAGCTCGAGAAATCGATACATACGGCTACGGCGGAGCTGAAATCGCATTCCAGTCAGCATTCCGTCCGTTGCTGGATTCCAGCAGCAGACGTAAGCGGCCCCGGATCTACGATATTTCCGAACTAGGACAAAACTTTGAAGTTGCGCCCCCCCCCCCCCTCTCCCCCTCGAACGTTTAAGATAGGACGTCAAAAATTAAAAAAAAATCCATTTTCCGAAAACATGTTCATTTTGTAGCGCACATCTTTCCGAAGGGTTTTATATATAAAACATATATGTTCGATGAAATGTAAGACATGTAATTTGGTCTTAAATGTGCCAAAGTGCAGTGCTACGCCTCTGAATACAGCTTTCTTGTATCGCACATCACTTTATGTCGCTCTGTGGAGTTCAAACATGTATATTTTGTAATGGAAGCCATCTAACATATATTCAGGACAGTGGAAATTAAAATGTCCTGTGGTGCCTCTCCTGCTTACAGTCGGCCGGTTTGACACCCTACACCCCTTTAAAAAAAAAAAAAAACCGCAATTAGTACTGGATGGGATTCAAAATGGCTCTGAGAACTATGGGACTCAACTTCTGAGGTCATTAGTCCCCTAGAACTTAGAACTAGTTAAACCTAACTAACCTAAGGACATCACACACATCCATACCCGAGGCAGGATTCGAACCTGCGACCGTAGAGGTCTCACGGTTCCAGACTGCAGCGCCTAGAACCGCACGGCCACTTCGGCCGGCTGGATGGGATTATTTGTTACCCCGAGGATATGAACTCTTTAGAAAATCTGCACTCTTTGTAGCCTATTAGCTAGCAACTTTATCTTTTGTGTGACTTTAAATAGAACATAAAACCAGTAAAGACAAGAGTCATGCAAGACGGTACACATTTCTTCAGCCCTTAGGTCCCAACTTTTTTTTCTCTCCAATCTTGCTACATGGCATGCTTTCCTTTCTGCGAAAAAATCTACTACTCATCAACATTCGTCAAACGTTTCGCTACCTGAAAAGTCGAAATGTCGTTGTCTAATATTGAGAAAGCTGTAAATGCAAATGGTACCCGATACTGGTTGTGGTTTCTCGAGTTGATTACAGCTATTTTGTTACTGTCTGCTAGATAAAAAGAAATAGGCCTTTCTAATATTGGAGCAAATGTAACACACGCCAAATAAGCGAGATGTTTTTGCCACAAGTGGTCTTTTTTATCTACCTCATTTACGTAAATAATGCGACAGAATATAATTCACAAAGTACCAATTTCAAATGCCTATTAGGCCTACTAAATGCAAAAAGTTTTATGTTAGGAAATAGTTTCACATTTCATTTACATGGTTGAGTTTCTCAAGTATTACAACGAAAAGTAATAATAATGGTAGTATTAGTATTAGTAGTAGTAGTAGTAGTAGTAGTAGTAGTAATATCGTCCTCAAGTACATCGCCCCTGTATAGACCCTCTATATACCCCTTCCACCTTTCTGCTTTTCCTTCTTTGCTTAGAACTGTGTTTCCATCTGAGCTCTTGATATTCATGCAAGTGGTTCTCTTTTCTCCAAAGGTCTCTTTAATTTTCCTGTAGGCAGTCTTACCCCTAGTGATATATGGCTCTACATCCTTACATTTGTCCTCTAGCCGTCCCTGACTAGCCATTTTGCACTCCCTGTCGATCCCATTTTTGAGATGTTTTTTATTTCTTTTTGCGTGCTTCATTTACTTGATTTTTGTATTTTCTTCTTTCATGAATTAAATTCAATATATCTTCTGTTACCCAAGGATTTCTAGTAGCCCTCGTCTTTTTACCTACAAAAAATGGCTCTGAACACTATGGGACTTAACTGCTACGGTCATCAGTCCCCTAGAACTTAGAACTACTTAAACCTAACTAACCTAAGGACAGCACACAACACCCAGCCATCACGAGGCAGAGAAAATCCCTGACCCCGCCGGGAATCGAATTCGGGAACCCGGGCGTGGGAAGCGAGAACGCTACCGCACGACCACTAGATGCGGGCTTTTTACCTACAAGATCATCTACTGCCTTCACTATTTCATCTCTCAAAGCTACGCATTCTTCTTCCAGTGTATTTCTTTCCCCCATTCTTGTCAATCGTTCCCTAATGCTCTCGCTGAAACACTCTACAACCTCTGGTTCTGTCAGTTTATTCAGGTCTCATCTTCTCAAATTACCACCTTTTTGCAGTTTCTTGTGTTTTAATCTACAATTCATAACCAATAAATTGTGGCCAGAGTCCACATCTGCCCCTGGAAATGTCTTACAATTTAAAACCTGGTTTCTAAATCTCTATCTTACCATTATATAATCTATCTGATACCTTTTAGTATCTCCAGGATTCTTCCAGGTATACAACCTTCTATTATGATTCTTGAACCAAGTGTTAGCTATGATTAAGTTATGTTCTGTGCAGAATTCTACGAGGCAGCTTCCTCTTTCACTTCTTACCCCATCCCATATTCACCTTCTACGTTTCTTTCTCTTCCTTTTCATACAATCGAAGGCCAGTCACCCATGACTATTAAATTTTCGTCTCCCATCACTATCCGAATAATTAATTTCTTTTATCTGATCACACATTTCATGAATCTCTTCGTCATCTGCAGAGCTAGTTGGCATATAAACTTGTACTACTGCGGTAGACGTGGGCTTCGTGTCTATCTTGGCCACAATAATGCATTCACTATGCTGTTTGTAGTAGCTTACCCGTACTCCTATTTTTATTCATTATTAAACCTACTCCTGCATTACCCCTATTTGATCTTGTATTTATAACCTGTATTCACCCGACCAGAAGTCTTGTTCCTCCTGCCACCAAATTTCACAAATTCCCACTATATCTAACTTTAACCTATCCATTTCCCTTTTTAAATTTTCTTTTTAAATTTTCTAGTCCGAATGGGGGACTATTTTACTCCGGAATATTTTACCCAAGAGGACCATTTAATCACATAGTAAAGCTGCATGCCCTCGGGAATAATTACGGCTGTAATTTCCCCTTGCTTTCAGCCGTTCGCAGTACCAGTACAGCAAGGTCGTTTTGGTTAGTGTTACAAGGCCAGATCAGTCAATCATCCAGACTGTTGCCCCTTTTCAGGAACCACACGTTTGTCTGGCCTCTCAACAGATACCCCTCCGTTGTGGTTGCACCTACGGTACGGCTATCTGTATCGCTGAGGCACGCAAGCCTCCCCACCAACGGCAGGGTCCATGGTTCATGGGGGAGGGGGGGTTAGTTTACTTATCACTTTCAAAATGTGGTAGGCTATTCGTAGTACTAGACAAACAAATCTGTGACCAAGTTTTTTAAAGACTGTGTTGGAACTCACCCAACAACTTTTTTCATTTATGTGCGTGATACATAGCAATCTTCATTTCACAAAGATTTAAATAGATATAACAGCAATGCACTTTGAAAACTTCTGTAGCACAGGAAGTTATGTTATACACTGAAGCGTCAAAGAAACTGGTGAAGGTATGTGTATTCAAATACAGAGATACGTAAACAGAATACGGCGCTGCGGTCGGCAATGCCTACAGAAGACGACAAGTGTCTGGCGCAGTTGTTAGATGAGTTACTGCTGCTACAATGGCAGGTTATCAAGACTTAAGTGAGTCTGAACGTGGGGCTATAGTCGGCGCACGAGCGATGGGATACAGCATCTCCAGCCGAAGGCCCACTCGTGTACCCTTGATGACTGCACGACACAAAGCATTATGCCTCGCCTGGGCCTGTCACCACCGGCATTGGACTGTTGATGACTGGAAACATGTTGCCTGGTCCGTCGAGTCTCGTTTCAAATTTTATAGAGCGGACGGACGTGTATGGGTTTGGAGACAACTACATGAATCCATGGACCCTTAATGTTAACAGGGAGCTGTTCAAGCTGGTGGAGGCTCTGTAATGGTGTGTGCAGATGCAGTTGGAGTGATATTCGACCCCTGAGACGTCTAGATACGACTCTGACACGTGAAACGTACATAAGCATCCTGTCTGAACACCTGCATCGATTGTGCATTCCGACGGACTTTGGCTATTCCAGGAGGACAATGCGAGTCACCACACGTGCAGAATTGCTACAGAGTGGCTCCGGGAACACCCTCCTCAATTTAAACACTTCCGCTGGCCGCCAAATCCCTAGACATGAACATTATTGAGCATATCTGGGATGCCTTGCAACGTGCTGTTCAGAGGAAGTCTGCACCCCTTCGTACTCTTACGGATTTATGGATAGCCGTGCAGGATTCAATGTGTCAGTTCCCTCCAGCACTACTTCACACGTTAGTCGAGTCCACGCCACGTCGTGTTAAGGCACTTCTGCGTGTTCGCGGGGGGCGTACACGATATTAGGCAGGTGTACCAGTTTCTTTGGCTCTTCAGTGTACTTCCAGGAAAGAGATGCTGCCGTTCTGTAATACAACTAACGTCCGGCGACGACAGTGACAAAGTACCATCCACAGCAGATGCGGTCAGTCGGCCACACTACACAGTAACAAGTACATTATTCTTGAAAGTTTCTCGGGTATTCAGCTGGGTAGCGTCGTCCAAAAGGCGCGATATTTCAGCAAGCCGACTTACTGGCATCTTCAGTTTCGACTGAAGATTGCAAGAAGTCGACTTGCCGAAATATCGCGGCTTTTGGACGACGCTACCCGGCTGAGTATCCGAGAAATTTTCAAGATTTCTATACGCCGGGAAAACCTCAGATCACAGGTACATTATTGTCTAGGAAATCTGTATCAGCTTTTATACTGTGTGTTTATCGCTCATTTCTGTCGGCATTGTCATTAAGATAGCACTGATGGCTTTTCCCATTTTCTCTAACAATGAAATACACTCCTGGAAATGGAAAAAAGAACACATTGACACCGGTGTGTCAGACCCACCATACTTGCTCCGGACACTGCGAGAGGGCTGTACAAGCAATGATCACACGCACGGCACAGCGGACACACCAGGAACCGCGGTGTTGGTCGTCGAATGGCGCTAGCTGCGCAGCATTTGTGCACCGCCGCCGTCAGTGTCAGCCAGTTTGCCGTGGCATACGGAGCTCCATCGCAGTCTTTAACACTGGTAGCATGCCGCGACAGCGTGGACGTGAACCGTATGTGCAGTTGTCGGACTTTGAGCGAGGGCGTATAGTGGGCATGCGGGAGGCCGGGTGGACGTACCGCCGAATTGCTCAACACGTGGGGCGTGAGGTCTCCACAGTACATCGATGTTGTCGCCAGTGGTCGGCGGAAGGTACACGTGCCCGTCGACCTGGGACCGGACCGCAGCGACGCACGGATGCACGCCAAGACCGTAGGATCCTACGCAGTGCCGTAGGGGACCGCACCGCCACTTCCCAGCAAATTAGGGACACTGTTGCTCCTGGGGTATCGGCGAGGACCATTCGCAACCGTCTCCATGAAGCTGGGCTACGGTCCCGCACACCGTTAGGCCGTCTTCCGCTCGCGCCCCAACATCGTGCAGCCCGCCTCCAGTGGTGTCGCGACAGGCGTGAATGGAAGGACGAATGGAGACGTGTCGTCTTCAGCGATGAGAGTCGCTTCTGCCTTGGTGCCAATGATGGTCGTATGCGTGTTTGGCGCCGTGCAGGTGAGCGCCACAATCAGGACTGCATACGACCGAGGCACACAGGGCCAACACCCGGCATCATGGTGTGGGGAGCGATCTCCTACACTGGCCGTACACCACGGGTGATCGTCGAGGGGACACTGAATAGTGCACGGTACATCCAAACCGTCATCGAACCCATCGTTCTACCATTCCTAGACCGGCAAGGGAACTTGCTGTTCCAACAGGACAATGCACGTCCGCATGTATTCCGTGCCACCCAACGTGCTCTAGAAGGTGTAAGTCAACTACCCTGGCCAGCAAGATCTCCGGATCTGTCCCCCATTGAGCATGTTTGGGACTGGATGAAGCGTCGTCTTACGCGGTCTGCACGTCCAGCACGAACGCTGGTCCCACTGAGGCGCCAGGTGGAAATGGCATGGCAAGCCGTTCCACAGGACTACATCCAGCATCTCTACGATCGTCTCCATGGGAGAATAGCAGCCTGCATTGCTGCGAAAGGTGGATATACACTGTACTAGTGCCGACATTGTGCATGCTCTGTTGCCTGTGTGTATGTGCCTGTGGTTCTGTCAGTGTGATGATGTGATGTATCTGACCCCAGGAATGTGTCAATAAAGTTTCCCCTTCCTGGGACAATGAATTCACGGTGTTCTTATTTCAATTTCCAGGAGTGTATTTGAAAGCAATGGAAATATCACCAATAATAATTACTCGCTCTTTTTTCTTTTTCTTTTTTTTAAAAAAATCGAGTATTTAAGAACGGAAAATCCTAGCACTGCTGCTATGGCTTAGTGATATTTCGGATTTTTCCCCCTCGGTTATTGGGAAAATGTAAAGTGTCATAGCCGAGATCAAACAATACCGAAAAATACCTGTTATTCAGAACTAAGATGCCGGTATCGGTTTTAACCAGTCGGTTTTACCCACCTCCAAACGCCAACAGGAATGACCACTGGCGATAACAGAGCGCAATCGACAATGCAGATTTAACCATGGCCAAACGATCGAATATTTCTGCTCAGAATTGAATGCAGCGCTCTGCCCGACTGTTTTAATTCCGTCGCTCCTATAGAATGGTTTCGGTCAAAAGAACAAATGAGTAATTCAGCCGATATGTAAAACTACAACTGGATGAGTCAATTTGTTTTCCAACAACCTGCAACATCCATTGTGTTCATTCGTTTGTTATCACTGCCCTTGAGCACAGATGAAATTATGTGTACATTTGTCGACACACTGCATCCTGTCTGCCGAGAAATCTTCAGTCCAGTCACACATCCTGTGTTGATGCCCCATGTGGTGTGGCTGTGAGCCGCATGATTTTCGAAGCCAACAACAACTACACCCACACTATCACCTTTGTCCGCAACTTGAAAATTGGCTGTCATATATGGCAACTTCCAGTGTATCGTGCATTGTGTGCCTGCTAACTCGGAAGCACTTCTGCTGTGTCAGATGGAACTTTGTAATACGGGCAGGCACAGCGGCTGAACTTAACAATGAATGTGTGTACGAGGTGCATTCAAGTGCTAAGGCCTTCGATTTTTTTTCTCCGGACTGGAAAGAGATAGAAACATGCGCATTGTTTTAAAATGAGGTCGCGTTCATGGTCAATACGTCCCAGAGATGGCAGCACCGTATGGCAAATGGAATTTTACTGCCAGCGGCGAGAATGAGAACTGTTTTAAATACTTAAAATGGCGACGTTTTCCTTACTTGAACAGCATGCAATCATTCGTTTTCTGAATTTGCGTGGTGTGAAACCAACTGAAATTCATCGAGAGTTGAAGGAGACATGTGGTGATGGAGTTATGGATGTGTCGAAATTGTGTTCGTGGGTGTGACAATTTAATGAAGGCAGAACATAGTGTAACAACAAACCGAAACAACCTCGGGCTCGCACAAGCCGGTCTGACGACATGATCGAGAAAGTGGAGAGAATTTTTTTGGAGGATCGCCGAATGACTGTTGAACAGATCGCCTCCAGAGTTGGCATTTCGGTGGGTTCTGTGCACACAATCCTGCATGACGACCAGAAAGTGCGAAAAGTGTCATCCAGGTGGGTACCACGAATGCTGACGGATGACCACATGGCTGCCAGTGTGGCATGATGCCAAGCAATGTTGACGCTCAACGACAGCATGAATGGGACTTTCTTTTCGTCGGTTGTGACAATGGATGAGACGTGGATGCCATTTTTCAATCCAGAAACAAAGCACCAGTCAGCTCAATGGAAGCACACAGATTCACCGCCACCAAAAAAATTTCGGGTAACCGCCAGTGCTGAAAAAATGATGGTGTCCATGTTCTGGGACAGCGAGGGCGTAATCCTTACCCATTGCGTTCCAAAGGGCACTACGGTAAGAGGTGCATGTTTTGAAGAACAAATTCCTTCCTGCACTGCAACAAAAACGTCCGGGAAGGGCTGCGCGTGTGCTGTTTCACAAAGACAACGCACCCGCACATCGAGCTAACGTTACGCAACAGTTTCTTCGTGATAACAACTTTGAAGTGATTCCTCATGGTCCCTACTCACCTGACCTGGCTCCTAGTGACTTTTGGCTTTTTCCAACAATGAAAAGACACACTCCGTGGCCGCACATTCACCAGCCGTGCTGCTATTGCCTCAGCGATTTTCCAGTGGTCAAAACAGACTCCTAAAGAAGCCTTCACCGCTGCCATGGAATCATGGCGTCAGCGTTGTGAAAAATGTGTACGTCTGCGGGGCGATTACGTCGAGAAGTAACGCCAGTTTCATCGATTTCGGGTGAGTAGTTAATTAGAAAAAAAATCGGAGGCCTTAGAACTTGAATGCACCTCGTATAAGTAAAAGAACCGCGATACAGCTGTAACTGGTTATTTCTTTATTGTCACGAGCGGTTTCGCTGCATTAAAACAGCATCCTCTGTGAACTACATAAGGAGGAAAAGACTCATGTAATATATATGACCAAAATACTAGAAGACTCTTAAAATTTCTTAATAAATTTTTTCGAGAATTTAAAAAAGAATACTTTTACAGATCTTATGTAAAGTATTTAAATAGACAGAAAAAAATAAAAAATAAAACGTGCCTGCAACAGTGCCACTTTAACGCACCAAGACACCTGCAACGTTTGTAGTAAAAAATCAAATCCCTGAAGAGGGGAAGTCGTCAAAATAAATAAAATAAGTCATCGTAGTCAATAGAGTCCTCCCTATTTTGTTTGTGTGTGTGTGTGTGTGTGTGTGTGTGTGTGTGTGTTTTATTCTTAGCATAAGTTAGTTTAAGTTAGATGACCTCAGCAGTTTGGTCCCTTCGGAATTCACACACATTGAACATTACGAATAAATGTCAAGACCGTAAGGCTTACTGAGCAATAAGCAGATAAGCGTACCCATATGGAATCCGTGAAATGGAGGACACTAAATTAAAACCGCAACACACTGACGTAGTTATTGACCCGTTAAAAATCTTTTCCCAAGCAGACTTTGTCAAATGGAAGGACACGTCAATATGACAGAAATTTAAGATGATAAGATGGCAAAGGACTAAGATAATTTTAAGTAACATAAATCGAGAATCTATACACACCCTGCGGTGGTTGCAAGGGTAGAGTACGGAAGTCGGCCAGGTGTGTACTAACACGGGAAGTTGACATACGGTGGGAGGCGCTTGTGAGCGACGGTAAGACCGTGACAAACTGAAACCGCTGCGGGATTTTCGAATACGGAAATCTGGCAGCGTCCTGAAAATCTGAGAATAATAAAGTTAAAGATAACAACTGCTCATTTAAGAAAAGGTAAATACAGGGTAGTTCAAAAGTAACGGTACACAATACTATCTGCATAGGTATGGGACAAATTATTTTACTCTTAACACACTACTTCCACATTCTGCTTTGCTGCCTCGCAATGAAATCGTCACCTTCCAGCTTAACAATGAAAGAATAGTAAAAAAGTCGAAGATAACATTTGCGCGTTCATGTAAAGGTAAATATCGGGTAATTCAAAAGTAACAGCACACACTTCGTACGTCTAATAGCCTATATGCATCAAAATAAGAGTAAAACATTGAATTAAGTTTGTCTGAAATTACTCTATACCCGCGTTACGATGCATAACGTCAGTTGTTGTAGGCATTACATCATGCGTGTTGAGAACGTCCTGGAAATGGTAGATGAGGATCCGACCATAAGATACCCATATTGTAACTGGCACTGTAGAGGTTCCTCGTTCAACTGTAAGGTGCCTGCTATGGAGACAACATTTCTACCCTTTTCGCGTGCGGAAGGTACAGGAACTGACACCTTTAGGCTACCCTGGATGCCAGAATTTCTGCCAGTGGTGCTGTTTACGGATGAAAGCCTCTTTATCCGTGTGGGTATAGTGAATGCTCGTAACATGTAGGTGTGGGTGTAAGAGAATCCTCGCGTAACGATAGTAAGATATCAATATCTTATTGCAGTGAACAGTCGGTGTGGTATAGTCATAGTGTTTGGACCGCATGTTATTCCACAGCGAGTGACTGGCAGAATGTATTCACAAGCTGGGAACACGAACTGGGTGGCCTGCTTCATAATGTCCCACTCCGGACTCGAACCAATGTACTGTTTATGCACGACGGCACCACATTTCAGTCGAGAGGCAAGTGAGTGCCTCAGCATTACTTACCGCTCTAAGTGGACAGGTCGTGCAGGGCCAGCTGTTTGGCCCTCGTACCTCCGGGTCTAGACCCTTAACTCATGAAGTGACTTTTCTGTGATGTACACTATGAGGTGTGGTCTCAGAGACCCCTTTCTTTAAACCAAGATGTAAGCTGTACATCGTTTGAAAATTTAATTTCTGTTATATAACATTTATGGTGACAACTATATAAGTGTTGTTTAAATACTCCTTGTTGATTTTATTTCACTAAATAATGCCAACAGTATTTTATTTTTGTATCCAGCAAAAATCACATACTTTTGTGAAGCTTTTTCAACAGTACACAAAACGAACTGTTAGAGAACTGAATTTTACGTTCTGAAAAATTATGGCATCTCTGTAGAAAGCAAATTTTCGCATAAAACTAATTTCTGGGGTTTAAACTTGCATTTAAAAACTGAACTCGATAGTCAGAAAAAGAAAGGCTGCAAAATTAATATTGTAGTGGGTGGTTGCCTGGAGGTGCCATATTAAAACTCGGCGAGAACTTTCCAAATGATTTATTGTTTTGAACTACAGTGTCCCCGTTCACCTCGGTCTGCGTCACAGGGCCACACAATGCTGAGGAAGCACCCCGGCAGCCTGTGCAATGCGATGCAGTGCTGCGACACGTCGGCCTCGGCTAGTCCGCTGAGTTCTGACGATGTCAGCCGTCTTAGCGGACAACGTCCTCGTTGACTCCACACTGCTCCCGCGAGACCCACATTCTCACCTGGTATGTCCACAAACTACGTTCGTAATGTCCCTAACAAACAAACTGATTTCTTGTGGAAGACATTCTTACCAAGTTCCGTAGGAGTTCGTGTAATATATGTGGATCCGCACACAAGAGGAAGGTCATGGCCAGTACTGGTCTCGTGGGAGGCATGCGCGACATAGTCCCTTCAGTCACTCTATCCTCAGTGCCCTCGGTGGCTCAGCTGGATAGAGCGTCTGCCATGAAAGCAGGGGATCCCGGGTTCAAGTCCTGGTCCCCATTGATATATATCAACGCCTGTCAACAGCTGACGGTATTAATATATAGTTCTAATTTCGTTCTAGATGACTGAAAGAACAGACATCATATCCATGTAAGTGCATACTGTACAGTGTAGAATGGCTCCACCATATAAAAGTGTTTTACTGGTCATGGGGAAATGTAACAGAAAAGTTATTAAACGAAAATACGTAAAGTGGTAACTGAATATTTGTCTAATTAATCGGTGTAAATATTTTTCAGAAATCCAGTTCGTGAATAGCTGTAGATGGGCAGCGTTGCAATAAGACAGAGAGAGTGCGGCGGCTACGGCTGAATCCAGAGATCGACAGACATCACCTCCAAAAATTTTAATATTGTAGCATTTCAAAAGTGATGCATGTTTGTCTCGAAAGATGGTTCATGTTGAGATTAAAATGGAGGACTCCGGTCTAGGCATCCTCCACTAAAGACCGCACAGGCTCTGCACCAAACCAACTTTAAAATAAATGACCGATGGAAAGAGGAATGGGAGAGCAGAACAGCAGTAAACTGCCACAGTATGCCATGCATCTTTAGTAAACCAAGAGGATTTGATTGCCCTCGCAAAGTTTGGTCAACTCTTAATCGCATCAGAACCAACTGTGGGAGATGCGCCGACTCCTTACACAGACGGGGTAAACTTCCTTCGGCCGCTTGCGACTGTGGCGCTGAGAGAGAGACGGTCAAACACATCGTGCAGGAATGCCCACTAAGGGCATACGTGGGTGACCCACAGGATATATACAAACTGTTATTTATTGCTCTGTTTATACATATGTATTTTTTTTAAAAAATCGTGTTGTTTCTGTAATTTTTACTGTGATGTTATGAGCCATACGCTAAATATATAAATAAATAAATAAATAAATAAATGGAGGACGGGCAATTCCCTTTTTGTCACGAACCAAGGCAGATCGTCTTGTTGGGAAGACGCTGGTGAACTACTCCTACTACTCGTCTCGTGCAGTAAGTCTAACTGCGCCTAGTGAATGCGGTTAGCACGTCTGGAGCGATAAAGCTGCCTTGGAATTTCGATGTGCTCCAAAAAACTTGTTTTCGGTTATCTGTTTGTGTGGAAGTTAGTTCAAAAGTTCTTTTGTAACCATGAGGCAAATCCACTTATTACATGATGATGATGATGATGATGATTATAATAAGTGAATTTGAAGGAACGACATAGCTTATGAAGTATCTCTTGCAGTTCACATGCTGCACTATAGTTAGTTATGTAGTCTGATTTTTGTTGAATGATGGATAAGATTTTTTTCCTGCAGGTAAAGCTAGTGGAACTATTGGCCAGCTCTAAGGTACTTGAAGTTGGGAAGGAAAACATAGGTAGAAAGAAGGTAGGTGCGAAGAAACCATGGGTAACAGAAGAAATACTTCAGTTGATTGATGAAAGGAGGAAGTACAAACATGTTCCGGGAAAATCAGGAATACAGAAATACAAGTCGCTGAGGAATGAAATAAATAGGAAGTGCAGGGAAGCTAAGACGAAACGGCAGCAGCAAAAATGTGAAGACATCAAAAAAGATATGATTGTCGGAAGGACAGACTCAGCATACAGGAAAGTCGAAACAACCTTTGGTGACATTAAAAGCAAGGGTGGTAACATTAAGAGTGCAACGGGAATTCGACTGTTAAATGCAGAGGAGAGAGCAGATATGTGGAAAGAATACATTGAAAGCCTCTATGAGGGTGAAGATTTGTGCGATGTGATGGAAGAAGAAACAAGAGTCGACTTATAAGAGATAGGGGATCCAGTATTAGAATCGGAATTGAAAAGAGCTTTGGAGGACTTACGCTCAAATAAGGCAGAAGGGATAGAGAACATTCCATCAGAATTTCTAAAATCATTGGGGGAAGTGGCAACAAAACGAATATTCACGTTGGTGTGTAGAATGTATGAGTCTGGCGATATACCATCTGACTTTCGGAAAAGCATCATCCACACAATTCCCAAGACGGCAAGAGCTGACAAGTGCGAGAATTA
The DNA here is from genome assembly GCF_023864275.1 of Schistocerca cancellata. Classification (NCBI taxonomy): domain Eukaryota; kingdom Metazoa; phylum Arthropoda; class Insecta; order Orthoptera; family Acrididae; genus Schistocerca; species Schistocerca cancellata. Next base: position 157,518,482 of record NC_064637.1, read on the forward strand.
TCGCACAATCAGCGTAACAGCTCATGCATCGAAGCTGCTTACAAGAATAATATACAAATGGAAAAGAAAATTGAGAATGCGCTAGGTGACGATCAATTTGGCTTTAGGAAAAGTAAAGGGACGAGAGAGGCAATTCTGACGTTACGGCTAATAATGGAAGCAAGGCTAAAGAAAAATCAAGACACTTTCATAGGATTTGTCGACCTGGAAAAAGCGTTCGACAATATAAAATGGTGCAAGCTGTTCGAGATTCTGAAAAAAGTAGGGGTAAGCTATAGGGGGAGACTGGTCATATACAATATGTACAACAACCAAGAGGGAATTATGAGTGGACGATCAAGAACGAAGTGCTCGTATTAAGAAGGGTGTAAGACAAGGCTGTAGCCTTTCGCCCCTACTGTTCAATCTGTACATCGAGGAAGCAATGATGGAAATAAAAGAAAGGCTCAGGAGTGGAATTAAAATACAAGGTGAAAGGATATCAATGATACGGTTCGCTGATGACATTGCTATCCTGAGTGAAAGTGAAGAAGAATTAAATGATCTGCTGAACGGAATGAACAGTCTAATGAGTACACAGTATGGTTTGAGAGTAAATCGGAGAAAGACGAAGGTAATGAGAAGTAGTAGAAATGAGAAGAGCGAGAAACTTAACATCAGGATTGATGGTCACGAAGTCAATGAAGTTAAGGAATTCTGCTACCTAGGCAGTAAAATAACCAATGACGGACGGAGCAAGGAGGACATCAAAAGCAGACTCGCTATGGCAAAAAAGGCATTTCTGGCCAAGAGAAGTCTACAAATATCAAATACCGGCCTTAATTTGAGGAAGAAATTTCTGAGGATGTACGTCTGGAGTACAGCATTGTATGGTAGTGAAACATGGACTGTGGGAAAACCGGAACAGAAGAGAATCGAAGAATTTGAGATGTGGTGCTATAGACGAATGTTGAAAATTAGGTGGACTGATAAGGTAAGGAATGAGGTGGTTCTACGCAGAATCGAAGAGGAAAGGAATATGTGGAAAACACTGATAAGGAGAAGGGTCAGGATGATAGGACATCTGCTAAGACATGAGGGAATGACTTCCATGGTACTAGAGGGAGCTGTAGAGGGCAAAAACTGTAGAGGAAGACAGAGATTGGAATACGTCAAGCAAATAATTGAGGACGTACGTTGCAAGTGCTACTCTGAGATGAAGAGGTTAGCACAGGAATGGAATTCGTGGCGGGCCGCATCAAACCAGTCAGTAGACTGATGACAAAAAAAAGGTACTTGAGAGCGTGCTATATTTTATTTCATGACTGGTGGGGATTTGTTGTACCCGAGCGAGGTGAAGTGTCGGTGCAGTGATTGTCGTTGTTGCGGCAGTCCGTGGCGAATGGTGTCCAGGAAGCGCTATTAGTTTGTACTGCATAGAGCGTCTGTTATTTGACAGCCGAGATCTGCCCTATCGCATAGATCGATTTCGACCCTGAAACTTTGGAACCATATCAAGCTATTTTGTAATTTTGAGAATTCACTATGATGAGTGACCATTATAAAATCAGATTTTACTAGCGGTTTCGCGAACTGTCAACGTCTGAAGAGACAGAGATTTGATTATCGTTGTGTAATTGTTAATTGCAAGTGACGGTGGCACGTAGGGTATTGTTTTGTTTTTGTTGTGAGATTCGCTTCAGATGAAGGGGGATTAGTTTCTTTGCTGGCACTAATCCATCACATTCACTATAAGAGGTGCATCATTATTAGATGAATAATCAATGAAGTACAAATGATCCATCCTGGATTTTCCATAGTTCAATAAAATGTAAAAAAAGATACGCCCACATTGAAATTATAAAAATATAAAGAGATCGGGTTCTGATTTTTGTGACTAGAATGGTTGAATGTATTACATGAAAGACGAGGGTTGATAAAATTCAGAGCAGGTGAACGTTTGTTGTATCCAACCGTAATTAATTGAAGACAGACCCAATCACTGAATTGTCTCTAACGATACGAGCAGCGTTCATTAAGAGTGGCAAAGGAAATTTAAAGTGAGAGCAAAAGACAGGAAAGAAACATTTTATGGCACTTGCAATCTAAATTTAATAAAAGAAGGGAGAGGGAAAAAGAAAGAAAAAATTTTTAACGAGTGCGTTCGTCGCGAAGTATAAAATTTAAAACTGAAGTCTTTTATATATGTACGACTAACGCACTACAGAAAGTATACACGAAGATAAAAGGAAAGATTAAGAGAAGTCCAGGATAAAAATTAATTCAAATTAGGACAAGAAAACTAACCTTACGCAATTTACTTATTGTTGTACTTGGCGCTCACAGATAAGGTTGACGTACTCCCAGAGGTGTTCATCTACGCTAACAGTATCGTAGGAATAAACAAAGTCAGAGAAATATTTTCAACTGAAATAATTACAGTGTTTGTATACATATGCGGCAATGTTAAACTGCATGCGTTTTTTATGTTATCGAAAGAAGAGAGATATTACATCACACTAAATGGCTGAAAGCAAAGAAAAATGTTTTATTACAGTTTCAGTATCGCTGAGAATTATTTATTGTTACCGACGTGACAATCTCGAAGCATACAGCTATTCTATTCTTATACGTTTACAGTGATTATCGTTAAGATTCCATTCGTAATACTCACCGCGTAATATTATTTGTTAGACAAAGCACCGAGGCGATAATAATGGTTCTTAATTGACGTAAATACTGTTTGTTCATGAAACCTCTCGTCTGGTGCACTCGTATTGAGGCTCGATTCTGCAGAATAATTTGACATCAAGAAACACCTACGATTTGAGTGTGTCGTATCTGGTATGGACACATTTGCTGATCAGCAACGATGGTTACTGATTCACGTAAGAAGATAGTTTACGATCCTCAGTTAGTACTGCCTCAGAGTTATCGAATAGCTTAAATACGTGCTATGAAATAGGTGAGATACGTGTGCTTAATTTAGTTTTTTTTTTGTGTCTGTGTCGCGTCACGTTGAGTGTTGTTTATCATAGTCACTGTTCGGTAATATCTACATTAAAATCAGAGTATGGCAAGTCGTATGGTCGTACTAAAAGTATGCAGGATGTAAACATAGCACTCAGCACACAGGGCAGCCGGGCACGTGAAAATATTGAACTTTTCAGATCTTAATTAGTAGTTCTATTGGTAAGAAACTTCATCATGAAAGTGAACTTACACGTTCTTCAAGCACTATTTAGCGTTACGCTAAGCAAAAGTTAACTTCAATGAGATTTTCACTCTGCAGCGGAGTGTGCCCTGATACGAAACTTCCTGACAGATTAAAACTGTAGGAGATGAGGTACTGGCAGAATTGAAGCTGTGAGGACGGGTCGTGAGTCGTGCTTGGGTAGCTCAGTTGGTAGAGCACTTGCCCGCGAAAGGCAAAGGTCCCGAGTTTGAGTCTCGGTCGGGCACACGGTTTTAATGTGTCATGAAGTTTCAAATGTTAACTTGTTCATGAAGTGAGGTGGGATCGCGTTACGGTAGGAGGTGGGCCAGTTTTCATAGATAGGAAGGGGTATTATTATGAGGGCATATCTACGGGGTGTTTCACAATTCATGTCAAACTCTTATAAAGGTTGTGGAGGGCCCTTTATTAGATTAAGTTTTACGTAGGAACCCTTGTTTCCGAAACGTCACCCCATGCTACAGAGCGTCGGAGTTACAGGCGCCGCCGCCTGTAAATATGTATCTATACATGCTGAGCCCGTGATGATGTTACAAACTTTCAAGGGCGATAGGAACGGATAAATATACCAATTTAACGTATGGGTCACTCTAGCGAAAACGAACGAGTCTAAGTTATAAAAGAAACCCGTTCAGATGCCTCTGGTAGTGAAGTACGTGTACCGCTACTGTTATTACTAGGGTTGCAGGGTAGCCAACTTTCGGAAGTGGTAGTATGGACGAAGACGAGAAAGAATGTCGAGTAAACATGGGCTCTAAAATGCATACCTAATGTGAAGCAGATCTCCTCTATTGAACAAGTGCTCTTACCTCTTAATGTATGTGTTTAAGAACTCATGTTTACTGTACATTTTTCCTTGTTTTGGCCCATAGTAACCGCCTCTGAAAGCTGCCTACGCTACAGTCTTAGCAGCAACAGTGCCGATACACGTACTCCACAGTCAGAGGTGTCAGAACGGGTATCATAACTCTCGATTCGTTTGTTTCGGAAGAGGACCTTTACGTTCAACTGATGCATTTATCCTTCTCCATCATCCAAGAAAGTTTGTATCATCATCACGTAATCACTTTCTACAGGGTGTTTCAAAAATGACCGGTATATTTGAAACGGCAATACAAACTAAACGAGCAGCGATAGAAATACACCGTTTGTTGAAATATGCTTGGGACAACAGTACATTTTCAGGCAGACAAACTTTCGAAATTACAGTAGTTACGATTGTCAACAATAGATGGCGCTGCGGTCTGGGAAACTCTACAGTACGATATTTTCCACATATCCACCGTGCGTAGCAATAATATGGCGCAGTCTCTGAATGAAATTACCCGAAACCTTTGACAACGTGTCTGGCGGAATGGCTTCACATGCAGATGAGATGTACTGCTTCAGCTGTTCAATTGTTTCTGGATTCTGGCGGTACACCTGGTCTTTCACGTATCCCCACAGAAAGAAGTCACAGGGGTTCATGTCTGGCGAATAGGGAGGCCAATCCACGCCGCCTCCTCTATATTTCGGATAGCCCAAAGCAATCACACGATCATCGAAATATTCATTCAGGAAATTAAAGACGTCGGCCGTGCGATGTGGCCGGGCACCATCTTGCATAAACCACGAGGTGTTCGCAGTGTCGTCTAAGGCAGTTTGTACCGCCACAAATTCACGAAGAATGTCCAGATAGCGAGATGCAGTAATCGTTTTGGATCTGAAAAATGGGCCTATGATTCCTTTGGAAGAAATGGCGGCCCAGACCAGTACTTTTTGAGGATGCAGGGACGATGGGACTGCAACATGGGGCTTTTCGGTTCCCCATATGCGCCAGTTCTGTTTATTGACGAAGCCGTCCAGGTAAAAATAAGCTTCGTCAGTAAACCAAATGCTGCCCACACGCATATCGCCGTCATCAATCATGTGCACTATATCGTTAGCGAATGTCTCTCGTGCAGCAATGGTAGCGGCGGTGAGGGGTTGCTGCGTTTGAATTTTGTACGGATAGAGGTGTAAACTCTGGCGCACGAGACGATACGTGGACGTTGGCGTCATTTGGACCGCAGCTCCAACACGGCGAACGGAAACCCGAGGCCGCTGTCGGATCACCTGCTGCACTAGCTGCGCGTTGCCCTCTGTGGTTGCCATACGCGGTCGCCCTACCTTTCCAGCACGTTCATCCGTTCACGTTCCCAGTCCGTTGAAATTTTTGAAACAGATCCTTTATTGTATCGCTTTTCGGTCCTTTGGTTACATTAAACCTCCGTTGAAAACTTCGTCTTGTTGCAACAACACTGTGTTCTAGGCGGTGGAATTCCAACACCAGAAACATCCTCCGTTCTAAGGAATAAACCATGTTGTCCACAACACACTTGCACGTTGTGAACAGCACACGCTTACAGCAGAAAGACGACGTACAGAATGGCGCACCCACAGACTGCGTTGTCTTCTATATCTTTCACATAACTTGCAGCGCCATCTGTTGTTGAAAATTGTAACTACTGTAATTTCGAAAGTTTGTCCGCCTGAAAATGTACTGTTGTCCCAAGCATATTGCAACAAACGGTGTATTTCTATCGCTGCTCGTTTAGATTTTATTGCCGTTTCAAATATACCGGTCATTTTTGAAACACCCTGTATATACATACGAGTACATTTACAAGCGCCGGCACCAACAACATTGGTGATCCGTAGCCTTGTTGAACGACGGGCTCATATGTAAAACTTTATCTACCAATCTACACTCCTGGAAATTGAAATAAGAACACCAGGAATTCATTGTCCCAGGAAGGGGAAACTTTATTGACACATTCCTGGGGTCAGATACATCACATGATCACACTGACAGAACCACAGGCACATAGACACAGGCAACAGAGCATGCACAATGTCGGCACTAGTACAGTGTATATCCACCTTTCGCAGCAATGCAGGCTGCTATTCTCCCATGGAGACGATCGTACAGATGCTGGATGTAGTCCTGTGGAACGGCTTGCCATGCCATTTCCACCTGGCGCCTCAGTTGGACCAGCGTTCGTGCTGGACGTGCAGACCGCGTGAGACGACGCTTCATCCAGTCCCAAACATGCTCAATGGGGGACAGATCCGGAGATCTTGCTGGCCAGGGTAGTTGACTTACACCTTCTAGAGCACGTTGGGTGGCACGGGATACATGCGGACGTGCATTGTCCTGTTGGAACAGCAAGTTCCCTTGCCGGTCTAGGAATGGTAGAACGATGGGTTCGATGACGGTTTGGATGTACCGTGCACTATTCAGTGTCCCCTCGACGATCACCAGTGGTGTACGGCCAGTGTAGGAAATCGCTCCCCACACCATGATGCCGGGTGTTGGCCCTGTGTGCCTCGGTCGTATGCAGTCCTGATTGTGGCGCTCACCTGCACGGCGCCAAACACGCATACGACCATCATTGGCACCAAGGCAGAAGCGACTCTCATCGCTGAAGACGACACGTCTCCATTCGTCCCTCCATTCACGCCTGTCGCGACACCACTGGAGGCGGGCTGCACGATATTGGGGCGTGAGCGGAAGACGGCCTAACGGTGTGCGGGACCGTAGCCCAGCTTCATGGAGACGGTTGCGAATGGTCCTCGCCGATACCCCAGGAGCAACAGTGTCCCTAATTTGCTGGGAAGTGGCGGTGCGGTCCCCTACGGCACTGCGTAGGATCCTACGGTCTTGGCGTGCATCCGTGCGTCGCTGCGGTCCGGTCCCAGGTCGACGGGCACGTGCACCTTCCGCCGACCACTGGCGACAACATCGATGTACTGTGGAGACCTCACGCCCCACGTGTTGAGCAATTCGGCGGTACGTCCACCCGGCCTCCCGCATGCCCACTATACGCCCTCGCTCAAAGTCCGTCAACTGCACATACGGTTCACGTCCACGCTGTCGCGGCATGCTACCAGTGTTAAAGACTGCGATGGAGCTCCGTATGCCACGGCAAACTGGCTGACACTGACGGCGGCGGTGCACAAATGCTGCGCAGCTAGCGCCATTCGACGGCCAACACCGCGGTTCCTGGTGTGTCCGCTGTGCCGTGCGTGTGATCATTGCTTGTACAGCCCTCGCAGTGTCCGGAGCAAGTATGGTGGGTCTGACACACCGGTGTCACTGTGTTCTTTTTTCCATTTCCAGGAGTGTATCTAGAAGTGCGTATCAAATTGTGAAAGACCGTGCCTACACACTTTCGAGGAGTTACGTAGTTCGAAACGACCGTAGCAAAAAATTTGGCATGAGGATGAAGTGCAATCCCTGAATGATGATTAATTATTAAAATAAATTACAGGAATTAATGATAAACTACACAGCTCGCTGTTAACTCATAAACGCAACTCGCCGTGACCTAATGCATACAGAAATAGCGCGCTTTTTTGTCGCAAATAACAGTGACGTTTCGCCCTGCCCAGTTTTCAATTGACGCAGTACACGTGTTTTCTCATTGAGATATTGGAATAAACAAGAATAAAACCATTTTGTTTGCACTGGACGAAACGTGTACGTATTTCGTCTGAAACGTAGACTACAGCGTGAAACTTATTCCAGATTTGCAATTGGCGACTGTCTACTTTGCGTCAGCCCTTCAGTCCAACAAAACACAGCTTCGTTAAGGGCCATCTGATTCCAACAGTCAGCCACTTCGCATTGTCAGCGCTGCTCTACAGCAGCTGTATCGTGTACTCGTCTTCCACACTGACGGTACATCACGGCTAGCCTCACACTACCGAGTTCATCAATAAGCGAGAATCACCTCGTTTACATGCGGCTCTCAAAACCGGATTTCATAAACCGATGTAAACACTTCAGAATCGATTCTGGAAATCCGCTTTTAGTTGCCGGTCTTCCAATTCCGCAACCGGTTTTCGCTCCCATGTAAACGCAACCGATTTTGAAACGTGCTTTGGCTGAAATGGACGGAGTGGCTTTTTGTACAGTGAAATAGAAATATTAGACTGAAGCTTCTAACGACCCTACCACAACAAAGGTCAAAAATTAATTATGATTGTAGTGTTGCTCACGCTGCTAAATATTGCATTTTCGGGCAACAACAAAGTTATATTATGTGGCAGGTGTCATTAGAGCACAGTTAATGAAGCCGTTTCTTGAAATAATGCGCTACGGTCGCAGGTTCGAATCCTGCCTCGGGCATGGATGTGTGTGATGTCCTTAGGTTAGTTAGGTTTAAGTAGTTCTAAGTTCTAGGGGACTGATGGCCACAGCAGTTAAGTCCCATAGTGCTCAGAGCCATTTAAACCATTTTTTTTTGAAATAATGGATAAACTAGGGACTCACCTTTTCGTGTTTCCCACGCTAGTCTCGTTGTGAACTCATGGCTCAATCGTCGAAAATCTAGGTAGTGATGATTCCAAGCTCGGATGCAAAGAGGCCTAGGTGTTATTCTGCGATATTCTAAAGTTTTATAGATGTGTTTCTTAAACCATTCTTGAAGATTAAACTTCTGCAAGATAGGGCAATGGTGATGTAAAAAAGTAATCAGCACTCCGAATTTAAGTTACACTTCTTTTTTATTACTTTTGTTGCAATATCACGTAACTCGTTCCAGCCGGCCGGAGTGCCCGTGCGGTTCTGGGCGCTACAGTCTGGAACCGAGCGACCGCTATGGTCGCAGGTTCGAATCCTGCCTCGGGCATGGATGTGTGTGATCTCCTCAGGTTAGTTAGGTTTAATTAGTTCCGAGTTCTAGGCGACTGATGACCTCAGAAGTCGCATAGTGCTCAGAGCCATTTGCACCATTTGAACTCGTTCCAAAACATCACTTCACAATATAAAACATACTTGAAAATATCTTCCTCACTGTTGAAGTTCACATTTCATAAACTGTCTACAATTTGCATCTTTTTAACATGACGACCAAAGCTTGACTCTATAACAACCGGTTACACGCCCAAAAGTCAGAGTTACAAGTACGTTAAAGATCATAGTGACAAAAGAAAGAATACACATAAGAATAATATCATTGCAATATATACAATCGATGTATCGAAGTACCTCTACATTAATGACATCAAATCTGAATGTTGTCACAGAAATATGTTAACTATTTTATAGAAACTCATTAGAGTATTGCTGGTATCGAGAGGTTGAGGTGAGGTGCTGTGTTGGTTACGTAATTCAAGTACCATTACAAGCTGTTTACACTTCGTCTGAAGAGAAATAGCAGTTGTGCTGACTAAATCAGAAAGTATAACGGCTGTTCTCGAAGTGCCATATTTAACGGAGCTACCAAATCGGCTTCAGACCTTAAATGTAACATGATGGATTGAAAAAAGGGTTTCCCAAATTACGGTTTTCTTCTTTCGGAAGATGGATCGCATGTTAAGGTAGTGAGCGAGTCCACGGGCATGAAGCGACTGCAGCGCCACGGTTCTCGGACTCGTCATAGTCGAGGAACTTAACAGCGGGAACGACGGTAGCCTGCTAACACTGACGTAACAGCGGCGCCTTGAGTTGTGAAGTATGCAACCCGCAACATTCCACTCGTGCTCGCTCACCACCACCTAAAGAGAAGGCCGCGGCGCGCTCTTGTGACGTCACGCAAAGCGGGCCAGGGTTGGCTTGGCGCTGCGCTTAAAGAATCGAGACGCACGGCCTGCAAATCTTTGTCAAACGGTTTTACAGAACCTATTCCGTAAAAAAGAATTAATTTCTGAAATACTTTTAGCTTTGTATGGCAGCTTCATGATGAAGTGCCAATCATTTCGATAATGGTCATAACTATTGTGGTATTTCACAGATGAGTATCAAATTTGAGAACGTTGCCATCAAAAATAGGGGTCGCTATGAATTTGTGTTTGATGCATATTACACATTCTATTACTGAGTATGAAATACAGATGAGGTTTTGAAATTTTCGTAAAACTTTGGATCAATATCTGCTTCCAATCTCGAAAAAATTGAGCATCTGCAGCAACTTCACTTCCGATCGCAACGCGCGGGAATGAAATATTCATAACGCCTGTCATATCTCGTAAACCGCTGGAGATAACGAAACGAGATCTTGGCAAATGATACCATGCAAAGAGGAGAGTACTTTGCCGAATGGTTAAAATAAGTAACTTTATCAATCGCGATATAGCAGAAACTATAGTTTATAATTCTTTTTTACCGGTAATGTAACTGCATAAGACTTATCAATAGCCAGTGAAAACGTACGAGTGCGGGATGTAAATAATATTGCGATATACATGATAAAACAAGGTACACTTGTGAAAAATGCACTGTGATAAAGTACATTCTTTCTGGACCAGACAACTATTATTTACACTCACTTGAAAAATTCTGCACTAATACAGTGTATAATATTAAATTCCTCTGCCTTTAGTAGTAAATATTGTGTAGCTGTTTATAGAGCTCCCTCAGGAAAGCCGAGTACATTCCCCAAGCAAACAATCACTTTTAACTCACCTCACATAAACAATTATGCGTTGTTATTGTAATGTAAATTTTCTTTCCTGTAAAAATATGGCAGATTTTGAGCATAAGTCAACAGTGAAAATCTACAAACCTTCAGCAGACATTTTCAGCAGTTGGAATGAGACAATGTGTCAAGCTAAAAACGTCAATAATAAATTTAACCTATTTCTAGATTAATTTGTTCCATTGTTTGACACATCGAAAAATAAAACAGATATGCTTCATACAGAGAGATCGCTTTTTAAACAAGAAAACAGCAGTTTCAACATTCGTTAGCACTCATGCTAACTAATGCGAGAGTGAAAAACAACACCCACTCACAAATAGAGAATAAAACGTAACGGTAATGCGTAACAAAATACGAACTGCAGAGAAATTTAAACACGAATAAAAAGTAACACGAGCCACAAATTTATATTTCGTTTTCAAAATCAAAATAAAGCCACTTGATAACGAATACTAGGCCTATTTACTGCGAACTTTTGCTTACAATTTTAGTCAAATGTATCCAAAAGCAAGATATTCCACCAGAAAAAAATAATAATTGTACTAGGCATATAGTTTTTACATACCTTCGTGTGCTCAGTGGGTTGGAAATTGGCCCGATGAATCGCTGAAAGACATTTCCAACGCACATTCGCATCTCTCGGAAAGGAAATCAACATTACTTTCGGTCGAGTTCCGTAATTCCCACGACACCTTGGCACACAACACTTGTAAACCATGTTCACAGTAGCTTCACTACACGTAAACACTGTAATCGCTAGTTTTAACCACGAATATAGCTCTCGATCCAACAAACGTGTAGATAAACAAACGCTTCGAAACACAACATGGTGGCCCGCTTGGAGTGACGTCACGACCTGCTATGAATTTCGCGCCGCGGCCTTATCTCTAGGTGGTGGTGGCTCGCTCCGATCCCGATATCTGGCGCTGCCCTGGTCGCCTACCCAGTGGGTAGGGTTTCACAGTGGACGCCCTCTGGGCCCCAGGAAGGGCCACTCTACTTCCTTCTACGCCGTGTGTGTGTGTATGTGTGTGTGTATGTGTGTGTGTGTGTATTAGGCAAAGCGCGTGTAGTGCTGGCAGTACTCACGCTTGGCGCAGCCCTTGGTGGCGCCCAGCTTGACGGGGTAGTGCTTCTCGCACTCGCACACCTGCGTCACGGGGTCGCAGAAGGTGTGCGGCAGAGAGGGGCTGCAGTCGTCGACGCACGGCGCGCCCAGGTACTGCCCCAGGCCTGCAACACACGACGGTGACACACGTCGATCAGCCGGGCTACTCTGTCACTGTCTGGGGAACAAGAGCCACTTGCTCTGTTCACCGTGTGCACAAAGTTTATCGAAGTGATGTGGATTGAATCACAATCAGCTTAACAGCCCATGCATCGAAGCTGCTTACAAGAATAATATACAGAAGAATGGAAAAGAAAATTGAGAATGCGCTAGGTGACGATCAGTTTGGCTTTAGGAAAAGTAAAGGGACGAGAGAGGCAATTGTGACGTTACGGCTGATAATAGAAGCAAGGCTAAAGAAAAATCAAGACACTTTCATAGGATTTGTCGACCTGGAAAAAGCGTTCGACAATATAAAATGGTGCAAGCTATTCGAGATTCTGAAAAAAAGTAGGGGTAAGCTATAGGGAGAGACGGGTCATATACAATATGTACAACAACCAAGAGGGAATAATAAGAGTGGACGATCAAGAACGAAGTGCTCGTATTAAGAAGGGTGTAAGACAAGGCTGTAGCCTTTCGCCCCTACTCTTCAATCTGTACATCGAGGAAGCAATGATGGAAATAAAAGAAAGGTTCAGGAGTGGAATTAAAATACAAGGTGAAAGGATATCAATGATACGATTCGCTGATGACATTGCTATCCTGAGTGAAAGTGAAGAAGAATTAAATGATCTGCTGAACGGAATGAACAGTCTAATGAGTACACAGTATGGTTTGAGAGTTAATCGGAGAAAGACGAAGGTAATGAGAAGTAGTAGAAATGAGAACAGAGAGAAACTTAACATCAGGATTGATGGTCACGAAGTCAATGAAGCTAAGGAATTCTGCTACCTAGGCAGTAAAATAACCAATGACGGACGGAGCAAAGAGGACATCAAAAGCAGACTCGCTATGGCAAAAAAGGCATTTCTGGCCAAGAGAAGTCTACTAATATCAAATACTGGCCTTAATTTGGGGAAGAAATTTCTGAGGATGTACGTCTGGAATACAGCATTGTATGGTAGTGAAACATGGACTGTGGGAAAACCGGAAAAGAAGAGAATCGAAGCATTTGAGATGTTGTGCTATAGACGAATGTTGAAAATTAGGTCGACTAATAAGGTAAGGAATGAGGAGGTTCTACGCAGAATCGGAGAGGAAAGGAATATGTGGAAAACACTGATAAGGAGAAGGGGCAGGATGATAGGGCATCTGCTAAGACATGAGGGAATGACTTCCATGGTACTAGAGGGAGCTGTAGAGGGCAAGAACTGTAGAGGAAGACAGAGATTGGAGTACGTCAAGCAAATAATTGAGGACGTAGGTTGCAAGTGCTACTCTGAGATGAAGAGGTTAGCACCGCATCAAACCAGTCAGTAGACTGATGAAAAAAAAAAAAGTGGATTGAAATACAGGGTGGTTCAAGAGGGAAGGTAAAAACACACTAAGACAAAAAAAGGAACGACGCACCAAGAAGGCACTATGTGAATGGCACGGAAATTGGTGGATGTGATTTGCGTGTACAGACACACAAATTATTACAATTTCAGAGAAAAGGGGTGATTCATTCAACAGATAACGCTTCATAAATTGAACAAGTTAACAATGCATTGGTCCACCTTTAACCCTTATGTGGTGTGGTGTGCGTACTGTAAGACCTTCAGTACACACACCATCAGATTATTTGACTTGTCGCTCTAATGCAGTAGGCGAGTGTCAGCAATATGTCTCGTGGTCTTATCGTGGCGTGTTTATCTTCTGCCATTAGGTCAGACGATAGAAATGCCACTTGCATGCTTAGAGTAGCAGATTGACTGTGACCAACTTTAAACAGAACTTGATTAATTTTCACACACATTTATTAAAGTAATAACAAGCATAAAAATTACTTAACTTGGTTCTGGATGCTATTTACAATTGACAGTCTGAAGTTCCTTTGGTATTGGTACGTTAATCTTATTCTCACATATATCTCTGATACTTGACAAAAGTGTCTATACATTTATCTTCATGGTTATGTACAGGAATATGGTAATCTTATTAGGCGCAGACTGAAACTTGACTATAGACTCGTACAGACAAATGTAGAACTAGAACAGACTGGTACAGACTAATGCAGGCTGGTACAGACTGATGCAGACTGGCATAGACTGATGCAGATCGACTAATCGGAGGTCTGTGCTCAAGTTATAATACCTCACGCATTCATGTATCACTGCGCAAATGTGATCTGTGAGGAGAAAAGGTTCTATGTTAGCAGCAATCTCATTGGCTGCGTTACATATTAACATGCGGATCGGCGGAAGCAGAATTTGGTCCGTCTCTATGGCAGCGCCATCTCGTAGTGCGGAGACGGACGAGCGCTGCGCCTGCTCTGTTGTGCTTAGCGGGGCGCGCTCTAGTGGGAAAGTTGTGTATGCGCTGACTACCTGGAACTATGTACACAACATGTGAATGTCAGATGTTGTCAAGGACGCTTTCCTGTCGCACAACACGCTGCGAACTGGCGTTTTCGACCGCGAAATGTGTGGGAACCAACGCCTCAGGGAAAGGGTTAGTTTCATTGATGCCCTTTATGCCATCCCCTGAGGGATTTTCGGGTTGTTTCTAAGCGGTTGTGTGTCTTAATGTTTTTCTTGGCCACTCACAATGAAACTGCATGATTTCAACGTTGGGCCTTCAGTCTAGAAACTGGATTGGTCCATTTCTCCACAGAAGTCTGTTCTGCAGCCGTAGTAACAGAGGGGGTGGGGGAGACGCCAGTCTTCATTGAAATATTTATATGTCTTACTACAAGCAGCAGTCTTCCGGTGAACGAAGATTCTCATTTTCATGAAGTAACAAGGTGGGATCCAAACGGTGGGATCGACTTTTAGAAACAATCTATACAGTGATGTATATTAAAGGTCTATGGAATCACACCCTGCAGCTATCCACCCTCGGTTGCCAGTAACCGACGGAAAAATTTCGGAATTTCGTGTGATGGTCTATAGCTTTAGATATGGTAGTAAGTTTGAGATTGGTGTGGCTGTGTGGCGTAATGATACTGACCTCGTATGTAAAATGAGGTGGGTCCAAATCTTGTTGGAACCTTTGAATTTTTTATTTTGGAATCTTTATCCAAATGACTTTGATCATTATTTTTATTCAGTTAAATGGTTTAAATGTAATTTGTTTCTCTTCCTTTGTCACATCACTGCTCTCATTTTTTTCCTGCTATTCTTTTTTCACTTGGACCACTTGTTTATGTGATTTTGATTATTGCCATATATTAACTTCGATTTACTTCACATTTTCGTTCATGTTACTGCATGCGTTTTTTTCTGTTTCTCATTTTGCTTGAATTTCGTTTTATTCATAATCCCTGCTTTCGCTTGAGTCATCCTCCACGTTAGTTTGTCCAAAGGCAAAACGAATTTATGGTAAGAATGCCTGTATGACGACTACCAAAAAAAAGTGATTCTTGTTACGAAAAATACATTCTTGACAGTATTACACAGTCATATACGTAGATTATTTCGTCTTTTGGTTTTTAACTGACAGGTCGGCATTCTCAAATGTATAAATATATTGATAGATAAATAAAGTCATTAAATTCAGATGCGCAAAGATTTTGCAATAAAAAATAAGAGTAACTGAAGATGTGAAAACGCTGTTTAAAATGACGTGACAAACGATATAAATAAAAAAGTGCGCGTAAACCTATTAACTGAATAAAAATAGTGATAAGTCATTTCGATAAAGATTTGAAAATGAAAATGTTACAACGTACTTGATGTGATTTGAACCAACAACCTCTTCGGCCTGAGCCAGTTGTTTAACCATTACGCTATGCAACCAGTATTTTGTCATTATTTTTAGTACCTATATAGCTTCACACGAAATTGCGAAATTCTTTTTCCAATTACTCGCAAACGGGGACCCACCAGAGTGAATGGCTGCGGGGTGTCATTCGTTGGACCTTAACCTATATCACCGTATAGACTGTTTCGCGAAGTCTCCTTTTACATTAATTTGCTCTTTTATTTCGCAAGAACTGACCAGTAAACACTGTCAGCAGGAATGGCGAGAAAATTCAGGAGTCGTATTTCATCACGCAGCTACTGTCACCGATCGCCCGCTGGGTCAGCTGCTTACCAGACGTTTAACAACCACTGATGACAATAAGCCACTTGACAATGCGACCGCCACATCCTTGCAACACTGAATACCAGAATAAATTGTGATTCACAGCCATTCTGAATGTCCATCCCGATTTCAGACAGGCTTCCAGAGTCACGAAAAATACAGTGGGGCAGCTACAAGTGGAATTCTAGTGCATGTAGTCAAACAATCGGATCTAATAGAGATTCGCATCGGTTAGTGGCTGATTCGCAGTGGTTGCAAGAGATCCCCGGAAGTGATTCACTGAGAGTGTCTTTTCCGTCGAAAGTATGAAGTCCTCGCAAGGAAAAAGATGTGAATTTAATCTAAATACATTCTTTGTTGGCATCTCTCTCATTTCCTATCAGCCACATTACCTCTAAACGCAAGTACGAATTGTGTAAACACGAAATTGATTAATTGACACTAGGATTTACCAGCATTCTTTTGAATAATGAGGAACATTCACAATTTAGTCTTTGTTTGGAGAGTTTAGTTAACGATAGACTGAAGCCTATCAAACTGAACGGACACCTGCAGGTGCACACCATGTAGATAAACCCATCAAATTCTTTAAAGGCAAGCAACAACTAAACGGAAATGTAAGATTCGTGAAAGAGAAGTACCACTTCCTAAGAAAGCCCAAAGTGTATTCCGCGCGCTGTACTGCATGAGAGTAATAGAGAATTGTGAAGGTGGTTCGATGAACCATCTGCCGGGGGGGAGGGGGGGGGGAAGGTCCGCGGGAGGTCGAACCGCACAATAACCCTGAAAGAGTGGTTCGGTGTGGGCCGGTTGAGGGGTGAAGTGGACTGCGATAGTCGTCGTGGGGTTGTGGACCACTGCGGCTGCAGCGGGGCCGGAGCCTCTCCTTCGTTTCTAGGCCGCCGGTTATCATACAATATAATCCAATCCATGTAGATGTAGATTTGCAAAAACATATGTAGTGAAGTACAAGTATTTGCTCAATGCCAATAACTGCAGTCACACTCGTGGTTATTTGTGAACTAGTTGTGTTTGTCATATTGCACCATAATGCAGATATATGATTATTTTTTAATAGGTTCACCTCTGCTGTGCTCGAATGACACTTTCTGATAATAATTGTTGTTATTATTACGATTACGATTATTATTTCTTTCCTTTCTCAGACGTTATGTCTGGTTAAACATGGAAAGTGACACGGACCTTGATCAAGTGTGACTTCCTTTTAACTGTACAGTATATGTTACATTGCATTTAGGAACTTTCGGGTAGTTGAACATGTATCAATAATTAGAGATTTCTGTAGCTGTATATATACGTTTGGATGTAGCTGTATTCCGTTGATGTACTGGTGGATATTGTGTGGTATGACTCCTGTAGTTGATAGTATAATTGGTATGTCAACTTTATCCTGATGCCACATGTCCTTGACATCCTCAGCCAGTTGGTTGTATTTTTCAATTTTTTCTCCTGTTTTCTTCTGTATATTTGTTGTATTGGGTATGGATATTTCGATTAGTTGTGTTAGTTTGCTAGTTCCTGCTCGTTCTAGAAAGAATTTTCTTAAATTGTCTACTTGTCCATAATGTAGGTTTTTTTATGTCGATAAATCCCCTTCCTCCTTCCTTTCTGCTTAATGTGAATCTTTCTGTTGCTGAATGTATGTGATGTATTTTATATTTGTGGCATTGTGATCGTGTAAGTGTATTGAGTGCTTCTAGCTCTGTGTTACTCCATTTCAATACTCCAAATGAGTAGGTCAATATTGGTATAGCATAAGTGTTTATAGCTTTTGTCTTGTTTCTTGCTGTCAATTCTCTTTTCAGTATTTTCGTTAGTCTTTGTCTATATTTTTCTTTTAGTTCTTCTTTAATATTTGCATTATCTATTCCTATTTTTTGTCTGTATCCTAGATATTTATAGGCATCTGTTTTTTCCATCGCTTCTATGCAGTCGCTGTCGTTATCCAATATGTAATCTTCTTGTTTAGTGTGTTTTCCCTTGACTATGATATTTTTCTTACATTTGTCTGTTCCAAAAGCCATATTTATATCATTGCTGAATACTTCTGTTATCTTTAGTAATTGGTTGAGTTGTTGATTTGTTGCTGCCAGTAGTTTTAGATCATCCATGTATAGCAAATGTTTGATTTTGCGTGGGTATGTTCCAGTAATATTATATCCATAATTTGTATTATTTAGCATGTTGGATAGAGAGTTCAGAGCAAGGAAGAACCAGAAAGGACATAGTGAGTCTCCTTGGTATATTCCACGCTTAATCTGTATTGGCTGTGATGTGATATTATTTGAATTTGTTTGGATATTAAGTGTGGTTTTCCAATTTTTCATTACTATGTTTATGAACTTTATTAATTTAGGATCTACTTTGTATGTTTCCAATATCTGTAGTAACCATGAGTGAGGTAAACTATCAAAATTTTTTTGATAATCAATGTATGCGTAATGCAGCGACCTTTGTTTAGTTTTAGCTTGATATGTCACCTCTGCATCTATTATCAATTGCTCTTTACATCCTTGTGCTCCTTTTCAGCAGCCTTTTTATTCTTGATTTATAATTTTGTTCTGTGTTGTATGTGTCATTAATTTCTGTGTAATGACTGAAGTTAATATTTTGTATATTGTTGGTAGGCATGTTATGGGGCGATATTTTGCTGGGTTTGCTTGATCTTTAGGTTTCAGATAAGTTATTCCTTGTGTAAGTGTATCAGGGACTGTGTATGGGTCTGCAATGTAATTGTTAAATAATTTAGTTAGATGTGAATGTGTTGAGGTGAACTTCTTTAGCCAGAAATTTGCTATTTTATCATTTCCAGGGGATTTCCAATTGTGCGTAGACTTAATTGCTTGGGTGACTTCATGTTGCAAAATTATCACTTCAAGCATTTGTGGTATCATCTTGTATGTGTCTGTTTGTGCTTGTATCCACCGTGCATGTCTGTTACGTTGTACTGGGTTTGACCATATGTTGCTCCAGAAGTGTTCTATGTCTGTTATGTTTGGTGGATTGTTTATTTTAATGTGTGTGTTATCTATTGTCTGGTAAAATTTCTTTTGGTTTGTGTTGAATGTTTGGTTTTGTTTCCTTCTAGTTTCACTTTTTTTGTATCTGCTAAGTCGTTTGGCCAATGCTTGTAATTTCTGCTTCTTTTCATCTAATTGCTCTATCGCTTCTTGTTGTGAGATTTTACCTAACCTTTTTCGTTTTTTGTATGGCATTTCATTTCTTATAAATTGTGTTAGCTGTCTGATGTCGTTTCTCAGTTTTTCTATTCTGGTCTGTAGCCTGTGTTGCCATGCTGGTTTTGTGGGTTTCTTCTGTGTGTTGATTAAAAGTGAGTGCTCCTATATAAACCAATAGTTGTAACTCTTCCATAGTTGTATTTTCATTTATTTTGTTGTGTATGATTGTGTTGATAGTTGTTGTTGTGTCGACTTGTGGGTTATTTGGCGGTCTATGCAAGAATGGTCTAATGTCTGTATTTGTGTCTTTGTATTCTATATATGTTAGCTGAAATTTTTCTTCTATATGTAACATGTGTGTCACTTCATGTTCTATTTGTGCTTGTTCTGGTGGCCGTCTTGAGATTTCGTTTTCCTCTGATTGTGTAATTGATGCGTGTTGTTCTTTGTTTGTTTGCTCTGGAATGTTTGAGTCCATTACTGTATTTTCTTCTTCTGATGATTGCACACTATTTTGTTCCAGTATTCGTTGTACTTGTTGTTTGATGTTTTCTAATTCTGACTGGAGTATCCTGTTATTTTTTATTATTACACGAATCTGATCAGCTAATCGTTGTTCTGTTAAAAATTTTAATTCTGGGTATCTGGTAATAAATGTTGTGTATACTTGTGATCTGTACCCAATTGTGTTGGTTCCTAAGTTTGTTGCTTGGTAATAAAAGAACATGAGGTGTTGGTTAACTTCATCTGACCATCTCATCCTCTGTCTTTGTTTTCCTTCCAGAGTGGTTGCAGGAGGCACGTCCTGTAAAACACCTCTATTTGGATTTAAAGGGCCTCCACGGATTCTATTATTATTATTATTATTATTATTACTATAACTGGTAGTTGCAATAATTAGACGGAAGTAAATAGACATGGGCCATTTTTGTGTTAGGTATGAGTAATACTGAGGAGGGTTAAAATAATTTACGTTTCAGAATTGGGGTGCAGCTTGGTGTTGCAAGTCTCTATTTTATATCTTCTCTAAATCGACGATCGTCCGTTACTCTGACGCTCGAATATGAGAATGGTTCTACTACTGTCGGAATCTCATTTCGCAATCTAATCCCCTCAGCATCACCTGATTGTATTCGACTACGTTCCATTACTCTTGTCTTACTTAAATCGTATGCTTCTATTGGACCATACGCCCAGTTTGGATGCATCCACAGAAGGTATGAGGCTGTAATACCCTTTATCTGCATCGTCGGCTTCCCAGTGCTCATGCTCCCCACTACCTCGCGTCACAGATCTATGCGCCTGTCAGCTCGTGGTAATCGAAAAACAAGCTGCCCCTTACCTAGTGTCCTAGGTGGGTGCACCCGTAAAACAAGAAAACACACGCAAATTCTGTCGCTCTCACTGCTGCCTGCATCTCGAAAAAGCTGCCCTGCGCTCCGCGCACGGATTCAGTGCGTTGGTGCTTTTTATTAAATAGCTTGAAGCTTTTTTCCTTTCGTCAACCTCATAACTCTTCCCCAGTTTTTCCTCTGTCAGACAGCAATGCAAATACATCTACATTCTGCCAGTTACGCGTATCTCTTTTTCCGTTTCTCAGTCACGCCTCTCTCTCTCGCTGTCTCTCTCTCTCTCTCTCTCTCTCTCTCTCTCTCTCTCTCTCTCTCTCTCTCAAATTATATAACGCGGAGTCTGAGGGGTCTTGCCACGGTTCGCGCGGCTTCCCCCGCCGGAGGTTCGAGTCCTCCCTCGTGTGTGTGTGTGTTGTCCACAGCGTAAGTTAGTTTAAGTTAGATTAAATAGTGTGTAGGCTTAGGGACCGATGACCTCAGCAGCTTGGTCCCATAGGACCTTACCACAAATTTCGAAAATTTTTTTTAGAGTTCAGCATGTAGTTGTCTTTGTTGTCCTACCTCTCATAAACTAATGTAAACTGTACTTTCCCAACCGCAGTTACCAATGTTTTCCGTTGTTCATGTTTTACTTACTTCTGGGTATTCTATCCCATGTCGTTAAGAACATAATATAAAATACATAGAACACCTGGTTAGACGAATGAGGTGCAAGTTACGTAAAACAGTAGAGAAAAAACATTTCTTTTGTGCATTGTTGTATTCGGTACCTGTTTATTCTTATCCGCTCCAGCCCATTCATCTCCAGCTTTCTGTCTTTACAGAACCTATCGCAAGCTGCTGTCTGAGCTCTTTGTCACCCACTATTTATTTTAATCTAAAGCAGCGTTCCAAGCAAATATTTTCAGAAGAGACTTCTCAAATTCAACATTTAAATTAAAGATAAGCTTTTCTTCCTTTTGCGAGTTTTGGTTTTAAGCCTCTTTACTTCTGCCATCGTCAGCTAATTTGTAGCGGAAATAGCTGAACTCTGCTACTACTTTTGTAGCGTCTCGTTTCTTTATCAAATTCTTGCAACATGGATCGATGTAATTAGACTACACTTCATTTTCCTTATTTTATCCATGGTTATCTGAAAACCTCTTTTTAAGACACTGACCATTTCGTTCAAATTTTCATCCAAGTGCTTTGCCATTCCTGGTGAAACTGCAGTAGGAGTGAGTGTTGTGACGTGTTGTACCTGACTGGAAGAAGAAAATATTTAGCTTTTAGGAAAATAATGTATGCAATGCATTTAAGAAAGGTTTGCGTCATCAGACAGTTCGCAACAAGTGTCGTGACGCAATGCGGTTATTAGTTTAAAACACTCACAATATGTATCGTTCACATCCACTTTTTTCTTTAATTTTTGCCATCGCATTTTTGATTTCCTCTCGATGTATCGTGCCCTCATCGCTGTTGTACATCTTCATTGTTTTAAAGCACTGACCATGAAAATATTTTATACTGACTTCCATGCACAACGTGGCAAAAACTATGAATTCGCACTTAGTAGAAAAATAAAGCAAAGCTTCTACTTTGAAGTAGAGAGAAGACCCGACGCGACAAGCTATCGGCTGTTTTGCTTCCAAACAATGTGTGCAAAATCCTGATAAGCTAATCTGGTTTATGAGTTTAATACTTCACGTCTGAGTATGTAATCCAAGAGGATCCGATAAAGGACTGCAGACACACTTATACGAAAATTATCTTCTTATTCAATAATAATAATAATAATAATAATAATAATAATAATAATAATAAATTACACAGAGAAATTACTCGTAATTCTGTTGCCTACTGAAACACAAGAAGTAGTAATGAAGAGAACATTGGAACAGGAAGATTTCGTTTCGCTACTTTTGTTTTTGAATGTGAATAATAGTTAGATGTAATCTTCGCTAGTTATCGCTGTACACAATCTGTAACATTACATTTTTTCTTTTACACGACATAGCTCTCATACAGTACAATCATTTATCACACCTTTATTTACAAGAGTCGTCTTATCCTTTCGCCTCCAGCAACCTCTGTAATACAAGTTAAATATAGTTTCTTGTTATACTTTTAAATGACAACATGCCCTTTATGTATGCCGCAATTGTTTTTCTTAAATTGCAAAAATTACTCCGAAAAAATAAAGTGGTTTCAATTGTGAAACACTGTTCCAAGGTGCAACATTGTCATGTACCTAACAACAAATCGTCTACTGAAATTTAACACGGTTTCAAGGCAGAAAACCTTGTCAATATTGTATTTAATCGTCTGTGTGTTACATTATTACTCTATTCCACATAAATAACAAGTGAAATAAATAACAAGTGTAATAAAACTAAGCAAAAATGATACCGAAAACCCGTTTCAAGTTATAAACATCTTGAAATAGAAGTTTCTATGAAGTGTAGCTTCTACGTCCACGTGCTCTATGGTTCTAAAAATGTATGTAGTATTTAACTCACAACTGAACTCTCTTCCTGAAGAACTAACACTGAAGCCCATACAGGTTTAATATAGTAAACAGAAATTAAATATGTACATCTCCAAATGTTTACAAAATTTGCAAGAAACACAGCCTCACGCCTAGCAACAACAAGACCCGTAGAAAATGGCAGAAACTGCTTATGGCAGCTTATAGTACGCGTTCGTTCATGTGACTGCGAACTCACTCAGTAGACTGAAGAACTGACCGAAAAACATGGTGTGTTGCCTGGTAGACCATCCTCTAGGTACGACGCTGTCTCATGTTTATGGTACTAAACAGCTATCCCGAAACCCGTTGTAGTTCCAGGTTGCCTATCTAACGGTTTTCAGGGGCAGCTAGAAAATAAACTTTTCAATATTTCGCGTAATTGCTGGCCAAATTTAACATTTGAAATGCTATCATAATCTGCTCATTAAGAGGTATAATTTTAGGTTAGTAGTGTAACACAACAAGACAACTATAACAGTTAGAAACTGTGTGATTTACTTGAGGCAGCGCAATTCGCAGCACGCAGTTACCCAGAGATAATTAATCCAATATTTGAGAATGAGAGCGCTTAGCGACTTCCAGTAAACTTTGCACATAATTAAGTAATTTCAAAGTTTTACGAATCGTTCTGTCACTGACTATCACCCCTCCGTCCACAAAATAGTAAAAGGGAAAAAATGTTTATCACTTAATACATCTTCACTGTTCATGCAGTGAAAATGCCAGCATCAAGCATCGTGTTTAAATTTGTTACTATGGGCTCTATTCGCAACGCAGTTTATCCGTACTTGACTTTATCTGAACATTTATCGTACTGCACGTAGTTCAGGAGACATGATATAATAAAGATTTACATGCGTGAAAAACTAGCTCTTTCTTAAAACAGAGGTCAAATTATCCACACTATATTCGGCTAGTGATTCGTAATGACACCACTCCGCGACTTCCAGTTACAGCAGGCCTTATCTCAGACCTTTCCTGCACTTTTTCTCAAATGGCTCTGAGCACTATGGGACTTGACGTTTGAGGTCATCAGGCCCCTAGAACTTAGAACTACTTAAACCTGTCTAAACTAAGGACAACACACACATCCATTCCCGAGGCAGGATTCGAAACTGCGACTCTTTTTCTCGTTTACGTGCTTAAACTCATATATTTCACTCATTAACACATGTATAGAGGTATAAGAGGTTTTAGCTGTTTTGTACTTCGATGCTTTCAAAAATCACTGGTTCACTGGGGTAATAACTGATTCGACATAGAACGTTATTTTTCCAACGTTATAAATGTTTACACACTAGACGGCTATCCGTGCGACGTTTTCTGTGCCTGCTGATTATCAGTTATGATTGAAAACGGCATGGAAACGAAGCAAGTCCGTTGGCAGCAGTGGGTGTTTCCGGTAAGACTTCTTTTTAAACATTTGCTAGCTAGCAGGAATCGGATTCCGAATGAGCCACCAAGGAACATAGAAGACGCGCTTGTGTACACAAATTGTAAGGGGAGACAAACAGAAGAAGCTATGTATGTTTAGAAATTCATCAAAATAATTCGAAAAATCTAGCTAATGCTGTGTAAAGCACTGTCTCCATCCAGGACTCCACAATTCTGGAGAGCACTGATACATAAAGGTGTACGAGCAAAGACGCTGTTGATTCCATGAGAGACGTGGCAATGAAATGAGTGCATCGTCTGATGTTTTTAAATTTTCATACGCGCTGAAGCACGAAACCTTTCGCAGCGTTCCGCTTGAAAATAGCCAAAGCCCGAAACAGCAGTCGTGGACTCTGTAAACAGATAGTTTTAACCCTCGGAGGCATCAGTGTTGTTTTACAAAATGTTTTATTTCAGCGAATCCAACCCAGAAATATACAGTAAATGTGGTGTCACCGCCAGACACCACACTTGATAGGTGGCAGCCTTTAAATCGGTCGCGGTCCGTTAGTATACGTCGGACCCGCGTGTCGCCACTATCAATGATTGCAGACCGAGCGCCACCACACGGCAGGTCTAGTCTAGAGAGACTCCCTAGCACTCGCCCCAGTTGTACAGCCGACTTTGCTAGCGATGGTGCACTGACTACATACGCTCTCATTTGCCGAGACGACAGTTTAGCATAGCCTTCAGCTACGTTATTTGCTACGACCTAACAAGGTGCCATATTGAGTTACTATTTTGAACAGATAATATTGTGAACCATGGACCATGGACCTTGCCGTTGGTGGGGAGGCTTGCGTGCCTCAGCGATACCGATAGCCGTACCGTAGGTACAACCACAACGGAGGGGTATCTGTTGAGAGGCCAGACAAACGTGTGGTTCCTGAAGAGGGGCAGCAGCCTTTTCAGTAGTTGCAGGGGCAACAGTCTGGATGATTGACTGATCTGGCCTTGTAACAATAACCAAAAGGCCTTGCTGTGCTGGTACTGCGAACGGCTGAAAGCAAGGGGAAACTACGGCCGTAATTTTTCCCGAGGGCATGCAGCTTTACTGTATGATTAAATGGTGATGGCGTCTTCTTGGGTAAAATATTCCGGAGGTAAAATAGTCCCCCATTCGGATCTCCGGGCGGGGACTACTCAAGAGGATGTCGTTATCAGGAGAAAGAAAACTGGCGTTCTACGGATCGGAGCGTGGAATGTCAGATCCCTTAATCGGGCAGGTAGGTTAGAAAATTTAAAAAGGGAAATGGATAGGTTAAAGTTAGATATAGTGGGAATTAGTGAAGTTCGGTGGCAGGAGGAACAAGACTTCTGGTCAGGTGACTACAGGGTCATAAACACAAAGTCAAATAGGGGTAATGCAGGAGTAGGTTTAATAATGAATAGGAAAATAGGAATGCGGGTAAGCTACTACAAACAGCATAGTGAACGCATTATTGTGGCCAAGACAGATACGAAGCCCACACCTACTACAGTAGTACAAGTTTATATGCCAACTAGCTCTGCAGATGACGAAGAAATTGAAGAAATGTATGATGAAATAAAAGAAATTATTCAGATAGTGAAGGGAGACGAAAATTTAATAGTCATGGGTGACTGGAATTCGAGTGTAGGAAAAGGGAGAGAAGGAAACATAGTAGGTGAATATGGATTGGGGCTAAGAAATGAGACAGGAAGCCGCCTGGTAGAATTTTGCACAGAGCCCAACTTAATCATAGCTAACACTTGGTTTAAGAATCATGATAGAAGCTTGTATACATGGAAGAACCCTGGAGATACTAAAAGGTATCAGATAGATTATATAATGGTAAGACAGAGATTTAGGAACCAGGTTTTAAATTGTAAGACATTTCCAGGGGCAGATGTGGACTCTGACCACAATCTATTGGTTATGACCTGTAGATTAAAACTGAATAAACTGCAAAAAGGTGGGAATTTAAGGAGATGGGACCTGGATAAACTGAAAGAACCAGAGGTTCTACAGAGTTTCAGGGAGAGCATAAGGGAACAATTGACAGGAATGGGGGAAAGAAATACAGTAGAAGAAGAATGGGTAGCTTTGAGGGATGAAGTAGTGAAGGCAGCAGACGATCAAGTAGGTAAAAAGACGAGGGCTAGTAGAAATCCTTGGGTAACAGAAGAAATATTGAATTTAATTGATGTAAGGAGAAAATATAAAAATGCAGTAAATGAAGCAGGCAAAAAGGAATACAAACGTCTCAAAAATGAGATCGACAGGAAGTGCAGAATGGCTAAGCAGGGATGGCTAGATGACAAATGTAAGGATGTAGAGGCTTATCTCACTAGGGGTAAGATAGATACTGCCTACAGGAAAATTAAAGAGACCTTTGGAGATAAGAGAACCACTTGTATGAACATCAAGAGCTCAGATGGAAACCCAGTTCTAAGCAAAGAAGGGAAAGCAGAAAGGTGGAAGGAGTATATAGAGGGTCTATACAAGGGCGATGTACTTGAGGACAATATTATGGAAATGGAAGAGGATGTAGATGAAGATGAAATGGGAGATACGATACTGCGTGAAGAGTTTGACAGAGCACTGAAAGACCTGAGCCGAAACAAGGCCCCCGGAGTAGACAACATTCCAGTAGAACTACTGACGGCCTTGGGAGAGCCAGTCCTGACATAACTCTACCATCTGGTGAGCAAGATGTATAAAACAGGCGAAATACCCTCAGACTTCAAGAAGAATGTACTAATTCCAATCCCAAAGAAAGCAGGTGTTGACAGATGTGAAAATTACCGAAAAATCAGTTTAATAAGCCACAGCTGCAAAATACTAACGCGAATTCTTTACAGACGAATGGAAAAACTAGTAGAAGCCGACCTCGGGGAAGATCAGTTTGGATTCCGTAGAAATACTGGAACACGTGAGGCAATACTGATATTACGACTTATCTTAGAAGAAAGATTAAGGAAAGGCAAACCCACGTTTCTAGCATTTGTAGACTTAGAGAAAGCTTTTGACAATGTTGACTGGAATACTCTCTTTCAAATTCTGAAGGTGGCAGGGGTAAAATACAGGGAGCGAAAGGCTATTTACAATTTGTACAGAAACCAGATGGCAGTTATAAGAGTCGAGGGGCATGAAAGGGAAGCAGCGGTTGGGAAGGGAGTGAGACAGGGTTGTAGCCTCTCCCCAATGTTATTCAATCTGTATATTGAGCAAGCAGTAAAGGAAACAAAAGAAAAATTCGGAGTAGGTATTAAAATCCATGGAGAAGAAATAAAAACTTTGAGGTTCGCCGATGACATTGTAATTCTGTCAGAGACAGCAAAGGACTTGGAAGAGCAGTTGAACGGAATGGATGGTGTCTTGAAGGGAGGATATAAGATGAACATCAACAAAAGCAAAACGAGGATAATGGAATGTAGTCGAATTAAGTCGGGTGATGTTGAGGGTATTAGATTAGGAAATGAGACACTTAAAGTAGTAAACGAGTTTTGCTATTTGGGGAGCAAAATAACTGATGATGGTCGAAGTAGAGAGGATATAAAATGTAGATTGGCAATGGCAAGGAAAGCGTTTCTGAAGAAGAGAAATTTGTTAACATCGAGTATAGATTTAAGTGTCAGGAAGTCATTTCTGAAAGTATTTGTATGGAGTGTAGCCATGTATGGAAGTGAAACATGGACGACAAATAGTTTGGACAAGAAGAGAATAGAAGCTTTTGAAATGTGGTGCTACAGAAGAATGCAGAAGATTAGATGGGTAGATCACATAACTAATGAGGAAGTATTGAATAGGATTGGGAAGAAGAGAAGTTTGTGGCACAACTTGACCAGAAGAAGGGATCGGTTGGTAGGACATGTTCTGAGGCATCAAGGGATCACCAATTTAGTATTGGAAGGCAGCGTGGAGGGTAAAAATCGCAGGGGGAGACCAAGAGATGAATACACTAAGCAGATTCAGAAGGATGTAGGTTGCAGTAGGTACTGGGAGATGAAGAAGCTTGCACAGGATAGAGTAGCATGGAGAGCTGCATCAAACCAGTCTCAGGACTGAAGACAACAACAACAACAACAACAATATTGTGAATCATGTACCGTCAAGTGCGACGTTCATCATTAATGGATTAAAGTTAAGTATCAAACTAATTCCGTCCGCTTTCTGAATTCTAATTCCTTGTCATGTTCCAGACCTCACGTCAGTATAGTTCTTCCCTCCTTACGCAGCCTGCGTGAGCTAAAACGCGTGCATTTCGGCCTCCTCTCGTAACACGGTGTTGGCTCTTCTGCCAACACAACAGTAAATGAATGCTCTTTCATTTTTAACATATTCTTTTCTCCATTCACAAAAACTACTTTCTTTTTCGTAAATCTTTCACTTCCCACAGTACTTAGCTGTCCAGTCCACCCGACTTTTTGCTTATCAGAACTCGCAATGGCTAGTTAACACTCCAGGATAGTTTTGAGACTAGTGACTGTACACGTTCAAGAAGACCTTCGCGATTCGATGAAGATCGTTAAAACGCATTAATCCACTAACATATACGTCAGTGTAGCCGAGAACTGGCAGATGCGATGAAACATTTGCATGTACTGGGAAAGGTTCAAAAATCGGGTGTATCGGTACAGCATACTCTAAGCCAAAATCACAAAAATCAGCTGGTGGCCATATGTGCACCTCTGCTTGCTCGTCATCAGTTGGTTCGTGAACAACACCTACGATTCCTGTCCTGTACCGTTACTGGTCACGAGAAATGCTGTCTTTACGCTAACATATGGAAAAGAAAGGAATGGTTGAGCGCAGACAAAGCAGCAACTCCACGTGCAAAACCTGCGCGCATTCACCAAAGATAATGTTATGTATCTGGTGGAACAGCGACGGTGTGTTTTACTAGGAATTGCTTCTCCGAGGTGTAACCATCGCTGCTGATATTTATTGTCGACAAGCCAGACATCTTGCAGATGCAATCCACGAACAACGACCAGATAGATTGCGGGAAGTGATGCTTCTCCACGGTAATGCCCTGCTGCGTTCTGATCGGCTGCGAAAAAACATACAGTAGTCGGGTTGGTAAGTCATTCGGCGCCCACTTTATTGACCTAAACTTGTGCCCTCAGATTTTCACTTTTTTTTTTGCTCTCTATCGAACAACCGCCAAGGAACTTTCTTTTTGGATGAAAATGTGCTCCAAACATAGCTCGATGAGTTCTTCGCCTCAAAAACCATGTGATTTCTCAGTCGCCGAATCTGAAAATTACCACAGCGCTAGCAGACTGTTGTAAATAAAGGAGAAGATATTACTGTTGACTGAAGTCTATCGGGTTGTGATTATTAAACGCTACGAACTTATGCACCAACCTAATAAATGAGAGAGCACATATTTCTAGATGAGTGAACCAACATATTCCTTCCTCCTACGAATATCTACTGAAAAGACCATGAATGTAAAATTAGACAGCTCCTATCCGCACCAGACGGTTATCAGTAATCGAGCAATCGTTCTTCCACGAACCATGCGCGACTGGAACAGGAAAGCGACAATGGTACACACAGTAATCGGCGCCACACACCATAAAGTGGCCCACAGAGTAATGCTTAAGATGTGAATGTAGAACCTTGTAAGTAGGCTGTTTAGGTTTTCTTATTGGTAACGCCACGTAGCGCTCTGTATGAAAATCACTGCCTGTGCTGTGTGCAGTCTGTGGTTAGTTTGCATTGTTGTCTGCCATTGTAGTGTTGGGCAGCTGGATGTTAACAGCGCGTAGCATTGCACAGTTGGAGGCGAGCCGCCAGCAGTGGAGGATGTGAGGAGAGAAATGGCGGAGTTTTGAAATTTGTAAGACTGGATGTCATGAACTGCTATATATATTATGACTTTTGAACACTATTAAGATAAATACATTGTTTTTTCTCTATCAAAATCTTTCATTTGCTAACTATGCCTGTCAGTAGTTAGTGCCTTCAGCAGTTAGAATCTTTTATTTAGTTGGCAGTAGTGGCGCTCGCTGTATTGCAGTAGTTCGAGTAACGAAGATTTTTGGTGAGGTAAGTGATTTGCGAAAGGTATAGGTTAATGTTAGTCAGGGCCATTCTTTTGTAGGGATTTTCAAAGTCAGATTGCGTTTCGCTAAAAAAAAAAAAAATGTGTGTCAGTTTAAGCACAGTCATGTATAATTTTTCTAAGGGGACGTTTCAACCTGTTTTCAATACTTTATCGAAATCAATATTATGGTTTTTATATCTGGTATAGAACACAAAGAACAATCTACTGATGTAGCTCTTTAAGAAAATGAAAATACTAGAGTGAAATTCGAGTCTGTAACATTGCTGCTAGTATCTTGAATGTCTGATTACTCGTATAAGGTCGGTCGGGCTGATGACAAACCTACAAACTTTTCTTAAGTTAGCATACAACTTTTTCATTTTCTCTCCTCAAATTAGTAGATATGGCAGCCGCGTGAGGACGCATGGAGTAGAGCAGGGATAGCAGCCGATGCGGTGGGCGCCGGCAACGCGCACTATGCAGCACGGCGAGCACGGCGGTGCGGCGGGTAGCCGGCTTTCCAGGCGCTGCTTTGCGTCTGAGTATACTCGCTACCCCTGCTACACTACTGGCCATTAAAATTGCTACACCAAGAAGAAATGCAGATGATAAACGGGTATTCATTAGACAAATATATTACACTAGAACTGACATGTGATTACATTTTCACGCAATTTGGGTGCATAGATCCTGAGAAATCAGTACCCAGAACAACCACCTCTCCCCGTGTTAACGGCCTTGATACGCCTGGGCATTGAGTCAAACAGAGCTTGTATGGCGTGTACAGGTACAGCTGCCCATGCAGCCTCAACACGATACCACAGCTCATTAAGAGTAGTGACTGGCGTATTGTGACGAGCCAGTTGCTCGGCCACCATTGACCAGACTTTTCAATTGGTGAGAGATCTGGAGAACGTGCTGGCCAGGGCAGCAGTCGAACATTTTCTGTATTCAGAAAGGCCCGTACAGGATGTGCAACATGCGGTCGTGTATTATCCTGCTGAAATGTGGGGTTTCGCAGGGATCGAATGAAGGGCAGAGCCACGGGTCGTAACACATCTGAAATGTAACGTCCACTGTTCAAAGTGCCATCAATGCGAACAAGAGGTGACCAAGACGTGTAACCACCCCATACCATCACGCCGGGTGATAACGCCAGTATGGCAATGACGAATACAGGATTCCAATGTGCGTTAACCGCGATTTTGCCAAACACGGATGCGACCATTGTGATGCTGTAAACAGAACCTGGATTGATCCGAAAAAACGACGTTTTGCCATTCGTGCACCCAGGTTCGTCGTTGAGTACACCATCGCAGGCGCTCCTGTCTGTGATGCAGCGCCAAGGGTAACCGCAGCCATGGTCTCCGAGCTGATAGTCCATGCTGCTGCAAACGTCGTCGAACTGTTCGTGCAGTTGGTTGTTGTCTTGCAAACGTCCCCATCTGTTGACTCAGGGATCGAGATGTGGCTGCACGATCCGTTACAGCCATGTGGAGAAGATGCCTGTCATCTGGACTATTAGTGATACGAGGCCGTTGCGATCCAGCACGGTGTTCCGTATTACTCTCCTGAACCCACCGATTCTGTATTCTGGAAACAGTCATTGGATCTCGACGAACGCGAGCAGAAATGTCGCGATACGATAAACCGCAATCGCGATAGGCTACAACCCGACCTTTATCAATGTATGAAACGTGATGGTACTCATTTCTCCTCCTTACACGAGGCATCACAACAACGTTTCGCCAGGCAACGCAGGTCAACTGCTGTTTTTTTATTGAGAAATCGGTTTGAAAATTTTCTCATGTCAGCATGTTGTAGGTGTCACCACCGGCGCCAACCTTGCTGTGAAAAGCCAATCATTAGCATATCACAGCACCTTCTTCCTGTCGGTTAAATTTCGCGTCTGTAGCACGTCATCCTCGTGGTGTAGCAATTTTAATGGCCAGTAGTGTACATCAGTGAACGTTTCATTTATACAATTTATACATTTATACAATTTTATTCATTTATACAATTTTAAACGGATACTGAGCTTCTAGTTGTATTTAAAGTCCACTGACGGGTCTTAGAACTTATTTCAGATGTTAACAATTTCCATTTCCATTACTTATGACAGAAAATGATATACGAACACCGTTCAAAAAGTGATGCAACACATTTCTTTCTCGGTAGATTTCTGTTGAAAAAATGCGGAATTCGTCGTGGGACATCGTGGAATATTCCCACTTGTGCTCCTACAGCTTCATGGAGTTCTGATAGGTGGGGGCGCTGTACGTAGTCTTCAACATGGCGCCTGCAATGGAGCAGCATTCCAAGAAGAGGGAAGTCATTGAGTTTCTTTTGGCGGAAATCCAGAGCATCGCAGATATTCGTAGGCGCTTTTAGAACGTCTACGGAGACCTGGCAGTGAACAAAAACACAGCGAGTCGTTGGGCATGTCGTCTGTCATCATGGCAACAAGGACGCCCAAGCCTGTCCGACTTGCCACGTGCCAATAGTGACTCCTGCAATGTCGAAACGTACGGATGCACTTACTGGAGGCGACCGACGGGTCACAGTGAGACATCCCGCTGCACAGCTGCACGCCTCTATCGGTCTTGTTGACCCACTCGCACACGAGTCGCGGTACTCAGAAGTGTGCGAGCGCTGGGTTCCTCGCAGCCTAACAGGAGACAACGACGAGCAACGAAGGTCCAGCTGTGCAGAGCTGCTTACGCATTACGAGGCCGACAGTGACAATTTTTTGCCGGACATTGTCACAGACTATGAGACACGGGTTTATCGCAACCGGGAACAAAGCGGCAGTCCATCCAATCTCCTACGAAGAGAAAGTCCAAAGCAGCACCCTCACCTGATAATGTAATGGGATAGTTTTTAGGGACTATGAAGGGGTTATTCTGTTTGATGTCCTCCCCCATGCTGCAACGATCGATTCTAAAGTGTATTGTGCTACCTTCAGGGAACTGAAGAAACGACTTCAGCTTGTTCAACGTCACAAAAATGCAAACGAACCGACTGCTTCTCCACGAGACTGCAAGGCCTCACCCAAGTCTGCACCCCCGAGAGCAGCTCACAAAACTTCACTGGACTGTTCCCCCTCATCCACCCTACACCCGTATCTCGCACCGTGCGATGTCCATCCGTTTGGCCCAATGAAAATGCACTCCAGTCTGACGTCGACCAGTAGGGTGGTCCCATGGGGGCATACAGGCCTCGCCAGTAAGGTGGCGCAAAGCCGTCGCAATGAATGGAGATTATGTTGAAAAGTAAGATTTTTTGGCCAAAACACTGAGGAATAATATGGTGTACTCAAATTCTGAATAAAACAATCATGCTTTCGGGAAAAAAATGTGTTCTATTGCTCTCTAGTTCGACTGTAATATCAATGACTGCCTGAAAAAAAAACCTGTTATACTCATCCACTCGACGAAAGAGCACGGTAAGGATAATTTCTACATTTAGTGTAAAGTACAGGGTTATTACAAATGATTGAAGCGATTTCACAACTCTACAATAACTTTATTATTTGAGATATTTTCACAATGCTTTGCACACACATACAAAAACTCAAAAAGCTTTTTTAGGCATTCACAAATGTTCGATATGTGCCCCTTTAGTGATTCGGCAGACATCAAGCCGATAATCAAGTTCCTCCCACACTCAGCGCAGCATGTCCCCATCAATGAGTTCGAAAGCATCGTTGATGCGAGCTCGCAGTTCTGGCACGTTTCTTGGTAGAGGAGGTTTAAACACTGAATCTTTCACATAACCCCACAGAAAGAAATCGCATTGGGTTAAGTCGGGAGAGCGTGGAGGCCATGACATGAATTGCTGATCATGATCTCCACCACGATCTATCCATCGGTTTTCCAATCTCCTGTTTAAGAAATGCCGAACATCATGATGGAAGTGCGGTGGAGCACCATCCTGTTGAAAGATGAAGTCGGCGCTGTCAGTCTCCAGTTGTGGCATGAGCCACGCGTGAAACTTGCCCGCACGCGTTCAACCGTTTCTTCGCTCACTGCAGGACGACCCGTTGATTTCCCCTTACAGAGGCATACAGAAGCTTTAAACTGCGCATACCATCGCCGAATGGAGTTAGCAGTTGGTGGATCTTTGTTGAACTTCGTCCTGAAGTGTCGTTGCACTGTTATGACTGTCTGATGTGAGTGCACGACATACGTTTTCTCGGCTCCTGTCGCCATTTTGTCTCACTGCGCTCTCGAGTGCTCTCGCGGCAGAAACCTGAAGTGCGGCTTCAGCCGAACAAAACTTTATGAGTTTTTCTACGTATCTGTAGTGTGTCGTGACCATATGTCAATGAATGAAGCTACAGTGAATTTATGAAATCACTTCAATCATTTGTAATAACCCTGTAAATACATTCAGGCGACAAAAGCCATGGAATAACGATAAGCACACATACAGACAGCGGTCATATCGTAAAGCGTAAAAGAGCAGCGCACTGATGGAGCTCTCATTTGTATGTAGGTGATTCATGTGTAAACGTTTCCAACGTGTTTATGGCTGCACGTCGGGAATTATTAAACTTTGAACGCGGAATGGCGGTTGGAGCTAGATGCATGGGACATTGTATTTCGAAAATTAATAGGGAATTCAATATTCCGAGATCTAAAGTGTCAAGAGTGTGCCAAGAATGACAAATTTCAGGCATTACCTCTCACCACCGAAAATTCAGTGGCCAACGGCCTTCACATCACGACCGAGAGCAGCGGCGTTTGCGTAGGATTGTCAGACAAGCAACAGTGCATCAAATAACAGCAGAAACAAATGTGGGACGTACGACATACGTATCCGTTAGCGCAGTGCGGTGAAATCTGGCGTTAATGGGCTATGGGAGTAGACAAACGACGCGAGTGCCATTGCTAACAACACGACATCGCCTGCAGCGCCTCTCCTGGGCTTGTGATGATGATGTCTGGTTCGTGGGGCGCTCAACTACGCGTTCTTCTGCGCCTGTACAAAGTCCCAATTGTCTGCACACTCCAATTGTCTGCACACTCCAATTGTCTGCAAACTCCAATTGTCTGCACACTCCAATTGTCTGCACACTCCAATTGTCTGCACACTCCAATTGTCTGCACACTCCAATTGTCTGCACACTCCAATTGTCTACACACTCCATTCTAGCCAGTGTCACGAATGATGAGGATGATGACAATGAAGCGATGATGGCAACACAAACATCCAGTCCCCAGGCAGTGAAAATCCCCAGCCCAGCCGAGAATCGAACTTGGGATCCTGGCATCCCGTGATCCTGAGGTAGCAACGCTAGCCACTAGACCACGAGTTGCGGACAAATCCTGGGGTTGTGACCATATCGTTTGGACCCCTACGTGACTGGAAAACCTTGGTAAGAGCTGATGGTACGGTTCGAGTGTGATGCAGATCCCACGAAACCATGGACCAGAGATGTCAACAAGGCACTGTGCAAGCTGGTACTGGCTCCTTAATAGTAAGTACTGTGTTTGCATGGAGTGGACTGGATCCTCTGGTCCAGCTGAAATGATCATTAACTGGAAAGGATTATGTTCGATTACTTGAAGACCATTTGCAACCATCCATGGACTTATGTTCCCAAACAGCGATAGAATTTTTGTGAATGAAAATGCGCCATGCCATTAGGCCACGATTGTTTGCGATTGGTTTGAGGAACGTTCTGGACAACTGGAGTGAATGATTTAGGCACCCAGATCGCCTGACGTGAATCCAACCGAACATTTATGGGACATGTTCGAAACATCAGTTCGTTCACAAAATTCTGCACCGGCAATAGTTTCGCAATTATGGACGGCTATAGAGGCAGTATGGCTCAAAGTTTCTGCAGGAGACTTCCAACGACTTTCTGAGTCCTTGCCACGTCGATTTGCTGCACTAAGCCACGCAGAAGGAGATCGGGCACGATATTAAAGGATATCCCATCATTTTTGTCATTCAGTTTATATACTTAGTGGTGTAATTTGCTGAACTTGTACTTACGAGTGGACCATAAGAAATCTGTAACTGTTTATTTATATAAGTTTGTTACTGTAGGTGTATACCCTGCACAGAAAATTGTTTGCAATGTTAAATATGTGTGAGACACTGTAAAAATGTTTATCAACTAAAAATTAGCGTTTTTTGTATGTACCTGTATACTGCAGAAGTAACAGAACTCAGAACTTCACACATCAAAAACGATTTGAACAAATGGAATAGCACGTACGTACGCGCACGCGCGCGCGCGCACACACACACACACACACACACACACACACACACACACACACACACACACACACACACACACGAGTTGAAAATGGGAATCATTTTACGAAAGAGGAGGTGTAAAATATAAGTAAATTGAAATAGCGGAAGTGTTATTTACGAACACACGCAAGTTTTAAGAGTCACAGACTTTCCCAAAACTCTTGAAATGGATCAGGAAAGGTATAGAAGAAGACTGGTCGAAACACTGAGGAAAGTACCATGAATGTACCAACCACATCTAAGGCTGGGTGAGAGGTAAATGAAGACGATAATGACACGGTCCAAAAGGAGTAAATTTTCAAGACGCAGATGTGGAAAATCACTTACAGTATGGGACGTTTGGCAACTCTACTGCAGAATATTTACGGGAAACTCAAGTGAGTATTGTACAAGTGGCGCTCTGCTGAAATGGACCAATTAAATATTGTGCGAATGTCAATCTGTTACCTCGGTCTTCATTTGGCATTCACATTTGTTGGCTTCGCCAACTTACAGCCAAATTCTCACCTTTCAGTCCAACCTAGGCGGCACGCTATGCTATAGATCAGTCTGTCACCACAGCTTAACGCCTGTTAGTGACTCATTAGTGTTTTTACGTTCTGTTCCTTTGAATTAAGGCCCCTGTACACGTTCAAACAATTTTTCAAACTTTACTAGGTTTGTCAAATATTTGACAGCGTACTGCGTTGTTTGATATGTTAGTCAAATGCAGAGTGTGCCTGATGTGTGTTGAGAGAGTGTTTGATTGACGACAGATGTGACAAGGTGGCGGACGTTTTTTCGTGTCGATGTTCTGCTGCGCATGTTTAGTTACAAAGAAAGTTATTACTATTTATCTCACTGTCTCGCCATCTCTGATAAAAACAAAATAGCACTGGCAACTCCCGTAATAACAGGGGTTTCGCCTCTTGAGCAGCCGCACATTACGCAGGAAAAGGTTAACGAAGAAATCAGCGCAGTACACACAACATGTGAAGAGGAACTGAAAAAAATTACGAAAACCGAAGCTCTCCAGTCCTTCCACAGACGATGCATATCTCGCCACGTTGTAGTATCTAAATCAACTGCCATTAGAGGCCCAAGTAGAAGGGAATAAATTTTCGCATACTTATGCCGTCTTTTTCAGTTTGAGAGAGAATTAACACAGTGATTAGAAGTTTGACTATCCATTCAGAGAGAGGTGATGCAAGGATCAGGTTAATATTTTCTTTAGTAGATTTTCAGGAATGTATTTATCTCTCCATTTCAATCATTTCTTGGACGAGTGTGTTATTTAATAAAGGGATAAAGCGAATGTAAGAAAATCTTCGTCTGCATCATTAGGCATTCCCCAGTACTTAGTGTAAAAATACGTCTCGACAAGAACAGCGTCTACTTCGAAAGTGAGGTTAAATTGACAAACATTTTGGTATGTGGAGAGGCTCATTTGACAAACCATTGGATAGAAGAGTGCGAATTTGACAAGCCAGTGTGATCGTGTACGGAGGTCTTTAACTTCAAAGAAACAGTTTTAACGTGACATAGGGTTCTCATAGTCCATATACGCTTTTTGTAGTGTTTTGATTGTAAATAGGCAAAATATTTATGGTTATATCACGGTTCGTAGTACGATAACTTGAAATTTTTCCAATGGGGTCAGAAAATATCCCAGATATATGTGATTTTTGATGTTATACCTCAACTTTATTTCAAAAATAATAACTTGGCAACACTGCACCTTCTAAACCAACATATAAACGTCGAGTGTTGTTACCAATTAATAGAAAATACGTACATGTGCATGGTTGGAATAAAGTCAGAGTCAGGAAATACATTTTGTGGGGCTGAAGGCTCGACTAGGTTTTAGCAGAAATATGTAAGAGTGAGAGCGACAGTGAATCAGTTTTTGGAAATTCTGAGAGTGTTATGTTGCTGTAGGTGTGACAAACGAATGCATGCAGGTCAGAGATGAGGTGGATGAGGATGAATGTGAAGAAGATGAAAATGGCATTCAGGAAACTAGGGCACCTACTCTTGCATCTGGAAGTGGATAGATAATGTATCTCATAGTACCACTTGATGTGTGCATTCAGGCCTTCAGGAGTACAATAGTTGAAACTGCACATATTCGATGTCGCCTTGGACCACAATTACAGACACGGGCAGATTCTCCCAGAAATTTGGAAATTGGTGGTAAGTTCCTATGGGACCAAACTGCTGAGGTCATCGGTCCCTAAGCCTACACACTACTTAATCTAAGTTTAACTAACTTAAGCTATGGGCGACACACACACCCATGCCAGAGGGAGGACTCGAACCTCCGACGGAAGAGCCACACGGACCGTGACAAGGCGTTTGGCTACCCCGCGTGGCATTCTCCCACACTTTTTATCACCAATCACGTTTAGAGTGTAAATGTATTGCACAACAACATTCGCGAACGCTAGATCGAACATGACTCTACAGAACTATATGCATTTTTTGGTCTACTAATAACGTAACGCATGTGAGAATCCTTTGAGTGAATTTTGGTATTTTTGCAACCACAATGACCTTTTCAAGATTTCGTGATATTCTGATGCGCCTTCGGTATCATGATAAACTTACAAGAGAAGAAAGAAACTCAGTTTCTGGATACAAAGCTGAACCTATATGGGCTGTGTTTGCAATGTTCATTGGTTCCTTCATTTCGTCTTGTATCCTTGCTTTTTTTTGTTACAATTGATGAGCACCTGTGTACTTTCAGGGGACGGTGTCCATTCAAGGTGTACAGTCCTTCGAAACGTGGACAATACAGGATAGAAGTGTGCGCATTGCTGTAGGCTGAGACACCAATTATCTCATGAATGTACAACTGTATACATGGATATCTGCTGAACCATGGGAAATAAGTGGTGCAGGATTTTGTTGATGACCCGACAGGAAGTGCTAGGAAAATTTCGATTGACAATATTTTTTACGAGATTGCAACTTAATTATAGCATGCAACAATGGCGTAGTGATTTCAACAATGTGCACGGATCTCGCAGTAAATCATTATTTCTGTGGAAATGTTTTACATATTATTGGCGCATAGTAGCTAGAAGCGATACGTAATCAAAAAGAGACGCCATTCGTATGTTTTTCCAGAGCTGCTATCACGCGAGGGTTAATGAGGCCAGCGGCGCAGATGAAACAGCTCGGCGCCAAAGAGCGCGAGCGGCGCAGACGTGGCAGTGGCCGGCAGTCAGAGAGGCAGCAGCGATGCAGCAGCAGCAGCTCGGCTATTGATCGCTGGCGCCACAGCAGCCGCAGCCGCATAGCGCGCCCCTCCCACCCCCGTCCACGGCGCCCCGCCTGCAGAGATAAGCACCCCGTTTGCTCGTTAATTAACTGGACGACCGGCGCGCGCGCGCAACCCTCTTTATAATTTCCCGCCGTCGGCCCTCGGCGCTCGGCCCTCTTTCTCCAGTTGCCACCTCCGGCGCATTATTTTGCTTCTTTTGGCCTCCTCCCTCCACCCCTTTCACCACGTACCGTGCCACTGCCTCGCAAGGAGTCCCTCATTACCATCTACGAGGCTCGGGCCCGACACAGCCGTGAATATTCATCGGGGTTCGACTGGACGCCGGCGTTCGGACAACGGAATCTCACGGCCACTGGCGCAATAAACTCGTCGCGTGGGTTCCACGTCTGACACTCGCGTATCACAGACAATAAAACTGATCGAGACAGGGTGTATTTCATACTCGCTCAATGACTTCACCACTGCTAAGGTGACTAGCGTAGTAAAGGAAATGCCCAATTACACTGACGCAAGACTGCACAGATAACTGAAAAGCATATGTAACCCGAAACTCCTACGCCTTTTTTTTCTTTTTACTGCAATCTGATATTCACTCCATTCACAAAACTTGACACATCTTACATTAGAAGCACACTTCATTACTTGCAAATTATTTATTTACTTACTCACATGAGCTTTCTTGATGGTAACAAAGGATCCTTACAGTTCAAAATGCATTTATGTGAATCCCTACGACAACAGTACTTCTCCAATCTGAGTAGTGAACCAATTTTACAGTATCTATCAAACTATTTTCTTCACCTCTTTTTCTTGTCATCTAACACTTACATGGCTACCTACAGGGGAATACGTATTTCTAGAGAGGGAAACTGACGAAGTCCGCAATAGCTAAATGTGAATGACTAGGCCACAAATTTAACGCTCTAGAAGCAAGCATTACTTTAGGGAATATACACTGAAGAGCCAAAGAAACTGGTACACCTGTATAATACTGTGTAGGGCCCCCGTGAGCACGCAGAAGTGCCGCAACACGACATTGCATAGACTCCACTACTGTCTGATGTATTGCTGGAGGCAATTGACACCATCCATCAATCCAGCAGGCCTGTCCACAAATAGGTAAGAGTACGATGGGTTGGAGATCTCTTCTGAACAGCACGTTGCAAGGCATCCGCGATATGCTTAACAACGTTCATAACTTGGGAATTTGGTAGTTAAGAGTGTTCCTCGAGTCACTCTGTAGCAATACTGGACATGTGAGGTGTCGCATTGCCTTGCTGGAACTGCCCAAGTCCGTCGGAATGCACAGTGGACATGAATGGATGCAGGCGATCAGACTTACGTGTCACCTGTCACAGACTTATATAGGGGTATCGGGAGTCCCATATCACTCCAGCTGCATACGCCACACGCTATTACAGAGCCTCCACCAGCTTGAACAGTCCCCTGCTGACATGCAGGGTCCATGAATTCATGAGGCTGTCTCTGTATCCGTACACGTCCATCGACTCGATACAATTTGAAACGAGACTCGTCCGACCAGGCAACATGTTTCCAGTCATCAACAGTCCAATGTCGGTGTTGAC
Organism: Schistocerca cancellata; assembly: GCF_023864275.1. Lineage (NCBI taxonomy): Eukaryota > Metazoa > Arthropoda > Insecta > Orthoptera > Acrididae > Schistocerca > Schistocerca cancellata. Next base: position 157,560,118 of record NC_064637.1, read on the forward strand.
GGGAGGCGAGGCGTAAAGCTTTGTCTTGTGCAGCCATCAAAGGTACACGAGTGAGGTTCCGAGAGCCTATATCGACGTTGTTTCGTTGAATGGTTCCCTCACTGACACTTGTTGATGGCTCAGCATTGAAATCTGCTGCAATTTGCGGACGGGTTGCACTTCTGTCACGTTGAACGATTCCGTTTAGTCGTCGTTGGTCGCATTCTTGCAGGACCTTTTTCCGGCCGCAGTGTTGTCGGAGATTTTATGTTTTGCCTGATTCTTGATATTCACGGAACACTCGTGAAATGGTCATATGGAAAATTCCCACTTCATGCTATCTTTGAGATGTTGTGCCTCATCGCTCTCATGTATTTGAATACGCATGCCGCTTCAGTGTGCGAGAAATTTGAAAAAGTAATTAAAATGATTTTTTATATATGAAATTTATTTATTTATTTCAAACAGCAGTTTTTTCCCCTTCAGATTAGTTCCCTTTGGTAGCTATGCTCCTCTGGTGACGTTGTTCCCAGTCTTGGTTGCAGCGTGGAAAGGTTTCAACTGATGGGATCTTTAAGATGTTGGTCAGAATCTTTTGAATGTGCTCCAGAGTTCCAAGGACTCATTTCAGGTGATGATGACGTTTGGTCTGTGGGGCGCTCAACTGCGCGGTCATGAGCACCAATAGAAAGTCCCAATTTTTATACATTCCAATTTTTTCACAATCCAGTCTAGCCACTGTCACGAATGACGATGTTGATGAAATGATGAAGACAACACAAACACCCAATCGCCGGGCAGAGAATATCCCCGACCCGGGCGGGAATCGAACCCAGGACCCCGTTATTCACAGGTAGCAACGCTAGCCACTAGACCACGAGCTGCAGACCTCATATCAGGTGAGCAGGGGGTCTGTGGAACAACAGGAATGCCTTTCGAGGCCGAAAATTCCGCGCTGGAAGTCTCAGTGTGATATGGGGCGTTGTCACGCTGTAGCATCCGTTCGTCTGCAGTGTTTCGTCTCACTCGATTCACCATTTTCGTGGGCCTTTCAAGGACATCTTTGTAACACGCTTGGTTGACTGTTTGTCCTTGAGGATCTAATTCTGTATGCGCGATACTACTACTACCAAAAAAGGAATCAGCATCGTTTTGAACTTTGATTTGCTCATCGAGCTTTTTTTCGGTCCTCGCTTTGCCGCTTTGTCTCAGGATCGTATTCAGAAGTCCAGCCTTCATCACCTGTGATCACATGACTGAACTGTTTGAGCTCATTGGCAATACTCTCAAGAGAACACACGAATTTCTTCAACTGTCCTCCTGGTCAGTTGTGAGGCTTTGGGCACCATTCTGGCAAAAATCGTTCACGTGTGCAAAACTTCAGTCAAAATTTGATTTACGTGAAAGAGTTTGTCAGGTCACCCAGCATCCTTACTGTTAAACGTCAGTCTGATCTCATAAGAGCACGCACATGTTCGAAGCCGTTTACGTCTGTTTTTTAAAGATGAAGGTCTTCCGGGGCGAGGCCCATCTTATGGTCTTGACAAGGGTTGTTCTCCACAGGCCTGTTTCAATTTTTCGAACGTCACACTGGCGGTTCCCCAAGTTTAACAGACAACTTGATTCCATAACGTTGCTGTACACTCTGCCCTTGGATTTTCGTAACACACAACAAAAACACAACACCAGTGATGGTGCTCTCAAAAATCACTTGATGGCTGTACGGAGCGGAAACTCGGACTGAGCGTCTGGAAGCGATGACCAAACATGTCTAATCAAGTAGAACAACACGGCGTTGAAACATCGCTCGCAGTGTTGGCAGTCTGATCACTTTTCTCCCACACCTCATAGATGCGTTCTACAGGAAAATTAAAGACAGGAAAGTTAAAAAGGCGCTTATCCAAAGAGAAGCAGCTGTAGGAATATTAAGCGCTTAGGTGGTAAGTCAGTACTAAGTAAAGAAGGGAAAGGTGAAAAGAGCATATTGGGGAGGGGGTGCTACACAAAGGAAATGAATGTGAACATAATGTTAAGGGAAGAGAAGGAGAAGAAGTGAAGGTGGGAAGGGAAGGAGAAGGAAATGCAGATGCGAAGGAGGATGTGATACTGGAAGAAGAATTTGACAGAGCATAGGAAGACTTGGGGCGTAACAAGGCCCCTGCAGTAGACTACATTCATCAGAATGATTGGCATCCTTGGGGGACGGGAAGACACACCTATGACGAAACTACACCACCACTTTGTGTGCAAAACGTATGAAACAGCAAAATACCCTCAGACTCTACGTAGCATGTAATAATTCCTGCTGCAGAGAAGGCAGGTGCTCACAGGTGTCAACACTATTGAACTGTCAGTTTAGTAAGTCGTCGTTGTAAAATACTAACACGAATCACCTATCAAAGAAGAGAGAAACGGGTGCATGCCGACCACAGGGAAGATTAGATGGGGTACAGACAAACGTAGGAAAACGTGAGGCAATACTGACCCTACGGTTCATCGTAGAAGACAGGCTGAAGAAAGGCAAACCTACGTTTATAGCATTTCTAGGTCAAGAGTATTGTACGTACTGTATCGTACGTTAACCGGGGACCTAGAAACGACGGAGATGCTCCGTCCCCGCCGCAGCCGCAGTGGTCCACAACCCCACGACGACTACCGCAGTCCACTTCACCCCTCCGCCGCCCCACAACGAACCCAGGGCTATTGTGCGGTTCGGCCCCCGGTGGACTCCCCAGGGATCGTCTCACACCAGACGAGTGTAACCCCTATGTTTGAGTGGTAGAGTAATGGTGGTGTACGCGTACTTGGAGAACTTGTTTGCGTTGCAATCGCCGACATAGTGTAGCTGAGGCGGAATAAGGGGAACCAGCCCGCATTCGCCGTGGCAGATGGAAAACCGCCTAAAAACCATCCACAGACTGGCCGGTTCACCGGACCTCGACACACATCTGCCGGGCGGATTCGTACCGGGGACCAGGCGCTCCATCCCGCCCGAAAAGCTGTGCGCTGGACCGCACGGCCAACCGGGTGGGCTAGGTCAAGAGCAAGTTATTGATATTCTCGGCTGCAACACTCTTTGGAATTTTGGAGATAGGTGGCACAAAATACAGGGAGAAAAAACTTATCTACAATTTTTACAGAAACCAGAGTGCAAACACAAAGCTTACTTCATGTCAACCTTGGCGGGACGACTCAAGATCTACGCCTTCCCGAAAGCCGCAACGCATGCCGTACCGTCCTTCCACGTCTTGTGTCTCTTCAGTTGTCTTCAGAGTACAAATAGAGTGTAACCAGTTATTAGTGTGGCTTCTCTTGAACATACAATTGAAGAATAAAAGGGGGTACATTGGCTCCATCCACTCTGAAGTAGCCTAGACTTGCAAAACTTCCGCAAGAAACACACGGGATTGTATTCATCCTCTATATTTAATGGCCTCCGATGACCGTCACAAACAAATAACAAACTTTATAGGTAGCTGCTAGCCGGAAAATAAGTTCATAACGAAACGCAAGTACTTTGAACGCAAGTCTTGGTTGAGGAGAGTGAAAGCTTCTACAGTTAGTCCACTAGTTTGGTTACAAATGTTTAAGTCCTCGCCCTCCTGAAGCGGAGCACACTGGAACAGACTAGCACGTAAATTACGATCTGTACGAGTTCACAGTTTCCACAGCCTTGCCAGATGTGTCTGACAGAATATGCCAACAGGTCCACAGGCGCATCCCTGAGGTCCCTTGGAGGCGTCGTAAGTGCCATAATCGGCGCGGCCCTAGATACCCGCAAGGCGAAGGTACACTTCCTCCTGTTTGGCTGCACTTGGTACTGCCGTGTGCAGCAAAAGGTTTGCACTAGGAGCGACCTCACAGCCTTCTATACTGTGGTCCGGTCTACGCGAACGCCTCCTGCAGGTCTCGCCGGAACGTCGTGCAGTCGCAGGGGCTGAGCTGGCAACCAGCACGACGGCGCCTGACGGCTTTTGCGACGCGCCACGCTCAGTTTGAGAAGAGACGAAGTAGGTGCGTTCTTTGTTCTTTTTCAGGAATTGAGGTGAGACAAAGATAAAGTTTTTAATCTATCTTCGCACGAGTTAACGAACTTTTTACGATATACATGAACAAATGGATTTCTATATAAGGCAGCAACTTGTGTTCCGAGAATGTATGCAGCCAATACAAATGTTAGCAATTGCAATCAGGTGAGTCAGAAAAGAACAATACTTAAAATGTAAGTAAAATTGTAAACCGAAAAGATTGTAACAACTACAGAGGTATCTCTTTAATCAGCGTTGTGGGTAAAATCTTCTCAGGTATTGTTGAAAGGAGAGTGCGAGTATTAGTTGAGGACAAATGGGACGAAAATCAGTGTGGGTTTAGGCCTCTTAGACGTTGTCAGGACCAGATCTTTAGCTTAAGGCAAATAATGGAGAAGTGTTACGAGTGAACAGGGAATTGTATCTATGCCTTATAGATCTACAAAAGGCATATGACCGAGTTCCTAGGAGGAAGTTATTGTCTGTTCTACGAGATTATGTAATAGGAGGCAAACTCTTGCAAGCAATTAAAGGTCTTTACATAGATAGTCAAGCAGCAGAGTTGACGGTAAATTGAGTTCATGGTTCAGAGTAGTTTCAGGGGTAAGACAAGGCTGCAACCTGTCTCCACTGTTGTTCATATTATTTATGGATCATATGTCGAAAACAATAGACAGGCTGGGTGAGATTAAGATATATGAACACAAAATAAGCAGTCTCGCATATGCGGATGACTTAGTTGTGTTGGAAGATTCGATTGAAAGTTTGCAAAGTAATATTTCAGAGCTAGATCAGAAATGTAAGGACTATGGTATGAAGATTAGCATTTCCAAAACGAAAGTAATGTCAGTGGGAAAGAGATATAAACGGATTGGGTGCCAAATAGGAGGAACAAAGTTCGAACATGTGGACGGTTTCAAGTACTTAGGATGCATATTCTCACAGGATGGCAACATAGTGAAAGAACTGGAAGCGAGGTGTAGCAAAGCTAATGCAGTGAGCGCTCAGCTACGATCTACTCTCTTCTGCAAGGAGGAAGTCAGTACCAAGACCAAGTCATCTGTGCACCGTTCAATCTTTCGACCAACTTTGTTGTATGGGAGCGAAAGCTGGGTGGATTCAGGTTACCTTATCAACAAGGTTGAGGTTACGGGTATGAAAGTAGCTAGGATGATAGCAGGTACTAGTAGATGGGAACAATGGCAGGAGGGTGTCCACAATGAGGAAATCAAAGAAAAACTGGGAATGAACTCTATAGCCGTAGCAGTGAGGGCGAAAGGGCTTAGATGGTGGGGTCATGTTACACGCATGGGAGAAGCAAGGTTACCCAAGAGACTCATGGATTCAGCAGTAGAGGGTAGGAGGAGTCGGGGCAGACCGAGGAGAAGGTACCTGGATTCGGTTAAGAATGATTTTGAAGTAATAGGCTTAACATCAGAAGAGGCACCAATGTTAGCACTGAATAGGGGATCATGGAGGAATTTTATGAGGAGGACTATCCTCCAGACTGAACGCTGAAAGGCATAATCAGTCTTAAATGATGACGATGAGTTATGTATATTTTTATACTTATTTTAAAGAACTGAATTATGTTTGGGGGATCTGGAAAGTGTCCCTGAAAATTCTTCCACTGCTTGTTCATAATGGTGTGCGTTGGTAGTGGGTGGTTGACTATTTATTTCTACATTTTTAAGAAGCTGGTCCTGATACAGGGATAAACATGGGGTGTATACAGAATGAAATTTTCACTCTGCAGCAGAGTGCGCGCTGATACGTAACTTCCTGGCAGTTTAAAACTGTGTATCAGGCCGAGACTCGAACTTGGTACCGTAGCCTTTAGTACTCAAGCGCTCTGTCAACTGAGCTACCCAAGCACGACTCACGACCCGTGCTCACAGCTTTGCTTCCGCCAGTACCTCGTCTCCCACTTTCCAAACTCTGATCCCGATTTCGAGTCGCGGTTGGGCACAGTTTTAATCAGCCAGGAAGTTTCATGGGGGGTATGCAAGTGCCTCCACTAGGCTGAGTGGCTGTATTTACGATTTACAACGACATTTTATGTTTTCCAATACCGGAAACAGGCTGTTTATTCCGTAACTGAAACTTCCACCATCTGATTGTTGTCAAATGATTACAGAGTTGGAGCTGTCACTTTGGGAAAGGACATACTGAAACGTCCCCTTAGAACATTTTATACAAGACTGTGCTTAAAGTGACACACAATGTTTTTTAGCGCAACGCAATCTGACTTTCAAAAATCCCTACAAAAGAATGGCTCTGACTAACATTAACCTATACCTTTCACAAATCTTCGTTACTCGAACTACTGCAATACGGCGAGCGCCACTACTGCCAGCTAAATAAAAGATTCAAACTACTGAAGGCACTAACTACTAGTAGGCATAGTTAGCAAATGAAAGATTTTAATAGAGAACAAACAAAGTATTTACCTTAATAGTCATAATATATACAGCAGTTCATGACATCCATTCTGTACTCAAAACTCCGCCATTTCTCTCCCCACATCCACCACTGCTGGCGGCCCACCTCCAACTGCGCAACGCTACGCGCTGTTCACGTCCAGCTGCCCAACACTACAATGGCAGACAACAATGCAAACTAGCCACAGACTGCACACAGCACAGCCAGTGATTTTCATACAGAGAGCGCTACGTGGCGGCGGCGTTACCAATATAAGAACCTAAACAGCCTACATATAAGAACCTAAACAGCCTACTTACAATACATCGATTGGATTTTCTGTGCAGGGTGTTAATCAGCTCTGCCTCTACAGGGTGAAGCTTCTGTTTTTTTATTATTTCGTGATTACAGTGTTTTAAGGCTACGTACTACCAATGTGAGGGTCTTGCTACACCATTTTGTAGATCCTAAGCATCATGGGTACCGAAAAAGTGTCATAAAAACTGGTCTTTCATCAGTCGCAACACTCGTAGCGAGTGAGAAACTGAATTACTAATGTTTTGAGGATATCGATATCAGTTTCTGCCATTTCACTACAGAACTGTCCAGAACAGATTGAACGATCAAACACAGCAAACCACAACTGGCCAACTGACCGCAGAGGACAGTTGCTGGGCAGATGTGGAGCCCCATACTGTTTTGCATCCACAACTACTTGCGCCAAGATATTCATCTACATCTACATTTATACTCCGCAAGCCACCCAACGGTGTGTGGCGGAGGGCACTTTACGTGCCACTGTCATTATCTCCCTTTCCTGTTCCAGTCGCGTATGGTTCGCGGGAAGAACGACTGTCTGAAAGCCTCTGTGCGCGCTCTAATCTCTCTAATTTTACATTCGTGATCTCCTCGGGAGGTATAAGTAGGGGGAAGCAATATATTCGATACCTCATCCAGAAACGCACCCTCTCGAAACCTGGCGAGCAAGCTACACCGCGATGCAGAGCGCCTCTCTTGCAGAGTCTGCCACTTGAGTTTGTTAAACATCTCCGTAACGCTATCACGGTTACCAAATAACCCTGTGACGAAACGTGCCGCTCTTCTTTGGATCTTCTCTATCTCCTCCGTCAACCCGATCTGGTACGGATCCCACACTGATGAGCAATATTCAAGTATAGGTCGAACGAGTGTTTTGTAAGCCACCTCCTTTGTTGATGGACTACATTTTCTAAGGACTCTCCCAATGAATCTCAACCTGGTACCCGCCTTACCAACAATTAATTTTATATGATCATTCCACTTCAAATCGTTCCGCACGCATACTCCCAGATATTTTACAGAAGTAACTGCTACCAGTGTTTGTTCCGCTATCATATAATCATACAATAAAGGATCCTTCTTTCTATGTATTCGCAATACATTACATTTGTCTATGTTAAGGGTCAGTTGCCACTCCCTGCACCAAGTGCCTATCCGCTGCAGATCTTCCTGCATTTCGCTACAATTTTCTAATGCTGCAACTTCTCTGTATACTACAGCATCATCCGCGAAAAGCCGCATGGAACTTCCGACACTATCTACTAGGTCATTTATATATATTGTGAAAAGCAATGGTCCCATAACACTCCCCTGTGGCACGCCAGAGGTTACTTTAACGTCTGTAGATGTCTCTCCATTGAGAACAACATGCTGTGTTCTGTTTGCTAAAAACTCTTCAATCCAGCCACACAGCTGGTCTGATATTCCGTAGGCTCTTACTTTGTTTATCAGACGACAGTGCGGAACTGTATCGAACGCCTTCCGGAAGTCAAGGAAAATGGCATCTACCTGGGAGCCTGTATCTAATATTTTCTGGGTTTCATGAACAAATAATGCGAGTTGGGTTTCACACGATCGCTGTTTCCGGAATCCATGTTGATTCCTACATAGTAGATTCTGAGTTTCCAAAAACGACATGATACTCGAGCAAAAGACATGTTCTAAAATTCTACAACAGATCGACGTCAGAGAGATAGGTCTATAGTTTTGCGCATCTGCTCGACGACCCTTCTTGAAGACTGGGACTACCTGTGCTCTTTTCCAATCATTTGGAACCTTCTGTTCCTCTAGAGACTTGCGGTACACGGCTGTTAGAAGGGGGGCAAGTTCTTTCGCGTACTCTGTGTACAACAGTGACAGCAGGCCAACGCAGTGGGGGCGGACAGCATCCCAAAGCCTGGACCCAACTGTCAGCTGACACCCAGAGTCTGCGCAGAATAAAGCGGCCGGTAGGTGCGCTGTCAGCAGGGCACGCGTGGAGCTGTAGTGGTGGGGGTGGTGGCCACGTACTGTAGGGGAAGTGCTCAGCGCTGGATGGGAAGTGCTGTTCTAAACAGAAGCCTATGCTCACATTTTCTGTAAATATTTTCTGGAGCCCCTCGATGCCCACACTTGCATGGTGACCATTAAAAAAGATCTTACCATCACCTCTATTTAGAAAGAACTCCGCCGGAAATATGACAAAAGCAGCTATTTATTTTCCTCTGGCTTGTTAACCATTTGTAACTTTCAGAGAAGCGTCACGAGTAGCGAATATTGAGTAAAACCTGCATTTCTCTTGTTGCCTGCTTCTTTTGCCAAAACACGCCCGAGTCTACACAGTGACATAGCACTAACGTTCTGTGCAGACGCAACCGCGAGAGAATTCTGAAAAAGTGGTTTATTGAGTTCATTAAGTGAGGAGCCGAGGAAAAGTAAAGCCAGTAGCCTATGAAAAAGCACATTCTCGATATAAAAATAAACATACAATGTCTTTACTTACGTTATTCCAAAACAAATAGCATTTCTCATTTCACTAGCACTCGATGGCCCTTAAAAAGCTACATTCTTTCATCGAAAGTGTCTGTAGTTAGAGGACTAACACCGTAGAGAATTAAGTTCTGCATAATAAACATAAGGCAAAATACTCTGGTCGTAGTGTGCTATCATTTGCCACAATCTCATTTAGATACCTCAAACCGTTCACGAAATAAGACGAATGTTATGGATATTTCATTCTGGCTCTATCGCTCGTGCGCGCGATCGCAAATGAGTGTGTTACAAAAGGCTGTTATCGACGTTTGGCCAAGGTGTTGGCCACCAACTGTGAATAATGTTTTGTATGGCAGGCTCCTATCTGTCTCTGTCATTGTCTGTAGAAGCTTCGCTCTCATACTGAACCTTCATTCCTGTTTGTCACGCCGAAAACGCTGCAGCGCCTACTTACGCAGTCTAACAAGAGAACACTCACTCCCAAGTACTAAGGAAAGACTTCAGGAAACTTCGCGGGAATGTAGAGGGCATCAAATAACGCAATACGTGTTTTTTTTTGTTTGTGTATAATTTCACTTTTAAGCGGTAAAACAGACCTGGACAGGTAATTTGGCATATTAGGTTTGAGGCGAACATCTTTGAAGATATGATATGTAAAAATGTTTCTCACATACAAGTTGATATGTAATTAACGTTATCGAAAACTGTAAGTAAGAAAGTTAACATCGTAATGACTGTAAGCTCTTTGGAAATATTGTTCTCGTTTGTAATATGAAGCTGGGCCACGTTTTGTAAACGTTATTCGTGTGCGCTGCGTGTGTAATTAAGATGATGAAGTCGAAAGTGACGTCCATTGACTGAAATAGCACTCACATGGTGCATATTGAAAAGTGTATTAAGCTTGCGTTCGAAAACATAAACGCACGAATATTTCGTCAGGCAGAACTACATAGCTCGTAAGTACAATAACCTGCACGTTTACTAAGTTTAAAACAGAAAACTATCTCATGAGCAATTAGATTTTGTAAAAGAAGTAAATCTTCTGTAAAAATACCATTACCGATATGACAACAAAAATATTTCTTTTCTTTCTCAGTGCAGCAAACGAATAACAAAAACAAAACTAGGTCCAACTTAGAATGCTTGTAACTGCCATCTGAAGATGGATTTGTAAAGAAAAATCCGAAACCAGTCATGGTCTGAAGATAATAAACCTTTTTAAACCATACATGTGGCTGGTAGCTGTTTTTTATAAATTATAAACACTAGTTTTGTAAAATACGCCATCACTATTAAATAATTTTAAAAACTGAAAACTTTTGGAAGAATGTAAATTAAAGAAACTTTCAACATCCATCCATCCATGTGTAACAAAGCTCGTGTCTGAAATACCATTTTTGGCAAATGAGCTGTATACGATGTGCTGTCAGAATATTTCCAACAACCTAATTAAAATATCTAAACGTTCATTATTAGTCTAGTCATTTATTTTACTCATATTTGTTTTATGTTTTCAATTATTGTTTTACGTTTTAGATTCATTTTTATTTTTTTTTGTTTTTAGTTTATCATTTCACATAAGTACATTCTCTTGACTGAAAATGATAAGTAACTCATTATTCTGATGCAGAATCATCACAATATTGCTATTTTTAAGCATTTATTTACAGGTTATTATTATTTTAATGATTTTTATAATAAGAATGAGTTATTTTCAATTAATAAACTATATGTATGTGAAAATGTACACTAAAAAATATTGTAAAACGTAAAATAACAATTCAGATATAAAACAAATACCAATAATAAATAACTAGACTAATAATGAATGTTTAGATATTTTAATTAGGTATGTTGGAAATACTCCGTCATCACATTGTGTACAGCTTATTTTCCAAAAATGATATTTCGGAAAGTAGCTCCATTACACATGGATGTATTCGCTTCAAAACTTAATTAATTTATATTGCAAGGTTTTCAGTTTTCAGAATTATTTATTGATGGTGTGGTATCTTGCAAAATTTCGAATTATTACAAAATTCGTTATACAGTTTTCAAGAAAGTTAATTACATATAAAATTTTACGAGAGAAACATTTTTATATACCGCCGAGGCGAATCTGTCCCTTCAAACCCAGCATGCCAAATTACGTTTCAGGGTGTGTCCTTCCCCTTAAAAGTGACAATGTGCACAAAGACGAATATACGAATAGCATTATTTTGCCCCTCTTACAAATCCGCCGAATTTCATCGAGATTGTTCTTTGACAACTGGGAATGAGCTCTAGTGTCTCGTGAAACAGTATTACTTCGCTTCAGTTCGAAAGTTGGCGCGCGAAAGTAAAGATTCGCTCTATTTTTCACGTCCACAGCAATTGAGAAGAAGGAAGATACATACATAGATCTACAGCCACAGCTACGGAACACAGGAAGAGTTCACAGAAAGATAGCAGTCTGGAGAACGACGTTCTCGCTGCTACCCTCGTAGTACAATAGTAGCAGCGTGCCATAATTCTGTTTTACATCGGTTAACATCGAAAGTCTTTTACGCTACATCACGTGCGTTTCAGTGTTAGTGGCCAGTAACTTGCCAACTGTCAAATTTTTAATGCTGTCACCGTATGACATTACTTTTCGTATCCAGTATCTCTGCTCTGTGATGTATCGCATTCGTTCATACTTGTCTAATTGTACTGGTGAACTTCAATGACGTATTCAGATAAACAACTGATTACTGTTTCACAGTTCATGTACTTCTTGAGGCCTCCTACCAAAGCATAGTAAATAAATCCAGATTTCTGTTGCCGCAGACACTACCGGGCAAGAACGAATGGCAACGTTACCGTCAAAAAGAAAAAAAAATGGCTCTGAGCACTATGGGACTTAACTTCTGAGGTCATCAGTCCCCTAGAACTTAAAACTACTTAAACCTAACCAACCTAAGCACATCACACACATCCATTCCCGAGGCAGGATTCAAACCTGCGACTGTAGCGCTTAGAACCGCTCGGTTACTCCGGCCGGCTACCGACATGTGGCTAAAATTTACACAGATTGTCTTATCGTGGGAAATAAGTAAAAATGAGTTAAAATGTTGGTGACGTGTATCAAAACGTGTATGAATAACTCAAATGTAATTTACAAGTCGTGGCGTAGTCACGAAAACGTTTACAGCAACCCATGAAAATATTCCTTTTTTTTGTAATTCTACTTTTGGATCACAATACTTATTTGTACTCATTTTATTCATTCCTGCGGTTAAAGATTATCTTTAAACCCAGAAAAGACACTGACGAAAAAGAATCACAACAGCAAGAAATATTGTAGAGTAATGAAATTTCGGGAACGCATTTGTCTAGGTAATATACCGGGTGATCACAAAGTCAGCATAAATTTGAAAACTTAATAAACCACTGAATAATGTAGATAGGGAGGTAAAAATTGACACACATGCTTGGAATGACATGGGGTTTTATTAGAAAAAAAAAGTATTGCTAGACGCGTGAGAGATCTCTTGCGCGGGTCGTCGTCATGCTTGGCCTCCCAGGTCCCCAGACCTCAGTCCGTGCTGTTATTGGCTTTGGGGTTACCTGAAGTCGCAAGTGTATCGTGATCGACCAACATCTCTAGAGATGCTGAAAGACAACATCCGACGCCAATGACTCGGGACATGCTTTACAGTGCTGTTCACAACATTATTCCTCGACTACAGCTATTGTTGAGGAATGATGGTGGACATATTGAGCATTTCCTGTAAAGATCATCATCTTTGCTTTGTCTCACTTTGTTATACTAATTATTGCTATTCTGATCAGACGAAGCGCCATCTGTCGGACATTTTTTGAACGTTTGTATTTTTTGGTTCTAATAAAACCCCATGTCATTCCGAGCGTGTGTGTCAGTTTGTACCTCTCTATCTACATTATTCCGTGATTTATTCAGTTTTCAAATTTATACTGACTTTTTGATCACCCAGTATTTAAGTGATTAACATTTGAAAATCACAGGTTAATGTAAGCGCGACACAAGCCATTGCAAACGCGAAATGCTGGTGCATTAATAACCGGTGTAATGTTGACTGCAAGCACGCAAACGTGGCTACAGTGTGTTGTAGAGCTGCGGGATGTCAGTTTGTGTGATGGAGTCCCATGGCTGTTGTGCTTGTTTGGTCAATACAGGGACGGTTAACGTTGTTTGTGGACGTCGTTTGAGTTATCGTTGTATGATATCCGACATGTGATCGAGCAGACCAAGACAACATCTAGACACACTGCCGGACTTGTTGGGTTACAACAGAGGTATGTGGGTTGCCGTTATCCTGTTGGGAAATATTCCCTGCAAGGCAAATTTTCAGTCAGGTTGCGTGGAATAACCGAGAGAGTGCTCTTGCTGTCATTGAAGTCGCACCCCATACGATAATTGCAGGCCCAGTCTGTGTGGCACGCAGACGGACTGGGCACGCCCTCAAATCGCCTCCTCCTAGCCAACACGCGGCCATCACTGGCACCGAGGCAGGACCAGCTCCCTACAGGAAACACGACAGACCTTCGCCCTGCCCTCCAATGACCTCTCGCTTGACACCACTGAAGTCGCAAATGGCGGTGGTCTGGGGTCAGTGTGTAACACCACAGCTCATCTGCTGTATGGATCTAATTTGCTTTTGTTTTATTTAATGTTATAACAGTGAGTATCTGTAAATGTGTGTGATTGAATCGATAACATAAAATTGTATACTGCTTTCTTTATATAAACTTTGATGTCATGTTTTGGTTCAATGCAAAGTAGTGTATCTGCAATTTATACTCTTTGTCCCATTTGGAGGGAACAAAACTTACTGTATATGATTGTAATTTTTGTGTGAATAATTTTTTGTAGAAGTGTCAGTATGTGAAAATGTTCTGTCTTATTTAATGAATTTGGTTGCTGTTATGTAAACTGCTGATCCTCACTTAGGGTTCTTAGTTAATTTGTATGTAAAACGTGTAGTGGTTCCCCTCGGGAACGGAACTGTGTAGCTCGCGCAAATTGTGGTTGGCCCAGGTGGAAAAGGTGGAACTGATAGTCAGTCGCAGACGAGCTACCAGTCGGGGACAAGCTAGCAGTCGGAGACGAGCTACCAGTCCGGGACAAGCTAGCAGTCGGAGACGAGCTATGAGTCGGGGACGAGCTACGAGGCCGTGCACTGCCATGTAAAAGATGCATATTGTGCTGATTCCGAGAGAGGCTTTCCCTGCTTCTTTCCAAGTCCTCGGATGGATGGATAAATGGCTGGTACTATTCGGGAATTTGTATCTATCATCGCCACCAAGAAATGACAGAGTCCAGCAATTCTGCCTACAATTCCACCTACCAACATGCAGTTGCCACCACATTGCGCAATCATTGCAACGTAATACTATAATGATGTACAGTGAAGGATCAGCTTAATGGACGTGCTAATGTGCTGAAATATAAGGTAATTTGTATCTGAATTTATGTACCTACCTTGATTTGTCTCCTCATCATAACACCTCTCAGATTCCTCTCCGTTTGAGCTAAAGTGATATCCGAGTGTCCTTACTAAAAGAAATTAAAACCTAGAGTTTTGCTAATTAATGCCTCTTCAGCATAGTAAAAAGAAAGTTAAACTTAATGTGGCAAGAGAGTGAGTGAAAGTAAATGTTGTTTGCTGAAAATATTCTTATTAAAATTGCTTATTAAAGTGCTGTTGCCAACTTCAAAATTAAAAGTTCTTAAGACTGAGGCTTATAAAGTAAATGATCACATGGTTGTCTGTAGTAAATTCTAAAAGGTGAGTCAGTTTCTTGCAATTTTGTCAACATTGTGTTTCACTGTAGTAAAAGTAGGAAACTGCAACAGTAGAAAACTATATGTTCATGATTGCTAAGTGTTTGTCTCTCTTGTGTATCAGAAGTGCATATTAACAGTAATGTTATAAACAACATTCACTTTGTGTAAGTCCTGAAAGTAATAGTGTGTTTCGGTTTATGTTATAATTTTGCGAATAGTTTGTGCTGCTGTAACTGTTAGTTTCAATCTTAAAACATATGTGTGTGTCAGAGTTCATTGCACTCGCGTGTGGCGAAGTCTAGGTTGTGTTTGTCCGTTATAGTTACTTATACCTACTTTCTTAAACGAGAACGTTAATCTTTCTCTTGCCTAATTAGGCTGGCGACCGTTTCCCTTATTCGATAAACAGTATAGCTAGGAAAAATTTTGTTTGTTACTATTCAAATATTTACGTAATTCTGAATTTCATTTCCGATAAGCCACCTCCGTTAGGAACAACACGGTCAACCTAGCAAAATTCCTCTCAAAGGGTAACACTGCCCTGTTGCTTTATACCATTATTAATCCAACAAAATAATTCTGTTTTGCAAATTGCCTCCAGTTTTGAGGTTATGGTATAACAGTAGCAGTTAGGAGTGTTATAAGTGGGACGCACGCTACAGGACGTCTTGCTCGGTGCTGTGCTTGAAAGAACCGGTTTGTAGCAGTTCTTTGTGTCACTGTGGTGGCGACTGCTGCTCGTATTGCTTCTGCAGATGCTGTACGATGCGACAGAGCCACACGCCCAAAACGACGGCCTTCCCCCTCGGTGGTGCCACGTGGCCGTCCACAGCCCGGTCTTCTTGCGACCGTACCTTACCGTGACCACCGCTGACAGCAATCACTTACAATAGCTACATTCCTGCCAGGTCTTTCTGTAATACCGCTGAACGAACATCCAGCTTCTCATCACCGTACGACACGACCACGTTCAAACTTAGTGAGGTGTTGACAATGGCCTCTTTGTCACCTTAAGGGAATTCTTGACTAACACCAATTCAGCACGTTCAGTCTCAAAGGTAACTGACGCTCAGGATCCTTACAGTGTATTTTTAAAACAAACACGATGTACATTCCACAGTAACAGCGGTGTTACTAGCGATTATAGCGAAACATGAACAGACATCATCCTTCAGCTGTAGAAACACGCAGACCAACTTCTGTATATGTTGCGCAATTCTTTCTTGGTGTTGCAATTTTTTTCCGTCAGGATAGAAGCTCATAGAGGTGGGCTAATTTACAAAAAACTCGTAACTGTACGTATCTGATGCAGTCTTTCTTTCTTTCTTTCTTTCTTTCTTTTTTTTTTTTTTTTTAAATTAGGTTACCTCTGTGTGTTTATATTTTCTGCGTCTGAAGATTGTCGTTACCGACAGAGATTAATGATCTGATCACAAATGAACATTATGATTCATGACTGGAATTAGAATAAAGCAAAATGAAACTTAATTGATTACTGAGTACCGTGCGCGTCAGTGACTATGTTGTAGTGCGAGCTGTATTGAACAACTGTGCCAGATTCCGTGCAAGCACATCTTCCGACTCACTGGTTACACGAAGTATTAAAATGAAGTAACTTATATGATGGAGGTATGTTCCGTCTTTGCAAGTAGATGAAAGCTAGCTTTTTTTCCCCATATGCGTTTTTTTTTTTGCTTACCAAGCAGCTTCAGTGATTTGTAATGCACGTTTCCTTATGTGTAATATATTAAACTATGTAGGAGTTACATATACGTTTCTATGTAACGTTTTCTCATTTTTTCCTCATGTTTGTCAGGTTAGAAACAACTTTTGTAGCGCAACTTTCCTGAGCGTAAATTATCGTTTGCTGTTAATTACGCTTTCCATTGTTGTTACTCCATGTGTGTTGTCCTGGAAGTGAATTCTGTGGTGTCGCTGCCAGACACCACACTTGCTAGGTGGTAGCCTTTAAATCGGCCGCGGTCAGTTAGTATACGTCGGACCCGCGTGTCGCCACTGTCAGTGATTGCAGACCGAGCGCCGCCACACGGCAGGTCTAGTGAGACGTCCTAGCACTCGCCCCAGTTGTACAGCCGACTTTGCTAGCGATGCTACACTGACAACTACGCTCTCATTTGCCGAGACGATAGTTAGCATAGCCTTCAGCTACGTCATTTGCTACAACCTAGCAAGGCGCCATTACCAGTTACTATTGATACTGAATTATGTACAGTCAAGAGCGACGCTCATCATTAATGGATTAAAGTTAAGTATTCCACCTGCTACGTTCGTTTTTCTAAAGTCTAATTTCCCTGTCCTGTTCCAGACCTTACGCCAGCCTGCGTGAGCTAAAGCGCGTGCCTTTCGGCTTCCTCTAATAATACGGTGTTGGCTCTCCTGCCAACCCACAACAAATTCATTCGATCCCCAAACTCCAGCTAGCCGATTTCCGGCGTTTTTCTTCACCCACATTAATTCCAAGACATCACTTGAACTTTTCATTGTGTGATGAACATGTATGTGTTTAGAGTGTGTAGTATTGGAACTATCAGTGTGTGTTTAACTTTGGTCTTTTGTTGACACACACACACACACACACACACACACACACACACACACACACACACACAAAACACAAACAACAGACGAAAGATAAACACACAGTGACAGTTGGCACACTAGACACACTGAACACACACGTGTTGATCACAAAATGAAAAGTGCAGGTGATGTGATGTAATAAATGTAGCTGAGAAAAACAATAAATGTGGGTGGAAGAAAACAGCCGGAAATCGGCGTGCTGGAGTATGGAGACCTTACGAAACTTGGGCTTCAAAAGTTTTTGCTAATCTGGGAAACAAGACTCTGGATTTAGGAAAGCTGATTGTAGAACTGCTTGTTACCGTGTGCAACGCCCAAGGAATCCAGCAGATAATGACTGTTGACTGGAGTATTTAAGAGGGCCGATCCAGTAGCGGAAGCAACCATCTACAATTTAAATGCACCAAAATAGTTGAACCGAAATACAACAGATTTTGTAGTACCAGCAGCAGTATCAGAAGTCGGGTAATTAGTTAAGCGTTTTATTGTAGTTTTTAGTTGTAGAGGTACCTGTTCTATTTTATGTGTTAGGAGTTTTGTATTAAGGACAAGCAATAACTAATTAATACATACATTTACTATTATCCACGAAAATGTGAATTGTTCGACGTATTTTAGTTTCTCAGATAACAGGCTGTAACTACCAAGAAAAGTAAAGCACTAGGAGAGACAGTTCTCACGTTGTGATTAATAATGGAAGCAAGACTGAAGGAAAATGAAGACACGCTCAAAGGATTTGTCAAACTAGAAAGGGCGTTCGACGATGTAAAATGATGCAGAATGAACGAGATTCTGACAAGGGAACCTCCCCATTGCACCCCCCTCATATTTAGTTATAAGTTGGCACAGTGGATAGGCCTTGAAAAACTGAACACAGATCAATCGAGAAAACAGGAAGAAGTTGTGTGGAACTATGAAAAAAATTAGTAAAATATACAAACTGAGTAGTCCATTTGAAGATAGGCAACATCAAGGACAGCCGGCCGTGGTGGCCGTGTGGTTCTAGGCGCTCCGGAGCCGCGCTGCTGCTACGGTCGCAGGTTCGAATCCTGCCTCGGGCATGGGTGTGTGTGATGTCCTTAGGTTAGTTAGGTTTAAGTAGTTCTAAGTTATAGGGGACTGATGACCACAGCAGTTGAGTCCCATAGTGCTCAGAGCCATTTGAACCATTTTTGAACATCAAGGACAATGGGTGTCAAGGAGCGCCGTGGTCCCGTGGATAGCGAGAGCAGCTACAGAACGAGAGGTCCTAGGTCCAAGTCTTCCCTCGGGGGAAAAGTTTTAATTTTTTATTTTCAGTTTGTGACAAACTCTAATGTTTTCATCACCTTTTTGGGAATGATTATCATATCCACAAGAAAACCAAAATCGGGCAAGGCAGAAGAATCTTTTTACCCATTCGTTAAGTGTACAAGTTAGGTGGGCCTACAACATATTCCTGTCATGTGACGCACACGCCGTCACCAGTGTCGTATAGAATATATCAGACGTGTTTTCCTGTGGAGGAATCGGTTGACCTATGACCTTGCGATCAAATGTTTTCGGTTCCCATTGGAGAGGCACGTCCGTTAGTCTACTAGTCGCACGGTTTTGCGGTGCGGTTGCAATACACAGACACTAAACTTATTACATTGAACAGAGACGTCAATGAACGAACGGACAGATCATAACTTTGCGAAAATAAAGAAAGTGAAATTTTCAGTCTAGGAAAGACTTGAACCAAGGACCTTTCCTTCCGCAGCTACTCACGCTAACCACGGGACTACGACACTCCTGAGCCCACATTCTCCTCGATGTTGCTTATGTTCCGCATGGACTACTCAGTTTGTACATTTTATTAATTTTTTTCATATTTCTACACAACTACTTCCTGTTTTCTCGAGTTTTTCAAGGCCTATCCACTGTGCCAACTTATAACTAAATCTGAGGGGGGTGCGATGGGGAGGTTCCCTTGTGAGAAAAATAGGAGTAAGCTATAGGGAGAGACGGGTAATGTACCGTATGTAAGGGGGGACAGTGAGAGTGTGAGGTCAAGAACGAAGTGCTCGCATTGAAAAGGGTGTAAGACAGTGATGTAGTCTTTCGCCCCTACTGTTCAATCTGTACGTCGAAGAAGCGATGATGGAAATAAAAGGAAGATTCAGGAGTGGCATTAAAACTCTAGGTGAAAGGATATCACAGATACGATTCACTGATGACATTGCTATCCTGAGTGAAAGTGAACTACATGATCTGCAGAATGGAATGAACGGTCTAATGAGTGCGGAATATGTAGTGAGAGTAAATCGAAGAAAGACGAAAGTAATGAGCAGTAGTAGAAATGAGAATAGCGAGAAACTTAAAGTTCAGAATTGATAGTCACGAAGTAGATGAAGTTAAGGAATGCTGCTAGCTAGGCAGTAAAATAACCAATGACGGACGGAGGAAAGAGGACATCAAAAGCAGACTAGCTATGGCAAAAAGGCATTCCTGGCCAAGAGAAGCCTACTGGTATCAACATAGGCCTTAAATTGAGGAAGCAGTTTCTGAGAATGTAATCGGGAGCACAGTATTGTATGGTAGTGAAAGATGGACTATGGGAAAACCTAAAGAGAATCAGGGAATTTGGGATGTGGTGCTACAGAAAAATGTTCAGAATTAGGTAGACTTATAACCTAAGGAACGAGAAGGTTCTGCAGAGAATCGGAGAGGAGAGGAATATGTGAAAATTACTGATAAGGAGAAGGAACAGGATGATAGGACATCTGTTAAGACATCAGGGAATTACTTCCATCCTACTAGATGGAAATGTAGAGGGCAAAAACTATAGGGGAAGACAGAGATTGGAATACATCCAGCAAATAATTGAGAGGTTTCAAGAGCTACTCTAAGATGAAGAGGTTGGCACAGGGAAGGAATTCGTAGCGGGTCGCATGAAACCAATCGGAAGACTGAACGGTTCACGCTTTCGCAATTACCGCACGGACGTCGGGAACCACGAAAGCCGAGCATACATTTAATGAACTTTCATCAAGTTTCATTCTTCAAGTGACAGGATTTTAGGATTTTGATAGCTGTGTATCGGGTTGTTCCGGGTAAGACTTGATGTATATGTGGACACAAACAAATGACTGAAATTTCAGAGAAACTCGATGATATTTAAGAAAAACTGGACGATTTAAGCTAGAGAACGAGCTTCAGAATTGCGCAAGACAAAAACGCGTTGGTCCGTTTGTGGTCCTCATGCAAGCAGTTATTTGGATTGGCACTGACAGACTTATTGGATGTTTTCCTGAAGGACATCGTGCCAAATTCTGCCCAACTGGCGCGTCAGGTCGTCGAAATCCTGTGCTTGTTGGAGGGGTCCTGCCCATAATGCTCGAAACGGGCTCAGTTGGGAAGAAATAAGCGACCTTCCTGCCTAACTTAGGGTTTGTCAAGCACGCTGACGAGCAGTAAAAGTTCTCGTCGTGTACTCGCCAGTATTAGCTCGCTGAAACGTAATCCCAGGATGGCTGCCCTATGTATAGACATCGGCCACCCACAATTTTATTATATGTGTGGAACAGTTGTATAGATAAAAGCCTTGTATCAAAATTGGAAAAAGGTGGGCGCAGATCCATTATATGGAAGCAGAATGGGCTACTGATATCTGAACTAAGGTATATTTGAAGGGTCAAGCAAATAAGTGGATTTCAATTAGTGTAAAGCTACTGTAACGTAACCATCGTAATTTATGGTATAAAATTTTGTCATCTGAGTGAACAAAACGTATCACGACTTTGGTGCATACAAATAAACAGAATAACAGCCTATATCGAAATTAAAGGGGTGGGGGAGGGAACCGTTACATAAATAAAGCCCGAATCTGATGAAAATAACCATGATTACGAAGCTATCACCTAAGCCACTAATATCCCACATCATGCATACGTTGTTAGTCAACGTAACAGGTACAGTGAAGACTCGATTAACAGGACTAATTGTTGTCGTATGTCATTCGTATAATCGAAAATCGGTGTAACTAAATGTCTGAAAGAAACAACATTATTTGAATGATTAATCCTACAAAAATGACCTACGTCACTCACATATGGTAATCTCTTGGGTACATTGTCATATGGTTATCTTTCTCGGGTTAATGCATAATATTAAGTATTTACCAGAACAACAAAACAAATTAAACTTAATAAAATCAACAAAAGTCAATGTTTATTCAGACAGCAAACATTTTCGTATTTACTTACATATTTTCTTAAAATTACTAAAATTCTGCAACCTCAATAATGAAAAACCAAACAAAAGTCAAACAGGACAGTCACTGTAGTTTAAATTTGTTCAAAATATTTGGTAATTGTCATCAGACAAAAACAATTTTGATGTTCATTGCTGTTACATCACGAATTCATTTTAATTGTAATAAACTCACACTGTGTTTGTCTTTTGGTAAATTTGGAGAGCCTTTTGCAAGGCTTGAAACAACACTGCAGCGGATGGTCCATGATTTTCTGCATCTGCGTTTTCTTCTCGCATTTCCTGCTGTTCGTTTGCCTGCAAATCGTTTACAACAGTTTCGTCGTCCGACATGATGTGGAAACCTGGATCACTGCTGTCACAACTGAGCCCCTCTCTCACTCCATTTTATCTTTAAGCGATAACAGTACTCTATCGCGCTTTGACAATTTTAACCACAGGCTTGACACGGCACTGTGGCGCAGCGATTGGCAACTGTCTTTTTTTTTTTTTTTTTGGTCATCAGGCTACTGACTGGTTTGATGCGGCCCGCCACGAATTCCTTTCCTGTGCTAACCTCTTCATCTCAGAGTAGGACTTGCAACCTACGTCCTCAATTATTTGCTTGACGTATTCCAATCTCTGTCTTCCTCTACAGTTTTTGCCCTCTACAGCTCCCTATAGCACCATGGAAGTCATTCCCTCATGTCTTGGCAGATGTCCTATCATCCTGTCCCTTCTCCTTATCAGTGTTTTCCACATATTCCTTTCCTCTCCGATTCTGCGTAGAACCTCCTCATTCCTTACCTGTCTTACCCAACAATAATGGCACTCGCGCTGTCTTAACTGAAACAATAATGAAATGTGAGGGGCAAAGAGAGCGCAGAGCCCGGGAGTACATGTTTTCCAACCGTAGGGACTTTTTCATACGCGTAGACCTTTGTATCTTTTTTCCAAACTGAAAGGACGTAGAGACGAATTCCCGATCTCTCTATACAACACAAGGAGTTTTTGTCCATGAAAGAAAAACTATAATGTAAGAAATTAAAAAATAAAAAGTTGCTAATCTGTATAAATTATAGACATCATATACGTTTGTCACCATTGCGTATGGAAAGTTAGCTTAAAGGGCCCACCTCAGGGACGAAACGAGGTGCAGAAGGAAAGTATTCCAGTCATTGTCTGGAGGGGGTACGTGGTGGGGGTAATACTGTCGCGTTTGTCGCTGAGCACTCCACGTGCCGAAATGCTGCTCTCTCTTGGTAAAAATTTCGTACGGAAGCTACATACATTCAGGAATGCACATGACGAGAGAATCATTTCCAAAGAAGGTATTTAATTGTAGCAAAGAACGTAAATCAATGTTGCAATACAACGTAACGATTACAAGAAAAATGGCCACCACTGAAGAAACCGTGACGTTAGCAACAATCGCGATTAGAAAACAATCGACGCAAAGAGCTCCGACCGCAACCAGGGGCCCGTCAGGCAACTTCCAGCGCGCCTACTGCAATCTCTGCATCATTCTCACTTCCACAGTTACATTCTTAACTTCTGCAGAGGCGATTGTGTTTCTGTCTTTGTTGTGCGTCCACTTGTCGAAAATCCAGGATAAACAGCTTGCGTGGATCATTCCAGTTCCTTTAGCGTTAACATAAGCTTCGGAAGTTTTTCTTGGGGGTGTACAAGTGTAGAATTAGTATTTCTTTTTTATGGCTTCAGCGGCGCAGAGGAGAAATAGAGTTACAAAACAGTGACAGTCAAAGCCGAAAGCAGAAATTTAGAGACGAGTGGCAAGAAGAAAGCCACGGCCTTGCCGCAGCGGCAACACCGGTTCGCATCTGATCGCCGAAGTTAAGCGCTGTCGGGCTGGGCTAGCACTTGGATGGGTGACCGTCCGGTCTGCCGAGAGCTGTAGGAAGCCGGGTGGTCTCGGCCCCTGTGGGGCAAACTGAGGAGCTGAGTTTGAAATGAGCGTAAAGGTACAAACGTGTCGATAGGGAACACTTGTTGTGGACGAGCCTTAATTTTTTTTTCGCTTGGTTGGTATGACATCTGTCAAAGATATTTGGTATACATCAAATCATGGAACAAACAACATCATATGTTTTCATCGTGTTAAGGGGCTCCGGAAAGGCTCAAAATCATGAGAAGTTCAATTTTTACTTTTTTGCGTTTTCTGAATCTGCAGACATATAATTTATTCAATTCCGAAGACTACAACTATTTTTAAATTTTTTTTGAAATGTGTTCTACATGGGCGTGACCCACTGTGGCGCTGTTACACTGCTGTCAAATGGTGTTATTATTAACGTCCGTGTTCATCAGGTACATTTTAGTGATGTGAGATAAAGTATGTGTTGTGGCTAACCTATTTTCAGAGACTTAGCAGCACCTGAACTGTTGAAAAAGTGTATTCACGGAAAAACTCAAAACCCCAATGAAAGTGTAAATAGTGTTATATGGTCGAGAATCCCCAAGACTGTATTTGTTGGAATAGAAACACTTCACTTTGGTGTGTATGATGCTGTTGCGACTTTCAATGATGGCAACATTGTAAGGTGCAAGGTATTTAGAAATATGGGAATGAAGATAGGTTCTAACATGGTACGAGCGATGCTTGCTTTAGACAAGGAACGCCTTCGGGCTGCAGACAGGGCTGTAAAGAGTCTAGAAATACAAGCAAGAGTAAACAGGAGGAGGAACAAGAGGAAGCTGGAGGAGGAGTTTGCACAGGATGAAGATAATCCATCCTATGGACCTGGAATGCACTAAAAAGTTAATCCAATCTTTGTCGCTCGATTCCCAAAACTTTTATTTTCTCATACTAATTACATGTTTTCTAAGGATCTACCAAACATATTTGTTTCAAACTTTCAGTAAATGTTACACAGTACCTTCTGCATAATTTAACACAGCCTTTTTCCAAAAAACTGTATATTTTTGAATATATAAATAAAAAATTGCAAAAAAGGTTGTGAATTTTCATTACAATTGAAAAAAAAATCATCTTTAATAACTGAACTAAAATTTTGTAAAATCCCTGTGTTAAGTTGTAGCCCATATTCCAATACATAATCTGTAAAAAGTTCAACTGCCTACCTCAAATACTTTGTGAGGAAAGATGTAATTTATAAGCGTTATTTTAACACTGAAAGTATAGGGCGTTCCAGAGCCCCTTAACAATGTCGAATTTTGTACCAGAAAGTGATGATTTGCGGAAAGCATTAATTTTTTGTTTTCATTTGAAAAAAAAAGTGCTGCAGAGTCGCACCGAATGCATGTCGAGGCATATGGTGATGATGCTCTATCAGAAGCAACATGCAAAAGTGGTTTCAACGGTTCAGCAATAATGAGCTTGATGTAAGAAATGAAGAACGTGGAAGACCACCAAAAAATTTCGAAGACGCCGAATTGCAAGCAATATTGGATGAAGATGATACTTTGAGTCAGAAGCAAATGGCAGAAATGCTAAATGTTGCACAACAAAGAATTTCTGACCGTTTGAAAGCTATGGGAAAGATCCAAAAGTGTGGAAAATGGGTGCCACATGAACTGAATGAAAGACAGATGGAAAACCGAAAAACCATTTGTCAAATTTTGCATCGAATTATTACTGGCGATGAAAAATGGATTTATTTTAAAAATCCTAAACGGGAAAAATCATTGGTTAATCCGGGACAACCATCAACATCGATTCGGCAAGAAGATAATGCTCTGTGTTTGGTGGGATCAGAAAGGTGTGGTGTATCATGAGATTCTGAAACCCGGTGAAACTGTGAGTACTAATCGCTACAGACAACAAATGATCAATTTCAACTATGTATTGATCGGAAAAAGACCAGGATGGGCCAGAAGACATGGCAAAGTAATTTTTTTTACACGACAATGCACCTGCACACAAAGTAAAACTGGTTCAGGATACAATCAAAACACTTGGCTGGGAGCTGCTACCCCACCCGCCGTATTCACCAGACTTGGCCCCTTCCGACTACCATTTGTTTTCATCAATGGGACACGCATGGGCTGAGTACCACTTCGATTCCTACGAAGAAGTGGAAAATTGGGTGTCTGATTGGTTTGCTTGAAAAGACGAACATTTGTATTGGCGTGGTGTCCACAAATTTCCAGAAATGTGGTCAAAATGTATAGAAAGTAGTGGTCAGTCCTTTGAATAAAATGTTTTTACTTTTCGGTTCAAAATTAGTGTTTCAATTTCATAAAAAAACGCTCATTTCATACTGGTGCACCTGGTACTTGACTGAGAAGCGGCGGCTCCCGTCTCGGACCCTCACATACGACCGGGAGAGCGGTGTGCTGACGACATGCCCTTCCACATCCACATCCACATCCACATCCAGTGACGTCTATGGGCTAAGGATGACACGGCGACCGATCGGTACCGTTGGGCCTTCGTGGCCTGTACGGGAGGAGTTAAGCTTAGTTTAATGACAAGAGGAAGAACATTTTAAAGGGTCGTTAACTGCAGATCACAAGGATAGATCTGGTGCTCGTTGCAGGGCGTGTGAAATTAGTTTGTTTGCTGCAAGAAGCGAACTTTTAAAACACGGAAATGGCGATTCGCACAAAAGTCTGGTGTCACAATTCAATAATCATTCAGTGCTTTCATCGTGGATGAATCAACCTACGACAAGTACCTCAAGTTTTAAGCGGGGCGGGGGGCGAGGAGAGGGGGCGGACAACAAAGCTGTTGAAATAATGTTGCCGACAGCAGTTGGTGAGCACTCACTATCGTAGACAACAGTAGATTATAGTCGACAGTCTAGATTTGTTTTTTTGCAACGTAGCGTGAACGTACGGACTTTTCATGTGTCGTGTAGGGATGTTGTCGAAAATGAGTTGGCAACACTACAAGTGGATAGTGCCAGCGCGACATATTCGCGCCCGCACGGAATACATTGCAGAGATATTTGCTTACGATTGACAATCCAGATACTCGAGAATCCGTGTAACTGATATCAAGATTATCATGTCTCCACTGTAACTGTAAGTTAGATATGACGATGGTCGCTGCTGATTCTTTTCTCCTCCAGTTTCCCAGAAAATGAAGATGCGGTCGCTGGTGACCCAGATGTTGACGGGTCGTTAAGCGCTGGGCCGACCTCGGCCGCCGTCTAGCGGCGCTTATGCCCCGACGCCACGCCTCTGGCTTATCCAGCGTGCGGCGGCGGGGGGCGTGACCTAGGTCGAGGTTTACAGCGGCGAGCCAGGGGGCGCTGGAAGGCTCTGGAGGGAGAGGGAGGCTCCAGCAGATGTGGGTCGAGGCTGGAGGCGGTCGTAAAGCTGGAGAGAGGCAGGGAGACAGGCGCCCCCTCGGCACGCCGCGGAAACCCCTGCCCCACATAGGGAGACACCTCACAGCGGGGGTGGGTGGGGTGGGGGGAGGGAGAGAGCGGAGTGATGTGAGGGTTAAAACAGGGGCGGCAGCACGGACTGCTACTCCAGAAATATAGCTGTCCTTATCACAGAGTAAAAAGTAACAGATACTCAAATGTATGAGAACAAACAAAAACTGAGGTTTGCCGCCGGCCGGTGTGACCGAGTGGTTCTAGGCGCTAGTCTGGAACAGAGCGACCGCTACGGTCGCAGGTTCGAACCCTGCCTCGGGCATGGATGTGTGTGTTGTCCTTAGGTTAGTTAGGATTAAGTAGTTCTAAGTTCTAGGCGACTGATGACCTCAGAAGTTAAGTCGCATAGTGCCCAGAGTAATTTTTTTTTTTAGGTTTGTCAGTCACATCGCAACTCTGTAGATACGGCAAACGACTTGAGAGATGAGTTGAACGCAATGGATAATGTCTTGAAAAGAGATTGTAGGACGAGCAATAACAAAAGTGAAATAAGGGTACTGCAGTGTTGGTGAATACAATCAAGCGATGCTGAGGGAATTAGATTGATAAAAAAGGCAATGTCGTGACTGACTGGCTCATCACCCAGTCCAAACTGCTAAGGATAGAAACTTGAAATTTGGAGAGGGTGTTTATCTTATACTGTACGCATCATTTACGAAGCGATTTTTCGAAATTCCACCCATAATGGCGCAAAATAGGGGGTGAAGGGTTTTCTCTAAATATGTTGCTATTAAGCCAATTTTGAAGCTAGACCCGCGAAAATTGGTGTTTATGCATTTTTGCAAATTTAGCGCTATGGGGGTGAAATAGGGGCTGAAATGTTTCAAGAAAATATTTAACTACGAAAACGTTTTGAAGGACAAACGTAGAGCAAAATGCATTCTTGTACTTATCTCTCCGAAAATATTGCAGCTAAAATAGTAAAACTTGAGATTATCATGTAAAACATAACGTTTGATATTCTGAGCAATTTTTGTTTGAAAATGCGCATCGACACACATATTATAAAGATTTGAATTTTTAATTGCCACAGTTTCTCTGATGTACCTTTCCTCGTAAACTTATCAACCAATAAACCTGCAAATTCACAGTTTACATCTGCATAAGAGACTTACAACACGTGTGGAACAGATTTTTGTTAAAGATCATACTTGCTTTGAAATTAATTTTTGAGTTTCGTGTTACCCAGGACTCCTCTGTTTTTTTTTTTTTTTCAAATTTTAAAGGAGAAATTTTTTCAGAGAAAAGATAACGGAAGATGCTCAACGGAACTATTCAGCAAGTAATTCTTAAGAACTATGCCAAATTTCAGGATGTTATCTTGCATAGTTGCTGAGGAAAGGCACATTATAGCTCAAAAAAGTCAATTTACAGCAATTTTCATTTGAAGTTTTTATTATAATTTTGTTTACAATATTTCTATACCTCTAGTGACGAATGCTGTCCATATCCATAATCTTTATTCTCTTCCTCGTCTTCCTGGAGTAACCTCTTCCCGTGCCTATTTTGCCTAGCAAACTTTTGCATTTTTGCTTCTGTTGCCTGAGGTTTGTCCAGTCACGCTTCATCGATGTTTCTGAGTATCTTCAGTGTGAATACACCTGGCTGGAAGTCTAGTCTCTGCAGGCACTTGATCGTACCTACATTGAACGCTAGACATGCTGTTATCTTCACAACAGTGGAGGACACAAATACTGTTTTTGGACAAAGCATCCATAAAAGATGATTGCAGCTCTCATTTGTACTCTGTGTTTTTCCATGAACGCATTTCTTCAGCAGTTCGGGATTGGCTAGGTACCTGAAAGTTGGTTTTATAACATCTAAAACACTAAGTGGAAAACCATGTTTCTGGGTGTATGGCTTTCCACTGGCTTCTGCCTGGAGATATTTGCACCAGGATACATCACAAGGGGAATGTTGAGGATTACATCATGAAGTGATGTATGGCCCTCAGATCTGTCTTCACAGTGTCCTCCTTCCTCTTCATTTTTAATATCCATAGTTTCCTCAGGAACAGCTTTCATCTCCTCCTTGCATTTAACTTCAAGAGCACTAAGAAGTGTTTCGTTGTAATCACTGAACCTAGTCATTGGAGCAGGAATGTCATGTCCATCAGGCCACAAAACAAATTTGTGTCTTCTATGCCTACACCTGAGCATCTCATGGTGTAACACAGTCTTGTATTCGCCTCATCTATCTTCCCATAGAGAACAGAAGACTTGAACTGGACACCATATTTACAAACTGAACAAAAAATTGTCTATTACTTACAATGCCAGTCCTGTCACTATCAAGATACAGTCTAAGACCCTTTGACCCACAATTAACACATTCACACGAAACATATTTCTAAATCAGTTGCCCTAAATCCACTGGAAAACTCATCTTTGGCAATGTACACATCATCATCAATTCTCTTCTTCGGTGAACTCAGTGGTTTTGTTGAAAACTGTTCTTCACACTTGCGTTCCTACATTAGAAAAGAACCCCTAGCGTTGCAGTACAGTGATAAAAAAACAAACTTTCAAAATATTACACCCAGAAAACTTCAATATGCCCTGTTGCCTATGCTATTTTAGCTGGACAATAATGTATATTTACCGATATCTTTCTCAATTTTTAAGCCCTATGAACACACACGATACGTGGCTAGCATGGACATGAGGGATTGAGAAGATATTACGTAACACAACTCCGATCTCCAATAGAGCTGAAGTGCACACACGTTAGTGGCACCAATATTTAGTGCACTAAACGCGATATTTACCGTCGGCGTCTTTGTCGGCGGCTGCTGTGGTCGACAGTGGCGTATCATGACGGAGGCGCGTCGACGCTCTGCGGACCTGTAAACCCCAATACTATTCTGGCCTTGACCGTATCAGAAGGCGTCAACTGCCCTGAGCTTTCGTGAGGCTCTGTTTTTCTCGAGCTAACCTATTGGCAATGTCCACTCGCTCTGGTTTAGCGACGTGCACACCTCTGCCCTCTGTAACTATTCCGTAGAAAAACTAACTCGGGTCGAAATCCGTAATCTCCACTCTGGAGTTGTTTGGTGTTCACGATAAAGCTCTTCTAGGTCGACAGAGCAGTAAGTGTTCCGTCTGCACACGGCCCTGGTCTGAAGAGATTTCCCCTTCCACTCACGGCCCCGGTCTGTGTATGTTTTCTTGTCTCCCCCGCACTGTACCTTGTGTTCATCCCCTACCACAGTGCTGACTGCGGTACCACTTGCGTCGTTTCTTGGCCCAATGAAGCTTGAGAAGCGTATTGGGGTGGAAACTATTTTCCTCCTGGCGTATAGCACTCATGTTTCGCTCCTATGCTCTGACTCCACCCATACGCGAGGTGTAGCCTCGTGTTCTCCACGCCATGACGTGATATGCGAGTGTTTGTTAAAAATAGCGATGTTTTTCGCTGTGGCCTGTTTTCTGTTTTGTAAAAATAAACACAGCGACGATGTTTTTCGAGCTTTTCAAATACCTCCCGTTGTGATTCTGAAAGCATTTCTTCCCTAGAAGCTCTTCCAGGCATCAGGTGTGGCCTTTCTGCCTGTGTTCTGTCCAGTCGTCTCTGCCCCGCTGTTAACTTTATTTTGTGCGACTCAACATTTTCCGTTAAAGCGAATTCCGTGTATTGGTCCTCCGTGTAGCGGCCACACGGCTATGCTGTTTCTTTCCATCCTACACAGGTTTGTCAGAGAAGCTAGCTTAACGGCTTATTGTTAGCTAATGGTACCTGCCTCCCCACTGCACAGAGTCGGCCTTTTGTGGCCTCCTTCGAAATGCGTTACATGTAGTTGTTCTCTCGACGGCTGCGAATTCCCTGTGTTCAAAATGGTTCAAATGGCTCTGAGCACTATGGGACTTAACTGCTGAGTCCCCTAGAAGTTAGAACTACTTAAACCTAACTAACCTAAGGACGTCACACACAGCCATGCCCGAGGCAGTTTCGAACCTGCGACCGTAGCGGTCGCGCAGTTCCAGACTGTAGCGCCTAGAACCGCTCGGCCACGCGGGCCGGCACTCCCTGGGTCCACTTCAGTTCGAAGTGATTGCGATTCTACGTGAGTATTAATATGCAAAGTAGGAAATGCTTGTTAGTATCGAGATCATGTCGGCCACGTACGAAGGTTTACTGTCCGTACAATGCAAATTAGTATCAGTTTACTTGAAGTAGGGCATGTGTGGTATCAAACTCCTCAGCTTGTGCGTAGATTACGTTTCTGTATTTAAAATAGTATGTTAAGGGGCAATAATTATACAGCCACATTACAACTAGGGCGCTTCTATTTGTAAGTAGGCTGTTTAGGTTTTTATGTTGATAAAGCCACGCAGCGCTCTCTGTTAAAATATCTGAATGCACTGTGTGCAGTCTGTGGCTGGTTGGACTCACTGTTGGAAGTTATTCGCCAATGTAGTGTTGGGAAGTTGGATGTGAACAGCCAGCAGTGGTGGATGTGGGGAGAGAGATGCCACAGTTCTGAGATGTTATTTGTTAAACTGGATGTCACGAACATATATATGCGCTTTTGAACACTATTTAGGTAAATACATTGCTTGTTCTCTATCAAAATCTTTCATTTGCTAACTATATGCCTATCAGTAGTTAGTGCCTTCAGTAGTTAGTGCTTTCAGTAGTTAGAATCTTTTATTTAGCTGGCAGTATTGACGCTCGCTGTATTGCAGTAGTTCAAGTAACGAAGATTCTTGTGAGGTAAGTGATTCATGAAGGGCATAGGTTATTGTTAGTCAGGGCAGTTCTTTTGCAGGGATTACTGAAAGTCAGATTGCGTTGCGCTAAAATTTTGTGTGTCGGTTTAAAAATGATCAGAATAAGTAAAGAGAAAACAGTCTCATTATGTTCAGTTTCACTCTGCAGTTTGAAAATCAAGGAACGTGGAAGTTTTACCAGCACAGTCATTCTTTTCATTCAAACGGGTAAGTTTCACATTCTTTATCCGAACATGTTTCGAAACTTCGAAGTCTTTCTCAGTGAGTGTGGTTTTCTTTCTGAAATTGCGATTCGTCAGTAATTTAGCACCTCCCCAATGACAAGTGGTAGAGCGTCACTGAGAAGCTGAAAAATGTGAACTGGAAGACACTATCCAGCGAAAGCGTATTTACAACCTTTCAAGAACCAGCATTAAGGGAGGAATCTAGACATATTGTGCAGTCCCTACCCAGCGATCCATCAGAGGGGCCAGATTGCAGCAGTTGCTGCCCACAGGAGTGATTTAAGCAAAACTTTAGCTTAAATTATAAGGAAGGTTAGCGTTGGTCGTAATATTGATGTTTCATTAATAGCAGAAACGATTTTCGATCACATAGTGATCATGTTCGGTGCTGTACACATTAAACTCAGACACTGGTATCAAGTTATCAATAACCAATCACAATTGTGATCGCTTCTCAGTTTTGGTTATTGATAACTTGATACCAGTGTCTGAACTTAATGTGTACAGCATCGAAGATGATCACTGTATGATCGAAAATCGAATCTGCTATTAATAAAACATCAATATTATGACCAACGCTGACCTTCCTTTTAATTTAACATACATGGTCGTTGCCATGGAGTCGCCAATCAATAAAACTTTAGCTGATATTCATCTCATAGTATCTTCTGAAAGACGTTATTTGAACTGATGCTCCAGGTCCTCCGTCATCTTTGACAGAACTATGCCATCGCCAACCCTCAAAGTTTTTATATCTTTGCCCTAAGGTTAAATACCCAAGTTACCCTTAGGTACGCTTTTTGCTTGTGTCCTGCCTTGCGCCTACTCAACCACTGCTTCCCTTTCAGGCTCTTCGACTCATATAGCTGCAGTCTTAATTTGTATTACTGTAGAGAGCACTTCGCTCCTTCTACTTTATTGCTGAGAGCTTCAGATTCGGTAGTACCTTCCTGTCAATGGTACTGTCAGAAGACATGACACATTCTTAATTCCTGTAGACCTTAAGCCAATCAATTAACGGTGTTCAACGTGCCTTGTTAATCAGGGCTCCATCTCACTTGATGGGGAACTGGCCAACTGGGCAATACTTTGCAATCGCTAAATATGTGTTGAATATATATCCCAATCTCATTCTTCCTGCCCTCTCTGTCCATCTATTGCTCCCCTTCTCTTTGTTTATTTCCTCCTCTTCCACGTCTCCCTGCCGATCACCTCCTCCCCCTCTCCCCCTCCGCCCCCCTTCCTCCCCCCCCCTCTCTCTCTCTCTCTCTCTCTCTCTCTCTCTCTCTCTCCTCCCACCTCTTTCCCCCCCCTCTTTTGCCCCATATACTCCTCCCAGTTTTCTTTGTCCATTTCATCCCCCCTCCTATCTCGCCCCTCCCTCTCCCTGACCTTGAGCCTTGCTTATTGTTAGTGCAAATTCAGACGGCTTAGTGGTATTCTAATCATTAGCTGACAGGCCTAACTGCAACTTCCATTTTTTCTGTGAAAGCCAATTGCGAGGAAGAAAACAACAGAACACAGTTGTATATATAATTTTCGCCTAAAAATATACGTGAAAGAACATATATGAGAGAAACAATGTGTCTAATGATTTAAACGTCCTGTTATTGTAATGAAAAATAACTGCGCATATTTTCATAAGACAGCAAATCACAGAGTTTTCTTTCTCGCAGTCGCTTATAACGCCGCGCGGTATTAGCCGAGCGGTGTAAGGCTTGTAGTTGTGGACTGTGCGGCTGATCCCGGCGGAGGTTCGAGTCCTCCCTCGGGCATGGGCGTGCTTGTCCTTAGGATAATTTAGGTTAAGTAGTGTGTAAGCTTAGGGACTGATGACCTTAGCAGTTAAGTCCAGTAAAATTTCAGACACATTTGAACATTTTTTTGCTTATAACAAAAACTCTGGTTATATGTGAAACTTACTGGCAGATTATAAGTGTTCGAGTCCTCCCTCGGGCATGGGTGTGCTTGTCCTTAGGATAATTTAGGTTAAGTAGTGTGTAAGCTTAGGGACTGATGACCTTAGCAGTTAAGTCCAGTAAAATTTCAGACACATTTGAACATTTTTTCGCTTATAACAAAAACTCTGGTTATATGTGAAACTTACTGGCAGATTATAAGTGTATGCTAGACTCAAAGTTAGACTTAAGATAGATCCTCACAGCTTCAATTCTACGGACTGTGTGAAATTATCGCTCCTGGAAGAAAGGATATTGTGGAGGTACGGCTTAGCCACAGCCTGCGGGATTCTTCCAGATTGAAACTTATACTCTACACCGGAGTGGCAGAGTGCTTGCCCGCGAAAGGCAAAGGTCCCGAGTTCGTTGTACGGCACACAGCTGTAATCTGTCAGGAAGTCTCGTATCAGCGCACAGTCCGCTGCAGAGTGAAAATTTCATTCTGGAACCTGACGTTACTTAAAAATAATATGTAGTCTATGCCCCTCTAAATATTTAAGTGAGTAAGTGGAGAAATGTGAACGAAATCAGTCAATAACTTCTCGAGATTTTTGACGTGTCTAAATACGCCCAGGACAGCGGTGGGGTAGCAACATGACTGTCCAACAACCAGGAAAGATGGTCTGGGGTGCCATCTTTATTCATAGCAATGTCATTTTCTTTGACCACCGCGGCAGCCTTACAACACAACGATACGTCGACGGTATTCCACACCCTGCTTTCTTGTTCTTCATGGTAAGCCATTTCAGCAAGATACTGGCCGCCCGCGCACAGCCAGAGTTTCTACTGCGTGTCTTCGTGCTGGCGACACCCTACCTTGTTCAACAAGGTCACCGGATATGTCCCCCATTGCGAACATTTGGAGCGTTATGGACAGGACCGTCCAGTCAGCTCGGTATTCTGATTTTGTCAAGGTCAAGGTCAAGCTCTCTCTCTCTCTCTCTCTCTCTCTCTCTCTCTCTCTCGAAGGTATCATCCAATTTTTCTGAAATAGTAATCATTTGTTCGTCTGTACATGTATGTCATCATCTACCGATTTCCGTCCCATTCGGATGATTCGTTCGTGGTGCACCTGTTTTTCTGCCTTAGAGTGTATGTTCAGGGATTCAGCAGCAAACCGATGTTTAATAATATTGGTCTTTAATTGTGCTGAATGTTTGTTGTGTGTCCGCAGCTCGTGGTCGTGCGGTAGCGTTCTCGCTTCCCACGCCCGGGTTCGATTCCCTGGGGGGTCAGGGATTTTCTCTGCCTCGTGATGACTGGGTGTTGTGTGATGTCCTTAGATTAGTTAGGTTTAAGTAGTTCTAAGTTCTAGGGGACTGATGACCATAGCTGTTAAGTCCCATAGTGCTCAGAGCCATTTGAACCATTTTTGTTTGTTGTGTGCGGTTTAAGTAACTGTACAATAAAATTACATTAGCTTAGTTTTTGACTATTAATAAGAAGGCTGTTACCGGCAACTGAGTCTGAATGAAGTTGATTTGAGGACGTTGTTAATAGCGCAAGGGAAATCCGTCCCGATGCTTGCATTAGTGAGGTTGCCGATTGTGTTACTACTATTCTTCTTTGTCAGATGCGCCAAACGGTTGTACGTATTTTAAGTAGTAAATGGGAGTGCAAGTAATGTTTATTGGAAATCCAAATTTTGCTCACTGAGTGGCCATCATCAGTGCTAAAAGACATGCAAAGAACCAGTTAGAGTACGGCAATATGCATGCCTTATTATGCAGTATATCGCATATGAGTAGACAGTGTCCGGAGACAAATTTATTCCTCATATATTTGAACGATCCAACTCAAAGTTTAGTAGCATGTAAATTATAATGTATTTTTATGTGAAACTATGGGAGAGGATATTAGAAATATTTCAGGCGCTTTCGACATGCTGCTGCTGGTACGATAGCTTGGAACACAATTTTTATCTGTTCTAATTCCTTCAACCGGACTTAGATTTTAACTCTGTTTTATTAAACTTTATTAAATTAGGTCCCTCTAAAAAGTTTTTCTGAAACTTCCCTGGGGGTTAAAACTGTGTGCCGTACCGAGACTCGAACTCGGGACATCTGGCTTTCGCGCGCAAGTGCTCTACCACTTGCCCGCGAAAGGCAAAGGTCCCGAGCTCGAGTCTCGGCCCGGCACACAGTTTTAATCTGCCAGGAAGTTTCATGTCACCACATACTCCGCTGCAGAGGAAAATCTCAT
Source organism: Schistocerca cancellata (assembly GCF_023864275.1). Taxonomy (NCBI): domain Eukaryota; kingdom Metazoa; phylum Arthropoda; class Insecta; order Orthoptera; family Acrididae; genus Schistocerca; species Schistocerca cancellata. The sequence goes on from NC_064637.1 coordinate 157,596,420, forward strand.
TCTCAAGTTTTTTTTTCTTCTGCGTTCAACCGTAAAGTATGCAGGATTAATCGATGCCGCTGTTTAGTTCATACAATTACCACTACATATGTTCAACAGTAAGACATCAGTCACTGTTTTTAGTTACAACCATGTAGTTTGTTTTATTTACATAGGTTTCCAACAGTATAAAATAATAAATAATATTAATCGTAAAATAAAGTCAGTACCTATTATCAGTGCATCAATACGTGCAGTGAAGGCTTTGTAGATTGTTAAGATGTACTGCAGACAGCGGCCTAAATGTGAACTCAGCCTATACATGAATGGCCCAGTTGAGACTCTGTGTGTGTGTGTGTGTGTGTGTGTGTGTGTGTGTGTGTGTGTGTGTGTGGTTTTAATGTTTCTTCACTTGTATTTACTGGCAACTATTTCATCACACTCACATTTAGAGCTTAAAGAACTGTAAATACAGTAAGGCATGCATGTTACTTTATTGGAACGGTTTATTTATACCTTTTAGCACTGAAGATGGCCACACAGTCACCGAAATCGGGATTTTCAGTGAACAATATTTACTATTAATTGCTCCAGCTTTTACTACTTATGGTGTTCTTTCATGCGGGCCAATAAGTTTCCTCACCACGATTACCAGCAGTAATTTTTTAAATATTTGACAGGTAAGCAGAAAATTCCAACAGACAAGGCAATAAACTTACAAATTTCTCGCAATGAAACCATATTGGCGAAGGCTGAGGTTTTGACGAATGAACGCAACATTACGCGAGTATTTGGGCTAGGCTGGTACCACACCAAAGTATCGTTATCCAAAATAGCGGCGATGACCTCATCCAAGATGGCGGCTGTGACGTCAATCAAGATGGCGGATTTTGATGGGAAGTTTGAATTTTGGTGGGAAACTTATCGTTCTCTATAATGAATCTGTCAGCCATTGAATCGTATCTCGGTACAACTCCATCTCAATCGATCACCCTGCCCACTCTGTTATCCTTTAATGCAGATGGAAGTAAGTTTACATTAGGAATGAATCGTTCTCTGCCGTCCCAAGTAGTCAATTTGCGTGTATCAGTGGTACCTCAACAGACACACAGTATAATGCTGTCTCAATGGGAAAAAATTGACTGCTTGCCTTATTCCCTTCATTTCGATGTCCACGTTTTCCCAGATTCCTCCTGTTACCACATACGTGGTCGCATATACAAATTGTTCGGGGGAAACCAGAAGATAACAAAGTACTTCATCAATTTCACCGCTTTTGGGTCTATATTTGGTCAATTTATACTTATTAGCTCCTCATTTCTCGCAATTCAATCGGGTTTAGGTCAGATGTACCCATGCGATCATGACATAACATCTAGTTCTGTGTTCTAAAATTGTTTGTAAATGAAACATAGCTGCCAACACCTACCCCAAATGCATTGATCGAGCGGGGGGAGGAGTGTATGTAATACAGCACTGTACTCAAATGTACCCAGTGACCTACACATTAGGTACTTAGGTAATTGAAAGGTTAGATGCGGCATGTGGGTGTTACTTTAGTATATTTAGAGCAGTCTATGGTGCTAGTATACAGGTGCCGGCTTGAGGCTGTCATGTAAGTAGTTGCTCGTGGGCCGCTGACGCAGCTCCTGTCCAGTTATAATGCACGCACGAGAGAGCAGACAATCTTGTGTCATCACGTGACTTGACGGTAGCGCCCTCTGGTGGCCACGATATGAACTAAGTCAGTTGGGCTCTGGAGCTCGCGCTGAACACAGTGGGTGCCGTCATCTTGAATAGCGGTACGTGTGTCATGATCTGACGTCAGGAGAGCACCCTCTGGTGGCACCGATATGAACTAAGCCAGTTGGGCTCTGCAGCTCGCGGTGAACACACTGTATATGGTCGTCTAGAATACTGGTACTTGCGTCATCACCCAACGTCGACGTGGCGCCCTCTGCTGGCACAGCACACAACTAAGCCATTTGCAGTCCAGATCCAGCGGCGAACACATCTGCTTGAAATTGGTTAAATAATAAAGACGAGTCCTTTTTTCCCACCATTTTCTTAGGTGTGACGCATTATCATGTTGGAATTTGAACTCTGCGCCATTTTTGTGGGCGAGGGGGCGTGGCACTTTCCTGCCAAAATTCAAACTTCCCCCTCCCCCCAAAATTCGCCATCTTGATTGACGTCACAGCCATAATCTTTGATGATTTCATCGCCGCCATCTTGCATAACGGTACTTTTGGGTGGAACCAGCCTAGCCCCAATAGTTACGCGTGTCGCTTAACTCAAGTCCTCTCGAGTTACACGTCTACGACACGGTTCCGGTTTGGTGCAGATGAAAATGTGACATATTCTCAACATTTAGCTGCGGTAACGTGTGCTCTTAAACTCAATGACAAAAACATTACGCGCATCTTGAAAATTCGCTAACGTCGTGAGGGAATGCATTTTCGTAAACTTTCTGGATACAGCAATTTCTTTTTTTTTTTTTTTTTTTTTTGCTGTAAGTCGGAACTCATCAAATACAGTGGAATGTCAGGTCTTAAATGGCTACACAGTATAATTGAAATGGCCTGGGAGTCGGGACAGGTTCCATCAGACTGGACAAAAGCAGTAATCACACCAATCTTTAAACATGGAAACAGAAAAGATTGTAACAACTACAGAGGTATCTCTTTAATCAGCGTTGTGGGTAAAATCTTCTGAGGTATTGTTGAAAGGAAAGTGCGAGTATTAGTTGAGGACCAATTGGATGAAAATCAGTGTGGGTTTAGGCCTCTTAGAGGTTGTCAGGACCAGATCTTTAGCTTACAGCAAATAATGGAGAAGTGTTATGAGTGGAACAGGGAATTGTATCTATGCTTTATAGATCTAGAAAAGGCATATGACCGGGTTCCTAGGAGGAAGTTATTGTCCGTTCTACAAGATTATGGAATAGGAGGCAAACTTTTGCAAATAATTAAAGGTCTTTACATGGATAGTCAGGCAGCAGTTAGAGTTGACGGTAAATTGAGTTCATGGTTCAGAGTAGTTTCAGGGGTAAGACAAGGCTGCAACCTGTCTCCACTGTTGTTCATATTATTTATGGATCATATGTTGAAAACAATAGACTGGCTGGGTGAGACTAAGATATGTGAACACAAAATCAGCAGTCTTTCATATGCGGATGACTTAGTTGTGATGGCAGATTCGATTGAAAGTTTGCAAAGTAATATTTCAGAGCTAGATGAGAAATGTAAGGACTATGGTATGAAGTTTAGCATCTCCAAAACGAAAGTAATGTCAGAGGGAAAGAAATATAAACGGATTGAGTGCCAAATAGGAGGAACAAAGTTAGAACAGGTGGACGGTTTCAAATACTTAGGATGCATATTCTCACAGGATGGCAACATAGTGAAAGAACTGGAAGCGAGGTGTAGCAAAGCTAATGCAGTGAGCGCTCAGCTACGATCTACTCTCTTCTGCAAGAAGGAAGTCAGTACCAAGACAAAGTTATCTGTGCACCGTTCAATCTTTCGACGAACTTTGTTGTATGGGAGCGAAAGCTGGGTGGATTCAGGTTACCTTATCAACAAGGTTGAGGTTACGGATATGAAAGTAGCTAGGATGATTGTAGGTACTAGTAGATGGGAACAATGGCAGGAGGGTGTCGACAATGAGGAAATCAAAGAAAAACTGGGAATGAACTCTATAGATGTAGCAGTCAGGGCGAACAGGCTTAGATGGTGGGGTCATGTTACACGCATGGGAGAAGCAAGGTTACCCAAGAGACTCATGGATTCAGCAGTAGAGGGTAGGAGGAGTCGGGGCAGACCGAGGAGAAGGTACCTGGATTCGATTAAGAATGATTTTGAAGTAATAGGTTTAACATCAGAAGAGGCACCAATGTTAGCACTGAATAGGGGATCATGGAGGAACTGTATAAGGGGGGCATTGCTCCAGACTGAACGCTGAAAGGCATAATCAGTCTTAAATGATGATGATGATGATGATGATGCTGCAAGTGAAGTTGAAATGAAACCATAGAGCCGCTCTTCCATACGAAACTGCTGCCGGTTCCATGTCTGTATCTGGAATAGTTTGCGAGTTTTGAGCGGGCTGAGAGAAGCGCGTGGTTAGGCTCACGTTCTGTACTGGACGTGGAAATTCCGCGTCTCGGCGCCTCCGTGTGTCGCTACCCAAGCGTCCATCCGAAAGTAATTCTGAACAGGCGCTACGCTTGCCTATTGTGTTTAGTTACACGACTGAGTCGCAAGAGAAAAAAATACTCGTCGGTCTGTGTTAACAATTGCGCGTAACGACATCACTGCGTGATGATAATCCGGTGCTGGACACATTGCGACACCTTAATTAAATACGTCATCGTGTGACAAGCAACCTGTGACAGTGTGTAAGTGATCACGCATGTAAATGCCCTGATAGTAATTGACGGACGTAATTCTGCGCAATTAAAGCGTCCCAACGCTATAAGCCACAGCTGCAAAATACTAACACGAATTCTTTACAGACGAATGGAAAAACTGGTAGAAGCCGACCTCGGGGAAGTTCAGTTTGGATTCCGTAGAAATGTTGGAACACGTGAGGCAATACTGACCTTACGACTTATCTTAGAAGAAAGATTAAGAAAAGGCAAACCTACGTTTCTAGCATTTGTAGACTTAGAGAAAGCTTTTGGCAATGTTGACTGGAATACTCTCTTTCAAATTCTAAAGGTGGCAGGGGTAAAATACAGGGAGCGAAAGGCTATTTACAATTTGTACCGAAACCAGATGGCAGTTATAAGAGTCGAGGGGCATGAGAGGGAAGCAGCGGTTGGGAAGGGAGTGAGACAGGGTTGTAGCCTCTCCCCAATGTTATTCAATCTGTATATTGAGCAAGCAGTAAAGGAAACAAAAGAAAAATTTGGAGTAGGTATTAAAATCCATGGAAAAGAAATAAAAACTTTGAGGTTCGCCGATGACATTGTAATTCTGTCAGAGACAGCAAAGGACTTGGAAGAGCAGTTGAACGGAATGGATGGTGTCTTGAAGGGAGGATATAAGATGAACATCAACAAAAGCAAAACGAGGATAATGGAATGTAGTCGAATTAAGTCGGGTGATGTTGAGGGTATTAGATTAGGAAATGAGACACTTAAAGTAGTAAAGGAGTTTTGCTATTTGGGGAGCAAAATAACTGATGATGGTCGAAGTAGAGAGGATATAAAATGTAGACTGGCAATGGCAAGGAAAGCGTTTCTGAAGAAGAGAAATTTGTTAACATGGAGTATAGATTTAAGTGTCAGGAAGTCATTTCTGAAAGTATTTGTATGGAGTGTAGCCATGTATGGAAGTGAAACATGGACGGTAAATAGTTTGGACAAGAAGAGAATAGAAGCTTTTGAAATGTGGTGCTACAGAAGAATGCTGAAGATTAGATGGGTAGATCACATAACTAATGAGGAAGTATTGAATAGGATTGGGGAGAAGAGAAGTTTGTGGCACAACTTGACCAGAAGAAGGGATCGGTTGGTAGGACATGTTCTGAGGCATCAAGGGATCACCAATTTAGTATTGGAAGGCAGCGTGGAGGGTAAAAATCGCAGGGGGAGACCAAGAGATGAATACACTAGGCAGATTCAGAAGGATGTAGGTTGCAGTAGGTACTGGGAGATGAAGAAGCTTGCACAGGATAGAGTAGCATGGAGAGCTGCATCAAACCAGTCTCAGGACTGAAGACAACAACAACAACAACAACAACAACAACGCTATACTGTAACTGCATTGAAACACACCTAACTGTTGATGCGTATTCATCGTAGACGCCTCGCACGCCAGTGTTTCAACATTGTCATGACCACTATTACTTTCAGAGAGAACGCGCTTCCTAAAACGCATTTCTGAAGACACACACACACACACACACACACACACACACACACACACACACACAGGCGCGCGCACGCGTGAACGCGTTGGCGTCGTCTATGCGTAATTTTCTCAGAATTTTTTATAGTTTTCTGTCTTCCGACTGTTCTGACAGACACTTCTACACATTCCAAAGTGTCTTAGAATAGTCGTGCTTATTACAGGTCTTAGTTCTTATTTTTACTCGATGTACGTCAGGGAATAATTGAAGGGCTTATTTCAATAATGGTACAAGTCCATTTTGGTTCATTTTAAGATACAGAGTCCTAAAGTCAAATGAGCAGTGAAAAATCTGCAGTTGAGATACCAGAAATATTCAAGCATATGGATTCTTACTAGAGATGAACCTTTCTCTCTGTTTGGATCATCAATGTCAGAAGCACTATAATCAGAAAAGTGTAGGTAATGGACTTGTACCACTATTGAAATAAGCCCTTCAATTTTTCCCTGTGGTTTCCTACCGATTGTTCTCGATTACCACGCGGGTGACGGAAGGATCACAATCAGACACCTCGCTGCACAACTGGACGGCTGTGTCGCCCACCAGTTGCAGAACTCAAAGGCAGGTTCCACGCTGTTACAAAAGCTCATGAAGAGCAACGAAGCACAACATCAGCGGAATTATTTGCAAGTTATGAGGCTGACTGTGAAAATGTTTCCTCGATAATCGCCACAGGCGATCAAACATAGGTTCACCACTTCGAAATGGAAGGAAAACAATCCATGGAGTGGTGCCACAACATCTCTACTCAGAAGAAGAGGTTCAGATCAGCACCCGCAGCCGGTAAAGAGATGATGGTCTTTCGGGATTCTGAAGGAGTTATTCCGTCTGATGTCCTCCCTCAGGGTGAAGCTACTAATAATGCAGTGTATTTAACTGCCCTCAAGAAGTTGAAGAAACGACTGCAGCGTGTCCATTGCCCCAAAAATGCGGAAGAACTTCTCGTCCTCCACGATAAAGTGAGGTCTCGGACAACTCCGCTCACAAAGCTTTACTGTTCTTCGTCATCCATCGTACAGAACAGATGTCAAACCTTCTAACTTCCACTTGTTTGGCCCAGTTGAAGGATGCACTCCGCGTGAGCCGTACGTGGCCGATGGGGAGGTTACTGACACAGCAAGTCGATTTCTCCGATGTCGACGACTTGATTTGTACTACACTAGCGACAATAAATTAAGCTTATCCATTGCTCGTATTTTACAATCCATAACTTACACTACCGGCCATTAAAATTACTACACCACGAAGATCACGTGCTACAGACGCAAAATTTAACCGGCAGTAAGAAGATGCTGTGATATGCAAATGATTAGCTTTTCAGGGCATTCACACAAGGTTGGCGCCGGTAGCGACACCTAGAACGTGCTGACATGAGCAAAGTTCCCAACTGATTTCTCATTCCGGTTTATCATATCGCGACATTGCTGCTCGCGTTGGTCGAGATCCAATGACTGTTAGCAGAATATCGAATCGCTGGGTTCAGGAGGGTAATACGGAACGCCGTGCTGGATCCCAACGGCCTCGCATCACTAGCAGTCGAGATGACAGGCATCTTATGCGCATGGCTGTAACGAATCGTGCAGCCACGTCTCGATCACTGAGTCAACGGATGGGGACATTTGCAAGACAACAACCATCACGAACAGTTCGACGACGTTTGCAGCAGCATGGACTATCAGCTCGGAGACCACGGCTGCGGTTACCCTCGACGCTGCATCACAGACAGGAGCGCCTGCGATGGTGTACTCAACGACGAACATGGGTGCACGAATGGCAAAACGTCATTTTTTCGGATGAATCCAGGTTCTGTTTACAGCATCATGATGGTCGTATCCGTGTTTGGCGACATCGCGGTGAACGCACATTGAAAGCGTGTATTTGTCATCGCCATACTGGCGTATCACCCGGCGTGATGGTACGGGGTGCCATTGGTTACACGTCTCCGTCACCTTTTGTTCGCATTGACGGCACTTTGAACAGTGGACGTTACATTTCAGATGTGTTGCGACCCGTAGCTCTACCCTTCATTCGATCCCTGCGAAACCCTACATTTCAGCAGGATAATGCACGACCGCATGTTGCAGGTCCTGTATGGGCGTTCCTGGATACAGAAAATGTTCGACTGCTGCCCTGGCCAGCACATTCTCCAGATCTCTCACTAACTTGAGAACGTCTGGTCAATGGTGGCCGAGCAACTGGCTCGTCACAATGCGCCAGTCACTACTCTTGATTAACTGTGGTATCGTGTTGAAGCTGCATGGGCAGCTGTACCTGTACGCGCCATTCAAGCTCTGTTTGACTCATTGCCCAGGCGTATCGAGGCCGTTATTGCGGCCAGAGGCGGTTGTTTTGGGTACTGATTTCTCAGGATCTATGTACCGAAATTGAGTGAAATTGTAATCACATGTCAGTTGTAGTATAATATATTTGTCCAATGAATACCCGTTTATCATCTGCATTTCTTCTTGGTGTAGCAATTTTAATGGCCAGTAGTGTAATTGAATGAAAATACATAAAACTGCAAGCAGTAACTTTTTTGAATATTTGTTTATTATTCCATGAACTGGTTTTCGAACCTTCTCAGGCTCATCTTCGGATGGTTTTCTGGACGTTACATCACTATTTCTACCTCGTGAGGTAACGGGCCGCTCGGCAGGCTGACCACGTGGTGCCGGACATTGGAGAAGCAAGAGGGGTCCAGCCCGATCTCGTGGCTAGGAATTCCATTGTGACGCTGTGTCGATGAACGAGACGCACTGGGAGTGCAAAAGATGGTGGACCATGTGAAACCTTAATGGCACAGATTTCACAGTTCGTATAGAAATTAATAGTAGCCAGGTGAATCATGATACCTCAAAAAGACACGTGTACATTACCATTATTTTCACGACCATTCTGATGGTGTAATCAGATTTTCAATCTCTTTATTAGTTTAAAGTTTAGTATCTGACGATAAATTATAGAAGTAACACCCAGCAACGAATTTCGAAAATCTAAACGGTTCATCCGATTTCGTCGATCTACGTGTCTATAGAAAGCTATTTGTGTAAACCTAAACTGGTGCGAATTACAGTCATGTAACTTGAATAGCACATGAGTTATTGGAGGTCAAAGTGGCCGATTACAATCGATCGCGTCAGGCCGCAAGTACTCCACAGTTACACGAACAAACGGTAGAGGCAAGCTCATAAATAAATTTATTCATCCATGTCTTTGTTTATATCCGATACATACTATTCATGAAGAACTTGGTTAAATATTTACAGTGTTTTAGAAGACACAGAGATATTAGGCTACTGGCCTTGCTTTCGTTGCTACTCCTTTGATATACGTTTACTTAATTTGTTTAGGTATTTAATAATGTGTGTTAGAGCGTGTTTATGGTCCAGCCATAGGAATATTTATTTAATTTCAAGTTATTTAAATGTAAGTCCAGTATTTCGCATGTGTTTCAATATGTTTGTGAGTGTACGTTGGCTTGGAGACATGGAGGGGCCGCTCTGGCCAATCACAGGGCTCGTTACTAAGAGAGACGTATGCAGGTTGGGGAGGAGCGTCGTTTTCGGAGAGGACACGAGGAAGTTCTGCAGGGATGGCACAGGACACAGGAGGTGCTGGACCTGACGGCAGGACAGACGGGCAAACGGCGGAAGGACTTGGACAGTGGACCTGTTTGTGCGTGTTCGCGGAGGATAGAAATATTTCCGAGTGCCGACCTGTGCTCTTGTGTGATTTCCGTAGCTTCTGCAGTGAAGACGTGGTATGCGTTCAGTAGTGAATATCTATGTTGTTGTTCATAACTAATCAGGTGAAGTAGGAATCTATAGTTTCCCTGTTATTCAACTTTTATTTCATTTAATTGCTGGACCATCGACACCAATAAGTGTTTTGCAGAAATATACCGCATTATCAAAAGTACTTCTACTGTCGAACTCATCATTTAAAGTCGTTAAGATAGTACCTGCAGATTTTATGTGATTACAATATTTCATTTATAAATTTATATGTTACATTCATAATTCACTGTTGCCGAGTGATAGAAACCTTCGACCATTCGATTCATGTGTGTATTCTTATCGTATACTGTAGGCTCAGCAGTATTTGGCCTGTAATGCGGCAACTACGTATCCCAGCCCCTAGACAACGAAACCAGCCAAAACATTTAATAATTAGTCGGAGGCTACGTAGTTGAGGGCGACCTCATTTCAGTCATCGCACCATATCATTTAATCTTTATTATTTGAAAGCCATGAAAATGAACCTGAGAATATTCGAAAAGTGGTTTATGGAATAATAAATAAACATTCGAAAAAGTGACTGCTTACAGTTTTATGTATTTACAGTTGACAGTAATTGTTTTGACGAACTCATGTTCATAAGGAAAACAAATTATCCGAAGGAAAATGTTCGTAACTATTATGCTACTTGAGTAACAGCGGCAGTTGCGCTAGTATCACAAAACAAGGAACATTGTGGTCCATTACCGGCAATATCACAGAAAGTTTTACAAAACTATTGCAGTTTCACAGGAGACACACTAAAGCTTAAAGCATTTGTGGAACTCTATCTAATCAGTGTACATTGCCATTGGCTACATGACCTTTCGCCTTAATTACAGCCACACAGTTTGACAGCACGGAATCAGCGAGGGCAACCAAAAGATGGGGGGGGGGGGGGATTTCTGCCATTCTTTAACTGAAGAATGGAGAATTTTCATCGCCTTAGCCTTCAATCGAGATCCTGTCACAGGTGTTCAGTCGAATTCAGATCTGCGGTTTGGCTAGGCCATGTAAGCATCCTTACTCACATCCTCAGAAAGTCTGTGACAGACGCAGAGGTGTTCTTACAAGGGAACCTCCCCATCGCACCCCCCTCAGACTTAGTTATAAGTAGGCACAGTGGATAGGCATTGAAAAACTGAGCACAGATCAACCGAGAAAACAGGAAGAAGTTGTGTGGAACTATGAAAAAAATAAGTAAAATATACAAACTGAGTAGTCCATGTGCAAGATAGGCAACACCATGGATAGTGTGACGTCAGAAGCGCCGTGGTCCCGTGGTTAGCGTGAGGAGCTGCGGAACGAAAGGTCTTGGTTCAAGTCTTCCCTCGAGTGAAAATTTTACTTTATTTTCGCAAAGTTATGATCTGTCCGTTCGTTCATTGACGTCTCTGTTCGCTGTAATAAGCTTAGTGTCTGTGTTTCGCGACCGCACCGCAAAACCGCACGATTAGTAAACGAAAGGACGTGCCTCTCCAATGGGAACCGAAAACATTTGATGGCAAGGTCATAGGTCAACCGATTCCTCCACAGGAAAACACATCTGATATATTCTCTACGAGAATTCTCTGGCCCACCCTGTGTAACCGCGGGACAAGGTGCAAGCGATAGATAGATAGATAGATAGATAGACAGGTAGGTAGAGTTCAATCACTGTTTTAAGGGCAACAATATAATAACTGTGGCATTATAGACCGATACCACGCTCACCGGTGTTTCACAGCTGGCAACGGGCACGCACGTTTTTCACAGACACCGACAGGGGTAGCAGAGGAACCTCGCGGACCCAATGATGCGTACCCGCTGAGTCACACCTTCGGCGCCTCCTTGGTACAGGATGGACGGCAACTACACGTGCCAATCTCGGCGCAAGCCTTCGACAGTTCGCTCGTGCATTAGTAGCGGGAGTCTTACACTGCACCAGGAACTGGACTTTATTGCTGTTTGTTCTTTTGTAAAGTTTCCCCGCAACGATTGAAGATTAAAACTTACGTTTACTGTGTCTACGTATTCGCTGATGATTTCTGCTCCTGTCCAGCTACGTATGACGGCAACTGCTGCACCAAGCTCTCCTTACTGTTGCGTGCGAATTAGTACACACCAATAGTAACCTCTGACATGGTTGTCACTTTTTAGGCGCATACAGAGAGAAAACCTCGTACCAGTGCATGATGTTCTTTCAGAGTTTAGTGAGGGAGAATTGGCACCATTCTGTCGTCGCTGACGCCTCTGCACGTGCAGTGGGGTTGAGAGCACACGTGCACGCACCTTAGCGGGCACACAGTGGCCCGCTGTGTCGACTGGAATGCGCCCAGGGCGCCTTCACAGATACGCCCTGTCAGGGCAATAAAACGCACCGCCATAACTGTCTGCTATCTGCAGATTTTATCGCGCCCGTTCCGTTTCCGTGGCGAGGGGGCGCCGCGGCGAGATCTCATATCGACAGTCGATATCGGCTCCCGGCGACTCGCATTGTGGGCAGCTGTCGGGGCGGAGCGCTCGGGGAAACCCCGGCGTCGCCGCCCTGCTGGATTCAGGAGCTCGTCGTGAGGAGTTATTGCTGCTCGTCTCCGATACAGCACAGGGTTACGGCCCAGCACGAATTTTCCGGCCACCAGACGTGCAGCGGAGAATTAGAGGCGGCGTTTCCGTATCTCAGGAGCCGGCAGTCTGCGGCCATGCAGTGCGACACACATGGCTGCCTTGTATCGTCTTACATGCAGGGACCACGGATCTGCGTGCGCCTCATGCACAAACTTAACGACCACCGATGCACTGGCCAACTCGCGGTTGTTGGGCCACATGGCGGGTTTTTATTTATTTATTGTTCCGTGGGACCAAATTAAGGAGAAGTCTCCACGCTCACGGAACGAGGCAATAGATGAAATTATAACACGATAGGAGAAACAGATAAAATGAAATATAAGAAACATATTCAGGCGACAAGTCGTAAGTTTAAATGAAGAAAAATCAACAATGCAACACTGGAATCTGATTTTCAGCTCTTCTAGGAGATCCTCGACAGAATAGACGGAGTGAGCCATGAGCAAACTCTTCAGTTTAGCCTTGAAAGTGTTTGGGTTACTGCTAAGATTTTTGAGTTGTTGTGGTAGCTTATTGAAAATGGATGAGGCAGAATACTGCACTCCTTTCTGCGCAAGAGTCAAGGAAGTGGATTCCACATGCAGATTTGATTTCTGCCTAGTATTAACTGAGCGAAAGCTGCTAACTTTTGGGAATAAGCAAATACTGCTAACAACAAACGACATTAAAGAAAATATATACTGTGAGGGAAATGTCAGAATTCCCAAACTATTGAATAGGGGTCGACAAGAGGTTCTCGAACTTACACCACATATAGCTGGAACAGCCCGTTTTTGAGCTAAAAATACCCCTTTTGAATCAGAAGAATTACCCCAAAAAAATAATACCATACTACATAAGCGTATGAAAATATGTGAAGTAAACTACTTTTCGTGTTGAACTGTCACTTATTTAAGATACTGTTCTATGGTAAATAAAGCAGCATTTAGTTTCTGAACAAGATCCTGAACATGGGTTTTCCACAACAGGTTACTATCTATCCGAACGCCTAGGAACTTGAACTGCTCCGTCTCGCTTATAATATGCCCATTCTGTCTGATCAAGATATCGGTTCTTGTTGAATTGTGAGTTAGAAACTGTAAAAATTGAGTCTTACTGTGATTTAGCATCAAATTATTTTCCACAAGCCACGAACTTATTTCATGAACTACAATATTTCATACTGTCTCAATATTACACACAAGATCCTTCACTACCAAGCTGGTGTCATCAGTAAACAGAAATATTTTTGAATCACCCGTAATACTGGAAGGCATATGATTTATATAAATAAGAAACAGCAGTGGCCGCAGAACCGACCCTTGGGGAACGCCCCTCTCAACAGTGCCCCATTGGGACTGCACTATCACTCTCAATATTGCGGAGAATTACCTTCTGCTTTCTGTTCTTAAAGTAAGAGTGACAAGTTAGAATCCCTCCACTGTCTAGGGCGCCGGTCATCTGGGCTCACTGTTCGAACCGGGACTCATCCCTGAAGACAATTCTACTCCGGTCAATGAGATTCCACGCCGAAAACGTGCCCGACTGTCGCCCGGCCAACGACCCGACAATTAGGGGTCGTGTTCTGCAGCGCCATTTCTTTTCATAGCAAGACCCTTTTGGCTGTCATCCGCGTCACTCTTAAAGTACGGCGGTACGCTGACGATATTACACCCCCAGTTTTGTTCCCCTTCATCGCAAGTCATCATGGGATTACATTCCAGCAAGGTAATGGAAGCCCACACAGGGCTAGAGTTGCTACTGGTTGTCTCTTTGCTTGGCCAAACCCTATCTTGGCCCCAATGAAGAACGGTTGGAGGATTATGGGCAGAACCCTCCATACAGTTCCGGATTTCGACGATGTAACGCTCCAGTTGGACAGAATATAGCACGGCATTACTCAGAGTGACATCCAACAGCTCTATCAATCAATGCCAAGCCTAGTAAGCGCTTGCATAGAGGCCAGAAGTGGACCAATGTGTTCCTGACTTGCCGAATTTGTGGAGCACGTTCTCTTGAATAAATCATCGAATTTTTATGAATTTTCGAAAATTTGTTTGCCTTTACATGAACATCACATCTACCGATTTCCGTCCCATTCGGATAATTTCTTCGTGATGCGTCGTGGTTTCTTTGAGTCTGTACTGCTCGGGGAACTAAAAGGAAATTATTCGAAAATAACGTGATTTTGTTGTCGTGGAATCCTGTCAGGATGTCTCGCGGAGAACGGGACGAGCATCAGGACGCAGGTTGCGGTCACCGCATGGTGCTTCTGCCCGTTGGTAGGAACATTGGTGGCAGGTGGTGTGTGTTTTATCTGGAAGTAAACAAGGCGGCATTGGAAGGCACTTACAGAAAACTACTGCGCAATTCGGCGTTCAGGACTGCTGTATCGCTGAGCTGTGCAGAAACTGACACCGAAACCTCAGAAACAGCCGTGGTCATGCGTGCACTTGTCACTTCGTTCAGGTCGGTGCACCCTTTTCTCGTCCTTCGCTTTTCTTTCAACTGCAGCACACATAGCGAGGTCGGTAAGCATTGTCTTTTTTTTTTTTTTGCAGTCCCGAAACTGTCGAGTTAGGGGCAGTAGTATGGACGTGAGCTGGGAATGCGTTGTCAAGTTGAAGGTATTAAACCGGATCTAACGCAGTTAGTTAACATGAGAGACACGTATCGGTGTTGCGAGTGATTTACGCAGAATTTAACTTTTAATACTTCTCGCTTTGGAGCCATCTTATTAATCTCCAAGTCGCTTTTCATAGAGAAGTGAAAAAGACAGCAGCGGGGAGATGATGTAATGTGGTGTGAGGTACCGGACGGTTTATTCGGTGCGGGTACCGTGACAAAGCTAGCCTAAATTGTGATCCTGGTATGCGATTTGCTGCTGTGTTTGGAAGCAGCGCACCAAAGTGATAAACTTCCGTTACTAATGTGAGTAAAACTAAACAGTGAATTTACTTGCATTTCATATATAATGAACTAACATTAAGGGGAGCCGGAGGTGGTCAAATCCAAAAAAATTACGATTTTTTTTTGCTACCGAAAATTAATTGGAACATTCCTCTTTAATGCTAACTTTGAATTATTGTTCTACTCGCCCTAGAAGTGGAGTTATTATCATTTTCTCCCACGCTTGCAGAAGAAATGGGCGGCCGCTGAATGCATCTAACACCCTCTCGTGACTTCCTGGCGAACTGCTTGGGATTTTCTCGGCCTGTCACGCATACAGCGCCTTATGTTACGCATACAGCGAGTGTGCAAGGGTTGGCTACGTTGTTTTCTGTGACAAATATTACCCGTATTTCCTTACAGCTTACTCCTATTTTCCTCAGAATTTCGAAAATCTTGCTCCATTTAATATTGTCGTACACTTTTGTTCTGGTTACGATGCCACGTTTTAGTAACCGTGTATATAAGAAGAGAAAGAACGTAGGGAAAAGAAAATTAACACTTACACCAAGTTGCGATACTACAACGAATAAGAGCGCGGAACATCGTCTCTTTGCTGTTTACCGTTTCGAATTAGTTCAGTGTTGCGCCTGTTGTTGGTATACTTCTTGTGTAAAGCGGGTAATATGCAGTATGTACAAGAATCAGGAGGGAACAATAAAACCAATTTTTCATGACTTAGCACAGCCAGAATTGTTACACAAATGTCTACACGGAAAGACGCAGAATCCTAATGAGAGCGTAAACAATTTGATTTGGAAAGTGATTCCCAAAAGGGTGTTTGTAAGCATAAAAACACTGCACTTTGGCATTTATGATGCAATAGCAACCTACAACCAAGGGAACAGTGTGAAGTTCTGAAGGCATTAGGATTTACAGCTGTGGTGAACACTGTACGAGCACTAAGAAATATTGACAGAGAAAGGATAAGAGGAGCAGAAAGAAGAGAAAGGCATATGAAGTATGATGGAACAACAGGCCAGAAAAGAAGACAGAAGAGGAAGCTTTTGGACGATGAAGAAGAAGACCTTGATAATCCATCCTATAGTGCAGGAATGTATTGAGAAACTTCGATAGCCATTTCCCGTAAATTAGAATTTTTCGAATATAAGGGACATTTTCTCAAAATCCACTCAAGCTAGAGAGATGGAATCTTTATACAGCACTCCTAGTGGTCAACCGTACATTGTAACACAGCCATTTGGCAATATATTCAGTAGTTTCATTTCAGTTGAATTATAAAGCAATTATTTGTAAAAAAAATTGCGTCATTAATAAAAAAAATAATTCGAAGGAAACTAGAAAAGATACTCCAAAATCCCTCTGTCATAACTGCAATACTAAACCACTCTATACGTAAAAAAAATTCAAATTTTTCTGTTTGGTAGTTTATTCATAAATGTTCCTCACACTTAGTGATTTTAACATGGGCAGCATAGGCACCTCCGGGTCCCCTTAACTGGTTGTTATTCAATTATTTCACACGTGTTACCGCCAGCAGAATAATGAAGTATTACTAAACGAAACGGTAAACAAAGCATCTAGCGACTACCTAGGGTTTGAGAGGTGGTCGGCAAATCATCAAGTGTGTCACATTCGAAGTAGTGTACAAAATGTATCTTTAGTATTTATTTGGTAAAGTTGTGCCCACAGACCAGTGTTTGTTTCACTCTCACCTTACATTTGTTACAGCTCATACGTCTTCACAGGAGGGAGTAATCAGTACATTATTTGCGCATCAGTGACTTCCCTATTTGCACGTGTTGTTTGTAAGATTAAGCCCTATCTAACTTTAATCACCAGCTGCATCATTTTCATTACAGGTATTTTATCTAAGTGTAATAACAATTATATCATTTAACTTACACGTGTTACTCATGACGTTTCTACATATATTAAAGCGACAGTTGATCCGTTTCTGTATTTCTTGATATAATCTTACCTTACATATATGCCTGTATATTAATCTCACTCGTTGTATATGTTACTGAACCTGAGTCTATTTCTCGGTTTGTGACTGTGTCGTTTCAAGTATTTTGTTCCAGTGTTTGTGCGTCGCTCTCATTTATGTACGTGTTTCTTCTTGGTTCCACAATTCGTGTAACGTACGTGACACAATATCTGTTATGTCATTCAGTATGCTGCAATCGTGCAGCTGTCGTAGAATTTGTCCTGTGTTGCCATACTCCACTCAGGGTCTGTGACAGTACAAAGTGGCAGGTTCAGGACTTGCTAGTTCTCCCCAAGTGCACATGGGTATTCGGATGAGGCCAAACTGATAGAGATGTTCTGGGTATGGACAATGGCCTGTGAGAAAATGAACCACGCTACGTGTGGGATCCGTGTGTCGTAGCCTCATTCGTACCTTGATCTTTGGGAAAAAGCTATAGATGCGACTCCCTTTTCTGTCGAATCCCGTTCCCTCTGACAGGTATAATTTCGCCAGCGGTTTATTTCGCACCTTTCTGTGATGTCCTCTCTTATAATTTCAAATACCTTATCGCGTCTGCCTGTAAGGAGGGGGGGGGGGGGGTAGGACGTTAAACGGGCCGTCTTGGAGCAGGAGAGACACCACAGGACCTTTTATTTCCCACTGTCTATACTTTTACGAATGAATTCATAAAACTTTGTCAGCACGACCAGGAAGGATTCAAGATTCACACTCATAGCAGTGGAAGTTCAAAAACATAACAAAATTAATTTTGTTTTACGTGTGAAAGTTCATCATTTTTTCACTTACTAATGGCTGCGTTTGTTGCTGTAGGTACACGTTTCTTCACAAGTAAGAGAGATTCTTCGATGAATTTTGCACAGGATATAAACCATACTTAGAGGTGTGTGACACTCTAGAAATTATTTAATTTATGAAAAAATGAAGGTACTGTTAATTTTAAACTTCATGTTTGGAAAAAACTCAAATTTTATAGTTAATTACCTCAATTTTTACCACAGTTTTCAAAAATTCTCGCGTTTCATACACCTGTAAGTATGGTATGTATGCTGTGCAGAATTCATCGGAGAATCTGCCTTACTTATGAAGAAAAGTGTACCTATAGCAACAAATGCAGCCAATGGTAAGTGAAAATAGGTCAAATTTCAAATGTAAAAAAAAACATATTTTCTTATATTTTTGTACTTCCACTTCTACGAGTGTAAATCCTGAATCCTTTCTGGTCCTTTTGACAAAGTTTTATAAATTTATTCGTAAAAGTATAGACAGTGGGAATTAAAGTGTCCTCTGGTGCCACTCCTGCTCCAAGTCGTACCGTTTGACGTCCCACCCCCCTTAAGCCAGTACGCTGCCGCTCTTTGACGGACGGTGATGTCCTGGAGCACACGCTCATCACCAGCTGAAGGACACCTAACAGTACCGGCTCAAGGCTCAGAAGGAAAAAAAAAATGTGAGTGGCGGGACTCGAACCCGCGCCCCGCCAGCTCCGGCCGCCCTCCAGGGGTCGACGCCCCCCGCGGACGCCACGCGGGCCACGTGGGGGCCACGCTGCCCGTGACGTCACTGCTGACGTCAGACCTGCGTCACTGCCCGAGCACACCCCGCAGTCTGGCGATCGAACCCACTCGCCGGGGCGTCCCGAACCGGCCTCCGGGGCAGACGCTTCCGGGATTTGTCTCGGATCCACGGGAGGGACCAGCAGACACATTCAGTGCACGTGCTGCCTGACAGGTCGTAAGCGCACTGACGTAAAGCGTTAAACTGTAACGACCGTGACCGAGCACTATCAATCTGGTACGCTTAGCATGGCAGGCGTTCAGTAGGTTACGAAACACAGCAATTTTCTCTGCCAATTTCGATTGAAAAATTGCGGTATTTGTTGTTCGACATCGTGGAATGTTTCCACTGCAGCCCCTGTAGTCTCATGAAGTTGCTACACGTGGCGACGCTGTACGGTTTCTTTCTTTTTTGGTCATCAGTCTACTGACTGGTTTGATGCGGCCCGCCACGAATTCCTTTCCTGTGCTAACCTTTTCATCTCAGAGTAGCACTTGCAACCTACGTCCTCAATTATTTGCTTGACGTATTCCAATCTCTGTCTTCCTCTACAGTTTTTGCCCTCTACAGCTCCCTCTAGTACCATGGAAGTCATTCCCTCATGTCTTAGCAGATATCCTATCACCCTGTCCCTTCTCCTTATCAGTGTTTTCCACATATTCCTTTCCTCTCCGATTCTGCGTAGAACCTCCTCATTCCTTACCTTATCAGACCACCTAATTTTCAACATTCGTCTATAGCACCACATCTCAAATGCTTCGATTCTCTTCTGTTCCGGTTTTCCCACAGTCCATGTTTCACTACCATACAATGCTGTACTCCAGACGTATATCCTCAGAAATTTCTTCCTCAAATTAAGGCCGGTATTTGATATTAGTAGACTTCTCTTGGCCAGAAATGCCTTTTTTGCCATAGCGAGTCTGCCTTTGATGTCCACCTTGCTCCGTCCGTCATTGGTTATTTTACTGCCTAGGTCGCAGAATTCCTTAACTTCATTGACTTCGTGACCATCAATCCTGATGTTAAGTTTCTCGCTGTTCTCATTTCTACTACTTCTCATTACCTTCGTCTTTCTCAAACCATACTGTGTACTCATTAGACTGTTCATTCCGTTCAGCAGATCATTTAATTCTTCTTCACTTTCACTCAGGATAGCAATGTCATCAGCGAATCGTATCATTGATATCCTTTCACCTTGTATTTTAATTCCACTCCTGAACCTTTCTTTTATTTCCATCATTGCTTCCTCGATGTACAGATTGAAGAGTAGGGGCGAAAGGCTACAGCCTTGTCTTACACCCTTCTTAATACGAGCACTTCGTTCTTGATCGTCCACTCTTATTATTCCCTCTCGGTTGTTGTACATATTGTATATGACCCGTCTCTCCCTATAGCTTACCCCTACTTTCTTCAGAATCTCGAACAGCTTGCACCATTTTATATTGTCGAACGCTTTTTCCAGGTCGACAAATCCTATGAAAGTGTCTTGATTTTTCCTTTAGCCTTGCTTCCATTATTAGCCGCTGTACGTAGCCTTCAAAATGGCCTCTGTAACAAAGGCTTCACTGATTCTTTTTATTTCTTTTTTTTTTTTTTTTGCGGAAATCCAGAGCATCACAGATATTCGTAGGCGCTTGATGAATGACTGCGGAGACCTGACTGTGAACGAAAGCACGACGAGTCGTCGTACTAAGCGCCTGTCATCATCCCAACAAGGTCGTGAATACCTGCCTGATCTCCCGCGTACCAGCCGGTTGTAAACTGTTGTGGTCCCTGCGATGTCAGAACGTGTGGACACTCTCATCCCAGGTGAGTAACGGATCACAATGAAACACGTTGCTGCACGAGTGAACGGACGTCTCTCTTGTCAGCGCTGACGCCGCTTTGACCTGCAATCTTACTGACTCGAGTAGAATTGTCTTCAGTGGTGAGTCCCACTTCGAACCGAGCCCAGGTGACGAACGAAGAGGTGCCAGCTGCAATGTGCACGAAAACGCTCTCAGACGAAGCGGCCATTTGCGTAAACTTTTACTTCTTACATTTTGACCACACTTCTTTTTTCTTTCCAAAAACACCTCGTGCCTATCGACTTTCCGTCAGTTTCAAGTTTCGTGACCGATAATGACGACCTGATACACTGTATCTACCGAGTAATTAATTATTTTATAAGACTGACGTAACACTGCTGAAACGCCCCGCTAAACCCGAGGGACAGGACAAGTAGTAGAAATTGTGGAAGGGGGCCAGAATGGGTTGGGTTGTTTTGGGGAAGGAGACCAGACAGCGAGGTCATCGGTCTCATCGGATTAGGGAAGGACAGGGAAGGAAGTCGGCCGTGCCCTTTGAAAGGAACCATCCCGGCATTTGGGGCCAGAATGAGCTGCTGTCAGTTACACTCCAAACATAACACTTTATTTAGTTGTGCAAACTTTACAGCGCAACTCCTAAGCTTGACTATCAACAGAAAACACCTTTAATTCTAAAACGGCTGTAGGCCCATGAATTAAACACAACTGCTATAATTTTTTTTTTGAGTGAGAAGGCTCTAGACTTTAACCTTAAATAGAATTTGGCCAAGTTATGTATGACCTGATAAGTAAGAATCCAAAAATCTCAAAGCGGCTGAAGGCCTATCATTTTAAGAACACAACTACAATAAATTTTCAACAGGCAGAAGATCCACAGCTTTATCCTGAAAGAACGTAATGCTTGATAAATAAGAACTTTAAAACTTAAAGCGGGTGAAGGCCGATGCTTTTAAAAACAATACAATAAATTTTGAACAGGCAGAAGATCCAAGCTTTATTTTCAGACAACGTAAGACTTGTCCAGTTTACAAAAACTTACCTTTAAAACGGCTCGAGGGCTTTGTTTTTAAAAGCACAATTACAAGCATACAATTTCCAACCATCGGCTATGAGCTATTAAAAATACTAATTAAACGCTAATAAGAAAGCAGTATGGGCAACGACGCTCAGAAGCTTCCAAGGGGCTCGGTCTGCCCCTGAAATCTTAACTTTCGCCCAACTATACTCGATCCGCCGACAACACAACCAAGAGACAGTCAGGGACCCACAGACAAGGCGACTTGCTAACCGCCGACCAGTATATGAGAATTCCAAAGCCAAAACGTTACGCCCACAGCCAAAAACACATTAAGCGGCCAAAAACTACACACCAGGTTGGACAGCGTGGCAGTAAAGGACACTGCCAGAATTTACGTCAGCGACCAGGGCAGGTAACCGGAACGCTAACGGCCACGAGGCAGGAAATTCCGCTGGTGCACTCGAATTTCAAACCGACAAATATAGTCAATTCCACCACACGGCGACTAAATCTTCATCATCTCGAACACTCGCTGATGCTCCCAGGAATACCACCAACAGCGAACCACCACGAACTGGACAATGTGAACAGACGTGGCTTCGGTAACAAAATCACCACTCAACTTTCATGTCCTGGGTCGACGAGCCACGAACCTCGTAGCCCTCGGGACAGCCCCCCACACGCTCCGACACTGCACAGAGACCGCCAGCGGTCCCGGCAGACAGCGCCGCGCGGAGACTTTCTTGCTGGTCCGCTCCAACCGATCGACTGGCTGCACACCGCCAAGCCAGAACTGTAAGCGTCCGACAAAATATGGTATACGGTGCAAACATCGATACACGCTGCTGCTGCCACATGTAGAAAGAGGAAGAACCACGGCATAACAGCAATAACCGCGGGAAACTAAACGCAGTGTAACAGTCAAGTTTAAAACGACTCCCTGATTTCAAAATTAAATATCTCGAAAACAAAGATCGATAGAGGAATGCAGTAAACGGTATGTTTATTGTGAAAGCTGTAAGACGTTTATACAGCAGTTTGAAATAATACACTACTGGCCATTAAAATTGCTACACCAAGAAGGAATGCAGATGATAAACGGGTATTCATTGGACAAATATGATATACTAGAACTGATATGTGATTACATTTTCACGCAATTTGAGTGCATAGATCCTGAGAAATCAGTACGCACAACAACCACCTCTGGCCGTAATAACGGCCTTCATACGCCTGGGCATTGAGTCAAACAGAGCTTGGATGGCGTGTACAGGTACAGCCGACCATGCAGTTTCAACACAATACCACAGTTCATCAAGAGTAGTGACTGGCCTATAGTGACGAGCCAGTTGCTCGGCCACCATTGACCAGACGTTTTCAATTGGTGAGAGATCTGGAGAATGTGCTGGCCAGGGCAGCAGTCGAACATTTTCTGTATCCAGAAAGGGCCGTACAGGACCTGCAACATGCGGTCGTGCATTATCCTGCTGAAATGTAGGGTTTTGCAGGGATCGAATGAAGGGTAGAGCCACGGGTAGTAACACACCTGAAATGTAACGTCCACTGTTCAAAGCGCCGTCAATGCGAACAAGAGGTGACCGAGACGTGTAACCAATGGCACCCCATACCATCACGCTGGGTGATATGCCAGTATGACGATTACGAATACACGCTTCCAATGTGCGTTCACCGCGATGTCGCGAAAAACGGATGCGACCATCATGATGCTGTAAACAGAACCCGGATTCATCCGAAAAAAATGACGTTTTGCCATTCGTGCACCCAGCTTCGTCATTAAGTACACCATCGCAGGCGCTCCTATCTGTGATGCAGCGTCAATGGTAACCGCAGCCACGGTCTCCGAGCTGATAGTCCATGCTGCTGCAAACGTCGTCGAACTATTCGTGCAGATGGTTGTCTTGCAAACGTCTTCATCTGTTGACTCAGGGATCGAGACGTGGCTGCACGATCCGTTACAGCCACGCGGATAAGATGCCTGTCATCTCGATTGCTAGTGATACGAGGCCGTTGGGATCCAGCACGGCGTTCCGTGTTATCCTCCTGAACCCACCGATTCGATATTCTGCTAACAGTCAGTGGATCTCGACCAACGCAAGCAGCAATGTCGCGATACGATAAACCGGAATCGCGATAGGCTACAATTCGACCTTTATCAAAGTCGGAAACGTGATGGTACGCATTTCTCCTCCTTACACGGGGCATCACAACGACGTTTCACCAGGCAATGCCGGTCAACTGCTGTTTGTGTATGAGAAATCGGTTGGAAACTTTTCTCATGTCAGCACGTTGTAGGTGTCGCCACCGGCGCCAACCTTGTGTGAATGCTCTGAAAAGCTAATCATTTGCATATCACAACATCTTCTTCCTGTCGATTAAATTTCACGTCTGTAGCACGTCATCTTCGTGGTGTAGCAATTTTAATGGCCAGTAGTGTAGTTACAAAAGCTGCTAACAGATGGCGCTGTACGCTGTACAGCTCATATCAACAAACATAAGTGACATAATCGTATGAAAACAATCTTTGCAAACAATCACATCACAATGTTTTCAAAATGTTCACCATTGGCACTACAGAGGTGGCGCAAACGAAGACTGAAATTCGCCATGACATTTCGTAGTGTCTCAACCGAAATGGATTCACATGTGACAGAGATCGCCGATTCAAGCTCGTCCAGCGTGGCGGGATGCTTCGGGTAGACCATGTCTTTCACTGTGCCCCACAAAAAGTCACAGGGAGTCAAATCCGGCGAATATGGAGGCCAATCCATGCCTGCACCAGTAAATTTGGGATATTCCAAAGCAATGACTCGATTCCCGAAGTATTCCTCAAGAAAGCGAAACACTTGTTCGGTCCGATGTGGTCGGGCTCCATCTTGCATAAATCATTCAGTACCTGGTCGATCCTCTAACGCTTGCTGTGTGGCGACAAATTGTTCCAAAATTGCAACGTAACGTGCACCAGTGACCGTTTCTCGAATGAAAAAAGGGACAATAATGCCTCTGCTGCATACTGCAGCCCACACAGTAACTTTAGGAGAATACAGGGGTTTCGCTTCACACCAATATGGCTTTTCGGAAACCCAAAATCGCCAGTTCTGCTTATTCACGTATCCATTCAGGTGGAAGTGTGCTTCATCTGTAAACCAGATGCAGCCAACATCAAATCCTTCACTATTAATCATTGTGAGCATCCGATTAGCAAAGGCAACCCTTAGTTGCACAGCTCATACGGGTATGGCCTGGTGCGTTTGAATTTTGAACGGAAACATGTGTCGGCTCTTTCTCAGTATTTTCGGCGTGCTGGAACGCTTCAAACCAGTCTCAGATGCAATTCTACGGACGGATGACATTGGATTTCGCTGAATAATTCCAGAAACTGTGGCGATAATTCCAGAAACTGTGGCGATAATTTCAGGTGTAACTGCGGTTTGCTTGGGGCCAGCATGCCCCACTAGATCATCAGTTACGCTGCCTGTTCGTTGAAATTTTGCGAAGAGCGTACGAATGGTTTTCGCATCGGGTCCTTTTGGAACATTAAATCGTGCTTGAAAACTTCGCCTTGTTGCCGTAGGACTCTCTTCTAACCTGTGGTACTGTAGCACCAGAAAAACGCGTTGTTCAATGGAGTACATGGTTTTAATCTCTCCCTTCGGTACGCTAACCTCCTTTCACGTTTCAGTAGTGGAACTGATCGCTCTGGGCTTCGGATCACTATTTATACTAGGCATTACGTATGGCGATTACAGCACCATCTGTTAGCAGCTTTTGTAACTATTATTTCAAACTGCTGTATAAACTTCTTACAGCTTTCACAATAAACATACCGTTTACTGCATTCCTCTATCGATCTTTGTTTTCAAGATATTTAATTTTGAAATCAGGGAGTCCTTTTCTGGACACCCTGTACCTGACCGTCGCATGCTACACGGCTGACAACCAGGTGTGATAGTCTGGGGTGCCATTTGCTTTCATAGTAGGAGCTGCTCCTGGTTGTCACCGACGGCACCCTTACGGCACATAGATATTGTAGTGGACTGGCAAGACAGCCAATCCACTAGGAGGAAGCCGAAAGGCACGCGTTTAAGCTCACGCAGGCTGGCGTGAGGTCTGGAACAGGACAAGTAAATGAGACTAGAAAAAATAATACGTAGCTTGTGGAATACTTAACTTTAATCCATAATTAGTGAACATCGCTCTTGACGGTACATGTTTTACAGCATCAATAGTAACTGGTAATGGCGCCTTGCTAGGTCGTAGCAAATGACGTAGCTGAAGGCTATGCTAACTATCGTCTCGGCAAATGAGAGCGTAATTTGTCAGTGAACCATCGCTAGCAAAGTTGGCTGTACAACTTGGGCGAGTGCTAGGAAGACACTCTAGACCTGCCGTGTGGCGGCGCTCGGTCTGCAATCACTGACAGTGGCGACACGCGGGTCCGACGTATACTAACGGACCGCGGCCGATTTAAAGGCTACAACCTAGCAAGTGTGGAGTCTGGCGGTGACACCACAGATATGTCGGGCGATATTATACGCCCAGTTCAGTTACCTGTAATGGCAACCTATCCCGCACTTACATTTCAACAAGATAATTCCCTTCCTTACGTGCTTGCTAAACGCTGTGTCGGCCAGCAAGGACGCCGAAGCTCCCCCAAGTGGAGAGCGTTTGGAGCGCTGTGGGCAGGTCCGCCCCACCAGGTCGTGATTCTGACGACCTAACACTCCGGTCGGACAGAATTTGGCACTATGTCCCAGAGGAGAATATCCAACAACTCTATGAATCGGTGCCAAGCCGAATAACTGGTTTCATAAGGGCCAGCGGTGTACCAACGCGTAACTTGAATTTGTCAAGCACTTTCTCTTGAATAAATAATGTAATTTTTCTGCAATAAATTGTAACGATTTGTTTGCTTGTACGTGTCCATCACATCTACCGATTCCCGCCCCATTGGTATAATTATTTTGCGGTCTCTCTCTCTCTCTCTCTCTCTCTCTCTCTCTCTCTCTCTCTCTCTCTCTCTCTAAGTGTACATTGACTAGCAAACCTCCTTCGCCACCCACGCCTAGCATTTAAGGTGCGGTTCCCACTGAGATGGTGAGGTGTGCGAAACGACACTGAAATGCCTGGGAGCCTGGGCTAGCAGGACACGGCGGATTAGGTTGTGGAAAGGGGCCAAAGTGAGTTCCTGTCAGTTGCACTCAACATGCAAACTTCATTCATCAACACACAATATTACAACAACGATGCAAAACACTCAAAACTTTAAACGACGTCCTTTGATAAGATTGGGTGAAGGCTACATTCAAAATCCAAGACACAAGGCTTAAGCAATAAATTGAAACACAAGGTTCTTCTGGAGCTTTCAGCCAAGAATATTTTCTAAATATTCAATCTGATCGGCTGAAGGCCTAAGCAATTTTAATTTTAATGGAACTTGGCTGGAGGTCGCATATTAAGCAATAAGAGGAATTTCAATCAAAAGGCAGGCCTTACCTTAAAACATTTCATGCAAATTGGGCTGAAGGCCGCATTGAAAAGCATAAGAATCTTATGCCTTAAGTGCAAGAGAAGAAGATTGATTTAAGAGATATTAAAACTTGGCTGAAGGCGGCTCACTAACAAATAATTGAACGGCTTAAGCCCTAGAAAGAACAGCAACGCCGATTTAGGTCAGACAGGCAGCCCGTCCAACGACTTCTTAATCTGGAGACAACCCAACCGACAGACAGCCGACAGACCGATCAACCAAATCAGTTCCGCTCCACGCAACCAGGAAAACGACCCCAAGTTTTCGATACAGGACACACAGAATATTAACACCCACAACGACCAACAACACCTCAGCTGTCGAAATACACGCCGCGCTGGACAGCAACAACACGACGAGGAAAATACACTGCCTGAAATTACGTCAACGACCAGACCGTCAACAGCCACAAGGCAGAAGATACCGGTGGTGAACTTCAGTAACAGGGTATAGTTAAGTTAAATTTCACAGGGAAACGGCTGGAATCTCAGCCGACTTAAATACACACATGTTTTTGCTCGCGGGAATGTCCCAAAAGCGACAACCAGGATCAAACGAAGAAATGTAAACAGTTGAGGCTCGATAGTAGGGTAACTGAGGACTCAACTTTCATGCCGGCCGGGGTGGCCGAGCGCTTCTAGGCGCTACAGTCTGGAACCGCGCGACCGCTACAGTCGCAGGTTCGAATCCTGCCTCGGGCATGGAGGTGTGTGATGTCCTTAGGTTAGTTAGGTTCATCTACACCTACATCTACATTTATACTCCGCAAGCCACCCAACGGTGTGTGGCGGAGGGCACTTTACGTGCCTCTGTCATTACCTCCCTTCTCTGTTTCAGTCGCGTATGGTTCGCGGGAAGAACGACTGTCTGAAAGCCTCCATGCGCGCTCGAATATCTCTAATTTTACATTCGTGATCTCCTCGGGAGGTATAAGTAGGGGGAAGCAATATATTCGATACCTCATCCAGAAACGCACCCTCTCGAAACCTGGCGAGCAAGCTACACCGCGATGCAGAGCGCCTCTCTTGCAGAGTCTGCCACTTGAGTTTGTTAAACACCTCCGTAACGCTATCACGGTTACCAAATAACCCTGTGACGAAACGCGCCGCTCTTCTTTGGATCTTCTCTATCTCCTCCGTCAACCCGATCTGGTACGGATCCCACACTGATGAGCAATACTCAAGTATGGGTCGAACGAGTGTTTTGTAAGCCACCTCCTTTGTCGATGGACTTCATTTTCTAAGGATTCTCCCAATGAATCTCAACCTGGTACACGCCTTACCAACAATTAATTTTATATGATGATTCCACTTCAAATTGCTCCACACGCATACTCCCAGATATTTTACAGAAGTAACTGCTACCAGTGTTTGTTCCGCTATCATATAATCACACAATAAAGGATCCTTCTTTCTATGTATAGGCAATACATTACATTTGTCTGTGTAAAGGGTCAGTTGCCACTCCCTGCACCAAGTGCCTATCCGCTGCAGATCTTCCTGCATTTCGCTACAATTTTCTAATGCTGCAACTTCTCTGTATACTACAGCATCATCCGCGAAAAGCCGCATGGAACTTCCGACACTATCTATTAGGTGATTTATGTATATTGTGAAAAGCAATGGTACCTTAACACTCCCCTGTGGCACGCCAGAGTTTACCTTAACATCTGTAGACGTCTCTCCATTGATAACAACATGCTGTGTTCTGTTTGCTAAAAACTCTTCAATCCAGCCACACAGCTGGTCTGACATTCCGTAGGCTCTTACTTTGTTTATCAGGCGACAGTGCGGAACTGTATCGAACGCCTTCCGGAAGTCAAGGAAAATAGCATCTACCTGGGAGCCTGTATCTAATATTTTCTGGGTCTCATGAACAAATAAAGCGAGTTGGGTCTCACACGATCGCTGTTTCCGGAATCCATGTTGATTCCTACAGAGTAGATTCAGGGTTTCCAAAAACGACATGATACGCGAGCAAAAAACATGTTCTAAAATTCTACAACAGATCGACGTCAGAGATATAGGTCTATAGTTTTGAGCATCTGCTCGACGACCCTTCTTGAAGACTGGGACTACCTGTGCTCTTTTCCAATCATTTGGAACCTTCCGTTCCTCTAGAGACATGCGGTACACGGCTGTTAGAAGGGGGGCAAGTTCTTTCGCGTACTGGGGTAGAATCGAATTGGTATCCCGTCAGGTCCAGTGGACTTTCCTCTGTTGAGTGATTTCATTTGCTTTTCTATTCCTTGGACAGTTATTTCGGTGTCAGCCAATTTTTTCGTTTGTGCGAGGATTTAGAGAAGGAACTGCAGTGCGGTCTTCCTCTGTGAAACAGCTTCGGAAGAAGGAGTTTAGTATTTCAGCTTTACGCGTGTCATCCTCTGTTTCAATGCCATCATCATCCCGAGGTGTCTGGATATGCTATTTCGAGCCACTTACTGATTTGACGTAAGACCAGAACTTCCTAGGATTTTCTGTCAAGTAGTATGTTCAAGTAGTTCTAAGTTCTAGGGGACTGATGACCTCAGAAGTTAAGTCCCATAGTGCTCAGAGCCACTTGAACCAAGCCATCAACTTTCATGTCCAAGATCGGTGGGCGACCAACTTCATAGCACTCGCAAGCAGCACCTCACACTCCAACCGCGCGAGGGTGTATAACACTCCCGTCTGCTACTGCTATACCATAACCTCAAAACTGGAGGCAATTTGCAAAACAGTTTATTTTGTTGGAGTAATAATGGTATCAAACAACAGAGAAGTGTTACCCCCTGAGAGGAATTTTGTTAAGTTGACCGTGTTGTACCTAACGGAGATGGCTTATCGGAAATGAAAGTCAGAATTACGTAAATATTTGAACAGTACGAACAAAATTTTGCCTATCTGTACTGTTTAACTGATAAAGAAAACGGTCGCCAGCCTAACTAGGCAAGAGAATGATTAACATTCTCATTTAAGAAAGTAGGTATAAGTAACTATAATGGATAAACACAACATATACTTTGTCATACGCGAGTGCAGTGAAATCTGACACATACATATGTTTACGGTAAGATTGAAACCAACAGTTAGAGCAGCACAAACTATTTGCAAAATTATAACAGATACCGAAACACACTATTACTTTCAGGGCTTACACATAGTGAATGGTCTTTGTAACATTACTATTAATATGCACTTCTAATACACAAGAGACAAACTCTTAGCAAACATGAGTATATAACGTTTCACAACTGCAGCTTCTACTTAAACTACAGTGAGACACAAAATTGACATATATATAAGATACTGACTCACCTTCTGCGATTTACAACAGCCAGTAATGTGATCATTTACTAAGCAAAACTTTATAAGCCTCAGTCTTAAGAACTTTTAATTTGAAGTTGGCAACAACACATTAATAAGCAGTTTTACTAGGAAAATTATTTTCAGCAAGCATCATTGACTTTAACTCACTCTTTTGCCACATTAACTTTAATTTTCTCTTTACTATGTTCAAGAGACATTAATTAGAAAAGCGAAACACTGGTTTTTAATGTTCTTTCAGTAGGGACACTCGGTAATCACTTTAGTTCAAACGGAGAGGAACCTGAGAGGTGTAATGATAAGGAAAAAATCAAGGTAGGTACATAAATTCAGATATAAATTACCTTATATTTGAGCACACTAACACATCCATTAAGCTGATCCTTCACTGTACATCATTGTAGTATTCCGATGTAATGATTGCGCAATGTGGTGGCAACTGCATGTTGGTAGGTGGAATTGCAGGTAGAATAGCTAGACTCTGTCGTTTCTTGGTGGCGACGATAGATACAAATTCCAGAATAGTTCCAGCTATTTATCCATCCATCCGAGGCATTGGAAAGTAGCAGAAAAAGCCTCTCTCTGAACCAGCACAATATGCATCTTTTACATGGCAGAGCATAGTTTGGTAGCTCGTCCCCGACTCGTAGCTCGTTCCCGACTGAGTATCAGTTCCACCTTTTCTACATAGGCCAACCACAATTTGCGCGCGCTACACAGTTCCGTTCCCGAGGGGAACCACTACACCTTTTACATACAAACTAAGAATTCTAAGTGAGGATCAGCAGTTTACATAACAGTAACCAAATACATTAAATAAAACAGAACATTTTCACATATTGACATTTCTATTGACATTGCACATTCACACAAAATTACAATCATATACAGTAAGTTTTGTTCTCTCCAAATGGTACAAAGCATTTAAATGACAGATACACTACTTTGCATTGAACCAAACCATGACATCAAAGTTTGTACAAAGAAAGGAGTATACAATTTTATGTTATCGATTCAAACACATTTATAGAAGATCAACAATGTAACATTAAATAAAACAAAAGCAAAATAAATCTATACAGCAGAAGAGCTATGGTGTTACAGGTGGGGTGGGGGGCTGGGGGGGGGGGGGGTTCCTTGCTGTTCCACGCCAACTGACCGACTGGTCTACTGGTCAGTCCGCGACTGCTGCTCCAAAAAAATGGTGCAAATGGCTCTGAGCACTATGGGACTCAACTGCTGTGGTCATAAGTCCCCTAGAACTTAGAACTACTTAAACCTAACTAACCTAAGGACAGCACACAACACCCAGCCATCACGAGGCAGAGAAAATCCCTGACCCCGCCGGGAATCGAACCCGGGAACCCGGGCGTGGGAAGCGAGAACGCTACCGCACGACCACGAGATGCGGGCAACTGCTGCTCCGTCGCGACTGCACTGCTGGTGCCTCTCCCTCTCACTCACTCACGCACTCACTCACTCCATGGCGCACGACTACCCGGAAGTACTATCGGTCGCTCCAGAGATGGTACGAAATTGCACTTATCGATACGCGCTGCTGCTGCCACTCACGGGCATGTAAGGCAGGAAGTTAGTGACGCCAGTAAACGGAATAAGAAAACGAGGCGGCAGTACCGTAATATAAGAGGACAAACAATTAATGGGATGAACACGGGGCATGCTGGGCTCAGACACCTTGTAATACGGGCCGCGTTGACATGACAGTTTTCCGCGTGACACTGATGTTCGCACAGGAGTTTTGTGACAAGCAACAGTGCACTCCAGGCAGCAACAGCCTAACATGTGGAGCGTCGCTGGTCAACTTCCAAATGTGTCGAGTGTGTACTGGAGAGTGGAAAGAGGTGGGGCTTTACTTTATCGTGTCGTCGTAAAACCCACGACTTCACCCAGGAGTGTTTACTTTTTTCCCCGCTGCTTCTCTTCCGCACGTGCATACAGTGCAATTGCGGTAGATGCAACTGTCTATCGCAGGGTGTTGCGCTGAGAGATAACGACAGAGAACCGTATTGTTGTTCTGTATCCCTGTATCCCTGTCATCGCAGTGGGACACACTTAAGTCGCTTCAATTTTTTTAATAAGCTCTCCACCAACTCAGGGTTGCTTCGGCGTCGTATCAAGTCAGTCCCATCCGCATCGCGCACTGTACCGCATCATTCAGAACCGCGTCTGGGTACCTGCAGCCTCACGACTCGCGTGGCGTGCCGGTAATTTTGTTTACGGGCCACTGTGCAGGGTTACGGCTGAACATCGGGTAACAACTTTAGGCAGCTCAGTATTATCACGTTCCGTTGAAAGTTACCGCCAGTAGGCTAACAATGCGAGAAGCACATCAAAGGTGCCGCGTTGCGGCTCACTTGTGGGTGGGGGTGGAGACTGGTGGTGGGGGCGGACCGCTTTGTGCCTCAGCCACTACAGAGCCGGCGATTGGCTGGCAGGAGGTGCGGCGTCGACCTCCGACCCCTGCAGGCGCTGCTGCCATTGTCAACAGGCCGGTACTACACTACGAAATTTCTTTGTCAAATATCTTTGTCCGGTATCTTTGTCAAAGATATTTGATGCTGTAATAGGGAACTTTGTCAAATGTCGTCCAATATTTGATCAAATCTAGGACCTCATTGTAGATTTGATCAAAGAAGTCGCTTGTCTTCTGTTCACTGCAATGTGACATGTTACCACATGGAGCGCTAGCATCGCTGCAGCATTCTGTCGTCTGTAGTGTTTTAATAAACATTGCCAGTAAATATAAAATTAATAGAGATGTATGAACCTGATGAGACGCTTTACAAAGTGAGGCACACTGAATACAAAAATGGATTAAGAAGATTGGAGACCTAACCTGACCTAACCCACACTAACCCTCTCCTGTAGCAAGGAATCAGTGTGTTGCAGTCAGCCTGTCTTCTGCTGATGTAGCAGTTCTTAAGTGAGTATTGGGCTTTGTGATATGAGCATACACTTCATTGAGCACATACAGAAATGTATGCTCATCCATTCTTAAGT
The DNA here is from genome assembly GCF_023864275.1 of Schistocerca cancellata. Lineage (NCBI taxonomy): Eukaryota > Metazoa > Arthropoda > Insecta > Orthoptera > Acrididae > Schistocerca > Schistocerca cancellata. The sequence goes on from NC_064637.1 coordinate 157,629,834, forward strand.
AATTGATGTACGACTTGACGTCCTCCACTACAAGCTCATGTAACAACTTTTGTTGAATGCTTTTAACGTGTCGTTGTAAAACCCACGACTTCACCCAGGAATGTTTACTTTTTTTTCCCGCCGCTTCTCTTCCGCATGTGCACACAGTACAATTGCGGTAGATGCAACTGCTGCGGTTAATAACAAGTTGTTGTTGTCAGCCATCTTGAACTTTGACGAAAAATATGTCGACAGTGTAATACCCCTTCTAGCGCTACGTCAAAGATCTTTGTCAAATATATTTGACGGAATATTTGATCACATCTTTGATCAAATCTTTGACAAAGAAATTTGATAGTGTAATACCGGCAATGCGGAACTGAGTAATTCGTGATCTGCCTTAACTAGTCACCTACAAGCACGCATGCACTCCATCCTTCTACATCTACACGGATACTCTGCAAATCACATTTAAGTGCCTGGCAGACGGTTCATCGAACCACCTTCACAATTCTCTATTATTCCAATCTCGTATAGCGCGCGGAAAGAATGAACACCTATATCTTTCTGTACGAGCTCATATTTCTCTCATTTTATCGTGGCGAGCGTTCCTCCCTATGTAGGTCGGTGTCAACAAAATATATTCGCATTCGGAGGAGGAAGTTGGTGATTGGAATTTCGTGCGAAGATTCCGTCGCGACGAAAAACGACTTTCTTTTAATTATTACCAGCCCAAATCCTGTATAATTTTTGTGACACTCTCTCCCATATTCCGCGATAATACAAAACGTGCTGCCTTTCTTTGAACTTTTTCGATGTACTCCGTCGGTCCTACCTGGTTAGGATTCCACACCGCGCAGCTGTATTCTAAAAGAGAACGGACAAGCGTAGTGTAGGCAGTCTCCTTAGTAGGTCTGTTACATTTTCTAAGTGTCCTCCCAATACAACGCAGCCTTTGGTTAGTCTACCCCACAACATTTTCTATGTATTCTTCCCAATTTAAATTGTTCGTAATTGTAATACCTGGGTATTTAGTTGAATTTACAGCTTTTAGATTAGACTGATTTATCGTTTAACCTAAGTTTAACGAGTTCCTCTTAGCATTCATGTGAATAACTTCACACTTCTTTTTATTTAGGGTCAACTGCCACTTTTCGCACCATTCAGATATCTTTTCTAAATCGTTTTGCAATTTGTTTTGATCTTCTGCTGACTTTATTACTCCATAAACGACAGCGTCGTCTGCAAACAACCCAAGACGGCTGTTCAGATTGTCTCCCAAATCGTTTATATAGATAAGGAACAGCAAAGGGCCTATAACACTACCTTCGGGGACGCCTGAAATCACTTCTGTTTTACTCGATGACTTCCCGTCAATTACTACGAACTGTGACCTCTCCGACAGGATGGGTTGGGTTGGGTTGTTTGGGGAAGGAGACCAGACAGCGAGACAATTTAGGGAAATCACGGAAAACCTAAATCAGGATGGCCGGACACGGGATTGAATCGTCGTCCTCCAGAATGCGCGTCCAGTGTCTAACCACTGTGCCACTTCGCTTGGTCTCTCTGACAGGAAATCGCAAATCCAGTCACATAACTGAGACGATATTCCATAAGCACGCAATTTCACTACGAGCCGCTTGTGTGGTACAGTGTCAAAAGCCTTCCGGAAATCCAGAAATACGGAATCGATCTGAAATCCATTGTCAATAGCACTCAACACTTCACTTCATGTGAATAAAGACCTAGTTGTGTTTCACAGGTACGATGTTTTCTAGACCTATGTTGACTTTGTGTCAATAGACCGTTTCCTTCGAGGTAATTCATAATGTTCGAACACAATATATATGTTCTAAAATCCTGTTGCATATTGACGTTAACGATATGGGCCTGTAATTTAGTGGATTACTCCTACCACCTTTCTTGAATATTGGGGTGACCTGTGCAACTTTCCAGTACGGATCTTTCTTCGAGCGAACGGTTGTATATGACTGTTAAGTATGGAGCTAATGCATCAGCATACTCCTTCACAGTAATCAAGTATCTTCTGTACAGAGTGTTCAAAAGAAGGGTCTAATACTTTGAGCGGTGGTAGTGCTCGTGGAAACAAGAATACGTCCAATAAACATGGGTCCAGTAACGCACACCTTCCGAGATAAACACGTGTTTATAGGAAGGCCCGCGGGACGCTTGGTTGCGGGCATCAGAACAGTCGCTGCATTGGCGCTTCTTCGGATGTGTCGGTAGGGTGTTCTGACCATACTCTGCCTACCATTAGGTGGGCTGTGGTCACTTATGTGCCTCGAGAGGTCCTTTAGGCCACGTTGATTTTCGTCGGGTTTTGTGCCTTACTGAACAGTACTGTCAATCGTGGTTACGTATCATGGCATTTTACATTCTTCTATACGCGGATTCACTTACGTGTTTACTGTCATTGCGCTGTTTGTACCTACAAATGACGTATACATTTACATTTTCCCTCTTACATCACTTGTTAGCAATGGAAGCCGACTACTCGACAAGTAAAATGGCAAATACGTCAAATATGCCATGTTCCGTAGATCATTTTCCCGATTATTTTATCGATATATACATATCGATATATACATACACACATGAATAGTGCTAATATTAATATTACTAAAATTTTTAGTTCTAGACATGAAACTACATTTAGAGGTACTTTTGTACCATTTCTCAAACAGAAACTGTTGCATGGAGTAGAAGGAGTTGTCCGAAAGAAATGATTTTGAGCTCGATTTAAAACTTGATCTGCTACCTGCCAGACACTTTATGCTGTTGGGCAAATGATGAAACATTTTTGTTGCTGAATCGTGTACTCCTTTTTGAGCAACTGACAGCTTCAGTAGCGGATAGGAAAGGTCATTTTTCCCCTCCAGTGTTGTATGTATGAACATCATTGTTCTTCGCGAATTGAGATGGGTTATTTGCAACGAATTTCATTAGCGAATATATGTACTCTGTTGGTGGAGTTAAGATACCTAACTCCTTGAAAAGGTGCCTACATGACGTCCTTGGGTGAACACCACTAATTATTCTCACTGCTCTCTTTTGTGCAATCCATACTTTATGTCTAAGTGGTTAGTTACCCCAGAAAACTATTCCGTAAGACATTATTGAATGGAAATATGCAAAGTACGTTATGGGGCTGATAAGTTTTTTCGCAGGAGTTGCGATTATACGAAGAGCGAAGGAAGCTGAACTTTGAGAAGCTCAGTAATGTGCTTCTTCCAGTTCAAGTTGTTGTCAATGTGAAATCTATTGTGGTATCGTTTAACAAACGGACGTAGCCTGCGAGGCCCTGCCCTCTACGCTGAAAAATGTTCACAGCGCAGACTTTTCCAGCGTCTGAGGGACACAGGTGCCCTCGCACTTGGGTAGACTGACAGTGCAAGGCCCCGCACGCGTGTGCTACGACTGGTGGAAGAAACCCCTGCGTCCAGTGTGCGACGATTAGCAGCAGCAGAATGTGTGTCTCGCTCTCGTATCTGGGGAGGAAGGGTACTCCCTGACTGTTGCTGTACCCGTACCGTCCATAGCGCGTTCAGGCCCCAGGGCCACATCGTCAGCGTGCCAGAAGACGGCTGTTGCAGAAGTGGGCCGCAGATCCACTGTCCGCATCGGTTTTATTGACTGGTGAGGCAGGGTTCACGAGGGACGGTGGTGTGAATTTCCATAACCAGCATGTATAGGCAGATCTAAAGCCTCAAGCAATTCAGGAAATTGGGCATCGACAGCGATTCTGAATAAACGTATGGGCGGGCGTACTTGGCGATAGATTAATAGCGGCTTACGTGCTACCACAAAGGTTACCTGGGGCGTATTATCTGGATTTGCTCACTAATGTACTGCCTACCCTTCTGGAGGCTGCGCCACTACAGCGGCGAATGCAAATGGGGTCATGCGAGATGGCGCACCAGCACATTTTCGCCGCAGTGCTCGCCAACATCTGACGCACACGTGGCTCGCTCGTTCCCCAGACCTCTGCTTCCCAGACTTTTGGTTATGGGAACACTTACTGGAATTGGTCCACGTCACACCGGTCAGTTACGTGCGGACACTACGGGGTCGTATATCTTCAATGCGTGCCGGAGGTACTACAGTAACTGAGTATACTACAAAAAGGGCACGTGATTTCTTGTGACGGAGGGCAGAGGGGTGCATTAGTTCGAATGGGCGACACGTTGAACACCGCCTGTAAACACGTGTTTATCGCAGAAACTATGCACTACTGGACTTACGTTTCTTGTATGCGTACAATCACCTGTCAAACTTGAAAAAAGAGACAGCATTGGTCGTATATTTTTTACTATCGCAAAATCGATTTTCTGTCACTGAGTGACCATCTTCAGTGCTAGAAGTTAAAAATTTTTTCACATTACGATCAGAGAGTACAACATAGAAAATCACAATTACATCTGCATATGAACATAACACTTGTTAGAAACAAACCTATATTGTATAACTTAAATTAGGATGCACTGTTGTCACTAAGCTTACGGCAATCACATAGACTGAGGTCGCTGTTTACCTGCACTTGTTCAGCAGACCTCGGTGTGACGGGGCTTGACACGCCCTCTATGTGACATGTGTCACGTGAAGACATAGTATTGCTGGTTTTGCGAATTACTAACACTAAATAACTCTTGTACTTTTGTGAATGGTGTAGTAATTCAAATTTAAAATGTACGTACAACACATAGCAGACGCAGGGGAATATCTAAAATACATTGGCGTATTGTTTTTAAACAATAAAACATAAAATAGATCGATGATAAGTTGTTAGAGTGCAGAAGATATAAAAACAAAAGATAATGCAAAAGAATAATAAATGAATAACATAAAAAGAGGCGTAACACAGGTGTTTTTAAAAAACATAATACCCACCATCTGGCGTGGGAAGTCAGAAGTACAACGTTCGTAATTTATGTAACAAACGTTAATACCAAGGAGTCAAATATATAAAAAATAATAACGTTAATTACAAGGAGTCAAATATATAAAAAATAATAACAGTACGAAACTGCCGTTACTTAATAATTAAAATGCCGTGCAAATATAAGGTGCGAACAAGTAGTATACATCAATCATCGAGAAACCGTCATGAGGAAGCGCAAGTAATAGTGTCACTTATACCAAAATATACATCGTACTTTAGAGAAATTAAACATAGACTATGCACGATATCCAGCACTTATTCAAATAGCAAAGGAATTGTTAACATACATTAAAAATAATTACGTTTAGTGATAACCGGTTTGTATTACTTTGTGTCAACGCCTACGAGATGTCGACTGTAGTAAAATTATGTTCAGTAGGCGTCCATAAGTTCTGCAAATTACAGAACAAAAAAGGAAGAAGCATCTTGTAAAAAACCGAATTTAGTAATGTTATTAAAACAAACTGAAAACATGTGTGTCAATGTGTTGAGATAGTTGAAATAGCGGCCATTATACGTGTTCTCGTAGCGACTATGACTGAGGCGTTGTATATAAGGGATAACAAGCAGCTGATTACTACACCATTCACAAAAGTACAAGAGTTATTTAGTTTCGCAAAACCAGCAATACTATGTCTTCACGTGACACATGTCACATAGAGGGCGTGTCAAGCCCCGTCACACCGAGGTCTGCTGAACAAGTGCAGGTAAACAGCGACCTCAGTCTATGTGATTGCCGTAAGCTTAGTGACAACAGTGCATCCCAATTTAAGTTATACAATATAGGTTTGTTTCTAACAAGTGTTATGTTCATATGCAGATGTAATTGTGATTTTCTATGTTGTACTCTCTGATCGTAAATGTGAAAAATTTTTTAACTTCTAGCACTGAAGATGGTCACTCAGTGACAGAAAATCGATTTTGCGATAGTAAAAAATATACGACCAATGCTGTCTCTTTTTTCAAGTATACCTGTTATCTGGTCGTAGTGCACAAGACAACATGGAGTCGCCAATCAACCTGTCAAACTATTCAACACTTCTGTCTGAACATGATGTATACAGCCAAAAGATCGAGTCCTTAACATATTCGATCTGCCTCGGCGAAAGCGGCCTGGTTCCCCTTATTGCGCCTCCGTTGCACCACGTCGGCGATTGTTGCACAAACAGTCTCCACGTACGCGTACACAATAATTACTCTACCACGCAAACATTTTATTTGGGGCTACACTCGTCTGGTATGACACGTTCCTTGGGTGGGGTGGGGGGGCACAGGGGACCGAACCACACAATAATCGTGGGTTCAGTGTGGGGGCGGCGGTGGGGTGGGTGGACTGCTGTGGCCATGTTGTGGGGTTGTGCACCAGCGAAGGCTACGGCGGGACGAAGCTTCTCCGTCGTTTCTAGGTCCCCACTTTAATACACAATGTTGTCGCTGCATTGCTCGCTCTGCATTTTTACAGCTACATCTGTACTCTACAAGCTACTTTGTGATGTGTGATGGAGGGTGCGTTGTGAACCACTGTCACTCCACATCCCCCCTCGCACATCTTCCGCCCAGTTCCTCTACCAGCTGCGAATGGTTTGTTTCAAGAAAGATTGTCAGCGAGCCTCCCTGTGGGATCGTATCTCTGTAATTTTATCTTCGTGCTCTTTTAGCGAGATGTACGTAGGAGAAAGCAATATATTTGGTGACTCTTCTAGAAACGTACACTGTGGGAAATTTTTAACGGCAGACCACACTGCGCCTCTCGTGCAGCGTCTGCCACTGTAGCTAGTCTCTGCCATACTTTGGTGCTCACTGAATGAGCGTCCAACTCGTTCCCCTTTAAATCTTCTCCGTTTTCTCTATGAATCACGTCTCGTACGGATGCCATACTGAGCGGCGGTGTTCAGGTATCAGTCGAACGAGTGTTTTGTAGACGACCTCCTTCGTTGACGGACTGCACTTCCTGAGGATTCTTTTAATGAATCTCAGTCTGGCATCTGCCCGGCTCGTGAGTAACTTCATGTTGTTGTTCCACCTCAAATCGGCCCGTACACATACTCAGAGGTATTTTATGGATTGTTCTGCAATCGTGTAATAATGTAGTAGTGCGTCTTCCTGCGTATGTGTCCGCAGTACGTTACTTTTTTTTATGCTGAACGTCACCTGCTGCTTCCTGTACTCCTGTGCAGGTCTTCCTACACTCCTGTATGTACATCGTCACCGGCGAAAAGCCTCATCGTACGTATAAAAAGGCAATGTCGTGACTGTAGCTCATCAACGCCCAGCCCAAACTCCTAAACACAGAAACCTGAAAAGGGGATGCTGATCTTGTTCCTTAGAAGCTATTTTTCGAAATTCCTCTCCTAAGGTTTTGAAATACAGGGTGAATGGTTTTGTGAAAATATGTTGCTGTTAAGTCAATTTTGAAGGTGTGTGTGTGTGTGTGTGTGTGTGTGTGTGTGTGTGTAATGTTATGGGATTTAACTGCTAAAGTTATCAGTCCCTAAGCCTACACACTACTTAACCTAGCGACAAACACACACACCCATGCCCGAGGGAGGACTCGAATCTCCGACGGGACCAGCCGCACAGTCCATGGTTTCAGCGCCTCTGACCTCTCGACTAATCCCGCGTGGCCAATTTTGAAGACGGAATTACGCAAACTGGCATTTGGTTTCTCCGCCAGAAATAAAGAAACTTGTTTCAGCATTTTAGAAATTCAACTGCTAAAGGAGTAACGTAGGGACTGCGCGCTTTTTTAAATACATCATTATTAAAGAACTAATAAAGCATTTTTACACCTATGTCTTTTAAAATTGGTACTTCGTTCCCGAGATAGAAACTAAAAAGCACGTGTTTTAGTGTTTTCGGAAGTTCAGTGTGTTAAGGGAGTGAAACACGCGATGAAAAGATAAACGAAACTTTGTATTTGGCCACATCGTCAGAAATAAAAAAAAATAGTTAAAATGTTTTTGGGAAATCATCCGCTAAAGGTGTGAGATACAACGCAAAAGTCATTATTAACAAAATCCAAGGACTGTAGCTGTTGTTGTGGATTGACAAGACAGCCAATCCACTAGGAGGAAGCCGAAAGCCACGCGTTTAAGCTCACGCAGGCTGGCGTGAAGTCTGGAACAGGTCAGTGAAATGAGAGTAGCAAAAATAGTACGTGGCTGCTGGAATACTTAACTTTAATCCATAATTGGTGAACATCGCTCTTGACGGTACATGTTTTACAGCATCAATAGTAACTGGTAATGGCGCCTTGCTAGGTCGTAGCAAATGACGTAGCTGAAGGCTATCCTAACTATCGTTTCGACAAATGAGAGCGTAATTTGTCAGTGAACCATCGCTAGCAAAGTCGGCTGTACAACTGGGGCTAGTGCTAGGGAGTCTCTCTAGACTAGACCTGCCGTGTGGCGGCGCTCGGTCTGCAATCACTGATAGTGGCGACACGCGGGTCCGACGTATACTAACGGACCGCGGCCGATTTAAAGGCTACCACCTAGCAAGTGCGGTGTCTGGCGGTGACACCACAGTACCCACCAGAATCAGTTTTCGGTCAGAAGTGCATTAGGAAGAAACTTTGCTTCTATGACCTTACCTAGCGCCGAAAGTATAGATGTTGCAATTTGTGAACAAGATAAAAATTCGATTACACAAAAACAAAAAGAAATCTGTGCATATGACAGAGTCCACACGGCCGAAGCAGCGGGCGCTAAGCTAATCTATATACACTGAAGCGCCGGAGTAACTGGTACAGGCATGCGTATTCAATACGGAGACATGGAAATAGGCAGAATAAGGCGCTGCGTTCGGCAACGCCTGTGTAAGGCAACAAGTGTCTGGCGTAGTTGCTAGGTCGGTTACTGCTGCTACAGTGGCAGGTTATCAAGACTGAAATGACTTTGAACGTGCTGCTGTAGTCGGTGCACGAGCGATGGGGGACAGCATCTCCGAGGTAGCAATGAAGAGGGGATTTTCCCGTACGATCACTTCACGAGTGTATCATCAATATTAGGAATCCAGTAAAACAAATTCCGACATCCCTGCGGCCGCAAAAGGATGCTGCAAGAACGGGACCAAAGACGACTGAAGAGAATCGTTCAACGTGACAGAAGTGCAACCCATCCACAAACTGCTTCAGATTTCGATGCTGGGTCATCAGCAAGTGTCAGCGTGCGAACCATTCAACCAAACATCATCGATATGGGCTTTCGGAGCCGAAGGCCCACTCGTGTATCCTTGATGACTGCACGACACAGAGCGGATGGACGTGTACGGGTAGGGCGATAACCTCGTGAATGCATGTATCCTGCATGTCAGCAGGGGAGTGTTCAAGCTGGTGGAGGCTCTGTGATGATACGGGGCATGTGTAGTTGGAATGATATGGGACCCCTGATTCGTCTAGATACGACTCTGAGAGGTGACACGCACGTAAGAATTTGAGACCTGAATCTCTCCTGGCGTACACAACTTTCAAATAACTTCCGGGAATTCAGCCAGGTAACACTTTCAGCGACCGCCGATATTTCGGCGGGAGAACACCCCGCCATTTTCAAGGCAAACTGTAACGGACAGGCGGCGTACATGCAAATTTAATACCTCGGTTCTCGGACCGAAGCAGGAAAGATAACACACACACACACACACACACACACACACACACACACACACACACACACACACACACTGAACACTAGTGCTACCAAAGATGACCAAAGTCAGAGCTATTGATAGTGAGACTATGAATTCGCAGGTGAGGCAGCATTGACTCTCTTCCTCTGTTTTTTGACAAGGGAGAGAGCCGGATTCCAAACAGAGTTTAAACAGAAACCTCCATCTCTGTTAACGAGGTTGCTCGCTAATTTAATCTCAACTGCCTCCCTAATCACACTGTCCCAATAGCTGGACGTGCATGCCAATATCTCGGTGTTATTATATAACATGGGGTGACCAGTATCCAAGCAATGTTCGGCAATAGCAGATCTATTAGGTGCTGTAATCGTGTGTGCCGTTTATGCTCAGTACATCTGTCCTCCACGGTCCTGATAGTTTGACCAATATATGCCATGCCGCAGCTACAAGGGACACGATATACACCCGCCTTACGCAGTCCAAGATCATCCTTAACGGAACTCAAAAGTGCTCTAATTTTAGATGGAGGTCGGAAAACACATTTCACATCGTTTTTCCGTAAAATACGACCGATCTTGTTGGACGTGTTTCCTACGTAAGGCAAGAAGGCAGTAGACTTAGGTGTTGACTCAGAATTATCATCAATCACCTGATCTACAGTTGGTCGATAGCGCAACGCACGTTCAATCTGTCTATCACTGTAACCATTTTGACGAAATGTAACTTCAAGATGGGACAGCTCAGCTGGTAAAGTCTCAGCGTCAGAAACGACATGTCCCCTGTGTGCCAAGGTACGAAGTACCCCTTCACGCTGAGCCGAATGGTGACAACTATTAGCTTATAAGTACAAGTCGGTGTGAGTAAGTTTCCTGTAGACTGCATGTCCCAATGATCCATCATCCTTCCTCCTAACCAACACGTCGAGAAAGGGAAGGCAACCATCCTCTTCCACCTCCATCGTAAAACGAGTGTTCGGGTGGATCGAGTTCAGATGTTCTAGGAAGACATTCAAATTCTCCCTACCGTGAGGCCAAACAACGAAGGTATCGTCAACGTATCTAAAGAAACAGGCGGGTTTTAAAGGCGCCGACTCCAATGCGCGTTCCTCGAAGTCTTCCATAAACAAATTTGCGATCACAGGAGACAACGGACTACCCATCGCAACTCCATCTGTCTGCTCGTAATACTGGTCATTAAATAAAAAGTAAGTGGATGTCAACACATGCCTAAAGAGATTAGTTAAATCAGCACCAAACATGGCTTCAATTAACCGCAACCAATCAGACAGAGGAACACGAGTGAAGAGAGAGACCACATCGAAACTCACTAAAATATCAGAGTCATTCAGCCTCAGTCCCTCCAAACGACGTAAAAAATCAGCTGAGTTCCTGATATGATGTTCACACCGTCCTACTTGCGGACTCAACAGAGAAGCAAGATGCTTGGATACACGATATGTCGGGGCGCCGATGTTACTCACTATAGGACGGAAAGGAACCCCTTCCTTATGAACCTTTGCAAGGCCATATAACCTAGGGGGAACCGCACTATAGGTGTTAAGCCTCTTGATTGTGTCCTGCGACAAACCACTTTTCTTCAGGAGGCTGTTGGTCTTTCTCTCAACACTTTTCGAGGGGGTCAGCATCGATTCTGCGATACGTTGAATCAGACAGTAAATGTTGCATCTTTTGTACATAATCATGTTTATTTAAAACAACGGTGGCATTGCCCTTGTCAGCAGGTAAAATAACAATACTGGGATCAACTTTGAGAGAGCGTAAAGCAGCCCTCTCTGCTGCTGTTACATTACTCTTGGGTGGACGAGCCCTAGTCAAAACACGGCATGCCTCCCTCCTAACTTCCTCTGCAGCGTCAGGAGGTAGTTTGCAAACTGCTTGTTCAATTGAACTAATAAAATCAATTACTGGCAAATTCTTCGGAGTGGGTGCAAAATTTAAACTCTTCCCTAGCACGGATAAGGTTGCGTCGTCAAAAGATTTCTCTGTGAGATTTATCACAGAACGTCGAGATATAACATCCGACTCCGCGCGATGAAAACGTTCAAACTTTGCCAAATGCCGGGCAGTAACGGAGTTGTACTCCCAGTCAGCTTGGGTCCATGAGGCACCGTCCAACCAATCCCAACTGAAATCAGACACTTCAGATGCAACCATGAAATGAAAACGATACAATTCTTTGGAAACAGAATCCAAACGTCGACGAGTAAAACGAATCCTTTCGCGAACAAGAGCCAAGCCAGCACGTTGCTTAATTCGATTGGCGGCAGGAGAATTAATATGTCCGTTGCAGTTTGCCTTGAAAATGGCGGGGTGTTCTCTCGCCGAAATATCGGCGGTCGCTGAAAGTGTTACCTGGCTGAATTCCCGGAAGTTATTTGAAAACGTAAGAATTGTCTGATCATCTGCATCCATCCATGTCCATTCTGCATTCCGACAGACTTGAACAATTCCAGGACGACAACGCGGCACCGAAAATCTCCAGAACTGTTCAGAGTGGTTCCAGGAACACTCCTCTGAGTTTAGACACTTCCGCCGGCCCCCAGACTCCCCAGACATGAACATTATTGAGCATATCTTGGAAGCCTCGAAACGTGCTGTTCAGAAGAATGGTTCGAATGCCTCTGAGCGCTATGGGACTTAACATCTGAGGTCATCAGTCCCATAGAACTTAGAACTACTTAAACCTAACTAACCTAAGGACATCACACACATCCATGCCCGAGGCAGGATTCGGAACTGCGACCGTAGCAGTCGCGCGGTTCCAGACTGTAGCGCCTAGAACCGCTCGGCCAAACAGGCCGGCGCTGTTCAGAAGAGATCTCATCCTCCCTCCCCCCCAACCCCCCTTCCCCGTCGTCAGTCGTACTGTTACGGATTTACAGACAGCCCTGCAGGATTTACGATGTGAGTTCCCTCCCTCCAGCAGTACATCAGACATTAGTCGAGTCCATGCCAAGTCGTGTTGCAACACAACCGCACGCCCGCAGGTTGCCCTCCACGGTATTAGGCAGGTGTACCGGTTTCTTTGCCTCTTCACTGTAAATTGTCGAAAGTAATGGCTCTATTACCCTGCCACAGAGCACACCCGAAGTTACTGTCACCTCTGAAGACTGCTCTCTGTTGACAATGTCATGCTGTGCTCTGTCTGCTGGTGGGAACTGTTCAGACCAACCACATAGCTGGTCTGATATTCCGTACAGCAGTATTTTACTCGTTACGGGCTGCATGGAACGCCTTCCGGAAGTCAAGTAACGCGGCATCTGTGTGGGACGCCTGTCTGCGTTTCGTGCACGAACACTGCGAGTTGAGCTTGACAAGATCGTTGTTTTCGGAAGCCGTGTCGGCTCCTACAAAGAAGATTTTCGGCTTCCAGAAATGCAGCAGGTGAGCAAAAAGCATGTTCCGAAATACTACAGCAGACCAACTTCAGAGGTAAAGGTCTATAGTTTTGTGTAATGTCCTTTCTTGAAAACGGGAATGACCTGTGATTTTTTTTTTTCAATCATCACGAACGATTCGCTGCTTCAAAGGCCTACGATGTACTGCTGCTAGAAGACGGGTCTGTTCTTTTGCGTAGTCCATGTAGAATCGTATTAGTATCTACATCTACATTTATACTCCGCAAGCCACCCAACGGTGTGTGGCGGAGGGCACTTTACGTGCCACTGTCATGACCTCCCTTTCCTGTTCCAGTCGCGTATGGTTCGCGGGAAGAACGACTGTCTGAAAGCCTCTGTGCGCGCTCTAATCTCTCTAATTTTACATTCGTGATCTCCTCGGGAGGTATAAGTAGGGGGAAGCAATATATTCGATACCTCATCCAGAAACGCACACTCTCGAAACCTGGCGAGCAAGCTACACCGCGATGCAGAGCGCCTCTCTTGCAGAGTCTGCCACTTGAGTTTGTTAAACATCTCCGTAACGCTATCACGGTTACCAAATAACCCTGTGACGAAACGCGCCGCTCTTCTTTGGATCTTCTCGATCTCCTCCGTCAACCCGATCTGGTACGGATCCCACACTGATGAGCAATACTCAAGTATAGGTCGAACGAGTGTTTTGTAAGCCACCTCCTTTGTTGATGGACTACATTTTCTAAGGACTCTCCCAATCAATCTCAACCTGGTACCCGCCTGACCAACAATTAATTTTATATGATCATTCCACTTCAAATCGTTCCGCACGCATACTCCCAGATATTTTACAGAAGTAACTGCTACCAGTGTTTGTTCCGCTATCATATAATCATACAATAAAGGATCCTTCTTTCTATGTATTCTCAATACATTACATTTGTCTATGTTAAGGGTCAGTTGCCACTCCCTGCACCAAGTGCCTATCCGCTGCAGATCTTCCTGCATTTCGCTACAATTTTCTAATGCTGCAACTTCTCTGTATACTACAGCATCATCCGCGAAAAGCCGCATGGAACTTCCGACACTATCTACTAGGTCATTTATATATATTGTGAAAAGCAATGGTCCCATAAGTATGCCGTTCGGTCCAGTGGCATTCCCTCTGTTAAGCCATTTCGTCTGCTTCTCCATCCCATGGTCACTAATTTCGATATCAGTCAGTCGCACTGTCGTTCGTGCGACGACTGACGGCAATGCGATCGCCCTCTGCGAAGCAGTTTCGGAGAAACACGTTTGGTAGTCCGGCCTTTCCTGCGTCGTATTCCGCTTCAGTGCCGCTATGGCCGCAGAATGTCTAAACAAATGGCTTCGATCCGTTTACTTATTTAACGTAATATCAAAGTACAATGCCCTCTGTGGCATTGTAGCGAGAAGGAAGCGACTCTGTCGTACTTCTGTGGTTTCTGTATCACTAAGCTGATGTCTTGCTGCTTCGGTAGTCCCTTGTCGCACAGTAGTAGCGCTCAGTCGTCAGGTCACAACTAGGTTTGTGATCCTACTGGAGTCTTTCGGGATGTCAGTTGTTAAATGTCAACAACGTTTTGTACTATACTCGTTTTAATAAAGAAAATACTTTGACACACACTTCAAAGAATTTGCAATACGGCGGCTCTGGGCTACGCCGTTATATTCAACCCTTTACAACCCATTAACACATTTCTCACTTTCCGTACTCCTGATATACACTGCTTACAACACGTGGCGTTCACTGATAACTAACCTCCACTTCATATCTTGTCTAACAGCTGGAATATTTACTCGCGACCGTTCTTTAGGAGCTGTCCCTGGTTACTCGACCGTGCGTTTTGATTGGCGCCTCCCTACTAATTCGCCCTGTCTTCCTGAAGGACAACAGAGTCCCCACCCTTCTCCCTCAGCCAATAAGGACACTTGTCTCGTTTCATATATATATATATATATATATATATATATATATATATATGGTGTCCCAGCTATCTTGTCCACCCAAAATATCTCTGGAGCAATAACAGGTATTGGAAAACGACTTTCACCGGTATCAATCTAGGGCAGGGGCCCATGAATGTACATATTTGGAAACATTCTAAAACGAAAGCATTTACGTTTTTTAACACAAACTTATGTTTTTGTAAATGGACCTCCTACATTTTTTTCTGCAGCAATCCATAGCATGACAAAGCACATACACAATGGCGTTGATTGCATCGCAATATTCCCATTACATCCCGAGATATTAAGACGCGGAGTTGACGCTTGAAACACCCGACATGCGCTTCTAGCGCACGTCCTGAGGCTCAGGCGTGAACCCCATGCTGCCCGTAATCGCGATGTGATTGACATGAGTAATCACACTTCCATACTTATCAAGAGGTCCGAAACGAATAATATGGTCTGCTGCCATCCTGCATTAACGTCGTACATTCCAGCAGGTATTTATCCCATAGGCTAGGGGTGATGCGGTTCTGTAACAACGTTAGTCACAAAGTTAGCTTCGCTTATCGTTAATCCGTTAGTTTGTGACTAACGTTGCGGTACAAAGGTATGTTACAGATCCGCATCTCCCCTAGCCTATGGGATAAATAGCTGCTGGCATGTACGACGTTAATGCAGGATGGCGGCAGACCGTATTATTCGTTTCGGATCTCTTGATAAGTATGGAAGTGTGATTACGCATGTAAATCACATCGCGATTACGGGCAGCATGGGGTTCACGCCTGAGCCTCAGGACGTGCGCTAGCAGCGCATGTCGGGTATTTCAAGCGTCAACTTCGCGTCTTAATATCTCGGGATGTAATGGGAATATTGCGGTGCAATCAAGGCCATTGTGTATGTGCTTTGTCATGCTATGGATTGCTGTAGAAAAAAATATAGGAGGTCCATTTAAAAAAAACATAAGTTTGTGTTAAAAAACACATATGCTTTCGTTTTAGAATGTTTCCAAATATGTACATTCATAGGCCCTGCCCTACATTGATACCGGTGAAAGTCGTTTTCCAGTAGCTGTTATTGTTCCAGAGTATTTTGGGTCGACAAGATAGCTGGGACACCCTATATATATATATATATAGATATATATATATATATATATATATATATATAGGGTGTTACAAAAAGGTACGGCCAAACTTTCAGGAAACATTCCTCACACACAAAGAAAGAAAATATGCTATGTGGACATTTGTCCGAAAACGTTTACTTTCCATGTTAGAGCTCATTTTATTACTTCTCTTCAAATCACATCAGTCATGGAATGGAAACACACAGCAACAGAACGTACCAGCGTGACTTCAAACACTTTGTTACAGGAAATTTTCAAAATGTCCTCCGTTAGCGAGGATACATGCATCCACCTTCCGTCGCACGGAATCTCTGATGCGCTGACGCAGCCCTGGAGAATGGCGTATTGTATCACAGCCGTCCACAATACGAGCACGAAGAGTCTCTACATTTGGTACCGGGGTTGCGTAGACAAGAGCTTTCAAATGCCCCCATAAATGAAAGTCAAGAGGGTTATGGTCAGGAGAGCGTGGAGGCCATGGAATTGGTCCGCCCCTACCAATCCGTCGGTCACCGAATCTGTTGTTGAGAAGCGTACGAACACTTCGACTGAAATGTGCAGGAGCTCCATCGTGCATGAACCAAATGTTGTGTCGTACTTGTAAAGGCACATGTTCTAGCAGCACAGGTAGAGTATCCCGTATGAAATCATGATAACGTGTTCCGTTGAGCGTCGGTGGAAGAACATGAGACCCAATCAAGACATCACCAACAATGCCTGCCCAAACGTTCACAGAAAATCTGCCGGCCGGTGTGGCCGTGCGGTTAAAGGCGCTTCAGTCTGAAACCGCGTGACCGTACGGTCGCAGGTTCGAATCCTGCCTCGGGCATGGATGTGTGTGATGTCCTTAGGTTAGTTAGGTTTAAGTAGTTCTAAGTTCTAGGGGACTTATGACCACAGATGTTGAGTCCCATAGTTCTCAGAGCCGTTTGAACCATTTTGAACAGAAAATCTGTGTTGATGACGTGAGTGCCCAACTGCGTGCAGATTCTCGTCAGCCCACACATGTTGATTGTGAAAATTTACAATTTGATCACGTTGGAATGAAGCCTCATCCGTAAAGAGAACATTTGCACTGAAATGAGGATTGACACATTGTTGGAAGAACCATTCGCAGAAGTGTACCCGTGGAGGCCAATCAGCTGCTGATAGTGCCTGCACACGCTGTACATGGTACGGAAACAACTAGTTCCCCCCGTAGCACTCTTCATACAGTGACGTGGTCAACGTTACCTTGTACAGCAGCAACTTCTCTGACGCTGACTTTAGGGTTATCGTCAACTGCACGAAAAATTGCCTCGTCCATTGCAGGTGTCCTCGTCGTTCTAGGTCTTCCCCAGTCGCGAGTCATAGGCTGGAATGTTCCGTGCTCCCTAAGACGCCGATCAATTGCTTCGAACGTCTTCCTGTCGGGACACCTTCGTTCTGGAGATCTGTCTCGAAAGAAACTCACCGCGCCACGTCTATTGCCACGTGCTAATCCATACATCAAATGGGAATCTGCCAACTCCGCATTTGTAAACATTGCACTGACTGCAAAACCACGTTCGTGGTGAACACTAACCTGTTGATGCTGCGTACTGATGTACTCGATGCTAGTACTGTAGAGCAATGAGTCGCATGTCAACACAAGCACCGAAGTCAACATTACCTTCCTTCAATTGGGCCAACTGGCGGTGAATCGAGGAAGTACAGTACATACTGACGAAACTAAAATGAGTTCTAACATGGAAATTATGCGTTTCCGGACACATGTCCACATATTTTCTTTATTTGTGTGTGAGGAATGTTTCCCGATGCGGACCTTGTGACGGAAGTTTGTCTCGGAACACTGTCTCAGTTTGTAAGATCCTTCTCCCTAATAGTCGGACCTTGTCCCTGCTAAGGTTGCACAACATTGCCTCCTATGATATTATCATCAATGCTTCTTGCTGACGCATAATTGTCAGATATACGTGTAGCCTGCCTGTTACTGAGCATTCCCGATCGCATAAATGTGCGTAACACTTGGCCTAAACACGGGAAGGGAACGCACGTATGCCTTACAAAAGCTTATTAGGATCTCATATCAACTCAGCTGACAGAATTTCATATTCGAATGTGTTGAACGCTTCACGCAATGCGCTCCCTGCGCTAATTTTTAGGATTCCGTGCAGTCAATCGGTAAAAACGGAATCCTCATAGCATCCCTTTGTTGTTTGTCTGTCTTTTTCTATGTCTGTCTGTCTGGCAGCCCGACTGTTAAAAAGTGTCTCAGCAACGGATAGATTATCAAGTTCAAATTTACGTCACATACTGGCGACTATGGTCCCTTGGTGGCATAATAAAATGGTTCAAATAGCTCTGAGAACCATGGGACTTATCATCTGTGGTCATCAGTCTCCTAGAACTTAGAACTACTTAAACCTAACTAACCTAAGGACATCACACGCATCCATGCCAGAGGCAGGATCCGCAGGATTCGAACCTGCGACCGTAGCGGTCTCGCGGTTCCAGACTGTAGCGCCTAGAAGCGCTCGGCCACCGCGGTCGGCGGTGGCATAATAAACGTTAGCTTGTAAGTCAAAAATGGTTCACATGGCTTTGAGCACTATGGGACTTAACATCTGAGGTCGTCAGTCCCCTAGAACATAGAACTACTTAAACCTAACTAACCTAACGACATCACACACATCGATGCCAGAGAGGAGATTCGAACCTGCGACCGTAGCAGTCGCGCGGTTCCGGACTGAAGCGCCTAGAACCGCTCGGCCACACCGGCCGGCCTTCTATCAATTCAGTCAGAAGTTACGGTCATTTAAGTACTTCTTCTTTGTGTAAAATGATGTGAATTTGACACGGAATACAAGTAAAAGAAAAAGAAATAAATCATTAATTTCAAAGTAAAAAATAATTCTTCCGTCATTTGTTATCCGACGTCAAACTTGAAATTAGAATGATCACTAGTTCTCCATTCACTTTGACTGAGTTGCAATGATAAAAGTCAAACATCTGGTGAGGAATGACTGACGTTATGGATCATATGACGCATTTCGGAATGAGACATCGAGGAGCAGTTATTGCACGTAGATATCGCAGTTCAAGTTATATGTGAAATAAACATTTGCAGACTAGTCAATGTGCAGTAATCGCTTCTGGACGTCTGATGGCTAACTTCCGAAACGCGTCATATGAGCAATGAAGTCATTCTTTGCCCGATGCTGGACTTTTTACCATCGCGACCTGCTCAGCCTAAATGCAGAATTACTGATTATTGTAACAATGGCGGCCATCCTGCTGCATGCCTTTCTCACACTTACACTATTGAAATTAAAACATTCTGAAAAATCCTGGAATCCTCTGGACAAAAGATTTGGCCAGTATCAAAATTGATAACAGGCAAAAATGGTCGAGGTTATCGCCTCCCGGTACGGATGAACTGTCTACATAGGCAATTAAGCTTCTTCTGAATCCTCAGTGCAGACGTCCTACACACAACTTGGCAATTTTTTCTGCAAACTGTGCTGGCGTAAGCTGTCGCCAGCACTCTGGTCTGCAATAATGTAGCAAGAAGGTCGACAGAAGGCGCTGGATCAAGCGCGCCTATCAGGAGAGAGGCCAGAGACACACTCGCAAGCAACGAGCCGCCAACGCCCTCCCCACCGCAAGTATTTAGATCACCGTCGCTGACTGGAGGGCTCAGTCACAGGCACTAGCTCGGCCTCAGTCGCTCAGTCACTCACGGACCAACTTGCACTCTTGCTTGGCGTCTGTCATTCGTCGTATAGCGGGACTTTTACTTTACCAGCTAACTGTGACTAATGGTGAAGAGCTTCTACCACAACACACGGACTCTCCTAAAGATCAGTAGCAGCTCTATGTTTATGTAAATAAAGAACCCTGTTAATAAATGTGTGCAGTTGTAAGACTAGGATACTGGCCACCAATCAACGTCCTCTCCCTGGATTCCTATGGTACATCACTCGACATAAATGAGCGGTTTTTTCCGGAGTGGAATTTTCTCACGACATTCGGTGGAGCAACTGACTTACTCCGGTTGAACGGAAGACGGAGAAAAGATGGATGGGGAGTAGGAGGGTGGGGCTTCTTTTCCACCGGTGCCACACATTCAGTTATTGGTTGTACAGCCATAGTAATGAGGTAAACACACACACCCACACATACACAAAAACCGCCACTGATAATATTTGGTTGTGCCTAAGATGGAAGCTAACCAAAATGACCTTGCTGTTCTGGTACTGCGAACGGCGGAAAGCAAGGGGAAACTGCAGCCGTAATTTTTCCCCGAGGGTATACAGCTTTACTGTATGATTAAATGATGATAACGTCCTCTTGGGTAAAATATTCCGGAGGTAAAATAGTCCCCCATTCGTATCTCCGGGCGGGGACTACTCAAGAGGACGTCGTTATCAGGAGAAAGAATACTGGCGTTTAACGGATCGGAGTGTGGAATGTCAGATCCCTTAATCGGGCAGGTAGATTAGAAAATTTAAAAAGGGAAATGGATAGGTTAAAGCTAGATATATGGGAATTAGTGAAGTTCGATGGCACGTGGAACACGACTTCTAGTCATGTGAATACAAGGTTATAAATAAAAAATCAAATAGGGGTAATGCAGGAGTAGGTTTAATAATGCGGGTAAGCTACTAAAAAGAGCATAGTGAACGCATTATTGTGGCCAAGATAGACACGAAGCCCATGCCTACTACAGTAGTACAAGTTTATATGCCAACTAGCTCTGCAGATGACGAAGAAATTGATGAAATGTATGAGGAGATAAAAGAAATTATTCAGGTAGTGAAGGGAGACGAAAATTTAATAGCCATGGGTGACTCGAATTCGACAATAGGAAAAGGAAGAGAAGGAAACGTAGTAGGTGAATATGGATTGGGGCTAAGAAATAAAAGAGGAAGCCGCCTGGTAGAATTTTGCACAGAGCATAACTTAATCATAGCTAACACTTGGTTCAAGAAACATGAAAGAAGGTTGTATACATGGATGAAGCCTGGAGATACTGACATGTTTCAGATAGATTATATAATGATAAAACAGAGATTTAGGAACCAGGTTTTAAATTGTAAGACATTTCCAGGGGCAGATGTGGACTCTGACCACAATCTGTTGGTTATGAACTGTAGCTTAAAACTGAAGAAATTGCAAAAAGGTGGGAATTTAAGGAGATGGGACCTGGATAAACTGACTAAACCAGAGGTTGTACAGAGTTTCAGGGACAGCATAAGGGAACAATTGACAGGAATGGGGGAAAGAAATACAGTAGAAGAAGTATGGGTAGCTTTGAGGGATGAAATAGGGAAGGCAGCAGAGGATCAAAGAGGTAAAAAGAGGAGGGCTAGTAGAAACCCTTGGGTAACAGAAGAAATATTGAATTTAATTGATGAAAGGAGAAAATATAAAAATGCAGTAAATAAAGCAGGCAAAAAGGAATACAAACGTCTCAAGATACTGCCTACAGGAAAATTAAAGAGACCTTTGAAGAAAGGAGAACCACTTGTATGAATATGAAGAGCTTTGATGGAAACCCAGTTCTAAGCAAAGAAGGGAAAGCAGAAAGGTGGAAGGAGTATATAGAGGGTCTATACAAGGGCGATGTTCTTGAGGACAATATTATGGAAATGGAAGACGATGTAGATGAAGATGAAATGGGAGATATGATACTGTGTGAAGAGTTTGACAGAGAACAAACACCTGAGTCGAAACAAGGCCCACGGAGTAGACAACATTTCATTAGAACTACTGACGGCCTTGGGAGAGCCAGTCCTGACAAAACTCTACTACCTGGTGAGCACGATGTATGAGATAGGCGAAATTCCCTCAGAATTCAAGAAGAATATAATAATTCTAATCCCAAAGAAAGCAGGTGTTGACAGATGTGAAAATTACCGAACTATCAGTTTAATAATTCACATCTGCAAAATAATAACGCGAATTCTTTACAGACGAATGGAAAAACTGGTAGAAGTCGACCTCGGGAAAGATCAGTTTGGATTCCGTAGAAATGTTGGAACACGTGAGGCAATACTGACCCTACGACTTATCTTAGAAGAAAGATTAAGGAAAGGCAAACCTACGTTTCTAGCATTTGTAGACTTAGAGAAAGCTTTTGACAATGTTGACTGGAATACACTCTTTCAAATTCTAAGGGTGGCAGGGGTAAAATACAGGGAGTGAAAGGCTATTTACAATTTGTACAGAAACAAGATGGCAGTTATAAGAGTCGAGGGACATGAAAGGGAAGGAGTGGTTGGGAAGGGAGTGAGACAGGGTTGTAGCCTACCCCGATGTTATTCAATCTGTATATTGAGCAAGCAGTAAAGGAAACAAAAGAAAAATTCGAAGTAGGTATTAAAATCCATGGAGAAGAAATAAAAACTTTGAGGTTCGCCGATGACATTGTAATTCTGTCAGAAACAGCAAAGGACTTGGAAGAGCAGTTGAACGGAATGGATAGTGTCTTGAAAGGAGGATATAAGATGAACATCAACAAAAGCAAAACGAGGATAATGGAATGTAGTCGAATTAAGTCGGGTTATGCTGCGGGTATTAGATTAGGAAATGAGACACTTAAAGTAGTAAAGGAGTTTTGCTATTTTGGGGAGCGAAATAACTGATGATGGTCGAAATAGAGAGGATATAAAATGTAGACTGGCAATGGCAAGGAAAGCGTTTCTGAAGAAGAGAAATTTGTTAACATCGAGTATAGATTTGTCAGGAAGTCATTTCTTAAAGTATTTGTATGTAATGTAGCCATATATGGAGGTGGAAGATGGACGATAAATAGTTTCGACAAGAGCAGAATAGAAGCTTTCGAAATGTGGTGCTACAGAAGAATTCTGAAGATTAGATGGGTATATCACATAACTAATGAGGAGGTATTGAATAGAATTGGGGAGAGGAGAAGTTTGTGGCACAACTTGACAAGAAGAAGGGAGCGGTTAGTAGGAAATGTTCAGAGGCATCAAGGAATCACAAATTTAGCATTGGAGGGCAGTGTGAAGGGTAAAAATCGTAGAGGGAGACCAAGAGATGAATACACTAAGCAGATTCAGAAGTATGTAGGCTGCACTAGGTACTGGGAGATGAAGAAGCTTGCACAGGATAGAGTAGCACGGAGAGCTGCATCAAACCAGTCTCAGGACTGAAGACCACAACAACAATAACAAGAAGATGGAAGCACTTTTTTTTCCAATATTGGTATTCCGGTTGTTATGGGCACGGCACCGCAAGAAAATGATTTTCTAATTTTATGTTTCGACATTAGTGAATCTGCACGTTCATAAAGACCCTTGAGGTTTGACGATGCTCCTTTAGACGCAGTAATCCACAACGATCCACGTCAGCCTACTCGATAACTGGCAAATGTGATGAACTGTAATCATTTCACCATCGTACGACATTTGCACGCAATGGTGAAGGTTCAAAAACAGAGTGTATGGGTACCACACGCTCTGAGCCACAATCACAAAAAAATCAACGGATGGCCGTATGTGCATCTCTGCTCGGTCGTCATCATTTGGCTCGTGACAACACCGACCACTGCTTTCCTGTACCGTTACAGCAGACGAATCGTATCTTATGGTAACACTAGCTATACCCGGAGAACTTCGCTCCACCTCTGAAAACCTTTATATGTTATAGCTGACCCGGCAAACGTTGTTTTGCAATATAAATTATCTCTAGTCTATAAGATTAATGTATGCGTGTAACACAATAGCCGTTGTTGGCGGGAGCTCGTGACACAAACAATAATAATGGCCGAATACTGTGTAGGGCAGGCTGTTCCAACCGAGCTCCAGGGAGCCGGAGCGCTCCGGAGCGCTCACTGCGACAGCTCGGAGCCCGCGTGGAGGGGGAAAGCGAACTCACTGCCCCCTGGCCGCATACAGCCGCAACTGACGCAATAATCCGTGTTCAATGACAGCTATGACTAGTCGTGGGAGCCCTGTACTTCTATTGGAGGATACCTTTCTATCCATTGAGAGGGAAGGTCGTGTTGTATGTCATAAAGTATTTAATTCTGCGAAGAGGTACAATATATAACGACATTATACACGTCTTCAAGTAACTGAAGAACTCTTGGATGTGGTACCACTCGATTACACCGCAACAGGACGTGACATTTTTGAAGCTGTTTGTGAATCAGTGTACAATATGAATTTGCTGTGGGATATGTTCCATTCTGTAGCGACAGACGGTGCACCACAAATTATCAGGCATCACCAAGTTTTTCTTCTCGTTTGAAAAATAAACTCAGGGACGAATTCGGGAAAGACATTTTGACTCTTCAATGTTTTATTCATCAAGAGGCACTGTGTGCTGAAACAGTAGAGCTAGGAGGCGTAATGAAAGATATCGTTAAGTGTGTGAATTTTGTGCGGCGTCACGGTATGAATCATCGCCAATTCAAAGGATTCCTGAAAGATATGGAAGCAGAGTATGGGGATATACCTTACCACAGTACAGTTCGTTGGCTGAGTTGGGGAAAAGTTCTTGATGTTTTCTTTGCCATTCGTGAGGAAATATCCCTTTTTCTCGAAATGAAAGAGGAAGAAATGCGTTGTCTGAAATATATAAAATGGATATCAGACCTGGCGTTTCTAGCTGACCTAACTGTGCATCTGAATAATTTAAATCTGTCACTGCAGGGCAAAGGGCAGCTAATCGTTGACATGCACGACCAAATCAAAGCGTTCATGGGAAAGTTACGTTTATTTGAGAGGCAGATGAGTAATGGACATTTAACGTTCTTCAGTAGTCTTGCTTCTTTAAAACTACGTGAAGGTACTACTTTCGGCGATGACCAAGCAAAGTTAAAACAGCTCATCACGTCGTTTGAAACACGATTCCGACACTTCACTAGTTTGGAAATAGAACTTAAGGTGTTCAGAACTCATTTTTCAGTTTCCTCCGATGACATGTCATCGTCAGTACAATTGGAGATTATTGACTTGCAAAATTCAACTATGTTGAAATTGAGGTACTACAACACATTGCATTTGTCACGATGGTATCGTTCATTACAGCAAAAAACATTTCCCAAGCTACACAACAATGCGGCTCAGATCATGTGCATGTTTGGATCTACTTACTATTGTGAGCAGCTTTTCTCAGCAATGAAAAGAGTAAAAAGTAAGGAACGATCGTTTCTTCAGGAAGCAACAATGAAGGCCATCCTCCGCGTTAACGCTGCGAACACTTTGACGACTGATATTTTCGATCTTGTAATGAAAAGAAAATTTCAAGCTGCAGAGGCCCAATAAATTTAGTACGCTATTTCTTGTAAAACAGTTGTTTCTTATTTATTTGCTGGACATCGTATTTCCTGGTGTAGTATGTCACTACATCTTAGCACCTAAGAATATGAGGTTGTCGATCTTGTAAGACGCAGCTGGCACGTCAAAACGCTTGCCTTGCCGCCTGCCTCAGGCAGCCGCGCCACGTGCCGGCGTGCCGGCCCACTTGAATGGTCGCAGCGAGCGACACGGCTCCCTGGAGCAGGGAGCGCTCGGCGGCTCACTATGGAGCCCACGAGCTGGAACTGCCTGGTGTAGGGAGTGAGAAAACGCTTAGGGGAAGTTCGTCAGTATCGGCCACTATTAGTTCTGGCGTTTCTACGGCAGATCGCGCTGATTTAACAATTGCAGCCGATACACGGCTCGTCCATGAGCATACAAACATGGCGGCAATTTCGCGTCGAAACGTGTTCGCCAACGTTATGAATAAGGCCAAGCGCACACGCATCTATTTTTATCGTACGTAAAAATATTGTACGATTAAACTATTTTAGAGGAACAAAGGAGAGCATAGGAACTTCTTTGTTCCACTAAAAGAATTTGATCGTACGATATATTTCCGTACGATAAAAATCGATGCGTGTCGCTAGGCCTAAATGTCGGTTTGGGGAATGACGCATGCTACGTAGTTAAACTTCTCGGTCTAGTTACATCGATTCAAAGAAGCATATTCGAGTCGTTGCTTTTCGTACGTTTTCCTCACTTACCTATCTATCGAATAGTGAAAGACTATCACCAGTACACACCTGGCGGGGATAATTGATCAGGTGATAATTGATCAGTTATCGACTGGGGTTGAAAATTATTAAATTACTAAAATCTCTATTAAAAAATAGGGGTTGGTGGCAAAAGGGTGAAAATTTACGGTTGTTTGTATTTTTTAATGCCACATCATAAAAAATAAAAATGAGAAGTTCTGTCCAAAAAATAAGAAAAAGATTTTTGGGCTGGACCACCCTTATCACTTAGGGGTATGAAAAATACACTCCTGGAAATGGAAAAAAGAACACATTGACACCGGTGTGTCAGACCCACCATACTTGCTCCGGACACTGCGAGAGGGCTGTACAAGCAATGATCACACGCACGGCACAGCGGACACACCAGGAACCGCGGTGTTGGCCGTCGAATGGCGCTAGCTGCGCAGCATTTGTGCACCGCCGCCGTCAGTGTCAGCCAGTTTGCCGTGGCATACGGAGCTCCATCGCAGTCTTTAACACTGGTAGCATGCCGCGACAGCGTGGACGTGAACCGTATGTGCAGTTGACGGACTTTGAGCGAGGGCGTATAGTGGGCATGCGGGAGGCCGGGTGGACGTACCGCCGAATTGCTCAACACGTGGGGCGTGACGTCTCCACAGTACATCGATGTTGTCGCCAGTGGTCGGCGGAAGGTGCACGTGCCCGTCGACCTGGGACCGGACCGCAGCGACGCACGGATGCACGCCAAGACCGTAGGATCCTACGCAGTGCCGTAGGGGACCGCACCGCCACTTCCCAGCAAATTAGGGACACTGTTGCTCCTGGGGTATCGGCGAGGACCATTCGCAACCGTCTCCATGAAGCTGGGCTACGGTCCCGCACACCGTTAGGCCGTCTTCCGCTCACGCCCCAACATCGTGCAGCCCGCCTCCAGTTGTGTCGTGACAGGCGTGAATGGAGGGACGAATGGAGACGTGTCGTCTTCAGCGATGAGAGTCGCTTCTGCCTTGGTGCCAATGATGGTCGTATGCGTGTTTGGCGCCGTGCAGGTGAGCGCCACAATCAGGACTGCATACGACAGAGGCACACAGGGCCAACACCCGGCATCATGGTGTGGGGAGCGATCTCCTACACTGGCCGTACACCACTGGTGACCGTCGAGGGGACACTGAATAGTGTACGGTACATCCAAACCGTCATCGAACCTATCGTTCTACCATTCCTAGACCGGCAAGGGAACTTGCTGTTCCAACAGGACAATGCACGTCCGCATGTATCCCGTGCCACCCAACGTGTTCTAGAAGGTGTAAGTCAACTACCCTGGCCAGCAAGATCTCCGGATCTGTCCCCCATTGAGCATGTTTGGGACTGGATGAAGCGTCGTCTCACGCGGTCTGCACGTCCAGCACGAACGCTGGTCCAACTGAGGCGCCAGGTGGAAATGGCATGGCAAGCCGTTCCACAGGACTACATCCAGCATCTCTACGATCGTCTCCATGGGAGAATAGCAGCCTGCATTGCTGCGAAAGGTGGATATACACTGTACTAGTGCCGACATTGTGCATGCTCTGTTGCCTGTGTCTATGTGCGTGTGGTTCTGTCAGTGTGATCATGTGATGTATCTGACCCCAGGAATGTGTCAATAAAGTTTCCCCTTCCTGGGACAATGAATTCACAGTGTTCTTATTTCAATTTCCAGGAGTGTAGATTACGACTGATTCTCAGACCAACCGAATATACATATAAAATTTCATCAGAATCGATGGAGCCGTTTTGTAGGAGTATGGCAACTAACACTGTGACACGAGAATTTTATATATAAGGGTAAACGAAAAAAAAAGAAAAGGGAATGGTTGAACCGAAACAAGGCAGGACCTCCCAGTACATAGAGCTGCGCACATCTACAAAATACAATGTTATGCATCTGGTGGAACAGCGACGGTGCGTTGTACTACGATTTGCTTCCACAAGAGTTAACCATCACTGCTGTCATATAAAGTCAACAACTCAGAGGTGATGCGTTTTGCAGACACGTAGTCCAAGAACAACGACCAGGAAGACTGCGTGAAGTCGGCCCGCATTCTGCTAGACTGACAAAAAAAAAGAAAAAAAAAACACTAAACAGGAGCTGGGTTGGGTAGTCATTCCTTACCATACTTGTTCACCTGGTCTTGCGACCTCAAATTTGCACCTTTTCTGCTCCCTATCGAACAACCCTCAAGAACTTCCTTTCCGAATGAAAATGCCCTTCGAGCACGGCTCAATCAGTTCTTCTCCTGAAGACCACGTCATTTCTACAGTCGCGGAATCGAAAAGTGACCACAGCGTTGCCAGATGGCCGTAAATAGTGAGGTAGAATATGTTATTGACGACTAAAGTCTCCGTTATGTGTGTCCTTAGTGTTTATTAAACTTACAGAAAAATGATACGAACTTATCCATGCGACGGACGGATTTTCCCATAAAGTTTCCTTCTTAATTATTTCTTTCTTTATTATCCTGCTTGTCGATGCTTCTTGTACCTCTTACTCAAGTAAATATTTCATACCAAAAGATGTTTCCGCGAAGGTAGAAATATTAGCTGTCTGTAAACGACTGCTAATTTGAAGAAGATGAAAATGCAAGCGCGTTGCTTAAGCCATTAACATTCCACCACGTCACTCTGTCTGCTTCAGGATTCCTGAGGCTGTAGAATGAAGATAATTAAAAGTGTCCCTATCCGGAATTAGGCCTTTTGCTTCCTCTGCTTCGGCGAAAACAAGAGCAACTAATTAAAACACCGTATTGTTCTCGGAAAGAACTTCAGGTATCCCGAGTGCTTCTGTTTCGACGCGAGTCCGCTAACAATTCCGGGAAACTTTGTTTCCATCAGCCACGAGAAGGATAAAAAAAAAGTCCATTATTTGTTTCTTTCCAAAGAAATTTCTAGATGAGAGCTATTGCGTTGTTAACATTGTATGAAGAGCAGATTTCTTTCTCCAAATCTACTCAGAATTCTCGTCTCTGCTGGCGGACGAATTCCCCGGGTAGAGAGGCCTCCTTTGGAATCCCAAGCTGTGTTTAATCTGCCAGGTGCCATGGCATTACTTCTTGGCAATTACCGGGAAATCGGATTACGATGTCGATTTCGACCAGCAGGCTATTTCACAATTCTATGCTACCTTGTGTATACTTCTGCTTCTATCATTTTCTAAAATTGTGGAAAGGGCTATAGAGGCAGACACCGTCGTAGTATTTGACGACCTAGAAAAAGACCCGACAACGTAAAATATAGCTGGGTGTGTGCAATGCTCAGAAAAATAGGCATAATTTGCAGGGAATACCGGGTAATAGACACTGAAGAGCCAAAGAAACTGGTATGCCTGCCTAATATCGTGTAGGCCCCCCCGAGATCACGCAGAAGTACGGCTGAAGGGACCTGACACCATGAATCTTGCAGGGCTGTCCATAAATCAGGAAGAGTACGAAGAGGTGGAGATCTCTTCTGAACAGCATGTTGCAAGGCATTGCAAATATGCTCAATAAACTTGACGTCTGCGCAGTTTGGTGGCCAGCGGAAATGTTTAAACGCAGAGGAGTGTTCCTGCAGCCACTCTGTAGCAATTCTGGACGTTTGGAGTGTCGCATTGTCCTGCTGGAATTGCCCACGGCAGTCGAAATGCACAATGGACACGAACGGATGCAGGTGATCAGACAGGACGCTTACGTACGTGTCACCTGTCAGAGTCGTATAGAGACGTATCAGGGCTCCCACATCACTCCACACCATCATAGAACGTCCACTTGTCCATTTCAACATCTCCTGCTGACATGCAGGGCCCACGGATTCATGAGCTTGTCTCCATACCCGTACACTTCCATCCGCTCAATACAAGTTGAAACGAGACTCGTCCGAGCAGGCAACATGTTTCCAGTCATCAACAGTCCAATGTTGATGTTGACAGACCAACGAGAGGGGCAAAGATTCCGATTTATTGGCATAACAGTCAGAAAAAGAAGCACTTGTCTATGTCGTCTTGTATCCTTATAAAAAGAAACTGGTACAGATATGCATATTCAGACACAGATATACGTAAACAGGCTTAACACGGCGCTGGGGTCGGCAACGCCTATGTTGGACGACAAGTGTCTGGCGCAGTTGTTAGATCGGTTACTGCTGTTACAGTGGCAGGTTACCAATATTTAGGTGAGTTTGAACATGGTGCTGTCGGCGCACGAGCGACGGAAAACAGCATCTCAGACGTAGCGCTGAAGTGGGGATTTCTCCTACGACCATTTCGCGAGTGTACAGTGAATATCAGGAATCTGGTAAAACATCAAATCTCCGACATCACTAAGGCCGGAAGAAGATTCTACAAGAGCGGGACCAACGACGACTGAAGAGAATCGTTCAACGTGGCAGATGTGCAGCCCCTCCGCAAATTGCAACAGATATCAGTGCTGGGCCATCAAAAAGTGTCAGCGTGCGAACCATTCAACGAAACATCATCGATATAGGCTTTCGTCGCCGAAGGCCCACTCATGTACCCTTGATGACCGCACGACACAAAGCCTTGCACCTCGTATAGGCCCGTCAACACGTACAATGGTCTGTTGATAACTGGAAACATTTTGCCTCTACGGGTATGGAGACAACCTCATGAACCGTAAACCCTGCTTGTTAGCGGGGTCTGTTCAAGCTGGTGGAGGCTCTGTAATGGTGTGGGGCGTGTGCAGTTGGAGTGATAAGGTTGGTGGGCGCGGACCGCAGAGGGAACACCTAGAACCGCAGCGGACGGAAAACGGAGCAGCAACGCTCCAGCAGGTCGCAGGGAATGGGCGCGGACCACAGAGGAAGCGCCTGCAGCCGTTGGTGGAGGGGGAACGCCATAGGCATAAATACTGGACCAGGTCCACTCGAGGAGCAGTCTCAGGTCGCACCTGATGAAGGCCACGAGCTACGTGACCGAAATATCGTGCAAGTACGACGCTGATATCCGGCAGAACACCCGACAACCCAAGATGTCATTAGATCGCCGGGAAAGCCTGAAGAGTTAGATCAGCAAGCTCATTACCCGGGATACCCACATGGCCAGGGACCCAAAGGAAGTCAAAGGAACAAGCAGCATGGTGAAGAAACTCCCATAAAATTCGGCGGAAAAAAGAAATGGGACACCATCAGGGGGATGGCATCTTTCGGACCTCGGGGAAGATCCATCCGAATCCTGGGTCGAGGAACTAACCGGGGGGGGGGGGGGGCAGGGGAATATTGGGGAGGGAACGTGGGAGACAGGACAAAGAAGGAAGCTGAAAAATCATGGCGAAGAGACGCCCAAGGGTGGTAATCAGGTGGGCAACGTCCTTGGTCTGGCAACAGGATGGAATATGAGTGGGAGAGGAATGGACAGCGATTGCGTAAGAAACCAGAAGCTGGGACCACCGAACAGAAAAGCGGGGGGGGGGGGGGGGAGGATCCCAGCTTCAACCAGGAGACTGTCAACAGGGCTAGTAGGGAAGGCACCAGTGGCCAAACAGATACCACGATGGTGGACCATATCCAGGAGGCACAGTGTGGAAGGAGCACCCATAAACTGGACAACCATAGTCCAAGTGAGACAGCACTAAGGCCCAATAAAGGTGGAGAAGAGTGGAACGATCCACATCCCAAGAGGTGTGGGCAAGGAAGCGTAGGACGTTGAGTTTACGGAAACAGCATATCTTCAGAAGTATGATATGAGGCAGCCAAGTGAGCTTGTTGCCGAAACGAAGACGCAGGAAACGAAACTGTGGGACCACAGGTAATCTTTGTGCATCGAGGTAGAGCTCCGGATCACCGTAGTACGGCGACAGAAGTGGACCACCTGCAATTTTAAAGAAGAGAATTGAAACCGATGTGAGAGGGTCAGAGGAACGCCGTATAGCTCCCTAGAGCTGCCGCTCTGCAGAGGCCATCGAAGTGGAACTAACCCAAATGCAGAAGTCATCCATATACAGGGCAGGGGTGACCAAAGGACCGACAGAGCCCACAAGTCCATCTATAGCAATGAGGGAAAGAAGTACCACAGAACCCTGTGGGATGCCATTCTCCTGGGTCCGTGGAGAACTAAAACCAGTACCAATCCGAACGTTGAACGACCGATGGAACAAGAACGGCCGGATAAAAATCGGGAGTGGGCCCCGAAGACCCCACTCATGACGTGCAAGTAAGATATGATGGCGCCAAGCCGTGTCATATGCCTTGCGAAGGTCGAAAAACACTGCGACCAAATGGCGGCTCTGGAAAAAAGCCTGCCGAACTGCGGATTCCAAGCGAAACAAATGATCGATCGGACACCGTGCTTCTCGGAAGCCACAGTGGTAAGGGGACAATAGATCCCGAGATTCGAGGACCCAATTAACCAGACAGGCTTCCATCCATTCAAGTAACTTGCAAACAACTTGTCAGACTAACTGGCCAATAGCTTTCGACAAAGAAGGGGTTCTTACCACACATGAGGACGGGAACCACGATGCTATCCATCCATTGAGAAGGAAAGTCACCCTGAAGCCAAATACAGTTAAACACCCAGAGAAGATGATGTCATTGTGGAGCACTGAGATGTTGAAGCAATTAGTTATGAAGGGCGTCTCGTCCAGGGGTCGTATCGTGAGAAGAAGAAAGTGCAGAAGGAAGTTCCCATTCAGTAAAAGATTCTTTGTGAGATTCTGACTAACAAGGGGTAAAACTTAAGGTAGAAGCTTCGGCCTGCTGTTTCTGGTGAAGGAAAGAAGCCAGCTAGGAGATTGCTTCTGATGCTGTTGCAAAATGGGTTGCAAGATGTTCCACGAGAATCAACGGGTCCATGCAAAGGCCATCCAGGAGGGCAAGGCCCGGGAGGGTTGACTGCCAATGGCAACCTTGGAGAGAGCGACAGGGGGACAGTAGAACCGAGGGAAGAAACAAAACATCCCCAACACACTCGTTTGCTCCATCTGATTAAGTAACGGGCATTGGCGCGAAGGCGTTTAAAGGTAATAAGATTGACAGCAGATGGGTGCCTCTTAAGGTATTGCAAAGCTCGACGGCGATCACTGACGGCAATGGCCGGGACTTACCGGCGGCGAAATGGTACAGACAAGCGTGGGATAGCAGGGCTAGCAGCGCGAACAATCGCATCAGACATGTCACGTAGGATGTCATCAATCTTTTTTTTTTTTGGTCATCAGTCTACTGACTGGTTTGATGCGGCCCACCACGAATTCCTTTCCTGTGCTAACCTCTTCATCTCAGAGTAGCACTTGCAACCTACGTCCTCAATTATTTGCTTGACGTATTCCAATCTCTGTCTTCCTCTACAGTTTTTGCCCTCTACAGCTCCCACTGGTACCATGGAAGTCATTCCCTCACGTCTTAGCAGATGTCCTATCATCCTGTCCCTTCTCCTTATCAGTGTTTTCCACATATTCCTTTCCTCTCCGATTCTGCGTAGAACCTCCTCATTCCTTACCTTATCAGTCCACCTAATTTTCAACATTCGTCTATAGCACCACATCTCAAATGCTTCGATTATCTTCTGTTCCGGTTTTCCCACAGTCCATGTTTCACTACCGTACAATGCTGTACTCCAGACGTACATCCTCAGAAATTTCTTCCTCAAATTAAGGCCGGTATTTGATATTAGTAGACTTCTCTTGGCCAGAAATGCCTTTTTTGCCATAGCGAGTCCGCTTTTGATGTCCTCCTTGCTCCGTCCGTCATTGGTTATTTTACTGCCTAGGTAGCAGAATTCCTTAACTTCTTTGACTTCGTGACCATCAATCCTGATGTTAAGTTTCTCGCTGTTCTCATTTCTACTACTTCTCATTACCTTCGTCTTTCTCCGATTTACTCTCAAACCATACTGTGTACTTATTAGACTGTTCATTCCGTTCAGCAGATCATTTAATTCTTCTTCACATTCACTCAGGATAGCAATGTCATCAGCGAATCGTATCATTGATATCCTTTCACCTTGTATTTTAATTCCACTCCTGAACCTTTCTTTTATTTCCATCATTGCTTCCTCGATGTACAGGTTCAAGAGTAGGGGCGAAAGACTACAGCCTTGTCTTACACCGTTCTTAATACGAGCACTTCGTTCTTGATCGTCCACTCTTATTATTCCCTCTTGGTTGTTGTACATATTGTTTATGACCCGTCTCTCCCTATAGCTCACCCCTACTTTTTTCAGAATCTCGAACAGCTTGCACCATTTTATATTGTCGAACACTTTTTCCAGGTCGACAAATCCTATGAAAGTGTCTTGATTTTTCTTTAGCCTTGCTTCCATTATTAGCCGTAACGTCAGAATTGCCTCTCTCGTCCCTTTACTTTTCCTAAAGCCAAACTGATTGTCACCTAGCGCATTCTCAATTTTCTTTTCCATTCTTCTGTATATTATTCTTGTAAGCAGCTTCGATGCATGAGCTGTTAAGCTGATTGTGCGATAATTCTCGCACTTGTCAGCTCTTGCCGTCTTCGGAATTGTGTGGCTGATGCTTTTCCGAAAGTCAGATGGTATATCGCCAGACTCATATATTCTACACACCAACGTGAATAGTCGTTCTGTTGCCACTTCCCCCAATGATTTTAGAAATTCTGATGGAATGTTATGTATCCCTTCTGCCTTATTTGACCGTAAGTCCTCCAAAGCTCTTTTAAATTCCGATTCCAACACTGGATCCCCTATCTCTTCTACATCGACTCCTCTTTCTTCTTCTATCACATCAGACAAATCTTCACCCTCATAGAGGCTTTCAATGTATTCTTCCCACCTATCTGCTCTCTCCTCTGCATTTAGCAGTGGAATTCCCGTTGCACTCTTAATGTTACCACCGTTGCTTTTAATGTCACCAAAGGTTGTTTTGACTTTCCTGTATGCTGAGTCTGTCCTTCCGACAATCATATCTTTTTCGATGTCTTCATATTTTTCCTGCAGCCATTTCGTCTTAGCTTCCCTGCACTTCCTATTTATTTCATTCCTCAGCAACTTGTATTTCTGTATTCCTGATTTTCCCGGAACATGTTTGTACTTCCTCCTTTCATCAATCAACTGAAGTAATTCTTCTGTTATCCATGGTTTCTTCGCAGCTACCTTCTTTGTACCTATGTTTTCCTTCCCAACTTCTGTGCCTCTTAAGGTGTTTCAATGCTCGACGGCGATCACAGATGGCAATGGCCGTACTCCACGGGACTGACCGGCGGCGAAATGGTCCAGATAAGCGTGGGATAGAAGGGCTAGCAGCGCGAAAAATCGCATCAGACACGTCACGTAGGACGTCTTCAATACAACCTTACAAAGAGGGAGAGAAAACGACCTATGCAGTATATAGAGGCCAATCGGCGCGTTGGGAAGACCAACGAGGTAACCTGTCCATCGGGGAGCAGGAAGGTAGCTGGAGAAGCAACGGGAAATAGTCACTATCGCAAAGGTCGTCGTGTGACGACCAGTGTAATGAAGGGATGAGGGAGGGAGAAAAAAGAGAAAGATCAATGGCAGGAAAGGTACCATGACTGGCACTGAAATAGGTAGGGGAGCAATCACTGAGATGGCACAAGTCATGCTCTGCAAGAGACTGGTCTATGAGAAGACCCCGACTAGGTGGAAATGCACTGCCCCACAAGGGATGATGAGCTTTAAAATCCCCGAGGAGGAAGGAAGGAGGAATCTGCTGAAGGAGGTCAGTTAAGGCAGCAGGTGTAAGAGTCCTGTCAGGAGGGAGATGAAGATTGCAAACTGTGACCTCAGAGTCCATGTGGACCCTAACAGCAACCGCTTCCAATGTAGTATGAAGAGGAATCCATGTGCTAGCAATGTCCTCATTGACCAACATACAAACGCAACCAGCATAAGTACGGAAAACTGAGGGTCGGTGAGTGATCATCAGTAAAATGAGATTCCTGTAGAACGACACAAGCTGCAGAGTAAAATGAAATAAGGGATTTCCAACTGTGGAAGGTGACGGTAATATCGATTACAATTTCATTGGATAACCACAGAACGATGATTCAAATGGGGTATGGACAGGCTAAAGCCAGTCATGCCGCCAAAGTCACCATCTGTCACAGAAAAGGAGGGCGTGACATCCATGAACAGCAGGTCAGATTCAGGTTGCAAAGGTGGGGACGAGACCTCTGGTGACACCAGAAGCGTATCTTTCTTCTTCTTTTCTGTTTGAGATAGAGGAGGGCTGTGCTGCAAAAGGGAGCCAGCAGCAGCAAGTTCTGGATCAGAAAGAGAGGCCCACAGACTGTGGTTCTCGTGGTCGTTGTGTGGCAACAAGCCTTTGGCCTGGAAGGTGCTGGGAAGGGGGGGGGGGGGTCCCGGGAGGGACACCCTTGATGCTGAAGAAGTGGGACACTTCTCCAGCTGGGAAGGGGGAGCAGCGCCTTGAGTGGAGGGTATGGGAACCGCAGGGGGGGGGGGGGAGGAGAGGGGTTCGAGACTGGGGTAAGGAAGGGGGAGGTAGGGGTGAAGATGTAACTAAAGCATAGCTGGATGTCACTGACACAGGATGAAGACGTGCATACTTCTTACGAGCCTCAGTGTAGGTTAGACAATCAAGGGACTTCTGTATCTTCTTTTCCTTCTTATAAGCGGGGCAATCTGGTGAACTTGGAGAATGATTGTCATGACAATTAACACACACGGGAGGGGGAACACAGGAACTCCCTTCATGGAGTGGACATCCCACCACCACAAAGAGGGGTCTGTGAACAGTGGGAAGACATGTGTCCAAAACGCAAACACTTAAAACATTCTCATAGGTGGTGGGATGTACAGCTTCACGTCACATCTATAAACCATAATCT
The DNA here is from genome assembly GCF_023864275.1 of Schistocerca cancellata. Taxonomy (NCBI): domain Eukaryota; kingdom Metazoa; phylum Arthropoda; class Insecta; order Orthoptera; family Acrididae; genus Schistocerca; species Schistocerca cancellata. The sequence continues at coordinate 157,666,693 of NC_064637.1, forward strand.
TGAGCTTCTCAGGGAGGGTATCCCCTGCAAAGGCCAGGATAAAGGCACCAGTATCAATGTGATTGTCCTTCGGGCCCTTCTGAACATGCCGAACAAAGTGAACACTCCGACGTCCTATATTCTCCAGAAGTTCCTCATGAGTTTGAAAGATGAGGTCCCTGTGAAAAATTACGCCTTGAACCATATTAAAAGTCTGGTGGGGGTAATGGACACAGGAATTGTGCTACGATGGTCACAGGCACGAAGGGCCGCAGACTGGGCAGCTGAAGCAGTTTTGATCAAGAACGAACCCGACCTCATCTTGCTCAGAGTGTCCATTTCGCGAAACTTGTCTTCAATGTGTTCCACAAAAAATAAAGGTTTGGTATTGGTGAAAGTATCCCCATCAGTCCTGGTGCAAACCAGATAGCGGGGGCAAGGTTTCACCCCTAGCCGACGAGCCTGACCCCCCCTCCTATGGAGTATCCATGGAAGGGAAGGCCGAAGGGGCAGGAGAAGCAGCACTAAGAGAATCATTTCCATTCAAAGAGACGGCCGTAGGAGAACGGCCAGAGTTCTGGACCCGTCTGCATTTCATTTATATAGCGTCTGCCCCGATAGCACCCACTCAGATCAGGGGCTCTCCCGACAGGTGCCACCCACCCACATCAAGGGCCACCTGGCACAGCGGCCATTGCTGGGAGTTCAGGTGCTCCATGATGACAAGCAACCACTCTTAGGTTTACATGAGGTGGTTACAGCTCAGGTATCAGGTGTGATCCCTGTGTGTTCAGTGGGCTCAACCAAAAGGGTAGACAGCGAGCCCACCACAAGGGCTGGCTACTGTGATCAGACAACGACGTTAAGGAGATGGAAGGAACTAGGAGGGCACACGTCGGAGACACTAGGTAAGGTGCTCTTCCGCAAATGGCTCACACTACGGAGGAGAAATTATGTAATGGAGGTCAAACCCCAGAGAGGGACCAGAGAATGCCAAAACGATGAGGTAATTACGCAACAAAACCAAATCGCAAAGGCAACATAACCAGGAGGATAGCGGGGCCAACATAAGCAAGGACACCAAGAGAGGGGAGGGGAAGGAGCAAGGACAGGAAAGGAGGGAAAGGGAAAGGAAATGCAGCTCGGGAAAGAAGGGAGGGTGAAATAGCTCGGGGCCCTGTGCTCGCCACGCAGCTTCTCCCTCTCCCCTGGGTGAGGGGGGGGGGGGGTACTTGAGACATTAGTCTATGCCACGTCGTACTGCGGTACTATTGCGTGCTCACGGGGGTGCTACACGATATTAGGCAGGTGTACGAGTTTCTTTGGCTGTTCAATGTATATTGTGCGACCTGACTTCTGAAACATCAGGCAGCAGGTCTTAAAATCTACAATAAATGAAATGAAATGGTTGTAATTTTTAGTCGGTGTACCTTTTAATGTACAATTTGACTTGCTCTATATCCGTGGAGACGTAGTGACAGAGTTTACGATACACGATGTGCCACTGAATGAAAGCACCACTAACTGAATGAAACTATCATCCAATCAAAAGTTCGATGCTCTTCCTAAACCAGACAGATCTTGGAAAAAGCGTATTGTGTTTTCATATTTACCGATAAATAATTTTCGGATAGAAGTGCGTGAATGTAAGATAAACGTACGATGAAATGGAACGGAGTACTCGTTCCGCATGAGCGGCAAATGGAAAACGCGATTTGGTGAGATCGTCGAAACAGATGTGCCTGATTAAACAGATGAAAAATGGTGTTCGTTTCTCGCGTATCGGAAAACTTTCAATGCGTACGTTGATTACAGTGGCTAGCGCATTTAAAACCAGAAATTTATTTCCCCAAAATTTCACTTCTTTACTGTAGCATTACACTGGTCGGCAACGCAGCGAAAAACAGCAACGTAGTTTTTGAAGTGAAGACTGGATGTGGAGGGAGCAGAGGGAAGACGCATTTGAAAGCAGTGGCGTCGAAAGCATTCTCCCGCCTTCCTCATTGTTTTACTAACGACGAGACGTCCCCTGCGGTGCGACCGAGTTTTTGAAACTATCTGCACCATGGTGTAAGTCAAGATCCCAGGTGTCACCCACACAGAGGGGCTCTGTTACGATAGCGTTAAGTAGTCTGGTTGTATAGTATAATGGTAAAGGTAACAGCTTTACCTGCGTTCGAATCTTGTCAGGTGTACTATTTCTTGGCTACTTTTAAGTCTTCCTTGAAATAACTTTGATCACTATTTTTATTCGATTGATTGGTTTAAATATATTTCCTAATTCCATTCCTTTGTCACATAATTTAATCACAATATCAACTTCTTCGTTTCCTCTCATTTTTCTTCCTATCATTGTTAATCCACTTGAAATTTTTGTTTGTGTGTTTTTAATTACCTTTGAATTGATTTCTTTTGTTTTACCACTCTGTCTTTTTCCCTTGCCCACATTATTGTGTTCGTTATATATACACTCCTGGAAATGGAAAAAAGAACACATTGACACCGGTGTGTCAGACCCACCATACTTGCTCCGGACACTGCGAGAGGGCTGTACAAGCAATGATCACACGCACGGCACAGCGGACACACCAGGAACCGCGGTGTTGGCCGTCGAATGGCGCTAGCTGCGCAGCATTTGTGCACCGCCGCCGTCAGTGTCAGCCAGTTTGCCGTGGCATACGGAGCTCCATCGCAGTCTTTAACACTGGTAGCATGCCGCGACAGCGTGGACGTGAACCGTATGTGCAGTTGACGGACTTTGAGCGAGGGCGTATAGTGGGCATGCGGGAGGCCGGGTGGACGTACCGCCGAATTGCTCAACACGTGGGGCGTGAGGTCTCCACAGTACATCGATGTTGTCGCCAGTGGTCGGCGGAAGGTGCACGTGCCCGTCGACCTGGGACCGGACCGCAGCGACGCACGGATGCACGCCAAGACCGTAGGATCCTACGCAGTGCCGTAGGGGACCGCACCGCCACTTCCCAGCAAATTAGGGACACTATTGCTCCTGGGGTATCGGCGAGGACCATTCGCAACCGTCTCCATGGAGCTGGGCTACGGTCCCGGCCGTCTTCCGCTCACGCCCCAACATCGTGCAGCCCGCCTCCAGTGGTGTCGCGACAGGCGTGAATGGAGGGACGAATGGAGACGTGTCGTCTTCAGCGATGAGAGTCGCTTCTGCCTTGGTGCCAATGATGGTCGTATGCGTGTTTGGCGCCGTGCATGTGAGCGCCACAATCAGGACTGCATACGACCGAGGCACACAGGGCCGACACCCGGCATCATGGTGTGGGGAGCGGTCTCCTACACTGGCCGTACACCACTGGTGATCGTCGAGGGGACACTGAATAGTGCACGGTACATCCAAACCGTCATCGAACCCATCGTTCTACCATTCTAGACCGGCAAGGGAACTTGCTGTTCCAACAGGACAATGCACGTCCGCATGTATCCCGTGCCACCCAACGTGCTCTAGAAGGCGTAAGTCAACTACCCTGGCCAGCAAGATCTCCGGATCTGTCCCCCATTGAGCATGTTTGGGACTGGATGAAGCGTCTTCTCACGCGGTCTGCACGTCCAGCACGAACGCTAGTCCAACTGAGGCGCCAGGTGGAAATGGCATGGCAAGCCGTTCCACAGGACTACATCCAGCATCTCTACGATCGTCTCCATGGGAGAATAGCAGCTGCGAAAGGTGGATATACACTGTACTAGTGCCGACATTGTGCATGCTCTGTTGCCTGTGTCTATGTGCGTGTGGTTCTGTCAGTGTGATCATGTGATGTATCTGACCCCAGGAATGTGTCAATGAAGTTTCCCCTTCCTGGGATAATGAATTCACGGTGTTCTTATTTCAATTTCCAGGAGTGTATTTCTCATATTGCTTGAATTTTGTTTTCGTTATAAACCCGTCTTTCATTTAAATTTTCATCTGCGTTATTTTGTCCATTGTGCAATAGATATTTAGGTTATGTTTTAAATCTTTGTTTGATGATTACCGTGCAAAAAAATTGCACAGATGTTGCATGGGGGCTTAATTATATAGAATGCAAGTAATTTTAATTTTAGTAGCTGAATGTCCGATTACGCCAGCCTCGTAACCGGTTGGCCCTGACTAGTATTAGTACGCAATATGACTGCATAGAATAACAACAAAGAATGAAAGAAAACTTCCGTTAACACAATTAATTAATTAAGTCCCCAGCAACTATAAAAGCTACGAAACAATAAAACACAAGTGTAGCTGTTCTGTGTGTGGAAGTGTGATTCAACGTACACATCTGGCAAGGTTCTTCTTCAATAAGACCAGATATTTTAAACACCATTTATACTGAAGTAATTAAAAAAACCCAGAAATACTATCACATAGAAACCACAAATACAGTCTAATACAAGAACACGAGGCAGATGCTTTGTTGACTGAACCTGTGAGCAAGAGGCATTATTGTTTAAGACATTGAAATAATAAAAAAAAGGAATTTTTTACCTTCATATATATTGACGAAAAGCACACTCTGATCATTACAGCATCCCCAATCCAACAACATCTGGTGTCTAGCCCATCAAACAATATGACAACATCTGAACAAGCACTCTCCATGGGAACTTCTCAACAACGACTCACCACTGCTACATCTCAACAAGCTCCCACGCCCGGGTTCCCGGGTTCGATTCCCGGCGGGGTCAGGGATTTTCTCTGCCTCGTGATGGATGGGTTTTGTGTGCTGTCCTTAGGTTAGTTAGGGTTAAGTAGTTCTAAGGTCTAGGGGACTTATGACCACAGCAGTTGAGTCCCATAGTGCTCAGAGCCATTTTGAACATCTCAACAAGCACTCTCCACTACCACATCTCAACAAGCACTGCCAGTGGAAGCGGCTGAATAATACTCTTTGGCGCAATCTCTGGCGCTGTGACTCAGTGTAGCCACCTTTCAATGTTAACACGAATATATTTTTCACATCACTGCATAAATATAAAGAGATTATTTCTGAGACCTCCTGCTATACCCGCTGTTTAATTTGTGGAAAGAGGCCAAAATGAGTGGCTGTCAGTTGCACTCGAACATACTGCTTTATTCATTTGACAAACATTACAAGAGTAAAGAAAACATTAAAAACAGAGCAAGCCAAACATTAATGTTAGAACTTAACTCCCGGTAAATGCGCCATTCAATAAAACCGGCTGAAGGCCAATCACTTAAGACTGAAAAACAAGAATGTTAAACGCAGAAGGCCTCATCTTAAAACATTTCTCTAAATTAGGCTGAAGGCCCAAACAATCTCACGCCTTATGGGCAGAACAACTTTAATTTAAAATCGGCTAGAAGCCATATGTAAACGAACAACAAGGACAAATAAGAAAAGGCAGCACAGCAATCGGCGCTCAGAAGTTTCCGAGGGTCGGCCTGGAATTCAAACACTAACGCTCGTTTAGGTGAGACGGTCTGTCGGTCCAACAATTCTCAATCCGACGGCGACCCAACCGACAGTCAACGGATCAAGCGACAGGATAACTTCCGCTCCACCCAACCAGCACACAACAGGGAGTTCAGTGGAACAACGCAGAAGGTGTCGGCGCCAACAACGAATTACACATTCGGCTGTCAAAGTACACGCCATGCTGGACAGCCGCAACGTGACGAGGAAAATATACTGCCTGAATTTACGTCAACGGCCAGGGCAGGTAACCGGAACGTTACGGCCACAAGGCAGAAGATTCCGCTGGTGCACTTCAATTCAATAATAATCAAGTCAAACTCCACAGGAAGAGCGGCTAGAAATTTGACAACTTGAAAACACATGTTGTTCGTGGGAACGTCCCAACAGCCCACAACGAAATTCAAACGACACAGTGTGAACAGTTGGGGCTGGCTGACAGATTAAGTCAAACCTCAACTTTCGTGTCCGGGATCGGTGAGCCACGGACCTCGTAGCAATGGGAACAGCGCCACACACTGCGACCGCGCTTGGGCGTCGCCAGCGGCCCCGGCCAAAGTACGCCAAACTCGCTGCTCCAAGCCAACTGACCAACTGCCCGCATACGGCACAGCTGGAAGCTATAAGCGCGAGGCCAAAGATAGTCCAAGGGTGCGAGTATCGAGACACGCTGCTGCTGCTGCTGCTGCTGCTGCTGCTGCCACTCGCGGAGAGAGAGAGAGAGAGAGAGAGAGAAGATAACAGCATAATCGCGATATCTGTGGGAGACTAATCACAGAATAGCAACCGAGGTTGAATGCAAAGCATAACAGGAGCCAGCCACAGCTCAATTTCGTCTTTTGTATTTTAACTGATAGACTGGAGTTTGCAGACAGTTAAATATTATAATAGATAAATATAATCAAATTCATATATTCCGATTGGAAAGAGAATGATACAAAAAAAATGGAACAAATGAAAAAGTGCATACAGTGATTAAAATTATGCGGCAGATTAATGAAATTAGAAAATTACATTTAAACCAATTAATTGAATAAAAGTAATGATCAAAATCATGTCAATAAAGGTTTAAACGTAACAAATTACTGTATGTGATGAGATTTGAACCTACAACCTTCTGCAGGTGAAAATGTTATCCTTTCCAACAAACCACGCGTCCGGACTGTGGTGGGTGGTCCTTTCATGGTGACCGGGCCAAATATCTCACCAAATAAGCATCAAACGAAAAAATTATAAAGAACGAAACTGATCTAGCTTGAAGGGGGAACCAGATGGCGTTATGATTAGCCCACTTGATGGCGCTGCCATAGGTCAAACGGATACCAACTGCGTTTTTTAAGTAGGAACCCCTATTTTTTATTACATATTCACTTTTAATATGAATGTTTTAGTTGGACCACTTTTTTCGCTTTGTGATAGATGGCGCTGTAATACTCACAAACGTGTAAGTACGTGGTATCACGTAACATTCCGCCAGTGCGGACGGTATTTGCTTCGTGATACATTACCCGTGTTAAAATGGACTACTTATCAATTTCGGAAAAGGTCGATATCGTGTTGATGTATGGCTATTGTGATCAAAATGCCCAACGAGCGTGTGCTGTGTATGCTGCTCGGTATCCTGGACGACATCATCCAAGTGTCCGCACCGTTCGGCAGATAGTTACGTTATTTGAGGAAACAGGAAGTGTTCAGCCACACGTGAAACGTCAACCACGACCTGCAAAAAATGATGATGCCCAAGTAGCTGTTTCAGCTGCTGTCGCGGCTAATCCGCACATCAGCAGCAGACAAATTGCGCGACAAACGGGAATCTCAAAAACGTCGGTGTTGAGAATGCTACATCAACATCGATTGCACCCGTACCATATTTCTATGCACCAGGAATTGCATGGCGACGACTTTGAACACCGTGTACAATTTTGCCACTGGGCACAAGAGAAATTACGGGATGATGACAGATTTTTTGCACGCGTTCTATTTAGTGACGAAGCGTCATTCACCAACAGCGGTAACGTAAGCCGGCATAATATGCACTACTAGGCAACGGAAAATCCGCGATGGCTGCGACAAGTGGAACATCAGCGACCTTGGTGGGTTAATTTATGGTGCGGCATTATGGGAGGAAGGATAAGTGGGCCCCCATTTTGTCGATGGCAATCTAAATGGTGCAATGTATGCTGATTTCCTACATAATGTTCGACGGATGTTACTATAAGATGTATGACAGAATGGCGATGTACTTCCAACATGATAGATGTCCGGCACATAGCTCGCGTGAGGTTGAAGCGGTATTGAAAAGCATATTTCATGACAGGTTGATTGGTCGTCGGAGCACCATACTATGGCCCGCACGTTCACCGCATCTGACGTTCACGAATTTCTTTCTGTGGGGAAAGTTGAAGGATATTTGCTATCGTGGTCCATCGACAACGCCTGACAACATGCGACAGAGCTTTGTCAATGCGTGTGCGAACGTTACGGAAGGCGAACTACTCGTTGTTGAGAGGAATGTCGTTACACGTATTGCCAAATGCACTGAGGTTGACGGACATCATTTTGAGCATTTATTACATTAATGTGGCATTTATAGGTAATCACGCTGTAACAGTATGCGTTCTCAGAAATGATAAGTTCAGAAAGGTACATGTATCACATTGTAAGAACCAAAATAAAATGTTCAAACGTACCTACGTTCTGTATTTTAATTTAAAAAACCTACCTGTTACCAACTGTTCGACTAAAATTGTGAGCCATATGTTTGTGACTATCACAGCGCCATCTATCACAAAGCGAAAAAAGTGGTTCAACTAAAACATTCATATTTCTTTACATACTACACGAATATGTAATAAAAATGGGGTTTACTATTTAAAAAAAATAACGCAGTTGAGATCCGTTTGACCTATGGCAGCGCCATCTAGCGGGCCAACCATAGCGCCATCTGGTTTCCCCCTTCAAGCTAGACAAGTTTCGTTCTTTGCAGTTTTTTCGTTTGACGCTTATTTCGTGAGATATTTGGCCCGGTCACGATCAATGGACCACGCTGTGTGTGTGTGTGTGTGTGTGTGTGTGTGTGTGTGTGTGTGTGTGTGTGCGTGCGTGCGTTAGGCTTAAAGTCTTAAGGGAAAAGTGGATAGAACATACATATACAAGGTGCAATACAAACTGCTGAAGGCCAAAATTAAATTTCAAAATTTTAAAATATATTACCATAATCTTTTAAGGCAGAAGGCCACAATGTTTTCGGTTAAGGGGAAATTTTGAGAATAAGGTTTTAAGCGGCTGAAGTTCCACAGTTGATTGCCCAAAAATTCAAAGTACCTCAAAACTAAGTTTTAAGCACAACAACAGCAACTTTCAGCAAAATATCCACTTGCCAGAATCCTAACTTACTTATACGAGCTGAAGGCCCTTGATTTACATAAAACACAATAATTTTTTTTCTTTTAGAGCATTGGCTATAATAGATAACCATCAGACCATTACCCATGAAAAGGACAGTATAGACAACAGACGCCTCCAGGGGGGGGGGGGGGAGGTGGCCTGCCCTCGAAACATTAACGTTCAACGTTCACTTAGGTGAGACAGGTGGGGGGGGGGGGGGGGCAACTACACTTGGTCCGCCGGTAACCCAACCAAGAGACAGTCACGGACCGACCGACCAAATGACTTGCTAGCCACCAATCGGTACACGAAAACTCAAAGACCAAACTGTTACGGACGTGATTGTCCACAAGACTACACCGTGTGTTGGACAGCGACAACAGGAAAGGACACTGTCTGGAATTACTTTAGTGGCCATGGCAGGTAACTGGAACTGTAACGGCCACAAGGCAGAAAATGCCGCTGGTGCACTTGAATTGTAGTGAACGAATATAGTTAATTCCACCGCAAGGCGGCTCGATTTCACCACTACAATCACTCTGTGTTGCTCACAGGAAAACCTACCCAACAGAGAACTACCGAAACGAACCACACAACATGAATGGCCGTGGCTTGGGTAGTTTAAACCACTACTCAACTTTGACGCCCTGGGTCGGTGAGCCACGGAGCTCGTAGCGATCGGACAGCTCCACCCACGCTCCGACACTGCGCAGGGACCGCCAGCGGACCCAGCCGACCGCGACACACAGAGATACCCTCCCTGGTCCGCACCAACCGACCGACTACCCTCAGAATGCCGACGACATCTAAAATAGTCGTCAGTGGAAATAATACCAAGTAGACACACAATCTGACAAACGCCTGCGCGAAGACCTGAACGATACCCAACAGTAACTAAGCACGCACCAAGACAAATCTGGAGTCGATGCGTACACGCACGCACACGCACACACACACACACACACACACACACACACACACACACACACACACAGACACACACACACACCCGCATGAACGATCGGCGAGCCAAACCGCGTCGTCGGGTAGGACGACCGACCGACGATCCACCAAGACCGTGACCCGGCTCAAGTGATGCGTGGTGGAAATGGTCCGGCGAGCCATGTCGACTGCACTAGTGCCGCATTGCAGCTCCCCGAGTGGCAGGGCCGGACTGCGCTCCAGACGCGTTCCAACTGACTGGCAGCCCGAACTCGCGACCCGAAGTCCCCTACGACAGACAACGACCGGAAAGTAACAGCAGTCGAGCAAAGATACTACAAGAGGGGATATCCGAACTCCCCTACGACAGACAACGACCGGGAAGTAACAGCAGTCGAGCAAAGATACTACGAGAGGGGATATCCGAACTCCCCTACGACAGACAACGACCGGAAAGTAACAGCAGTCGAGCAAAGATACTACAAGAGGGGATATCCGAACTCCCCTACGACAGACAACGACCGGGAAGTAACAGCAGTCGAGCAAAGATACTACGAGAGGGGATATCCGAACTCCCCTACGACAGACAACGACCGGGAAGTAACAGCAGTCGAGCAAAGATACTACGAGAGGGGATATCCGAACTCCCCTACGACAGACAACGACCGGGAAGTAACAGCAGTCGAGCAAAGATACTACGAGAGGGGATATCCGAACTCCCCTACGACAGACAACGACCGGGAAGTAACAGCAGTCGAGCAAAGATACTACGAGAGGGGATATCCGAACTCCCCTACGACAGACAACGACCGGGAAGTAACAGCAGTCGAGCAAAGATACTACGAGAGGGGATATCCGAACTCCCCTACGACGGACAACGACCGGGAAGTAACAGCAGTCGAGCAAAGATACTACGAGAGGGGATATCCGAACTCCCCTACGACAGACAACGACCGGGAAGTAACAGCAGTCGAGCAAAGATACTACGAGAGGGGATATCCGAACTCCCCTACGACAGACAACGACCGGGAAGTAACAGCAGTCGAGCAAAGATACTACGAGAGGGGATATCCGAACTCCCCTACGACAGACAACGACCGGGAAGTAACAGCAGTCGAGCAAAGATACTACGAGAGGGGATATCCGAACTCCCCTACGACAGACAACGACCGGGAAGTAACAGCAGTCGAGCAAAGATACTACGAGAGGGGATATCCGAACTCCCCTACGACAGACAACGACCGGGAAGTAACAGCAGTCGAGCAAAGATACTACGAGAGGGGATATCCGAACTCCCCTACGACAGACAACGACCGGGAAGTAACAGCAGTCGAGCAAAGATACTACGAGAGGGGATATCCGAACTCCCCTACGACAGACAACGACCGGGAAGTAACAGCAGTCGAGCAAAGATACTACGAGAGGGGATATCCGAACTCCCCTACGACGGACAACGACCGGGAAGTAACAGCAGTCGAGCAAAGATACTACGAGAGGGGATATCCGAACTCCCATACGACAGACAACGACCGGGAAGTAACAGCAGTCGAGCAAAGATACTACAAGAGGGGATATATTGATACGCGCTGCTGGCGCCGCTCACGGTCAGGCAAAGCAGCAACTCAGTGACAGAAGTAATTTAAATTAACGTAGTGACGTCGAAGTACGCTAAAAATAGGGTGTAAAATACGTGGTGGCGGGGACACGAGCCACGCGCGGCTCTCCAGGCAACTGATAAATACGTGGTTGCGAAGCCTGAATTTTAACGTTTTGCCAGCTGTGTACAATTAACATTTACAATACAGGGCTATTACAAATGATTGAAGCGATTTCATAAATTCACTGTAGCTCCATTCATTGACATATGGTCACGACACACTACAGATACGTAGAAAAACTCAAAGTTTGGTTCGGCTGAAGCCGCACTTCAGGTTTCTGCCGTCAGAGCGCTCGAGAGCGCAGTGAGACAAAATGGCGACAGGAGCCGAGAAAGCGTATGTCGTGCTTGAAATGCACTCACATCAGTCAGTAATAACAGTGCAACGACACTTCAGGACGAAGTTCAACAAAGTTCCACCAACTGCTAACTCCATTCGGCGATGGTATGTGCAGTTTAAAGCTTCTGGATGCCTCTGTAAGCGGAAATCAACGGGTCGGCCTGCAGTGAGCGAAGAAACGGTTGAACGCGTGCGGGCAAGTTTCACGCGTAGCCCGCGGAAAATTGGCTGATGCCACAACTGGAGACCGACAGCGCTGACTTCATCTTTCAACAGGATGGTGCTCCACCGCACTTCCATTGGTGCTTCTTAAACAGGAGATTGGAAAACCGATGGATCGGTCGTGGTGGAGATCACGATCAGCAATTCATGTCATGGCCTCCACGCTCTCCCGACTTAACCCCATGCAATTTCTTTCTGTGGGGTTATGTGAAAGATTCAGTGTTTAAACCTCCTCTACCAAGAAACGTGCCAGAACTGCGAGCTCGCATCAACGATGCTTTCGAACTCATTGATGGGGACAAGCTGCGCCGAGTGTGGGAGGAACTTGATTATCGGCTTGATGTCTGCCAAATCACTAAAGGAGCACATATCGAACATTTGTGAATGCCTAAAAAAACTTTTTGAGTGTTTGTATGTGTGTGCAAAGCGTTTTGAAAATATCTCAAATAATGAAGTTATTGTAGAGTTGTGAAATCGCTTCAATCATTTGTAATAACCCTGTATATTAATACCTGTAAATTAAGTACTCACTTGGTTTACGTTAGAGGCACAGAAATACAAAATATTGTGCTACAGAGGAGCGCGGCAACTATCGCCACGGAAGTCGCTTATGAAACCGAAGAAGTCTCTTTGAATAGTTTTAAATATTTGCTACTAAGCTGCTGGAATCTCCAACATGGTCACGTCACCCGTCCTGTAGCCGTGCTTTTGCTATGCCCGGAGGAATGTACGTATTATGTGGTTTGATATGCATACAGCATGTTTGGGATCCGATGGGGACGCATGTAGTTCGTATCAGCAGTCTTCTGGGACAGGAAACGGCAGGTGTTGCAGGCGTGGTAAGGAATTCCTCAAGATTACATTCGAGGAGTGTTCAGTACCGCGCGCGTCAAAAGATACAAGGGTGTATTCGTGCCTCTCGGGGTCCCACCTATTACAAACGTTGATGACGGACATCACTTCCTTCCGGATGAAATGTAAGTTTGATAATTTAAAAACCATCACGTGATTAACACTTCCAAGAAGTCTGATGTATGTCTTATTGGTGCTTCGCTGTGTAGCAACATTTCCCTTCGCGACCGCGGGTATTCGCCTGAAGCGGACCAGCGGCCGTTAGAAATTACAACTGCAGAGCTGCCAAGCGTAATAACTGAAGAGAATGACTGTTTAAGTTTTGTTGGTGTCACCATGACTTTCTTTGTGCTTGCCACCTTATCGATCGTTCAGACGGCAGTTGAAGGTTTGGTTTAGTTTTTTACTATATCATGTTAAAATAATGGTTAATTTTAGATGTGTGTGTCCTCAAGTTCATAAAAGCGGTGCTTCATTAACATCGCCCTGTGATGTTATCACTGCCAACGCGAATCATCTATTTGTCGTCTTGCTTAAATGTGACAATTTCAAGTATCATAATTTGAAAAATTTTTACTTTTATATCTTAATAAACTTACTAAACTTAATGTTTAGACAAATAGTCTCGCTATGTTCGACTTCTGCACTAATGTACATGTACCGGGTGACAATTTCTGAACGGTTTGCTTTAGGACGTTCGAACCGCATGGTCGGCCGCAGGGCTTGATGCGGATTAGTTTGTGCACGCATGGTTTGGTTTAGCGACGAAGTCGACTTCCATTTGGATGGTCTCGTTAATAAGCAAAAATGGCGCGTTTGGGGGACTGAGAACCTACATTTAGCGATGGAGAAGCGTCTTCACCCTCAACACGTGACTGTGTGGCGTGCGCCGGCCGTGGTGGCCATGCGGTTCTAGGCGCTGTAGTCCGGAACCGCGCGACTGCTACGGTCGCAGGTTCGAATCCTGCCTCGGGCATGGATGTGTGTGATGTCCTTAGGTTAGTTAGGTTTAAGTAGTTCTAAGTTCTAGGGGACTGATGACCTCAGATGTTAAGTCCCATAGTGCTCAGAGCCATTTTTGTGTGGTGTGCAATGTACAGTCACGGAATAATCGTTGCGATATTCCTTGATGTCGAGGTGACTACCGGAGGATGCGCGAAAGTTTCCGAAGATGATCTCATCCCCATTATCCAAATTGATCCTGATTTCGACAAGATGTGGTGCATGCAAGATGGAGCTCGTATTCCGTGGAAGCAGGAGAGTGATTGATGTCAGGGAGGAGCATATTGGGGACCCTATTCTGGCTCTGGGGGTGGGGAATGCAGGGGCCACTGGCATGGGCCTCGACTGGGCGCCATATTCCCCGGATCTGAACACATCCGACTCATTTTTGTGGGGCTATATTAAGGACAAGGTGTAGAGCAATAACAGCAAAATCATTGCTGAGCTGAAGACAGCCATTCAAGTGGTCGTTGACAGCATCGGTGCTCGGACACTTCAGCGGGTGATGGAGAATTTCGCTATTCGTCCGCGCCGCATCGAAGCCAATGATCAATTATTCAAAATGACAGTCACGATCGCATTATTTATTTTGCCGCCAACAGGTTTCAACCCGCGATGGGGTCAAAAATGGTTCAAATGGCTCTGAGCACTATGGGACTTAACTTCTGAGGTCATCAGTCCCCTGGAACTTAGAATTACTTAAAAACCGAAGGACATCAGACACATCCACGCCCGAGGCAGGATTCGAACCTGCGACCGTAGCGGTCGCGTGGTTCCAGACTGTAGCACCTAGAACCGCTCGGCCACTCCGGCCGGGTCGATGGGGTCATCTTCAGGGCAATTTACACCATTTGGTCGCTCGCTGGAGTTGTCACTCTACCTGTGCACAGTCAGGGTGACGACTCCAGCGAGCGACCAAATGGTGTAAATTGCCCTGAAGATGACCCCATCGCGGGTAGAAACCGGTTGGCGGAAAAATAAATAATGCGACTGTAACTGTCATTTTGAATAATTGATTATAAGTAAACCAAACGCTGTTATCTCCACACAAATATGCTGTAAAAAAAAAAAAAAATACGAATGCTGGCAGGCATACCGAACATGTCATAACCAAAGTCAGAATATCTTAGTGACTTGTACATGTTGAATTAAGTGTGTGCACTCCTCAGTTTGTAACCAAATTCTGTTTTTTTCTCCATATATTTCACCCTGTACATAATCCAACATCTAAAAAAACGACGATTTTAATTGCTGTTTTATACTA
The DNA here is from genome assembly GCF_023864275.1 of Schistocerca cancellata. Lineage (NCBI taxonomy): Eukaryota > Metazoa > Arthropoda > Insecta > Orthoptera > Acrididae > Schistocerca > Schistocerca cancellata. Next base: position 157,681,773 of record NC_064637.1, read on the forward strand.
ATTTAAAAGGTAGTTATAGACAATTATCATTCTTGGAAATGTATTCACGCTCGTAAAAACGGCTACTCTGTACTAGTTTTATTACGCCAGCAGAGGCAACATGGACACACTTCCTAATTTCCTTTTGCTTTACGTAGGAAAGTTCCGTGTGATTTCATGGCTATAAGCAAATTCGTATATGTACTCCGTATGTGCTGTGTAAATAAACATGTATGTTACGAACACGTTGCTACACCTTCCTCCCCGTATACTGCGCTCTAACAGTAGCGGAAGTAAGAGGAGTCCATGCGTGAATAGTACGTTTAATGTACGTTAATATAGGTCAGTTTCAACGCCAACTTCTTGTTTACATGACATGTGTATTAGCGCTTGTGAAAGTAGTAATTACAATTGTAATGTTACTAATGTCCCTTTAACATTATTTCAATAACCGGGTATGTTTTTTAGACTTGTATGTGTGAATCCTCTAAAAAGCGGAGGATATTTGCCATAGTTTAGTGATATCAGCATTTTCCGTATTACACAGTTTTACGTAAGGCTTCCTGAGTTAGTTTCAACGAATGCGCATCTGCATAGGCTTCTGAATCGTTTGACAAGGAATGACACGTGTTGCTGTTTAATCTTAGAATACCGATGACGAGGCCGTTCACGTTATCTGTACACAACCAGCTTACTCCATTTTACGTGTGCGGGGGCGCTAAGCGAAGTCCGATATTTGTAACGAGTGATGCTCGGCCACGTAATTTAAGTTCATCTACATCTACATCGATACTCTGCAAATCACATTTAAGTGTCTGGCAGAGGGTCGATCGAACCACCTTCACAATTCTCTATTATTCAAATCTCGTACAGCGCGGAAAGGATGAACACCTGTATCTTTCCGTACGAGCACTGATTTCCCTTATTTTATCTTTGTTTTCGTTCCTCCCTAGGTAGGTCGGTGTCAACAAAATATTTTCGCATTCGGAGCAGAAAGTTGAATTTTCGTGAGAAGATTCCGTCGCAACGAAAAACGCCTTTCTTTTAATGATTTCCAGCCCAAATCCTGTATCATTTCTGTGACACTCTGTCCCATGTTTCGCGGTAATACAAAACGCGCTGCCTTTCTTGGAATTATTTCGGTGTACTCCGTCAGTCCTATCTGGTAAGGATCCCACACCGCGCAGCAGTATTCTAAAAGAGGACGGACAAGCGTAGTGTAGGCAGTCTCCTTAGTAGGTCTGTTACATTTTCTAAGTGTGCTGCCAATAGAACGCAGTCTTTGGTTAGCCTTCCCCACAACATTTTCTGTGTGTTCCTTCCAATTTAAGTTGTTCGTTATTGTAATACCTAGGTATTTAGTTGAATTGACGGCTTTTAGATTAGACTGATTTATCGTGTAACTGAAGTTTAACGAGTTCCTTTTAACATTCATGTGGATGACCTCACACTTTTCGTTATTTAGGGTCAACTGCCACTTTTCGCACCATTCAGATATCTTTTCTAAATAGTTTTGCAGTTTGTTTTGGTCTTTTGATGACTTTATTTGTCGATAAACGACAGTGTCATCTGCAAACAACCGGCTGCTCAGATTGTCTCCCAAATCGTTTATATAGATAAGGAACAGCAAAGAGCCTATAACACTACCTTGGGGAACGCCAGAAATCACTTCTGTTTGACTCGATGACTTTCCCTCAATTACTACGAGCTGTGCCCTCTCTGACAGGAAATCACAAATCCAGCCACATAACTGAGACGAGCGCGCAATTTCACTACGAGCCGCTTGTGTGGTACAGTGTCAAAACCCTTCCTGAAATCCAGAAATACGGAATCCATCTGAAATCCCTTGTCAACAGCACTCAACACTTCATGTGAATAAAGAGATAGTTGTGTTCCACAGGAACGATGTTTTCTAAACCGGTGTTAACTGTGTCTCAATAGACCGTTTTCTTCGAGTTAATTCATAATGTTCGAACACAATATACTCCTGGAAATGGAAAAAAGAACACATTGACACCGGTGTGTCAGACCCACCATACTTGCTCCGGACACTGCGAGAGGGCTGTACAAGCAATGATCACACGTACGGCACAGCGGACACACCAGGAACCGCGGTGTTGGCCGTCGAATGGCGCTAGCTGCGCAGCATTTGTGCACCGCCGCCGTCAGTGTCAGCCAGTTTGCCGTGGCATACGGAGCTCCATCGCAGTCTTTAACACTGGTAGCATGCCGCGACAGCGTGGACGTGAACCGTATGTGCAGTTGACGGACTTTGAGCGAGGGCGTATACTGGGCATGCGGGAGGCCGGGTGGACGTACCGCCGAATTGCTCAACACGTGGGGCGTGAGGTCTCCACAGTACATCGATGTTGTCGCCAGTGGTCGGCGGAAGGCGCACGTGGCCGTCGACCTGGGACCGGACCGCAGCGACGCACGGATGCACGCCAAGACCGTAGGATCCTACGCAGTGCCGTAGGGGACCGCACCGCCACTTCCCAGCAAATTAGGGACACTGTTGCTTCTGGGGTATCGGCGAGGACCATTCGCAACCGTCTGCATGAAGCTGGGCTACGGTCCCGCACACCGTTAGGCCGTCTTCCGCTCACGCCCCAACATGGTGCAGCCCGCCTCCAGTGGTGTCGCGACAGGCGTGAATGGAGGGACGAATGGAGACGTGTCGTCTTCAGCGATGAGAGTCGCTTCTGCCTTGGTGCCAATGATGGTCGTATGCGTGTTTGGTGCCGTGCAGGTGAGCGCCACAATCAGGACTGCATACGACCGAGGGACACAGGGCCAACACCCGGCATCATGGTGTGGGGAGCGATCTCATACACTGGCCGTACACCACTGGTGATCGTCGAGGGGACACTGAATAGTGCACGGTACATCCAAACCGTCATCGAACCCATCGTTCTACCATTCCTAGACCGGCAAGGGAACTTGCTGTTCCAACAGGACAATGCACGTCCGCATGTATCCCGTGCCACCCAACGTGCTCTAGAAGGTGTAAGTCAACTACCCTGGCCAGCAAGATCTCCGGATCTGTCCCCCATTGAGCATGTTTGGGACTGGAGGAAGCGTCGTCTCAAGCGGTCTGCACGTCCAGCACGAACGCTGGTCCAACTGAGGCGCCAGGTGGAAATGGCATGGCAAGCCGTTCCACAGGACTACATCCAGCATCTCTACGATCGTCTCCATGGGTGAATAGCAGCCTGCATTGGATATACACTGTACTAGTGCCGACATTGTGCATGCTCTGTTGCCTGTGTCTATGTGCCTGTGGTTCTGTCAGTGTGATCATGTGATGTATCTGACCCCAGGAATGTGTCAATAAAGTTTCCCCTTCCTGGGACAATGAATTCACGGTGTTCTTATTTCAATTTCCAGGAGTGTATGTTCTAAAATCCTGCTGCATATCGACGTTAACGATATGGGCCGGTAATTTAGTGGACTACTCCTACTACTTTTCTTGAGTACTGGTGTGACCTGTGCAACTTTCCAGCCTCTGGGTACGGATCTTTCGTCGAGCGAACGGTTGTATATGATCGTTAAGTATGTAGCCAATACATAAGCATACTCCGAAAGGAACCTAATTGGTATACAGTCTGCACCAGAAGACTGGCTTTTATTAAGTGATTTAAGTTGCTTCACTACTCCGAGGATATTTACTTCAACGTTACTCATGTTGGAAGCTGTTCTCGATTCGAATTCTGGAATATTTACTTCGTCTTATCATGTTCTAAGTTGAATCTGTCAGTTTATCTTATTGTTCGGTAGTGTAACACACTTTATTTCCACAACTGTGAAGATGCCTGCCTTGATCGAGTAAAAATTAAGAAAGCTCGTTGGCCCTACGATACATTTCCGTCACTTTACTAACCCTGCTACCACTAGCTGGGTGACACGTGCATCCAGTCGGAGTAGGCGCTACTAACAGAGCCTTCTCATACCATTGCGTGAAGCAAATTGACGATCCAGTCGTCACATTCTGGCGTGTTTTTTATAGCCGCTGTCAATTCCGTGGCGATTTTCCCGAAAATAATCGCTCACGCGCCCGCACGCCGCTGACGTCACCTACATGCGCCCCAAACACAGGGGGGGGGGGGGGGGAGGCACAATTCCGCGTCCGGCCTCCACACACGGCAATTTTCGCGCCTCTCCCCGTTCGAGCGTCCGCCACGCACCGCCCGACTAATTTTGGCCCCAAAACTCCCGAATGGGCGGCAATTTTCCAGAGAGAAATATCCGAGGCGAATGCGGGTCCACTTATCGACCGTCCTCTACGATGGGAAGTTTCTCTCCCGCGCGTGCTACTGTCTGCCGATGGGAACACGTGAGCGCGAGCGATAGAGTTTCAGTTATTACCTCGAAAGAAAAATAATCATTTTCTGTTTGTTTCCAACTGCAGATCTGGAATCCTCGTTCACATCTAACGCCCCACTCCCCAGTACCGCAGCACGGGACAAAATGAAAGGGTGAAACGCATTGATGGAGGACCGTTTGGTAACTCCACATTTCTGTATTTGAAGGCGCACATCCCTGCTACAGTCTCTTCTACGTTAGTGGATGAGCAAGGCAACAATGCGGCAACATAGGTCAGTGGCCAGGTGGCGTACGCTGTCTTGCCAAATCAGCTTTTTTTTTTTTTAGTTTATTCCGGCTTCGTTGAATACCATTTGTCTGCCGAATGACTGGTTTAGCAGGGGTCCCGACGTATGGATTTTTTTCACAATAGTTTGGATTTTTTCTTGCTTTTATTTTCTTGATTAGAAGAAAGCAACAAAGTACCTGTTGATTAAAGGAAAATTACTTACAGTGAAGTGAGACTTCAAAGGCACGCGTTAATATCCCATAAAAATTATTATTATGGTCGAATTAAAAAGCACAAGAAAGCGAACTAAAGCCATCTTGGTGTGCGTTCGTGACTCATTAGCATACACACAAGAGTAGGCCGGTAGGCTTGGAATCCACATCGAAAATAACTGCTATAAAAGCTTTTATTGTTTTAATGGCTTGTGGTCCAATATGATTATCCTAGGTCTCCCCCCCCCCCCCCCCCCCCCCCCAGGAATTGTGCTTAAGACGGGAGAGGAGTAAAAGTGTACCCCCAAAAGGGGTACTTTTTCGGTTTTACCTTTATCGCTCATAAAGGTTCACAAAAACGAAAACATGGCCCGATTAAAAGTTGTAGGGCATTGAATTCTACATTTTTTAGACCAACACTCCCCACATTGGTACTGATAAAAGTTGTACAAATTTTACATATTTATAAAAAAATTTCGTTTTAATTTCTGTTTTTTGGTAATATCTTCTAAACTATCGTATCTATCAATAAAGTGGTACATACAAAAGTTATAGAGGAATAAATGCTGCGTTCGACGATACCAAAAGAAATTCTTTTGCCCCATCTGTTTCCTTACATCTCCATCTAAAAGATCTACATCTACATACATACTCCGCTAGCCGCCCACCTGTGTGTGGCGGAGGGCACAATTCGAGCCAAAGTCATATTTCCGCCCTCTCTTCCACTCGCGGATCGTGCGAGGGAAAAAAGACTGTCTGAACGCCTCAGTACGAGCTCTAATTTTCCTTATCTTTGAATGATGATCATTGTGCGGTTTGAAAGTTGGTGGTAATAATATATCCTCTACATCCTCGGTAAAGATCGGATTTCGGGATTTAGTGAGCAGCCCCTTCCGTTTAGCGCGCCGTCTATCTACAAGTGTGTCCCACTTCAAACTTTCTATGAGATTTGTAACGCTCTCGCGATGGCTAAATGTACCAGTCACGAATCTTGCCGCTCTTCTTTGGACCTTCTCAATCTCTTGAATCAGACCCAACTGGTAAGGGTCCCACACAGACGAACAATACTCCAAGACTGGACGAACTAACGTATTGTAAGCTATTTCCCTTGTTGAAGGACTACATCGCTTCAGGATTCTACCAATAAACCGCAATCTTACCCTTTATTTGTGTAATCCGATCATTCCATTTGAGATCATTTCGAATAGTCACACCTATATACTTGAACGTTACCGCTTCCAAAGACTGGGCATTTATTTTGTACTCATACGTTAATGGGGATTTTTGCCTCGTCATACGCAGTAGGTTACACTTACTAATATTGAGAGATAACTGCAAGTCATTACACCACGCATTTATTTTCTGCAAATCCTGACTGATTTGTTCACAACTTTCGTGTGATACTATTTTCCTGTAGACTACAGCATCATCGGCAAACAGTCTAATGGTGCTGTCAATACCATCTACCAGATCGTTTATGTAAATCGTAAAAAGCAGAAGACCTATTACGCTGCCCTGGGGCACACCTGGAGTTACTCTTGTCCCGTTCAGGACGACATACTGCTCTTTGTCAGAAAACTTTCTATCCAACCGCATATGCCATCGGATAGACCGTAAGAGCGCACTTTTTGTAGCAAGCGACAGTGCGGAACTGAGTAAAATGCCTTTCGAAAGTCGAGAAATATGACATCAACCTGGGAGCCGATATCTAGAGCCAATTGTATATCATTCACAAAGAGGGCCAGCTGTGTCTCGCATGACTGCTGTTTCCTAAAACCGCGCTGGTTTCTGGAGATGAGCTTCACAGAGTCTAGAAAGGTCATTATGTCTACCACATTCAAGCTTCTGAAATTGCACGCCCCAACTCGTAGAAAGTTATCCTTCCGTTGATTATTCAATCTTTTTCTCGTGGTAACCTCCCCCTTGGCAGTCCCCTCCCGGAGATCCGACTGGGGACTACTCCGGAATCTTTTGCCAATGGATACATCATGGTGAGTCTTCTTCAATTACAGACCACATGTCTTGTGACTACACGTTACGTGTCTTTATTGCAGTGGTATCCATTGCCTTCTGCATGCTGATGCCGTTGGTCATTACTGATTCTTCCGCCTTTAGGGACGGTTTCCCACCCCTAAAACAAGAGAGCGCGCTGAACGTCTGTTCTCTCCTCCGCCCTCTTTGACAAGGCCGTTGGCAGAATGAGAGTTTTGTTCCAGTGTAGTGGACACCCTTTTGCGCCAAGCTCAAATTTCTATGCTCGCTGTGTATTTCATTCTTCCTGTGTGTGTTATGTTAATTACTGTTTGGTTGAAATTCCTCTATATTTTTTTACAGACAAAAGACATGAGAGGAAAAGTATTTTGGCATGTAGTTGTGTATATTTTAAGTTTTCGAAAGCTATTTCTACAGGAGTCTCGTGGGCACAATCCATATACACTCCTGGAAATTGAAATAAGAACACCGTGAATTCATTGTCCCAGGAAGGGGAAACTTTATTGACACATTCCTGGGGTCAGATACATCACATGATCACACTGACAGAACCATAGGCACATAGACACAGGCAACAGAGCATGCACAATGTCGGCACTAGTACAGTGTATATCCACCTTTCGCAGCAATGGAAGCTGCTATTCTCCCATGGAGACGATCGTAGAGATGCTGGATGTAGTCCTGTGGAACGGCTTGCCATGCCATTTCCACCTGACGCCTCAGTTGGACCAGCGTTCGTGCTGGACGTGCAGACCGCGTGAGACGACGCTTCATCCAGTCCCAAACATGCTCAATGGGGGACAGATCCGGAGATCTTGCTGGCCAGGGTAGTTGACTTACACCTTCTAGAGCACGTTGGGTGGCACGGGATACATGCGGACGTGCATTGTCCTGTTGGAACAGCAACTTCCCTTGCCAGTCTAGGAATGGTAGAACGATGGGTTCGATGACGGTTTGGATGTACCGTGCGCTATTCAGTGTCCCCTCGACGATCACCAGTGGTGTACGGCCAGTGTAGGAGATCGCTCCCCACACCATGATGCCGGGTGTTGGCCCTGTGTGCCTCGGTCGTATGCAGTCCTGATTGTGGCGCTCACCTGCACGGCGCCAAACTCGCATACGACCATCATTGGCACCAAGGCAGAAGCGACTCTCATCGCTGAAGACGACACGTCTCCATTCGTCCCTCCATTCACGCCTGTCGCGACACCACTGGAGGCGGGCTGCACGATGTTGGGGCGTGAGCGGAAGACGGCGTAACGGTGTGCGGGACCGTAGCCCAGCTTCATGGAGACGGTTACGAATGGTCCTCGCCGATACCCCAGGAGCAACAGTGTCCCTAATTTACTGGGAAGTGGCGGTGCGGTCCCCTACGGCACTGCGTAGGATCCTACGGTCTTGGCGTGCATCCGTGCGTCGCTGCGGTCCGGTCCCAGGTCGACGGGCACATGCACCTTCCGCCGACCACTGACGACAACATCGATGTACTGTGGAGACCTCACGCCCCACGTGTTGAGCAATTCGGCGGTACGTCCACCCGGCCTCCCGCATGCCCACTATACGCCCTCGCTCAAAGTCCGTCAACTGCACATACGGTTCACGTCCACGCTGTCGCGGCATGCTACCAGTGTTAAAGACTGCGATGGAGCTCCGTATGCCACGGCAAACTGGCTGACACTGACGGCGGCGGTGCACAAATGCTGCGCAGCTAGCGCCATTCGACGGCCAACACCGCGGTTCCTGGTGTGTCCGCTGTGCCGTGCGTGTGATCATTGCTTGTACAGCCCTCTCGCAGTGTCCGGAGCAAGTATGGTGGGTCTGACACACCGGTGTCAATGTGTTCTTTTTTCGATTTCCAGGAGTGTATATCTCTTTAAGCTCGCTTCTGAGCAATGAACACTTTCCTTGTTAGTGGCTGGTTGCCCCAACAAATAATGCCGTATTCAATGAGTGAGTGAAAGTAGCCATAGCACGCTGCTTTTGCAGTCTTAGTTTCAACACGTGTTGTGACAACCTGTAAAGCTTATGTAGCAGATCTAAGCCTGTCACAGAGATCTATAATATGCGAATATCAGTTTATTTTCCTGTAAATGTGCACTCCAAGAAGTTTTGTAGTTTCCATTCTTTCTATTGGCTCATTACCACATGTCACACTTATCTCTCTTTCTGCTTTGTACAGAAATGAATGAAGCTAGTCTTACTGGAATGAGGGACCATTCGCCTTGAACCAATTAATCACATCTGAGAGTATGTGATTAATGGATTCCTCATGATTACTATCTGTTCAACTGCTCATAAAAATTGTGGTATCATCAGCAAATAATGTAAATTTACACGGCAGGCTTGTACATGATGGTAGATCATTTATAAAAGTCAGGAATAACAGTAGCCCAAGAACTGAGCCCTGAGGCACTCCACATGTGGTGGATCTCCATTCAGAAAGTGAGGAAACATTGCATACTACACCTGAGCTATTCAAGCCATGTTTTTGGTTACTGTCTTCAAGACACGACTGTAGCCAATTGTCCCTGCAACACCACTTATTCCTACTAATTTTGCTTTTTGCAAGAGAATCTGGTGACCAGCACAGTCAAACGCTTTAGACAAGTCACAGGAAACACCACGGAACTATTACAACAGTTGTAGCAACAACACCTGAATCCTAGCCAACACTACAACCAGCTTTAGTAACCACTTCATCACAACCAACAGCAACAGCAGCAGCAATAATTACTGGGCTGCCAATTAGAAGAAGTGTGAAGTGGCCAAATCACCTCAAGGAAGTTTTATTGTCAAAGAGCTTCAAGAAAGCAGTTTTACGATAAGTAATAATTTATTTAACTTTGAATCTCATAATCAGTTTTCAGTCCTATATCAAAATTTACAAGGTTTATGTAATTAGTTGGGTGAAGTTGTAAAGTGACAGTTTTAAGCAATGCTGATTATTAATCAATATTTAAGCAGCGGCGGGATTCGAACCTGGGACCAAAAACGTTTTGATTATGAATCAAAGACGCTAACCCTACACGATACAGAAACAAAATATAATGAGGAGTTACACAACATTACTCTAAAATGTATGTAACAAATCAGAAGGCTGGCAGAGTGGGTCGTAACAAACAACTTACATAGCAACGCTGTCCGCATCCCTTAGCACCAAGAGCAAGGCGTAATTTAACAGCGTCGTGCGCCGCCTGGAAGGTAGGCATACAGCTCACCATCCGAGCTGAAACGGTAGCGGGTGTTTCGGATGGGACAGCGGCAAGGGGTTTCTTCTGGCATTTGCCACGGGGCGGACCAGATACAGGGTGTTTCAAAAATGACCGGTATATTTGAAACGGCAATAAAAACTAAACGAGCAGCGATAGAAATACACCGTTTGTTGCAACATGCTTGGGACAACAGTACATTTTCAGGCGGACAAACTTTCGAAATTACAGTAGTTACAATTTTCAACAACAGATGGCGCTGCAAGTGATGTGAAAGATATAGAAGACAACGCAGTCTGTGGGTGCGCCATTCTGTACGTCGTCTTTCTGCTGTAAGCGTGTGCTGTTCACAACGTGCAAGTGTGCTGTAGACAACATGGTTTATTCCTTAGAACAGAGGATTTTTCTGCTGTTGGAATTCCACCGCCTAGAACACAGTGTTGTTGCAACAAGACGAAGTTTTCAACGGAGGTTTAATGTAACCAAAGGACCGAAAAGCGATACAATAAAGGATCTGTTTGAAAAATTTCAACGGACTGGGAACGTGACGGATGAACGTGCTGGAAAGGTAGGGCGACCGCGTACGGCAACCACAGAGGGCAACGCGCAGCTAGTGCAGCAGGTGATCCGACAGCGGCCTCGGGTTTCCGTTCGCCGTGTTGCAGCTGCGGTCCAAATGACGTCAACGTCCACGTACCGTCTCATGCGCCAGAGTTTACACCTCTATCCATACTAAATTCAAACGCCGTAACCCCTCAGCGCCACTACCATTGCTGCACGAGAGACATTCGCTAACGATATAGTGCACAGGATTGATGACGGCGATATGCATGTGGGCAGAATTTGGTTTACTGACGAAGCTTATTTTTACCTGGACGGCTTTGTCAATAAACAGAACTGGCGCATATGAGGAACCGAAAAGCCCCATGTTGGAGTCCCATCGTCCCTGCATCCTCAAAAAGTACTGGTCTGGGCCGCCATTTCTTCCAAAGGAATCATTGGCCCATTTTTCAGATCCGAAACGATTACTGCATCACGCTATCTGGACATTCTTCGCGAATTTGTGGCGGTACAAACTGCCTTAGACGACACTGCGAACACCTCGTGGTTTACGCAAGATGGTGCCCGGCCACATCGCACGGCCGACGTCTTTAATTTCCTGAATGAATATTTCGATGATCGTGTGATTGCTTTGGGCTATCCGAAACATACAGGAGGTGGCGTGGATTGGCCTCCCTATTCGCCAGACATGAACCCCTGTGACTTCTTTCTGTGGGGACACTTGAAAGACCAGGTGTACCGCCAGAATCCAGAAACAATTGAACAGCTGAAGCAGTACATCTCATCTGCATGTGAAGCCATTCCGCCAGACACGTTGTCAAAGGTTTCGGGTAATTTCATTCAGAGACTACGCCATATTATTGCTACGCATGGTGGATATGTGGAAAATATCGTACTATAGAGTTTCCCAGACCGCAGCGCCATCTGTTGTTGAAAATTGTAACTACTGTAATTTCGAAAGTTTGTCTGCCTGAAAATGTACTGTTGTCCCAAGCATATTGCAACAAACGGTGTATTTCTATCGCTGCTCGTTTACTTTTTATTGCCGTTTCAAATATACCGGTCATTTTTGAAACACCCTGTACGTTTGGCAGTGCAAATGCCTGCTTGATAGGATATCGCACAGAGGACGGCACTTGGGCACACTGCAGAGTACGGCTCGCCGTTAGCGTTTCAACAAACGGTGGCACTCTTATTTGGTACTGTGTGGAGCGGACGGGAAATGGAGAGCGTTTCTTGGAATGAAAGGGCGGACATGTACTATGCTTACGGGGTGGAGGATAGAAATGCTCTCGCTGCTGAACAGTTGTATGTTCAGCGGTTTCTGAATCGTCGTGTGCCAGATACACAAACGTACACTACCAACCACATGTCCTGAAGAGAGGCAGGTGCGCTTGAGTTGAGTTCTCTACTGCCAAGCCATTGTAATGTCTCATGCGCATTTAAGATCTACACGCATTCATTTTGTGACACAGACGTGAAGGTCAGAAGGACGCGGTCTTCAACACAAAGCGTAGGCCACAGTTTGATGAGCAATCTGCAAAACACGCCCTCAACAACCTCAAGGTTTGTTGCTCGAGAAATGGGTATACGCCGTACCACAGTGTGGTATGTGTGGAGAGATGGTGGTTTCCACCCTCACCACCTTCAGAAAATTCCAACTCCTCACGCAGAAGATTCACCGCATCGCATTGACTTCTGCCAGTGGTTTTTGCAGAAGTGTGCAATTCAATCTGAATTCGCAACCTCTGTACTTTGAGGCATCCTTTACAAGGCAAGGTGTGTCCAACAGCCAGAATCAGCACGTGTCGGCACGAGAAAATCTGAGCGCCACCTTTGTTCGTGTCAGCAAGAGTGCCAACGTTTTCGGTGCCGTGGTAGGCTATAATCTGATTTGTCCATTCACGCTCACCCAACCACGGAAGGCAAACTAATACTTAATCTTCTGAAGGGAGAGAATGCCATTAGTTATTGGACCATGTCCTACTCAACTTGTGATAGCGCATGTCGCAACAACATCGTGGCGCGTCAACACAATTGGCTCTGTTGTTGTTGTTGTGGTCTTCAGTCCTGAGACTGGTCTGATGCAGCTCTCCATGCTACTCTATCCTGTGCAAGCTTCTTCATCTCCCAGTACCTACTGCAACCTACATCCTTCTGAATCTGCTTAGTGTAGTCATATCTTGGTCTCCCCCTACGATTTTTACCCTCCACGCTGCCCTCCAATACCACATTGGTGATCCCTTGATGCCTCAGAATATGTCCTACCAACCGATCCCTTCTTCTGGTCAAGTTGTGCCACAAACTTCTCTTCTCCCCAATCCTATTCAATACTTCCTCGTTAGTTACGTGATCTACCCATCTAATCTTCAGCATTCTTCTGTAGCACCACATTTCGAAAGCTTCTATTCTCTTCTTGTCCAAACTATTTGCCGTCCATGTTTCGCTTCCATACATGGCTACACTCCATACAAATACTTTCAGAAATGACTTCCTGACACATTTATACTCGATGTTAACAAATTTCTCTTCTTCAGAAACGCTTTCCTTGCCATTGCCAGTCTACATTTTATATCCTCTCTACTTCGACCATCATCAGTTATTTTGCTCCCCAAATAGCAAAACTCCTTTACTACTTTAAGTGTCTCATTTCCTAATCTAATACCCTCAACATCACCCGACTTAATTCGACTACATTCCATTATCCTCGTTTTGCTTTTGTTGATGTTCATCTTATATCCTCCCTTCAAGACACCATCCATTCCGTTCAACTGCTCTTCCAAGTCCTTTGCTGTCTCTGACAGAATTACAATGACATCGGCGAACCTCAAAGTTTTTATTTCTTCTCCATGGATTTTAATACCTACTCCGAATTTTTCTTTTGTTTCCTTTACTGCTTGCTCAATATACAGATTGAATAACATCGGGGAGAGCCTACAACCCTGTCTTACTCCCTTCCCAACCACTGCTTCCCTTTCATGTCCCTCGACTCTTATAACAGCCATTTGGTTTCTGTACAAATTGTAAATAGCCTTTCTCTCCCTGTATTATACCCCTGCCACCTTTAGAATTTGAAAGAGAGTATTCCAGTCAACATTGTCAAAAGCTTTCTCTTAGTCTACAAATGCTAGAAACGTAGGTTTGCCTTTCCTTAATCTTTCTCCTAAGATAAGTCGTAAGGTCAGTATTGCCTCACGTGTTCCAGTATTTCTACGGAATCCAAACTGATCTTCCCCGAGGTCGGCTTCTACTAGTTTTTCCATTCGTCTGTAAAGAATTCGTGTTACTATTTTGCAGCTGTGGCTTATTAAACTGATTGTTCGGTAATTTTCACATCTGTCAACACCTGCTTTCTTTGGGATTGGAATTATTATATTCTTCTTGAAGTCTGAGGGTATTTCGCCTGTTTCATACATCTTGTTCACCAGATGGTAGAGTTTTGTCAGGACTGGCTCTCCCAAGGCCGTCAGTAGTTCCAATGGAATGTTGTCTACTCCGGGGGCCTTGTTTCGACTCAGGTCTTTCAGTGCTCTGTCAAACTCTTCACGCAGTATCGTATCTCCCATTTCATCTTCATCTACATCCTCTTCAATTTCCATAATATTGTCCTCAAGTACATCGCCCTTGTATAGACCCTCTATATACTCCTTTCACCTTTCTGCCTTCCCTTCTTTGCTTAGAACTGGGTTTCCATCTGAGCTCTTGATATTCATACAAGTGGTTTTCTTTTCTCCAAAGGTCTCTTTAATTTTCCTGTAGGCAGTATCTATCTTACCCCTAGTGAGATAAGCCTCTACATCCTTGCATTTGTCCTCTAGCCATCCCTGCTTAGCCATTTTGCACTTCCTGTCGATCTCATTTTTGAGACGTTTGTATTCCTTTTTGCCTGCTTCATTTACTGCATTTTTATATTTTCTCCTTTCATCAATTAAATTCAATATTTCTTCTGTTACCCAAGGATTTCTACTAGCCCTCGTCTTTTTACCTACTTGATCCTCTGCTGCCTTCACTACTTCATCCCTCAAAGCTACCCATTCTTCTTCTACTGTATTTCTTTCCCCCATTCCTGTCAATTGTTCCCTTATGCTCTCCCTGAAACTCTGTACAACCTCTGGTTCTTTCAGTTTATCCAGGTCCCATCTCCTTAAATTCCCACCTTTTTGCAGTTTCTTCAGTTGGCTCATGCGGTGCGAAACGACTTGGGTGACATTTTTGGTGTGAACTGGATAGGGCGCAATGGACGGGTGGTATGACGTGCGCTTTATGCCTACCTGACGCTCCTTGAGTTTTTCATCTCGAGAGCCCCGAAATCTGTTGTTCACAAAACGCCTATCGGGACGGATGAAGATCTGATAGCGTGAACTGTGGTAGCCTCTGATACAATCCCCACTTTGCCAGGGGTTTTCGGGTGGGTGCGACAGTTGGTTGGTTTGGGGAAGGAGACCAGACAGCGTGGTCATCGGTCTCATCGGATTAGGGAAGGATTGGGAAGGAAGTCGGCCGTGCCCTTTCAGAGGAACCATCCCGGTATTTGCCTGGAGCGATTTAGGGCAATCACGGAAAACCTAAATCAGGATGGCCGGACGCGGGATTGAACCGTCGTCCTCCCGAATGCGAGTCCAGTGTCTAACCACTGGGGTGCGACAGACTGGCGGCATTGCGCGGCGTGCATTCAAACAGAAAGGAGTAATTTCGAGCAGTTTTTGTAACAATTTGCAAGTAAAGGCCACGAAACCTTAACTTCACGAAGAAATTGAAAGCGTTGCACTGCAAACATGCTAACCTGCCGACTAGGGTGGGGGGTGGGGGTTGGGAGGGGTGGTATGCCTGCCTTCCTGGCTGAGCGCTACGCTGTTAAATCACGCCTACCACCGAACGCTAAGGGATGGATGGATGGTTGGTTGGTTTAAAAGAGGGGGAGGAGGGGCCAAACTGCTAGATCATCGGTCCCTCTTTCCAATTAAAATAATTCTACAAGGGTGGGAGTAAAGTAATCGAGACATACAAAACAGCTGGAAGAAAGTAGAAAAAGACAAGAATGACAGAAGGGCAACAAAGACTAAAATGGACAACGTCGAACAAGAAAACCACAGAGAGACTCAAGAAACATGTAGAAGAGATCAAAACAAGAGAGCAGATTACCATGGCTGACTGACAATGTGAATAGAAAGGACAAGCTAGCCACTCTGCAACACATTAAAACCTCCACCCTAAAAGCACTAGGGTGGATGACACAGAGGGACAAAGGACATGTGCTAAAACTTAGATCAAATGATGAAACACACCCTCACGAATAAAACGTAAAACTAAAGCCACTGTTGAGGCATTGTCGCCCAACACCGGAGGTAGGGTGCTGGGCAAGTTAGAAGTCCGCCACAAAGCGGCTAAAAGTGGGCAGTCCAGCAAGAGGCGGACGACCGTCATCTGGGAGCCACGGCGACACTGAGGTGGGTCCTCGCGACTTAAGAGGTAACCATGTGTGAGCCACGTGTGGCCAATGCGGAGTCGACAAAGGACAACTGAATCCCTACGAGAGGACGGCAAGGAAGACTTCCACACATTCGTAGTCTCCTTAATCATCATCATCATCATCATCATCATCATCATCATCATCATCATCATCATCATCATCATTTAAGACTGATTATGCCGTTCACCGTTCAGTCAGGAGCATAGCCCTCCTTATACAGTTCCTCCATGATCCCCTATTCAGTGCTAACATTGGTGCCTCTTCTGATGTTAAACCTATTACTTCAAAATCATTCTTAATCGAATCCAGGTACCTTCTCCTCGGTCTGCCCCGACCCCTCCTACCCTCTACTGCTGAATCCATGAGTCTCTTGGGTAACCTTGCTTCTCCCATGCGTGTAACATGACCCCACCATCTAAGCCTGTTCGCCCTGACTGCTACATCTATAGAGTTCATTCCCAGCTTTTTTTTTTTTTTATTTCCTCATTGTGGACACCCTCCTGCCATTGTTCCCATCTACTAGTACCTGCAATCATCCTAGCTACTTTCATATCCGTAACCTCAACCTTGTTGATAAGGTAACCTGAATCCACCCAGCTTTCACTCCCATACAACAAAGTTGGTCGAAAGATTCAACGGTGCACAGATAACTTAGTCTTGGTACTGACTTCCTTCTTGCAGAAGAGAGTAGATCGTAGCTGAGCGCTCACTGCATTAGCTTTGCTACACCTCGCTTCCAGTTCTTTCACTATGTTTCCATCCTGTGAGAATATGCATCCTAAGTACTTGAAACCGTCCACCTGTTCTAACTTTGTTCCTCCTATTTGGCACTCAATCCGTTTATATTTCTTTCCCACTGACATTACTTTCGTTTTGGAGATGCTAATCTTCATAGCATAGTCCTTACATTTCTGATCTAGCTCTGAAATATTACTTTGCAAACTTTCAATCGAATCTGCCATCACAACTAAGTCATCCGCATATGCAAGACTGCTTATTTTGTGTTCACGTATCTTAATCTCACCCAGCCAGTCTATTGTTTTCAGCATATGATCCATAAATAATATGAACAACAGTGGAGACAGGTTGCAGCCTTGTCTTACCCCTGAAACTACTCTGAACCATGAACTCAAATTACCGTCAACTCTAACTGCTGCCTGACTATCCATGTAAAGACCTTTAATTGCTTGCAAAAGTTTGCCTCCTATTCCATACTCTTGTAGAATAGACAACAACTTCCTCCTAGGAACCCGGTCATATGCCTTTTCTAGATCTATAAAGCATAGATACAATTTCCTGTTCCACTCATAACGCTTCTCCATTATTTGCCGTAAGCTAAAGATCTGGTCCTGACAACCCCTAAGAGTCTCCTTAATGACACGCAGTTTGTTGTGCGTGCTGTTATGCCGTTCCGTCTCCCAAAACCGTAAAATGCTGCTGCGTAAGACAGAACGCAGGTCAGCTTTGGAGGGCTATCTATAGAAGCGGTTTCCACGTCACCTGTTTGGCCAGCTTGTCGGCAAGTTCGTTGCCTGGGGTTCCGATGTGTTCTGGGGTCCACACGAACACCACTGAACGGCGGGACTGTTCCAGGGAATAGGTGGAATCCTGGATGTTCGCTACCAAATGATGGCGACGGTAGCACTGGTCGATAGCTTGTAGGCTGCTCAGGGAGTCAGAACAGAGAATCACCAGAACAGGATGTACTGAAGTGCACGAGATATGGCCACAAGCTGTGCAGTGATTGCACTGCAGCCACTGGGCAAGGAATGCTGTTCAATAGGCCCTCTGTGGACATACGCAAAGCCTACGTGACTATCAGCCATCGACCCCTCGATATACACTCCTGGAAATGGAAAAAAGAACACATTGACACCGGTGTGTCAGACCCACCATACTTGCTCCGGACACTGTGAGAGGGCTGTACAAGCAATGATCACACGCACGGCACAGCGGACACACCAGGAACCGCGGTGTTGGCCGTCGAATGGCGCTAGCTGCGCAGCATTTGTGCACCGCCGCCGTCAGTGTCAGCCAGTTTGCCGTGGCATATGGAGCTCCATCGCAGTCTTTAACACTGGTAGCATGCCGCGACAGCGTGGACGTGAACCGTATGTGCAGCTGACGGACTTTGAGCGAGGGCGTATAGTGGGCATGCGGGAGGCCGGGTAGACGTACCGCCGAATTGCTCAACACGTGGGGCGTGCGGTCTCCACAGTACATCGATGTTGTCGCCAGTGGTCGGCGGAAGGTGCACGTGCCCGTCGACCTGGGACCGGACCGCAGCGACGCACGGATGCACGCCAAGACCGTAGGATCCTACGCAGTGCCGTAGGAGACCGCACCGCCACTTCCCAGCAAATTAAGGACACTGTTGCTCCTGGGGTATCGGCGAGGACCATTCGCAACCGTCTCCATGAAGCTGGGCTACGGTCCCGCACACCGTTACGCCGTCTTCCGCTCACGCCCCAACATCGTGCAGCCCGCCTCCAGTGGTGTCGCGACAGGCGTGAATGTAGGGACGAATGGAGACGTGTCGTCTTCAGCGATGAGATTCGCTTCTGCCTTGGTGCCAATGATGGTCGTATGCGTGTTTCGCGCCGTGCAGGTGAGCGCCACAATCAGGACTGCATACGACCGAGGCACACAGGGCCAACACCCGGCATCATGGTGTGGGGAGCGATCTCCTACACTGGCCGTACACCACTGGTGATCGTCGAGGGGACACTGAATAGTGCACGGTACATCCAAACCGTCATCGAACCCATCGTTCTACCATTCCTAGACCGGCAAGGGAACTTGCTGTTCCAACAGGACAATGCACGTCCGCATGTATCCCGTGCCACCCAACGTGCTCTAGAAGGTGTAAGTCAACTACCCTGGCCAGCAAGATCTCCGGATCTGTCCCCCATTGAGCATGTTTGGGACTGGATGAAGCGTCGTCTCACGCGGTCTGCACGTCCAGCACGAACGCTGGTCCATCTGAGGCGCCAGGTGGAAATGGCATGGCAAGCCGTTCCACAGGACTACATCCAGCATCTCTACGATCGTCTCCATGGGATAATAGCAGCCTGCATTGCTGCGAAAGGTGGATATACACTGTACTAGTGCCGACATTGTGCATGCCCTGTTGCCTGAGTCTATAGCCTGTGGTTCTGTCAGTGTGATCATGTGATGTATCTGACCCCAGGAATGTGTCAATAAAGTTTCCCCTTCCTGGGACAATGAATTCACGGTGTTCTTATTTCAATTTCCAGGAGTGTAACTTCGTCGCCCCGGTACATGTCGAGAATCGAGAGGAAGTGACAGCAGAGAGCCGCAGAGTTAAATTCCGTAGGGCAATGCGAAAGGTCGGGAAGAATCTGCGGCCTACGTGTACACCAAGGAGGTGTACGTGAATTGACCTCGAGTAGAGGTGGTAACAGGGAGGACTCCAACAGAAGGGACCGGAAGCGAACCGCAGTCGTAAGCCCCCCACCTGGGCCGCCGATGCGAGAGATGACCCCCGTTGTCGGAAAAAGGAGACGGTAATTCGGATGCACAGGAGAACTATGAACGTATACAATGTAGTGCACGCCTGACCTTCAACGGAGGGATTCCGGCCTCTAGCAGAACACTGGTCACCGGACTCATTCTAAAAGCTCCCGTCGCTAGGCGATCGCCGCAGTGGTAGACTGGGGGTGTTGCTCAGCTAGTGGAGAGCATTGAGGTGCTGCCAGCATTTCCGCTTAAGCTGAGGAAGGTAAGGTAGCCAAGTCAATCGGGCGCAGAAACCAGTCCTAAGAACCGGTATATCTCCACTACAGTGAGTGGATCGTCAGTAAGGAGAAGTTCTGATTACGGATGAACGGTACGAAGCCGACAGAAATGCACGACACACGACTTCGCGCCTGAGAACGGGAAGCCGTGGGCTAGAGCCCATGAATGCGCCTGGTGAATGGCTGCCTGTAGGTGCCGCTCAGCAACACCAGTACTGGAGGAGCAGCACGAAACGCTGAAGACATCAACATGCAGAGAAGGTGAGCTCGACGGCCGTACAGGTGCTTCTAGACCGTTAATAGCCACAGAAAATAGAGACACACACAATACTGAGCCCTGCAGAACGCCGTTCTCCTGAATTGGGGGGGGGGGGGGGGGACTATGCGAGGCACCGACTTCGACACGGTAAGTACGGAGCGACAGGAAGATCTGCATAAAAATCAGAAATGGGCCCTGGAGACCACACTCATACAGTGTGGCAAGGATGTCATGTCGCGCCACGTCGTGTCGAATGCTCTTTTTTTTTCTTTTTTTTGTCATCAGTCTACTGACTGGTTTGATGCTGCCCGCCACGAATTCCTTTCCTGTGCTAACCTCTTCATCTCAGAGTAGCACTTGCAACCTACGTCCTCAATTATTTGCTTGACGTATACCAATCTCTGTCTTCCTCTACAGTTTTTGCCCTCTACAGCTCCCTCTAGTACCATGGAAGTCATTCCCTCATGTCTTAGCAGATGTCCTATCATCCTGTCCCTTCTCCTTATCAATGTTTTCCACATATTCCTTTCCTCTCCGATTCTGCGTAGAACCTCCTCAATCCTTACCTTATCAGTCCACCTAATTTTCAATATTCGTCTGTAGCACCACATGCTTCGATTCTCTTCTGTTCCGGTTTTCCCACAGTCCATGTTTCGCTACCATACAATTCTGTACTCCAGACGTACATCCCCAGAAATTTCTTCCTAAAATTAAGGCTGGTATTTGATATTAGTAGACTTCTTTTGGCCAGAAATGCCTTTTTTTGCCATAGCGAGTCTGCTTTTGATGTCCTCCTTGCTCCGTCCGTCATTGGTTATTTTACTGCCTAGGTAGTAGAATCCCTTAACTTCATTGACTTCGTGACCATCAATCCTGATGTTAAGTTTCTCGCTGTTCTCATTTCTACTACTTCTCATTAACTTCGTCTTTCTCCGATTTACTCTCAAACCATACTGTGTACTTATTAGACTGTTCATTCCGTTCAGCAGATCATTTAATTCTTCCCCACTTTCACTCAGGATAGCAACGTCATCAGCGAATCGTATCATTGATATCGTTTCACCTTGTATTTTAATTCCACTCCTGAACCTTTCTTTTATTTCCGTCATTGCTTCCTCGATGTACAGATTGAAGAGTAGGGGCGAAAGGCTACAGCCTTGTCTTACACCCTTCTTAATACGAGCACTTCGTTCTTGATCGTCCACTCATAATTCCCTCTTGGTTGTTGTACATATTGTATATGACCAGTCTCCCCCTATAGCTTACCCCTACTTTTTTCAGAATCTCGAACAGCTTGCACCATTTTATATTGTCGAACGCTTTTTCCAGGTCGACAAATCCTATGAAAGTGTGTCGATTTTTCTTTAGCCTTGCTTCCATTATTAGCCGTAACGTCAGAATTGCCTCTCTCGTCCCTTTACTTTTCCTAAAGCCAAACTGATCGTCACCTAGCGCATTCTCAATTTTCTTTTCCATTCTTCTGTATATTATTCTTGTAAGCAGGTTCGATGCATGAGCTGTTAAGCTGATTGTGCGATAATTCTCGCACTTGTCTCCTCTTGCCATCTTCGGAATTGTGTGGATGATGCTTTTCCGAAAGTCAGATGGTATATCGCCAGACTCATATATTCTACACACCAACGTGAATAGTCGTTTTGTTGCCACTTCCCCCAATGATTTTAGAAATTGTGATGGAATGTTATCTATCCATTCTGCCTTATTTGACCGTAAGTCCTCCAAAGCTCTTTTAAATTCCGATTCTAATACTGGATCCCCTATCTCTTGTAAATCGACTCCTGTTTCTTCTTCTATCACATCAGACAAATCTTCACCCTGATAGAGACTTTCAATGTATGCTTTACGTAAGTAAAAAAAGACGGCAACTAGATGTTGGAGTCCGGAAAAGGCTGTTCGGATGACAGACTCGAGGGACACAAGATTATCAGTGGTAGAGCGACCCCGGCGGAAGCCGCCCTGACATGGAGCCAGTAGGTCACGTGACTCCAAGACCCAACCCAACCGCCGACATACCGTAAGTTCCAGCGGCTTATAAAGAAAATTTGTGAGGCTGATGGTCCGGTAGCTGTCCACATCAAGCGGGTTTTTACCAGGTTTGAGCACCAGAACGATGGTGCTCTCCCGCCATTGCGGTGGAAAGACGCCGTCGCACCAGATCCGGAGTAAGATGACGAGGAGTTGTAGTCAGACGAGAGATATTTAATCATCTCGCTGTGGATCCGATCTGGCCCAGGAGCTGTGTCGGGGTAATGTGCAGGGGTACTGAGGACCTCCCAAAATGGGGCGTTATAGGATTCACTGTGGCGTGGCGTGAACGAATTTCCTCTCCATCCGCCGTTTGAGAGTGCGAAGGGGGGGGGGGGGGGGGGTAGTTCTCCGACCCAGAGGCTGCAGCATAGTGCTCAGCGAAGTACTCGGCAATCGCGTTTGCGTCGGTTGATGACACACCATTGATGTTTGTGCCACGGACACCTGCTGGCGTGTGGTACTCGTAAAGACGTCTGATCTTCGTCCAGATTTGGCAACGTGACGTACGGCACCCAATGGTCGACACGTACCTCTCCTAACGCTGCAGTTTCCGTCGTTTTATAGGCTGGCGAACGCCGGCACGGAGGCGCTTACGGGCTGTTATGTGCTCCAGGGAAGGGTGCCGCTTATGTCGCTGTAGAGGGCGCCAACTCTAATCGCCTCAGCGGCTTCCGGCGACCATCACGGGACTGTATTTCGCTGGGGGCACCCTACAGAACGACGGATAGCGTTTTCCGCCACAGAAACGGTCGTTGTAGTGACCTGCTCAACAACAGCATTCAGGGGTGACAGCAGAGGTAAAGGCTTGTTCAAAGCCGATCTGTGTAGGCGTCCGTGGGCATGACGTCGGGGGAGTGACAGGAAGATGTGGAAATGGCTTCCTATATGGAAGTTACTTGTTATGACTACTCTATTCGCAAACTCATTTTTTACATTCATTCATTTTAGGAACAGGCTGTCTACAGAATGTAAATGGGCTTACTCCTACCTATGAGTAGTTTGTATGGTTGTGATGAAATTCTAATTGTTGACGTATATGAGCAAGTAGCATGCATGACGCTAATCGCACGTTTATTGCTCACTGCCTTCACGGGGCTGCAGTTTTATAGGCAAACAATCTAGATACTAGTTATTTTACGAAAAAGTAAAAAAAAACATGTTTGTGGTTTTGATACAATTTCTTTCCAAATTGTACCGTAAAAAAGGAGGCTCATGTCAGTTAGTTAATTGATAGTCTCCAAGGATGGATGGATGGATGGATGGATGAAAGAATAAATAAATAAAGTTTTACGGAACAGACCAGCTTTGCTACGGCAAGGACAACGGCGTTTTAGAAATCTCTGAACTCACTTGAGTATCAGATTGGCTGGACGGCACTTAAACGTTATTTTTAGTACCCATACCATTTCAAAAACAATTTTCTACTGGAGTTTAGACGGTGCACGCCGTCCTGGTACGCTAATGTTTAACAGGTAGCGGTACTTACAAATATTGTCACTGACCTTTCTGTTATAGGTGTGTTACTCTCAATCAATCATTGCGGCTTACCTGAAACAATGAAAAACAATATTGTAGGCACTGTTTTGTTTCTTTGTATGCATTTTGCTATCTAGCATCCAAATGTAGTAGTATTGTCAAGATGTTGAGTGGTACAAGTGCATGGTACAGCTTTTTATGAACTTTATTCTGCTGCCAGTGGTAAATACATTACATTACATTAATACTTTTTCCATAGATCATGAATACATTTTGTAATGATGTGGAACCTGTCACTTCAACGTAATTTCACTTTACACAATATTTTTTTTTCTTTTCTTTTAACGTTACTACTTCAGGTGTATAAATTCATCACTGTGTAGAACGAGTTGTCATTCAGATACGCTTTTAAATTGTTTTTAAATGTTGGTTAGGTATCTGTTAAACATTTAATGCTGTTTGGCACATGAGAAAAGATTTTTGTGCCAGCATGATTCATCCCTTTCTGTGCCAAAGTCAGATTTAACCCTGAGGGCTGTTGGTTGGGGGAGGAGACCAAACAACGAGGTCATCGGTCTCATCGGCTCAGGGAAGGAAGTCGGCTGTGCCCTTTCAAAGGAACCATCCCGGCATTTGCCTGGAGCGATTTAAGGAGATCACATTTAACCCAGAATAGTGACGACCATCCTTTCTTCTAGTGTTGTAGCTACGCACTTCGCTGTTATTTTTGAACTGGGATCGGTTATTAATAACAAATTTCATAAGTGAATACATGTACTGCGAAGATATTGTGAATATCCCAAGTTCCTTAAATAAATGTGTGCACTGCGATGCCGGGTGGGCTCCAGTTATTGTTCTGATCACACGCTTTTCCGCAATGAATACTTTTCCTCTTAATGATGAATTACTCAAAAATATGATGCTATATGGAGACAGTGAATGATAATGACATAGAAAGTTAATTTACTGATATGTTTATCACCAAATGGCATAGAATAAGTAGCTGAACCTAACCGTTTCAGCAGGTGATCAATGTGCTTTTTTCGATTCAATTTCTCATCAACGCACACACCCAGACATTTTGAACATTCTACCTTAGCAACAGACTTCTATTCGTGGTCTATATTTATCAATGGTGTTATGACATTTACTGTACAGAATTGTATAGACTGTGTTTTCTCAAAATTTAGTGTGAGTCCATTTTCAGAGAACCACTTAATTTTCTGGAAGACATTATTTATAATTTCTTCAGCTCATTCTTGTTTGTTGCATGTAATTACTATACTTTCATTATCAGCAAAAAAAACTTCCTTTGCATCTTGATGAATATAGATTCTCGAGTCATTAATATATATTAACAACAATATGGGACCCAAGACTGAAACCTCTGGGACGACACCGTTCTAGATACCTCCCCATCTAGAGGACTCGTCGATTTTTTCAGACTATCTGTACTGTTAGTTTCAGCCTGCTGCATTCTTCCAGTTAAATATGAATTAAACCATTAGTGCACTGCCTCACTCATACTACAATACTCAAGCTTGTCTAGAAGAATTTCGTGACACACACAGGCAAAAGCCTTGGAGAGCTCACAAAGTATCCCAATGGGTGATGTTCGGTTATTCTGAGCATTTAATATCTGTTCAGTGAAAGCATATATAGCATTTTCTGCTGAAAAGCCTTTCTGAAAACCAAGTTGACATTTTGTCAGCCATTTTTGAATACATTACTTTCTCAAAACTTTTGAATAAAGCTGTCAGAAGTGGTTTAAGAATAGGGTATTTCAGTCTATCTGGAAAAAATGGCCTGTTGCAACGAAACCAAACCAGTCAGTCAGATAAGCATAGAATGTGGTCTGACAGTACACCAAGAAAAGTCGACAATAATGAGGAGTAGCATAAATTAAATAAGCGATAAATTTAACACGAAAATTGGTGACCCCTTAGCAGCAGAGTAAAGAAATTGGAAACAAAATAACGCGTGATGGACAACAGAGGTAAAGAGGGTATTCGCGGCCGAAACAAGTCCACTGCGATCAAATATCAGGCTTCATCTGAGAAAGCAATTTCTGAGAATGAAAGTTGGTAGCACAGCAATGCATTGACGTGAATCGTGGACTATGGGGAAAGCCGAAAAAGGAAGGTATCGAAGCGTTTGAGATGTGCTGCTGCAGAAGGATGTTGGCAACTAGGTGGACTGATAAGGTAAGGAGTGAGGAGGTGGTGCGCAGAATCGGCAAGGAAAGAAATTATGGAAAACACTGAGAATCAGTCTTAAAAACACATTGTTTTTCTTATTTCTAATGCTCTGGGTAAATTTAGGTCACGCCAAAAGGAATCGGGTGTTGGTAAGAACTTGAAACGAACAGTGATAATGGAGTATTGGAGGTTTATTGTGAAATATAAGGATTTCTGCATCGACCTCGCATTGTTCAATTTCAGCGTCAGAAGCTCTCGTCTAAGCTGACACAATGAGAGAGAGATCACAAGCCTAATAGTCTGTACGAAGATGGAAGGACAAATATACTAACTAGAAACGACAGAGATAACGGAACTCTTTCTTTTGATATGAAACAATAGAAGTAGGTGGAACACCAACTATTTGAAACAAAAGTAGTGAATTGTACAAAGATATTCTGACTGGTAGAAACTTACCTAATGGACTGCATATAAATTCCTAATAATAACTATTGCGCTGCAAATGTCACGTAACTAATCTCACTCAAAACTGAATAAACAGTTCATAGTAGAACCATAGTCTAGCACATACAGTCGTGGGTACTCCTGTTCACTTTTGTTATACGTGTGACAGCAGCGTTCCAAGCGAACATAAAGCTACACTTCTATGTACGATATCGGATGACTACGAATAGTATCAGTTACACTGATTTCTTATGTTTATAAAATGGATCGTACGTAACGTCATCGGCACTAACTAAAAAAAATGACACCACATTTGTCTTTCTTTAGTCTGCTAAAGATCCTGCGGTGTGTGGAGAATATCAAATGGCTAGTAAACAACAGAAGACGACGTGCGTCTACACAACAACGCGAAGTTGTCTTCATTAGATTCTCAGTCAAATCAGTGAATGCGGAACGTAAGAGGCTTGAATGGAATGCAACGTGCCAAATAAGCGCCGCAACTGCAGCTGAAGGTAAAACTTCACAGACGTGACAACGAAACGTCCAAAATAGTAAAATTGTTTCCATACTCAGAAGTAACCAATTCTACAAATGTTGCTACATCTGAACCACAGAAAGCACGAATCTCGAATAGATTCCCTTTGAACGCAAAAGTAATAACAATTACAAAAATAATCGTGTATTACAAAATCGAATGAAGTGTAATGATGGGCGAATCATTAGACTCCGCACACAATTGTTACGTTTCAAGAAAGTACCTCTCACAATAAGAACGAACAACAGATATACACATAAGCCGTACCACAGCGATATCCACATTCAGACATGGGGATAGTATGGCGTACCCCTGGTACACGAGAACAGTGCATTGGCGGGGCTGTGATTTGTATTCAGATGATTGATGTGAAAAGGTTTCCGAAGCGGTAATGCGTGCACGACAGGCATTACCACACTTTGAACGCAGAATGGCAGATGCAGCTAGAAACATAGGACATTTCATTTGGGGAATTGTTAGGGAATTCAGTCCGCAACTCGTGGTCTCGCAATCCTGTTCACGCTTCCCGAGGTACGCGGTCCCGGCTTCGATTCCCGGCGGGATCAGGGACTTTCACCTGCCTCGAGATGACTGAGTGTTTGTGTTGTCCTTATCATTTCATCTTCATTTACGAAAGTGGCGAAATTGGACTGAGCAAAGATTGGGAATTTGTACAGGCGCTGATAACCGCGCAGTTGAGCTCCCCACAAACCATTCCATCATCATCATCATCATCATCATCATCATCATCATCATCGTCATGTTAGGAAATTCAATATTTCGAGATATCTAATGTGGTAAGAGAGTGCCGAGAATAACAAGTTTCAGGCATTTTCACTCAACGACCGAGGGCAGCAGCGTATGCGTAGAGTTGTCGGTGATAACAGACAAGCGACACTGCGTAAAATAGCGGCCAAAATCAATGAGGGACTGTAACGCCGGAAATGCATATCCTCCTATTTCCATCTATTGTACTATAAATTTGTTTTCCTTATTTTTGTTACCTGAATATATGACATTTCTGTGTCTTTACATATTGTAATTGTTTTACTATTTGTATATATATATTTATGCGTTTATGTCGATGTATAATTGGTTTGTTTCGTAAATATTATTTGTATTTTTACGCTGGGTCTTGCCTAGGGAAAACTGCTATCGAACGATTACATCGATAGGTCGTGTGAAGAATCAAAGTGTGTAGGATCTTTGGTAGTGTTAACTCTGCCGCGTGGAGCGCGGGCAGAGGGGGAGTCTGGCTGGGGTGGTGCAGTGGAGCAGGTGTGTTGTGTGACGCTCCCGTGAGTTGCCGCGCTTTCGGGGTTGGGCAGCATGTAATTGCGCTCGACGTGCTATGATAGTTTCTGACACGGTGTCGCGGACGGGAAGCATTAGCTGGCGCACATCAAGAGCCCGTTTCGCCTCGTGACCGAGTCGAGAAGAAGGCGCGCCAACATCCAGCTTCTGCAACAGCGACGGCCGACAATGAGTGAATGTCGCCACCTCCTCGATCGACGGCTTCAAACCTTCAATCAACCAACAAGGAAGACTGGAAGCACGTAAAGTTTTAGAACTGTATGGCAGACCTCAGCTTTTCAAACTTTTAAAATTGTTGCATTACAAAATTACAGCAACTTAGCATGAATGTTTGTTGCTCATTGTCCCAATTGCATTGCCAAGCAGCGTCCCTTGCTTTTCCGGAATGAACCCGAGTGTCATTGATTTCAAACGCCAGCATCATTCGATTTCACTGCTTTAATTTCAAAGTTCAGTTAAGGTATTCATAGCTGGCTACAACATTTAGATTACACAAGCACAAATTAAGAGTGCGAGTTTTGTTACCGTATTTTAGCTTACCTGTGACTGCAGCTCAGCTTGGTATGTACTAAATTTTACTATTGTTAATTATTCAGAATCATTTAATTCAAGTTCAAAGTTAAATCTCTTATTTCTAAATTGCGTAGATTCAAGTAGCTTTTGAAATGATTGTTGAGGTAGTCCAGCACTAACCGTATTTTACTGAATTTCGATGTGCTTCAGAAAGAAAGCTCACTATTAACTTCAGTCACTAAATTAACTTTCGATTTTCCGGTTTTATTAATTCTTTTGCTAAATTAAGTCAGAGTGTAACGAAATTTATTACTTCTGACAAACTTTCAGTTTTCACACTGCACGTGACAACCTTCAGTTGCCACGCTTCTAGTGCTAATTATATGTGTAATAACCTTTCTTTTTCAGTTACTATAGTAATTGTCCTTAGGACTGGCGACCGTAATTTCCCCCAAATCTCAAATATCTAATTACTGCTAGTTAATTGTTAACGTAACGGCCGCACATTTACTTTCTTTATTAACTTTACCCCTTTTCAAAATTATTTTCCACCAGTTTCATTTGCATTTTTCCTTTCATTTAGATGTAACCCTTTCATCCCTCTTTACCAACAAATTAACTTCGGTGACGATTGCTTTTCCCAAATTTCCATTAGGTACACGCGGTTTAATTTTTCACTGTCATTAAGGTCGATAAGTGAGGGGGAGGTTACACATGCTACGAGGAGTTGCAGCACTACACTGGAGGACAGGAGCTGTGAACGATATTAGGGGTTACCCCGTGACTTGTCATCTGAGTGTGTGCTTCACATGCATGAAATACACAAAAGAGCCAAAGAAACTGGTACACCCGCCTAATACCGTGCAGAGCCCACGCCAGCACGCACAAGAGCCGCAACTCGAAGTGGCATGGACTCGACTAACGTCTGAAGTACTGCTGCAGGGAACTGACACCGCGAATCCTGCAGGGCTGTCCATAAATCTAGGAAGGGGTGGAGATCTCCTCTGAACAGCACATTGCAAGGCATCCCAGATGTGCTCAATAATGTTTATGTCAGAGGAGTCTGGTGGCCAGCGCAAGTGTTTAAACTGACAAGAGTGTTCCTGGAGCCACTCTGCTGTAATTCTGGACGTGGGGGGGTGTCGCATTGTCCTGCTGGAACTGCCCAAGCCCATGAAAATGCACAATAGGTGTGAACGGATGCAGAGTCGTATGTAGACTTATCAGGGGACTCAAATCACTCCAACTGGACACGCCCCACACAGTTACGCAATCTACACCAGCTTGAACAATCACCTGCTGACATGCAGGGCCCACGAAAACATGAGGTTGTCTCCATACCTGTGCACGCCCATCTGCTCGACAATTAGAAACGAGACTCGTCCGACCAGGCAACATGTTTCCGGCTATC